>NC_091684.1:128515000-129140000 GCF_041296265.1 Equus caballus | reverse complement strand
GCTGGTATGTGCCGTAACATACAAAAATATCACAGGAGATTGAGTTTATGGGTCACCCTGTTCTTTATTGCTTAATTAGCACAAAGTGTATTGACAAATAAAGATAACAAGAGGTAATGTACCTTTTCATTTAAGCAAGCTTGGAAATCATTTTTCATATCTGTCACAGCAACTCTATCCTGAGGTCGTTTTGGACCACTGACAGATGGGACTATTGAATTCAGATTAATTTGAATCACCTAGGAAATGAGAGACAAGAGGAAAAAAAGGAACAGAATTTTTAAGTAGAGATTCCAATTTAAGAACTACTTTCTGAAGCAGAATGAAGATATTTGCATTTATTTTAATGCAATTTAATGGTGAAATACACACCCAGAAATAAAGATTTTAAAACTCCATTTAATTTATGAAATAAAATATTAAAAAATTAGCTAAAAGCAAGACTAGCAGATAGTATGCAAACTAGCACAATATCAACTGTATTAGACTATACAAAATTTTTTGTTCCCCAAATCTTTTTCTCCCCACAAAGATAAACACTGTCTTCAAAGATGACTGATGATAAAGTAGATGCCTGTGCCAGCTATCAATTTATTGCTTCTGAGCTTCAAATTCACTCTTCTTTGCCTGCTCTCTGATAATGGAGGTGGGCTTAGTAAACATTCCTTCTTTCTAGCTTGCATGATATTAAGTCTGGTCGACAGAGAGAAAGGGTTTTTCTCTTTCTGGTTCCAGAGTGTCTAGTTGGTCATGCTCCTGTAGACCATATTTTTATTCCTTGGTTAAAATAAAATCGTATTTTGTTAAAATCCTAATCCCACCTCTCAATTAGGTTTTCATTCATTTCTTCTGGCATTTCTACCATTTTCCTTCATACATTTTATTTGTGTATAAGCAATTCAAATTAAGTTTTTCTTCTCTACGGCTTTCATCCATTATTTAACAGTCCTGTTTATTCTGACTGATTATATATAATGGCAACACCTGCTTTTCTTATACTTTCATTTCATGGATCCAGGTGATCCTAGATTTCGTCTTTAAGTAGGTATTTAATGAGTTTCTCTTGAAATCAACATCCTGATGGGTTTTAGTTTTATTTCTTAATCTGGTTGAGTTTTTAATAGGCAAATTTATTCCACTTCACTATACCATCAAAATTTTTCCATTTAATTTTTCTTATTCTTTCCCTGTATGTCTTTTTTTTTCTTTTTTTTAATGTAGACAAAGCACTAGATTCAATAAATAATCAGAGAAGTTAAAAGATTTGCCCAAAGTGTCACACGAATTCACTTCCTATGGGTTCTATACTCGCCTTCAATATACCTATAAATATTCATTTATTCACCTAACATATTTACTGAATATCTACTATGTGCCAGGCACTGTTCTAGGTGCTGGGGATACAGTGTCATACAAAACAGATGAAGTTCCTGTCTTCATGGAGCTTACTTGTATCCTGGTGGTGGAAAGACAGGCAAAAAGCATACAAATTAATAGATAATGTCAGGTAGGGATACATGCTATGAAGAAAAATGAAGCTTTTGAGAAAATGGATTTCCCAACAAAAACTTGCTTAACAGTTAACTGGACCTACAACACCACCAAGTGGTTTTAGATCCTTGACACACTCCTAGAAAATAAATTTTATTAAAATTTAGACTCTCCTGAGAGTGAATTTTACCAACTTCAAGATAAATAAAAATTTCCAATAGATAAGAAATATTTGCTTAGACTGTAAAATATTTCTAACATTTAAGACCACATAACTGTATATCCCTTTCATAACAGAGACTTTTTATAAAATACAGACATTAACCAAATGCCGATGTTATCAAAATTGATATTTTGGGAGGATATTATAGTACTCTTATCATAAAGTAGAAAAAAATTAGAGCAATAAATTAAGAGTCAATTATATATTTTAAATACTAAAAATTTAGACTTCATAAAATTCACTCTAGTAGAAATCTATGTAAAATTAATGAATAAAATGAAAGCAGAGTCACAAATAACATTTGTTAAACAATAATAGTAACAGCTAACATTTATTAAGCACTTACTATGTGCCTGAAACTGTTCTAATGAATTTGCATTTAGTCTCTTAAGAATCATATGAGGTAGATATTATCTTCATATTATAGAGATGAGAAAAATGAAGCAGAAAGGCTAAATAAATTGCCCAGGGTGATATAACTAATAAGTCTTAGAGCTGGGTCAGGTTCCAGAATTTACACTCCTAACTACTACTGTGTTGGTTATTTGTATATACCTGGGAGTATTCAGGTTCTCCTGAATTATTCTGGTCATTTCGAAACAATTTCACAGCTTTAAGGTATGTTTCCATTGACTTGAGTTTGGCTTTGTCAAAACCTAAAAAGATGATGAACAAGAAAATCCAGTAAAGAATTTTGAAATCTTTGTGGGTAAGGTTGCTGAATTCCAATAATGAGCAAAAAACAAATATTATTATTACTAAGTACTCATAGTAGAATTTTTTTATAAATTAGTACTTGATATTATTCTCAAGCACAGTAAAATTTTACCCTTCATGAAAACTCCACTTTATAAAATACATAACAGCCCCCCCTTAAAATTTACTCAATCACAGGCAAGATCAGAAATACTGAGCCAGTTCTATAAAACTTACAAAAAATATTGTTTGTAAAAGAAAAACCAATAATAAAACTGAACATAATAAATTACTACTCACCATGAAGGGTGAAATAAGCAACCTAAATATAAGCAATATGCAACTTAATAGTCAAAATGAAAGAATAAAGTAATCAAAAGTTAAGAACAGTTTCATAGAGCAGAAGGATAAAAAGATCTAACAGATCTTCAAAAAATTAAAAGAATTTAGACATTAACAAAAAAAATTTCCAATTAAACATCTGGGTAGTTATCTGTAAGCCTGATGAGAAGTAACTAACCATGGCAGATGGTATTTTCCAATGTTTGGCACAGCAATATATATCCTAAGTTACATGTTCTTCTTACAATGTGACAACGACATTCCTCCATCAAGAGGTGGAACTGATATTCACTTCTCCTGAATCTGAGCAATGTGACTTCCAGCTGGCAGGATGGCTGGGACTCCATTTCTCTCAGGTTACTTACCCTTGAAACTCCACTATGTGAGAAAGCCTATACTACATGGAGAACCACATATGGGTGTTCTGGCTGACAGCCCTAGCTGAGTTCCCAGGTGGGAGTTAGCATTTACTGTCAGATATGCGAGTGAACAAGCCTTCAGAATTCCTGTCCCTAGCTTTCCAGTCTTGCAGTTAAGACCTAGACATTATGAAGCAGAGACAAGTTGTCCCAGCTATGCCCTGTATGAATCACTGACCCAGTGAAATCATGTGGCAATAAATGTTATTGCTGTTTTAAGCCACAAAGTTTTAGGATAATCTGTTACATGGTAATAGGTCATTAATACATTAACTCATGTTAACATGCAAGGAATGAGGCACCTCTAACCTTTTTTCTCTTGAATGTTTTACCAACCAAACTCCAGTGTAGAGAAAGCTCTGCATTCTATGAGGACCATTTCCTCTAAGATTCCTAATGACCAGTCATCCATTTTGCCATTTGACTTATTAACTTATAATCTGCCCCTAAACGGAAGAATACAAGAATATATCCCCAAAATATACCTATGATTAGAGAGAGTAGTTCAGCAATTCTCTCTTAAAAAAACGAAGTGGCTCAAGGGGCCTTATGAAATAGAAACACATCCTGGCTTTGCAGGTACTTTCTATTTTATTTTATTTTTTTAAGATTGGCACCTGAGCTAACAACTGTTGCCAATCCTTGTTTTTTCCCCTGCTTTTTCTCCCCAAATCCCCCCAGTACATGGTTATATATTTTAGTTGTGGGTCCCTCTACTTGTGGCATGTGGGACGTCACCTCAGCATGGCCTGATGAGTGGTGCCATGTCTGTGCCCAGGATCCAAATTAGTGAAACCCTGGACTGCCGAAGTGGCATGTGCAAACTTAACTCAGCCACAGGGCCGGCCCCCTATTTTTTTTTTTCTTTTGAGGAAGATTAGCCCTGAGCTAACATCCATGCCCTTCTTCCTCTACTTTATATGTGGGACACCTGCCACAGCATGGCTTGACAAGCGGTGAGTAGGTCCACACCTGGCATCCGAACCGGCGAGCCCTGGGCCACCAAAGCGGAACGTGTGAACCTAACCACTCCGCTACCAGGCTGGCCCAGGTATTTTCTATTTTAAAATAAACAGTCAGTAGAAGAGCGGTCAAAGTTCCTGGATAATGAGGCTACAAAAAAGATTTGAAATCTGTAACCCTGTGTTGCATTTAACAAAATTATGTGCTTCTTATTCTTTAGACAAGCACTGGTTCTCAAACTTTTTTGTCTGGTGGCTCCTCTACTCCTGGATACGGAAGGGAATACCTGTGAATACGCTCAAGCCTGGTTTCCATGAAACTGCAACCTCTGATCCCTAGGCAGGGTGTAGGTATTCATCATCATAGGGAAAAAGGGAGGCGAAGATCAGCTGTTTGAATAATTCCTTTAAGTTGCTCTAAGTGAGTCACAGGGTACTAGGGTTTGAGAGCACAAGATTTTTTGAAGATATCTGATGCAGTTCATTTGAAAGCCACTGTTTCAAAATTATTAAATAACAGGTACAAGGCAGTGATTTATTATAAAATATTTCGGACACAGTGGAAATGTAACATTTATGCTAATGATATCTTCTTACCTGTATGTTCTAAATGTTTTAATGTCACATTATCAACAGGGAAAAAGCTGAGGATAGCACCATATTCTGGACACATGTTTGCTATTGTAGTTCGATCCACTATAGATAATTGTGAAACTCCACTTCCAAAAAACTCAACAAACTTTCCAGCCACTCCTACTTGCCTGAGGTGCTATATAAAGGGATACACAGAAACACACAATTAGCAACGTTAAGATTAGCATGGATTCTCTGAAAACTATAAAATCTAATTTTTAACCAATACTAGTGACAGTGAAGAAAAGAGGTTCTCTGTCATTCTTATGAAACATCGACTCATTCTAAAATCATTTTTCTTAGTTACTTCTAAGTAACCAAAATACCTACTCACCTCTTCTAAACTGTAAAATGGTCTCAGATTGGTATAGGGTGAGTGCCTACAAGTTGACTAAAAATGAAATAACCTTCAACCTATGAATAATATTAAGTCCTAACATACTAGAGGTGCTAGGGATCACTTATTACAAAGTCTTTTATAGATGTAGAAACTCAAGCCTAAGAGATAGTCATGGATTCATATATTCATAGAAATATTTTATTTTTATTTATTTATTTTTTGAGGAAGATTAGCCCTGAGCTAACTACTACCAATCCTCCTCTTTCTGCTGAGGAAGACTGGTCCTGAGGTAACATCCATGCCCATCTTCCTCTGCTTTATACATGGGACGCCTACCACAGCATGGGTTTTGCCAAGCAATGCCATGTCTGCACTCGGGATCCAAACCAGCGAACCCCAGGCCACTGAGAAGTGGAACGTGAGAACTTAACCGCCGCACCACCAGCCGGCCCCTCATGGAAATATTTTTGACGATGAGAGCAATACAGATTAGATATACCAAGCCAAATACTGCTTTCACCAAATTAATGAGATATCACAATATACATTTTGAAAAACAATACATGATTAATGAAAAGAACATGAAAAGAACAAGGCCTCAAAAAAGAAATAAAATAATCAATGTAAATCGATGTAAACATACACAATAGATTTAACTTTTATATCACTGTAAAAGCAAAAATGGCAAAACAGACATGTAATATTGTTATGAAAAAATATAGCCAGAGAGTTCTGAAAAACAGCATTAATTTTCAGGCTGTCCAAAGGAATGAACTGATTTCTCTAAAAACATACTGGGATATTCCTTTTCCTTTAGGAATAGCCCTGCAATTCTCAATTTAACTTCTTCATCTTTTGGTACCATAAGTCAATCAACCATTTCTGTAAGACGTCAAAATTTTTTCTAATTAAGGAAGAAGATCAATACTAAATGCCAAGAGGGAGGAAATACCATTTTCTTTCCCTGCAGAGTATTCTAAAAGCCTTCAGACCAATAATCTAACCAAAGAATGCTGAGATTCTGGGATCTAAACTGAAATTGTATGTGGAACATTTCCCAGGTTCATTCATTTAACAAACTGGGACCTAATCATTAAAATAAAGTTAGTGAAAATCAGAAATTTAAGATGCAGAGTTACAAATTATTGTTCACTAGGAAACCCTAGAGTATATGTATTGAATGCATGCAGCCAACATTTTAAAATTGCAGAGAAAAAAATTTCTACATAATACATTAAAGAAACGTTAAAACAGCCAATAGAAAAATTTGACACAATCACACTTTACAGTCCATATTTTTGAAAGTATTATCTAGTAAAATAATAGTTTCTAAAGGGAAAATGATTTAAACAAGTATTAAAGGAGATGCAATTAGATCTTTCCTAACTATGATTCTTTTAATTCATATAGTCAACAAATATTTATTGAGGGAATAAGGCATAATGGTCAAAAGCATGGACTCAAGAACCTGACATCCTGGGTTACAATCCTTGTTGTACAACTTCCTATTCAGCTCTATAACCCTTTGGTAAGTCATTAAACTTTACTGTGTCTCGAGTTTTCTCAGAATTAAAATGAGGATAGTAGTAGGACCAATCTCACAGACTTGTAATGAGGAATGAGTGAGTTAACATGTCAAGTAAACGACACAACAAATTGTTTTGTACTTACTCATACAAAGTACTATATATTTGATATTGTTACTATGATGATAACTATGACAATGCAGCTAATAATGTCAGATGCTGAGGATGAAGTGAGGAACTAAAATCCCCGCTCTCATGGGGCTCCTCTACATACATAAAAAGAATGTCCACTAAGTTATACAGCTGGCACAATTTTAACTTACCTTTGTAATGCCAAGAACAACATCTATGGATGTAACAAAAGGGTTTGATGAGCCAGTTAACTCACATCCAACCACCTCTGGCAAAGTAAGAAAAACTGGCAGACCAAGCATAACTGCTTCTGTTTCGATGCCTCCAACCCCTACAGTAATAAAGACAGGTATATTAGCATAGTACATTTAAAGATAGTTTAAGTTATCTTTGTAACATCTAAATCTCTAGGTATTTCACGAGCTTGTCTTACACAGTAGCTTACAGAGCTGCCACACTGCCTCTACTGTGGATATGGGACTCAAGTCTTCTCAAAACATTTTTACCTTTATATTAAATTCAGTAAACATTTATTATTTATTAAGCTAAGTACTGTACTATGCTCAAGATATAGGTATGAAAAGAACCCAGTTCCTGCCAAGCTCAAGAAGCTCAGTCTAATGGCAAAGACAAAAAAGTCAATCATTATAACACCTTGTAAAAGACTAAATGCATTCTGCCAGAGGGAATAGCCTATGGAAAGCCATGACATATAAGAGCACAGCCCATTCAGGGAAATAAATGACTAGTTGTAAGATGCGTGTGGGTGAATGCTCAAAGAGGCACTAGGTTGTGAAGGGCCTTTGTATAAAATGCAAAGGAGAATGATATGGGGAGTGACGTCATCATAACAGTGGAGTGAGCTCTTCCCTTAAGTCTCTCCCAAGACATAAGGAAAAGGACATCCACAAACCAACAGAGGACATAAACACAACACAAGAGCTGTCTGAGAGATCCATGCAGCCAAATGTCTGAAGGTGAAGGTGCCGGACCTCCTGGGAGGCAGTGGAAGGAGGTAAGGGGATCTCCTCTACCTCACACAGAGCAATGATCTAGGGCAGGACATTACCCAGTGGTGTGCAACTCTGAGAGGAGAAGGGAGAAAGGGCAGCCTTCTGTAGGAATGCCTTCGCTCTTGGAGTTGCCTTCCAGCCTGTAGGAATGTTCCACCCTGAGGAGACTAAGCAATTGAGCAGGGTGTCTTCACCAAGCCAAGCAGCCTAGGAGGGCAAATAGTTGAGTGCAGAGAGGGGTAGCCTGAGATTGTGCATGTGAAAGAGAGCACCCCACTATGTGGTACACAAGCTTGGCCAGTCGGCCAAAGCAGAGGACCCATGCCAGAGCACCTGCGTTTCTATATGTAAAGCAGCAACGGCCAGCAGGCAAATGCAGACAGGTCCTGTTGGCATAGCTTCCAATGGACAAGCACAGCTGCCAGGGATTGTGGTGGGTTCAGAATACAAAGCTCCTGCCCCACTCCAGTAGCGGCAGGTGGAATCTGTGACCAGATACTACCACTATGCAATGGTACAAGTATAGTATAAAGAGGTACGTTAACACTCCAGACCAGATTGAAAATGACAGGAACCCAGAAATCAATCCTGAAGTCACAGAAATGTACAATCTAAATGATAGAGCCTTCAAAATAGTTATCATAAACAAACTCAACAAGTTACAAGAAAACTCAGAAAGAGAGTTCAATGAGCCCAGGAATAAAATTAATGAAGAGAGGAAATTCTTCACATAAGAGATTGAAACTATTAAAAAAACCAATCAGAAATGTTGGAGATGACAAATATTATTGGTGAGATAAAGAAAAATCTAAAGTCCTTAAATAACAGAGCTGATATTACAGAGGACAGAATTAGTAACTTAGAGGATGGAAATACAGAAATGCTTCAGGAGGAAGAGGAGAGAAAACTAAGATTAAAAAGAAATGAAAACATTATCCAAGAAACATCTGACACAATTAGAAAAAGTAGCTAAGAATTTTAGGTATTCCAGAGTGAAAAGAAAGGGAGAAAGGAGCAGAGAGCTTCTTCAAAGAAATAATAGCTGAGACCTTCTCAAACCTGGGGCAAGAGCCGGAATTACTAGTAAACGAAGCAAAAAAACTCCTAATTACATCAGTATAAAAAGACCTTCTCCAAGGCATGTATTAGTAAAACTGGTGAAAGTCAATGACAAAGAAAAAATATTAAGGGCAGCAAGGCAGAAGAAAATAACCCACAAAGGGACCCCTATCAGGCTTTTAGCAATTTCTCAGCAGACACCTTACAGGCTAGGAGACAGTGGAATGATACATTCAAAATTCTCAAAGATGAAAACTTTCAGGCAAGAATACTCTATCCAGCAAAAGTACTCTTTGGATATGACGGAGAAATAAAAACTCTCCCAGATAAACAAAAGCTGAAGGAGTTCATCACCACAAGACCCTCCTTGTTTACAGGAAATGATCAAGAAGGCCCTCATACCTGAAAAGATAAAGAAAAGGTATACAGGGGCTGGCCCCGTGGCTGAGTGGTTAAGTCCGTGTGTTCCACTTTGGCGGCCCAGGGTTCAGATCCTGGGCACAGACCTAGCACTGCTCATCAAGCCATGCTAAGGCGGTGTCCCACATGCCACAACTAGAAGGACTCACAACTAAAAATACACAACTATGTACCGCTGGGCTTTGGGGAGAAAAGGGAAAAAAATAAATTCTTAAAAAAAAGAAAGGTTTACCAATCTTGAGCAAGGACATAAAGAGACAGGAAAAATCAGGAAGCTACAGCTCTCTATCAGAACAGGTTAGCAAACACTTAATTATAACATTAAAGAGAAGGAAAACATCAAAAATAACTATAATCACTTCATTTTAATCACAAACTCAAAACACAAAATAGAGTAAGTTGTGACAACAATAACTTAGATGAGGAAGAGGAAATGGATGGAACTTGCTTAGACTAAGGAAGTAAGAGGCTATCAGAAAATGGACTATCTCATCTACAAGATCTTTTCCACAAATCTCACAGTAACCACTAAACAAAACATCAGAACAGAGATACAAGTGCTAAATAAAGAGAAAACTGAGAAAATCATCATAGAGAACCACCAAACTGAAGTGGGAGTCAGAAATACATGGGATGAAAAACAAGGGAAATACAGAACAATTGGAAAATAAGTGATAAAATGGCAGTATTAAGCCCTCGTATATGAATAATCACTCTAAAGGTAAAAGGATTGAATTCTCCAATCAAAAGACACAGTGGCTAGATGGATTAAGAAACAAGACCCAACAATATGCTGCCTCCAGGAAACACATCTCAGCTCTAAAGACAAACATAGGCTCAGAGTGAAGGGATAGAAGATGATACTCCAAGCTAATGGCAAACAAAAGAAAACAGGTGTTGCCATACTTAGATCAGACAAAGTAGACTTCAAGATAAAAAAGGCAATGAGAAACAAAGAGGGGCAGTATATAATGATAAAAAGGACACTCCACCAAGAGGACATAATACATGCACCCAGCACAGAAGCACTGAAGTACATAAAGCAACTATTAACAGACCTAAGAGGAGAAATTAACAGCAACGCAATAATAGTAGGTGATCTGGACACCCCACGAACATCAATAGCTAGCTCATCCAGACAGAAAGTCAACAAGGAAATAGTGGAATTAAATGAAAAACTAGACCAGACGGACTTTACATATATGTAGAACATTCCATCTAAAAGCACCAGAGTACACATTCTTCTCAAGTGCACATAGAACATTCTCAAGACAGACCATATATTCAGAAACAAGGCAAGTTTCAATAAATTTAAGAAGACTGAAATCATATCAAGCATCTTTTCCAACCATAATGCTATAAAACTAGAAATCAACTATAAGAAAAAAGCTGGGCAAGTCACAAATATGTGGAGACTAAACAACACGCTAATGAACAACCAAGGGATCATTGAAGAAATTAAAGGAGAAATCAAAAAATATCTGGTGACAAATGGAAATGAAAATACACCATACCAACTCACATGGGATGCAGCAGAAGTGGTCCCAAGAGGGAAATTCAGTAATATGGGTCCATCTTAACAAACAAGAAAAGTCTCAAATAAGCAATCTTAAACTAGACCTAACAGAACTAGAAAGAGAAAAACAAAGCCCAAAATCAGCAGAAAGAAGGAAATAATAAAAATTGGAGCAGAAATAAATGAAATTGAAACAAACAGTAGAAAGAGTCAATGAAACTAAGAGTTGGTTCTTTGAGAAGATAAATAAAACCCACAAACCCTTAGCCAGACTCACTAAGAAAAAAGGAGAGAAGGTTCAAATAAACAAAATTAGAAATGAAAGGAGAAATAACAACAGATACCACAGAAACACAAAAGATTATGAGAATAGTACGAAAAGCTATATGCCAACAAAATGGACAATCTAGAAGAAGTGGATAAATTCTTAGACTCACACAACCTCCCAAAACTGAAACAAGAAGGAATAGAGAATCTGAAGAGGTCAATCACAAAAGATTGAAACAGTAATAAAAAACCTAAGATATCAAAAACATAAGATCTTTATAGAACATAAAGATTTAATACCTATCCTTCTCAAACTATTCCAAAAAAGTGAAGATGACAGAGCACTTCCTAACACGTTTTACAAGGCTTAACATTACCCTGATCCCAAAGCCAGGCCAGAACAACACAAAGAAGGAAAATTATAGGCCAATATTGCTGATGAGCATAGATGCAAAAATCCTCAAAATATTGGCAAACGAAATACAGTAATACATTAAAAGGATCAATCATACACCATGATCAAGTGGGATTTATACCAGGGACGAAGAGATGGTTCAACACCTGCAAATCAATCAACATGATATACCACGTTAACAAAATGAGGAATAAAAACCACATGGTCATCTCAATAAACGGAGAGAAAGCACTTGACAAGATCCAACATGCATTTATGATAAAAAAAAAAAACCTCAATAAAATTGGTATAGAAGGAAAGTATTGCAACATAATAAAGGCCATATATGACAAACCCACAGTCAACATCATACTTGACAGGAAAATACTGAGAGCCATCCCTCCGAGAAAAAGAATAAGACCAGGGTGCCCACTCTTGCCACTCTTATTCAACGTAGTACTGGAGGTTTTGGACAGAGCAATTAGGCAACAAAAACAAATAAAAGGAATGCATTAGGCATTGAAGAAGTGAAACTCTCGCTGTTTGCAGGTGACATGATTTTATATAGAGAAAACCCTAAAGAATCCACTGGAAAATTATCAGAAATAATCAATAACTACAGCAAAGTTGTGGGGTACAAAATCAACTCAAAAAATCAGTTGCATTTCTATACTCTAATAACAAACTAACAGAAAGAGAACTCAAGAAAACAATCCCATTTACAACTGCAACAAAAAGAATAAAATATCCAGAAATAAATTTAACCAGAGGTGAAAGACATATAACACTTAAAACTACAAGACATTATTGAAAGAAATCAATGATGACATAAAGAAATGGAATGATACTCCATGCACATGGACTGGGAGAATAAACATAGTTAAAATGTACATAACTACCTAAAGCAATCTACAGATTCAATGCAATCCCAAACAGAATCCCAATGACATTCTTCATGGAAATAGAACAAAGAATCCTAAAATTCATATGGGGCAACAAAAGACCCCAAATTGCTAAAGCAATCCTGAGGAAAAAGAACAAAGCTGGAGGCATAAAAATCCCTGACTTCAAAATATACTACAAAGTTATAGAAATCAAAACAAGATGGTACTGGTACAAAAAGAGACACACAGATCAATGAAACAGAATTGAAAGCCCAGAAATAAAACCACACATCTATGGACAGCTAATCTTTGACAAAGGAACCAAGAACACACAATAGAGAAAGGAAAGTCTCTTCAATAAATGGTGTTGGGAAAACTGACAGCCACATGCAAAAGAATGAAAGTAGACCATTATCTTTCACCATATACAAAAATTAACTCAAAATGGATTAAAGACTTGAAGGTAAGATGTGAAACCATAAAACTCCTAGAAGAAAATATAGGCAGTACACTCTTTGACATCGGTCTTAGAAGGACCTTTTCAAATACTATGTCTACTCAGGCAAGGGAAACAAAAGAAAAAATAAACAAATGGGACTATATTGGACTAAAGAGCTTCTGCAAGGGACAGGAAACCATGAACAAAACAAAAATACAACCCACCAATGGGGAGAAAATATTTGCAAATCATATATCCAACAAGGGGTTAATCTCCAAAATATATAAAGAACTCACATAACTCAACAACAAAAAAGCAAATAATCCAATCAAAAAATGGACAGAGGATATGAACAGACATTTTTCCAAAGAAGATATACAGATGGCCAAGAGGCACATGAAAAGATGTTCAACATCACTAATCATCAGGAAAACACAAATCAAAACTACACTAAGATATCACCTTACATCTGTTAGAACAGCTATAATCACCAGACAAAAAATAACAAACGTTGGAGAGAATCCAGGGAAAAGGGAACCTTCATACACTGCTGGTGGGAATGCAAACTGGTGCAGCCACCAAAGAAAACACTATGAAGATTTGTCAAAAAATTAAAAATAGAAAATACCATACAATTCAGCCATCCCACCACTGGTTAGCTATCCAAAGTACTTGAAATCAACAATTCAAAGAGACTTATGCACCCCTATGTTCACTGCAACATTATTCACAAAAGCCAAGACATGGAAGCAACCCAAGTGCCCAACAACTGATGAATGGATAAAGAAGATGTGATGTATATATATATATATATATATATATATACACACACAATGGAATAATAGCCATAAAACACAAAATTGTCCCACTTGTAACAACATGGATGGACCCTGAGGGTGTTATGTTAAGCGAAATAAGCCAGACAGAGAAAGACAAACACTGTATGATTTCACTCATATATGGAAGATAAACACATGGACAAAGAGAACACATTAGTAGTAACCAGAGGGAAAGGGGATTTGGGCGTGGGCATAAGGGGTAAAGGGGCACATACATATGGTGACTGATAAATAATAATGTACAACTGAAATTTCACAATGTCATAAACTGTTATGACGTCAATAAAATAAAATTTTTAAAAATGCAAAGAAATTTGGAGAAGTCAGGAGAAGATACTGAAGGAGTTTAAACAAGGGAGTAACCACAACACCTTCAGAAACATCATCATCATCACTCTAATCACTCCACAAATGGTAGTACTGTGCAAGGTATGGTGCAAATTTCTTCTCATAAATTCTGTCTTATATGACACTGTCCACAAATACTTGAATTACGATTTACTTTTATTGCTACTAGTATCGATGAAAAAACACCCTCAGAGGCTAAAAAACCTGTTATTTATGTTCTTTTATAGTGTTCCTGACATCTTCTCCCCAAAAGAACTAAATATATTTAGTCATTTACTTACCCCACCCCAGAATCCCCAAACCATTCACCATGGTTATATGAGAATCTGTGCCAACGACACTGTCTGGGAAGAGGAGGTTCTTTTCTTCAAAAACCACTCTCGACAAATATTCTAAGTTTACTTGATGAGCCATTCCAGTTCCAGGAGGGATTACAGCCACATTCTTAAAAACTCTTGAACTCCACTATATTTTGTTTAAATTTAAGAAATCCAAGTGTTAGTACATTACATGAATTTGTGCTCACAATAAAGATATAAGTAAATATTGACACTAAAAATATTTTACCAATGTTCAATATGGTCACAGTTTATAGCATATACTTAAAAACAAATATGTAGATACTAAACCTAAACATACCCATTTTTCAGATTATTAAAACAAAATTAAGTCAAAGGAAAATGTTCCAATAGTCCAGATAAACAGTAGTTATCAACTATGTTCCAGCAGTTCTCAAGTATAAGGCCGTCCAAGCTCACTTGAACTAAAGCCACTGTTTTTATCTTTTTTTATACACTGGGGTTTCCAGTAAGATTTTTTTTTTTTTTTTTTAAAGATTTTATTATTTCCTTTTTCTCCCCAAAGCCCCCCGGTACATAGTTGTATATTCTTCGTTGTGTGTTCTTCTAGTTGTGGTATGTGGGACGCTGCCTCAGCGTGGTCTGACGAGCAGTGCCATGTCCGCGCCCAGGATTCGAACCAACGAAACACTGGGCCGCCTGCAGCGGAGCGCGCGAACTTAACCACTCGGCCACGGGGCCAGCCCCAAGATTTTTTTTTTAAAAAAGAGTTAATCACTCGTTGGTTTTTTTTGTGAGGAAGACTGGCCTTGAACTAACATCAGCTACCAGTCTCCTCCCTTTTGCTTGAGGAAGGTTGTCCTAAGCTAACATCCCTGCCAATCTTCCTTTACTTGGGATGTGGGACACCACTACAGCATGGCTTCATGAGCAGTGTGTAGGCCCATGCCTGGGATCTGAACTTGCAAACCCTGGGCCACAAAAGCGGAGCGTGTGAACTTAACCACTATGCAACCAGGCCAGCCTCTCTGATAACATTTTATCTGAAGGAACAAAAAAAGATTCTACTGCTATGAAGTATTTTAAAACTATTAGTCTAAAGATATAAAAATTGTACCTATCAATACTTTATAAATTTCAACATAAAAATTTCCCGCAAATCATTCATACCTTGAAAAATTGAAGCCTCTCTCGATTTCTGCCAAATTCTACTTCTTGATTTTTTAACACTGTTTCAGGCCTAAAAGGAAGAAGAGTTGGCATTAAATGTATGTATTACAGACTTGCCTTGTTTCTAAGTCTTCACTCGTACACACATACATACAAACATATTTTTACAATTCTTGGAACAGGAATTTACTAGACTTCTCACAATCAGTTATTTTCTTTTCAACAAGGAAGTTCCTCTTTAAGTTATACACTAGAAAGCTATTGCAAGGACTTATTATTTTACTGGGTATATTAAAGCCACGTCCACACCCATGTCCCAAACTGTACTTGACATCCATGACTGTGAGATTTGGCTAAAATCATATGAAAAATAACATGGTAAGCTTTGTTGGATTTTCCACTGCAAAGAAAAAGGAAGGTAGCAGCTCGTTCAACAATAAGTATGTACATTTCCACCCACTTGGCTCTTGTGCCAGTTAAACTAGGAGATGGAAGTTGATTATCAATATGTAGCAATGACAAAAACAGTTCAACATCATTTTATAGTTTAAAAAGAGCTTCGGGAAAAAATCTTGTATTTATCTCACCCAAAATGGAAGGTTCTATTTTATGTATAAGTAGCAGTTTACTTTATAGGGATTATAAACATATTTGACATGCATTATTTAAACAAAGAGATAAAAACAATTCACCTCTAAGCAGTAAACATAGTACCATTTTCAGGAAGCTATTTTTATCTAATGGATATTTAAAAAAAATTCTTTCTAATAGCTTTAAGTTGTTTATGTCACCTGTCAGCTGGTGATTAAGTGCTGACTAGAACAACAATATAACAAATTATACATGTTCTCCAGGGTCCACAATAATTACTGTTGTTTAACTATATATATATTTTTTAAACAAAGATTACTCTAACAATTCAATGCTGAGCGATCATTTGAAACCATAGCATATCTTAATGAGATGTTTCTCAGGACCGCAGGGAACACAACTTTCTAGAGCCGCTCCAATTATTTCACCTTTCCATAGCACATATGGCTACAAAGTGCCATTTATTAGCTCATAACCCAACCTCAAATTAGGCAGTGATTTTAAGTGCCAAACGTATGCTCTCAACTTTCTACTCCTCAGTTTCTTGTTTGAGTCTATAATTAATACTCCATTGATGCAGTGAATCACACAAAAGAGAGTTATTATTTTCATACAGCCAGGGACAATATAACCCATATTAATATTTTGTAATTTAGAGTCAAAATTGAATGGAAATGTTACATCAGATTGAATTTTTAGAAATAAAAATGTATCATCTTAGCACTTCATACTCTGCCAGTTGTAAAAAGACAACCAAGAAAATCAATAATTTTTTAATTAATAAATCCTCCTTTTCAGGAAATTAATTTCTGTATAAGTAGAGATGTTAATCTCAAAAGTCAGGATGCCCCTAACAATCAGGACAACTAGGTAGCAGGGATAAGAGTGATCACATGAAATTGTCATATATATATATTATTTTGGCGAGGACGACTGGCCCTGAGCTAACATCTGTGACAATCTTCCTCTATTTTGTATGTGGGATGCCACCACAGAATGGCTTGATGACTACTGAAGGTCCACACCTGGGATCCAAAACCATGAACCCCAAGCCACTGAAGCAGAGTGCGCAAACTTCACCAGTAGGACACTGGGCCAGCCCTAAAACTGTCATAGTTTGATGGCAAAGAACCAACGGACTATACTAAATTGAAACACATGAAGCCACTACAACCTGAGGCTTTATAGAAATATTGAGCCAAAAACTTTAGAACTAGACAGAACTTGAAAGATTCAGTTTGGGGACAAATGAATTAATGTTTTATCTGGCACTTGGGATGACGTGTGGATATTATTTTTAGATATTCTAATAATCTTAAATGTGTTAAATTTTTTTAAACTTTAAAAAGTTTAAGCCATTTTTTACTAAATTAAAAAGAATTTTTTTTACAGCTTATTAACAATGGGATAAACAATATAGCTCTCTTAAAAATAATAAGACTTAGGAAACTTTATACCATATAAAAATTCAAGTCATAGAATTTTCTTATTTTGAAAAATTATCTATTAGGAGATTGAACCAACTCCCAAAAATAGGATCTTTTCTAGGCAGGTTTACTACTACCATACAGGCAATCACTTATCTAAGAGGGCTCATTAAGTTTGTGACATATGTAATATACAGTTCTTAATGCAATAAGAAAAAGTAAGAAATCTCCTCATAGGGGGAAAAAAGCTAAAAATATAAATAGGGAATTCACAAAATAAATATGAATGAATAATGAACATGTGAATGGCACAAATTCCCTAAAGTAAAAAATTCACAGTTCAAGATGAGATCCCATTTTCCTGCCACATTAGTTAAAAAAATTAAATACATTTACAGAAATATCTTAAGGTTTTCTTCCTAAGGAACAGAAATAAATAATGATATTTCGAGACTAGTATTTTACTTAACTTTGTTTTACTTGTACTTTACTTAACAATAGGAAATACACATACAAATGTAATCTAGCATAGTAAGTAGGAAGGCAATATAATAGGAATCAGGAGGGTAAGGAGAATAAATATGACGTCCTTAACTGAAAAATAATCTGGCATTAATAAATATTTTTTTAAAAAATCTCATACTCAGGCACTGGTTGCAAATGAAAAGGACACAGAATGGGCGTATTCTCAATCTGCGAAGAAAATTTTCCTGAGTTTCGGCTTAGTTCTCCAGAATCACACGATCCTCGGCAGGCAGTCTGGCCTCTGCAGGGAAGCTTTCTAGGCTGCGCTTTAAGTGGAGAGAGCTTTCCTGCTTTCTGCAAGTCACCACCTCCAGGATTTGGAGCATTCTGTATTGCACTATCATTCCAAGAAAGGAAACAAAATAAAACCATTTAAAAGTGACAGAAATTTAGCTCTTCAAAAAACGCACACTAGTAATAATATCTGGAAGTAACTGTTATTTGAAGGTTAATATATAATTTAACTCAGATTTCAAAAGCAAATTTCAGATTACCTAAAAAACTGAAACAGGTAATTGAAATTTATAGAGATGAAAACATAATTCTAAGTGCCCAATAAAATCATTTTTATACACTTTATAACAATTTAAATAACTTTTATCAAGTACCAAAATAGATTTTTTTTCATCTAACAATCTAAAAGAAGCTCAGAGCCATAGTTTTAATCTGGAGGGCAAAAGCTCTCATGGGATCTAATACAGTCACGCGTCACTTAACAATGGGAGGATACGTTCAGAGAAATGTGTCATTAGGCGATTTCATCATTGTGCAAACATCATAGAGTATACTTGCACAAACCTAGATAGTATAGCTTACCACACAACTAGGTTATATTTAACCTAATGGGACCACCATGATATATGCGGTCTGTCACTGACCAAAAACATTGTTATGTGTTACGTGACTGTACCACTACTCCAGCAAATGTAAAATAAAGCTGGTGCATGACAACAAAATCATGACGTCTCTAGTTTGACATTGGTCAAAGGGACCTTTTAAGAAATTTATTTCAGTGTAAGGAAAATACACCTTTAGGAAATTCAGTGTTTTCATTCACCAATTAATTAAAGACATTTGTGGCTCACGTCTTTATATTCTCTTTATATTCCCTCTGTTTTTAACTCATGATAAAAAACAAAAAGGAAATAAATGAAGACTGAATTCAGATATTAACTCCAAAATACAGGTTTTAGGCTTATACATTTCTATCAGAAATGGCAGCAGAAACATACAAATGAACTTTTTATCAGTTTTTCTTTTTATATAGTATATATATTTAGTATGCTTTACTCTGACATAAACTGTCTCTGCTCTCTTTCTTCTGTATCATACACTTCCAGTGAGTTGGCTGTCAGTTAACTTGCATGGTCATCTTCATAAATATCTATATTAAAGTACCATTTATTGAAGTCAATTTGTAACGAATGGTCAACCGTGAGATCTGTAGGACAGGCAGGATGGACTTTCTTAGGATCCCCTCCAAGAGTTTTCACTGCCTCCCTCATAGCAGCAAAATCCACCATTGCCGGTATTCCACTAAAAAATAAAAAATGATCAAATTATAGTTCTAACTGTTCTCTTATATACTCTCAAATGACTAATATGCGTTTATTCATATTTTTTTTCTGAAGACTACATCGTATTCACCAACGATTTTTGTATTTTAAAAATATCTCTTTTTAGTTTGTATTCATGTTTGACAATGCACTTGGTTATCCAAAGTTAGATGTATCCTGGTTTAATGAAAATTAATATTAAATATCATTTGAGAACTTGAGTGCTCAGGGGTAGATGTGCCAAAAATAACACAAAAGATCATTTTTAGAGGTATAACATAACTTCAAGGGAACTGCCTATGGAATTCTTTCTCCTGCCTTCAAATTTATGATACCCTGTCTCCCTTTTCTCTAGCTCTAGCCCCTTCCCTCCCAGTGCCTTCCTGCTACTAAATATATATAAAAATAGATATATTTATATTTATTTATATATATTTATATTTTACATATAAATATAAATTTTATTATTTATAAATTTTTTTTTTTAAAGATTGGCACCTGAGCTAACAACTGTTGCCAATCTTTTTTTTTTTTTCTGCTTGATCTCCCCAAACCCACCCTGTACACAGTTGTATATCTTAGTTGCACATCCTTCTAGTTGTGGGATGTGGGAGCCCACCTCAATGTGGCCTGACGAGCGGTGCCATGTCCACACCCAGGATCCAAACCCTGGGCTGCCACAGCGGAGTGTCCGAACTCAACCACTCGGCCACGGAGCCAGCCCCTATTATTTATAAATTTATATTATTATATAGATATATTTATATAAATATATCTATATAAATAGATAGATGGATCGATATCTCCAGCCAACTAAATATATATAAATAGATATATAAATATATTTTAGACATATATATTTAGATATATGTATCTATTTATATAGATATATATTACGTATATATCTATATAAATAGATAGATAGATGGATAGATAGCTATCTCCAGCCAACTGTATAACAAGCATTTACCAAATGCCTTCAATGTGCTAGACACCAACGGCACAAGGCCAAAGAGACAGTTTCTGCTCTCAAGGAATTTGTAGGAGATAAAGGAGCAATCACAGCATATTACCATAAGTACTATAAGAGCAGCATATATAGGGTACATAAAGCAGTGACATACAAAAAAGATTTGGATAGGTGGGTGAAGATGTTCTTATTTGTCTAGCTAACACTTATGCCTCTTTCAAAACTGAGCTAAAGATTAACTCTTCCAATAAATAATCCCTGGATGCCCAGATAAAGCAAAGTCTTTCAGGCTATGGTAAAGCATTTGGATTTCATTCTAAGTGTCATGAAAGCCAACTGGTATATGGGGAAATGATATAACTTTGATTAACATTTTTTTAACCAAGTTACTTCATCTATGTGAAAAGACTACAAACTGCAAGTGTGGAAGCAGGGATACCAATTAAGAGACTATTATAGTTGTAGCCCCGGTAAGAGAGAATGGGTCTAGAACCAGGATGATAGTAGTAAGGGATGATAAAAAGTATTTGGACTCAAGATATATTCAAAGGTAAAGCTCACAGACCTTGCTGATAGACCGGATTATGTGTAAAGGAAAGAGAGGAATCAAGGTTAACACCTAGATTTTTGCCCTAAACAAACGGGAGACTATACTGCCATCTACTATGATGGAAAAAGACTTGAAAAGGAATAGGTGAGGCGGGCTGGGCAATCAAGTTTTGGATATGTCCAGTTTGAAAAACCTATTAGAGCTAGGTGGAGATGACAAATAGGCAGTTAAGAAAAAGTAGTTTTTGGGGCTGGCCCAGTGGCACAGCAGTTAAGTGCACACGTTCTGCTTCGGCGGCCCAGGGTTCACTGGTTCAGATCCCCAGTGCGGACATGGCACCACTTGACAAGCCATGCTGTGGTAGGCGTCCCACGTATAAAGCACAGGAAGATGGGCACAGATGTTAGCTCATGGCCAGTCTTCCTCAGCGAAAAGAGGAGGACTAGCAGCAGATGTTAGCTCAGGGCTAACCTTCCTCAAAAAAAAAAAAAAGAAAAAGTACAACAACAAACATTTTTTGAATAAATAATACAACAAACAAGTTTTTGAATAAATGGTACAACAAACAAGGGTCTAATTTTTAACAAATTGCTTTGGTTCTGAAAGGGCTATTTTCTAAAATTTATAAACTAATCTTCAAAATTAAAAAACAACAGAGTCAACCATCGGGGAGTCTGAATTTTAAAAAGGGAACGCTGAAAATTCACTCATAAAAAAATAAACCCATCACTCACGTAAAATCTTGAAGAAGAACACGGGCAGGGAAAAAGGGCACTTCGACATTGCTTTGTTTGGTTTTCCAGTCTAAAATGTTCATAACCTGTTCCTTTGTCATTAAAAAGCCATCACAATTTCTCACAGCAGCTTCCAACAGGACCCGTATTGAGTAAGGCAGAACATCTGATACAAGAGAAAATATTACTATTAATAATAGAATAATCCACTCTATATTGTAAAAATTACAATAGTGTAAAGTCAGATAAGACAGAAGCATTGTTTTCTCAATTAAAAAAAATTTTCAGTCTAGTAAACACAGAGTAAAGTATCATTCATGTTAACACTAGGCCTTGTACAAATTTGACTTTTCTATATTTAAGCCAAGGCCCTGAAAAAGGAGAGAGAAAATCTTCACCAAGAGCTGTACTGATTTGGGCATATGAGACTGACAAAATACTTAATATTCAGAGAAGACAGAGAAAACTTGCAAAGCACAGAAAATCAGAATTAAATACAATAATGAAGACATCTATTTCTTTTATCACAAAAAATAGTTGAACTGTGTAAAAGTTTAAAATAAATTTAAAAGATTTCCATCAAAAATGGTTGAGGTTTGAAAGTAAATCAGGGTGTTTAGGTGAGTAAAATTCATTTCATGAAAACCGTCATTCACTCGATTATTATTAGTTTAAGAAAACTATAGAGAAATCGATTTTAACATTTAAAAATTTTCAATCATATTAAATTGCCACACCAGATTTTGCTACATACAAGTGTTTCCTTAGGACTTAAAGGGAAGACTGAATCAGTATGGGACTGGTTGAATAAATCATGGTAATCCAGGAGGCCAGCCCCACGGCCAAGGGCTTGAGTTTGCATGCTCGGCTTCCGCAGCCCAGGGTTTCGGCGGTTCAGATTCAGGGCACAGACACGGCACCACTCATCAGGCCATGCTGAGGTGGCGTCCCACATAGCACAAACATAAAGACCTACAACTAGAATACACAACTATGTACTGGGGGGCTTTGGGGAGAAGAAGCAGGGAAAAAAAAAAAGAAGATTAGCACAGATGTTAGCCCAGGGCCAATCTTTAAAAAAAAAAAAGGTAATCTACACAATCCATACTATGCAGCTGCTTAAAGGAATGAAGATCTCTAAAAGCTGATCTCCAGAATATATCATTAAGAGAAAAATGCAGTGCAACATAATGTTCATAGTATACTACCTTTGCAGTAAAAAATGGAGTAAAAAAATGTATAATACATACTATATATTAAATATAATTTAAATATTAATAAATATTAAATATATAATTAAAATATTATATATTAATAATTAATATATACATTTTCCCCCAGAAAGAATATTGAAGGATAAACTGAAAATCTTAGTATATATTCCACACTGTATTTTGGTGGTACGCCTTAGTTGGATATATACTAAGGACAAAAGATCCACAAAGAAAACATATCACATTTAGGCATTAATACTGATATTCTAACTTTGAAAGTGTCATATATATAAGAAGAAGAATGGAAAAAGTAACTGTTGTTACTATGATTGGAAACCAAGATTTTCCATAGTAATAATGTACAAGTATAAATCAGAGTAGCTAAATTAAAAAAAAAAAACCACATTTCAGTTGGAATCATGGGTACAAACTCATGATTTATTTTTATCTATCTTAAAAATATGTATTTCCTAGCTCTGTTCAGTGAGAATGCCTAAAACAATGATAATCCAATAGCAATGAACCCCTAACAACTCAGTTTGTTGTTTCCAAATACTATTTCTCATTTTAAAAAAAACAGAGTTCCTTGGAGAAATGGCTGGTTCCATGTTTAGGAAAGGATATGTACAAAATGAGCCTGGCACACCTTGCGTCAGAAACCAAAAAAATTATCAAAGACTAATGGGCACACTAATGGATCAATCTGAGCATCAAAATGAATAATGACTGTAATTCACTGAAACATATCAAACACAGAAATAGCCCTTAGCTCATAATGACTCTTTAAAAAAAAACCCTTCACCGATCGCCAATGGGAGGTGCTAGAGCAACTCATTACCCTGAAAACTGACAAATAAAGAGGGAAAAAAAAAAATCAATCATTAAGGATTTCCTGATTTCAAGTAACCAATTAGTTAAGAAGCGAAAGTTCCTCATTAAAGAAGAATTACAGCTAATAAACACAGAAGGAATGATATAATTAGAAAAATCACCAAAGTACACCTACTGAAATAATGGATCTAGACAATGATCATAAGTGGATACTAAAATCATTAGGTGATGTGAATAGGGAACTTGTAACAGATGGATCAAGCAGATAACAACTATACCCACTTAGCATCACCAAAAGTGGGACATGATGGACATTATTTGCCTACTGATGAAACAGGAAATACAAGCAACCAACTACAAAGTGTCCTTGAAAAAATACATACACACATAAATAAACCTGAATCTAATCAAATGTCTAGCCGCAACTTCCAGTTAACAGGAAATATGGGGGCTAGTGCAACAGTAAAATGAAATCATGAAGAAGCAATCGGCCAAATGGACAATGTGGTACATTATGCAGAATAAAGAACCCGGTTTCTTCAATACAAAAGTGCCATGAAGAAAAGAGAGAGGAGAGATATTACACATTCTTGAAAGAGACTTAAGATATATAACATCCGAATGCTATGTGCGGATCCTGTTTGGATATTATGTGAACAAACCAACTGTAGAAATATATTTTTGAGACAACCAGACAAAACTGAATATGGACTGGGTTTTGGGTCATATTAAGGAATTACTATTAATTTTATTAGACATAATAAAGGCATTGAGATTATGGTTTTTTTCTTTCAAGTCCTTTCCCACATCAAAGACGCATACTGCAGCATATTTACAGGCTAAAAAAAAAGTGGAATATTTGAAACAAAAGCCTGGTGGGGCCAGCCTGGTGGCATAGTGGTTAAGTTTGTGTGCTCTGCTTCCACAGTCCAGGGTTTGCAGGTTTGGATCCCAGGCGCAGACATACACAGTGCTCATCAAGCAATGCTGTGGCAGCATTCCACATACAAAATAGAGGAAGACTGGCACAGATGTTAGCTCAGTGACAATCTTCCTCAAGCAAAAAGAGGAAGATTGGCAACAGATGTTAGCTCATGGCCCATCTTCCTCAGCCCAAAAAAAAAAAGAAAGAAAGAAGACTGGCAAAATGTTGATAATTGGCTGACAAACATATGGTAGGTTATTATACTATTCTCTCCCTACTTTTACACTTGAAAATTTTAACACACAAATTAAAGATTAACAAAGTTGTAAGTAAAGAGGATAAAGAACTACATAACCAGAAATACTAGATTCAAAGTCTGTATGTGCTGTTCACTACAGGTATGTTCTTTGCAAAGTGACTGAAGATGATGCCTTTTCTCTCTTAAAATAGGAATGCCAGCTACCTAACAGAGACGTGAAGAGTATCTTACCTCATCTTCCATCTAGTACATGTAAAACTCTCAAACATATCATGACAAATAGTAGGTAACTTACATATTATTTTCCACTCTTAGCTCAATCAGAAACATAATCAAGTCCCAAAAATCAAGAGAAATTACAGCAGGAAAATTTTTTTAATAGAACACTTGGAAATAATGAGAAAGAAAATATTATCACAGAAGCAAATACACAAAATTAAAGTTTGTATTTGGTTAATTATTCTGGAAAAACACTCTCAGGAATATTTTTTGTTAAAAGTATCTTCACAAAAAGCACTGCATCTATTTCTAGTAAAATAAACACCACCAATATCTCTACTCGCTCCTGAAACCCACTAAGCTAATAGTAAAGAAATAAAAGTTAGAAACCCACAGGAACAGAGAAAGGGAGAAGCAAAACCAACAAAATTTTGGAAAACACTGCACAGATGACTGGTAATGGACTGAGCAGAATAGAGAAAGCTGAAACTAAATATCTACATAGGAAAAAGGCAATCAGAAACAAAGACTAGGAATCAGGATAGCCTGAGATTTCTGAAGAGAAGTGTGAGAAGCTAGAAGGCCATGAAATAAGGCCTTCAAAATTCCAAGTGAAAGTAATTTCCAACCTAGAAATTTGTACACAGGCAAACTATCAATTAATCATGCAAGGTCTCAAAAACTTACTTCCCAGGCACCCTTTCTCAGGAAGCTACTGGAGGATATGCTCTATAAAACAAGAAGCAAATGGAGAATAGAAAATCATGGAATCCAGGAAATAAAGTCTCTAACACAGGAGATAACAAAGAGACTCTTCTAGGACAATGGCCCTGCAAGCCATAGTGCAATCAGTATCAAATGGAGCAGAAAATGAAATCCAGATGGGACACTGCCAAGAGAAGGGAAAAGTATTAATTGATAGATTGCCTGATTATATTGTGAGGAGTTTAGTTCTTTTGGAGAGTCTGGAGATGAATTATTGATAAGGAGATAGAAAACTAAGCGAACAAAAAAAGAAAATCATTAATTCCAGGAAAAAATACAAAAAGTTGTAAGAGAAATGAGACGCAATCATCATTTACTACATGGATTGGTTGAGATTTAAAGTCATAACAACATAAACACTGGATATTGCTTTAACCAAAAATTATAACTATACTAGGAAGAGGTACATGGAATATATGTAGGAGAGAAGAAAAGTGCCAAATTCTCATTTTCCACAGTAGAAAGTTAGTAAAGTCTAAAATTGAAAAAGAAGAAACAGCTGTATAAGCAAGGCTATTTAATAATATGGAGGAAATTACCAAAGGAAATAACCAAGAGAATTAAAAATAGTATTCTCTGCAGGATAGAAATTTAGGATGGGGCAAGAGGCTACTGTTTTGCTTATAATCTTAGTGGTCTCACTGGTTTTTTACTCTATCATTTGAAAATTAACTATTAAATTAAAAAGCACTTATCAAAAAAGAGTTCTATAAGAAAAAAACGAATTACAAGTGTTAACTGAATATTTTGTCACTAAGAAGTACTAACTTGCAAATTTGTCTAAAACTACTAGAGGTCTATTGCAAGGAAAGATGCAAAAAAATAAATACCCCCTCCCCTAAATAAAAACAATTTTGGTAGCCAGCCTCCAAGATGATACCAATAATCCTCACCTCCTGGCATTCATGCGCTCATGTAACCTTGAGTGAAGATCAGCTGTTTGTGTGACCAACAGAGATTGGCAGAGAGAACAGCATGTGACTTCTAAGGCTAAGTATAAAAGCATTTGGGCATGTCCTCTCTTGGGTTACTCAGTCCGGGAGGCCAGCAGCCTGTTACGAAGAGAATCAAGCAGCACTGAGGAGAGGCTCATGTGGAACAAATCTGAGGCTTCTGTGCCAACAGCAAGCGCCAACCTGCCAGTCATGTGAGTCGGTTGCCTTAGAAGCAGATACTCCAGCCGCAGTCAGGCCTTCAGGTGACTGTAGCCCCAACTAACACCTGCTTATAACCTCAATCAGAGACCCTGAGCCAGAACTATTCAACTATGCCATTCTTGAATTCTTGACCTACAAAACTGAGAGATAATAAATGTTCACTGTCGCTTTAAGCCACAAAGCTTTTGGTTTAACTTGTTATGAAGTAATAGGAAACTAATTTGTCTTCCTCAACTTTTCTAACAATAACACCTGCAGTTATTTATTTAGGACCTACTAAGGAGTAGAAAGAGGTGCTTGACCTCCATTATCTCACTTAATCCTTACAGTATATCTATAAGTAGATATTACAGAGCCATAACAGTAGAGAGCAAGCCAGGAGATGTGGGAAAATGGCCACATTTGCTCTAGTTTAGTTTTTAGCAATATTAACTCCACAACCCCACTTTGGAACAGGTACAAAGTTCACAAAGGCCCTTAATCCCTTTCTTCTTCCCTCTTCTCCCCACCCAACTTCCACATACACTCTCATGCTCCAACTATACCATCTTTCTCTGATCCCCACTCTCACCACATCTGTTCTTCAACACCATGAGGACTCTACCTTCTCCCTTATCCATTAGCACCTGCTTGTACCTTCCCTTATACAGTTTATGTTCCATGTAATTAAATCTCTCATTTCCCCAAAGCCTATACTTGCTTGCCCCTTTGTTCTTTTATCCTGTCCAACAAAACAACCTGTTTTTTTTAAGTTGGTGAACCCCACATCACTTTCCTGCTGAAGAACTGTTCTTTCCTTTTTAAAAATAACTTTATTGACATATATTTTGCATGTCATATACTTCACCCTTTCCAACTATAAAATTCAATGATTTTTTACAAAGTTGTACAATCAGCAGCAGTTTTAGAACATTTTCATTACTCCATAAGATCCCTCATGCCCATTTACTTTTAATCCCTGTCTCTCTCCTGTCCCACCCCAGGAAACCATTAATCTACTGTTTCTATGGCTTTGTCTTTCCTGGATATTTCATATAAATGGAATCATACAGTAAAGTCTCATGTCTGACTTCTTTCCCTGAGCATGCTTTTGAGGTGTGCCCATGTTGTAGGATGTATCTATAGTTAATTTCTCTTTATTGCTGAAGAGTATTCCATTGTATGGATATACCAACTTCTGTTCATCCACTCACCCACTGAAGGATGTTTAGGTTGTTTCTAATTTTCAGCTATTATGAATAACAGTGATAAGATAATTCATTATGTTTTTATTTCTCTTGGGTAGATTCCTAAGAATGGAATTGCTGGGTCATGTGGTAAATTTATGTTTAATGTTTTAAGAACTGTCAAACTGTTTTCCAAAGTGGCTGCATCATTTTATATTCCCACCAGCCATGTATGAGGGTTCCCATTTCTCCATATCCTCCTCAACATTTGTTATTGTCTGCCTTTTTTATACAATACCCATTTTAGTGAGTGTGAAATAGTTCACTGTGGTTTTAATGGTGGTGATATGTAAAGGAGGAGGAAAGAAAAGAAAATCCCTAAACCATCCACAGAGAAACTGATACCAATATAAATACATAATTACAACCTCAGTACAGTCCTCACTATTCATCCAGAAATCCTACTTTGTTTCTCTGATCTGCTAGTTTTCCCACACTCCACAACAACTCACATCTTCATCCACTCTCCTTAAAATCTAATCTCTACCTACCTTCCACAGGACGTAGCCCCAGTTCCAACCCCTCAGGTAAATGAAAATAGTTCCTACCACGACTTCCTCCTACTATACCCACAAGCCTAGGTGCTTCTGGATTTATCCTTTCCCCAGTTAAGAAGGCAGTTGTGGACCTCCTCCTACTAAATGCAAACTCCTCTATAGGAGCACTGCATCCCATTCACACTGACACATTTTAGGACCCATGAGTCATCAATCACCCTCTGTCTCCTTTTCCTGCAATCTATTGGACTGGAGATCCAATCCTCAACTGGACTCTTCCTATTAGCATTTAAAAGCCTCTAGCCCCAGTTTAACACTAAACACACACCACACACCATACACACACACACACACAAGCTTCAAAGTCTCAACCAAGTTTTTTGAAAGTCACCCATATTCCCAATGTCCAGTTTTCTGCACTTCCATTCATTCTTCGGCCCACACCAATCTGATTTCTATCCTTAAAACATCAGTGAAATAGCTCTAGCTAGGGTTCACGTCCTCTCAGCAATAATTAACATTATTCAACATTCAACAACATTCAATTTCCTCCTTCTTGAAACATTCTGTTTTTACCAACTCTCACAACACCATCCTCCAGTTTTCTTTCTAACAAGTTGTTAGAAGATAATTCTCCAATGACTCCCATCTCACATTTCTGCATAACTTGCAAACAAAGGCAATAACTAACTGCCTTTGTTCCAGACTATTTTTAAAATGATGTTAGTATAGTGAATAGCCTTGGAAGATAAAGATAGTGTCTCCTTCCAGAGCAAAGGGCAAGCATGCTTACTGTCCATTGTAAAATATTTGGATTCTCTACGTCAGAGTTCTTTCTCTGTAACACAACCACTGTGTGTGCAGGAATTACCTGGCCCTCTTTAACAGACTGTAGAAACTGGAGCTTGGGAAACCAACATAAATTTTGGTACTAAGGATACTCCTTTGCTGTGGATAATCAACTGTCCATTGTCTCTGATCCAAGAGTCTCGTGTCTTCTGCTAGCATCTATGAAATTACGTCAGGCTAACTTGTTAACTTGCAAGGAGAGTAAAACTTTAGATCCTTTACAGTTCTTAACACTTTCTGGCAGCCCTGTTTTGGTTTCCTGGCTGGCCTCTACTCCTTTGCCTGACCTTTAAATGTAGGAGTTCTGCAGAGTTCATTTCTAGGCTCACTTCTTTTCTCACTCCATACTGTCTCCCCTCAGAAGTTTTAATTGCTCCTATGGCTTCAACTGACTATCTATACACCAATAAGTCCAAAATATTTTTCTGCAGTACAAGTCTGTCTTCTGAGCACCAGAACCATACTCCTAACAGCCTCATGAACATCTCTACGTGAATACTGATGTGTTCCTAAATTCACTAGTACCTAAACTAAACTCAGCAATTTCCCCTCTGCCCCTGCCCCATACCACTTGCTCTTGTGTTCTCTAGCTCAGTAAATAGCGCCCCCATCCATCCAGATGCTTATGCCAAACATCTGGGCATCAGCCTCAACACCTCTCTCACACATCTTTTAAATGTGTCTGCTTCTATCACCACCACCACTAAATTTAGTCCAAGCCACCACTATGTCATCTCTCATCTAGATTCTCTAGTTTATTTTTTTTTTTAAGATTGGCACCTGAGCTAACAACTGCTCCCAATCTTTTTTTTTTGCTTTTTCTCCCCAAATCCCCCCAGTACATAGTCATATATTTTAGTTGTGGGTCCTTCTAGTTGTGGCATGTGGGATGCCGCCTCAGCGTGGCCTGATGAGCAGTGCCATATCCATGCCCAGGATCTGAACCAGTGAAACCCTGGGCTGCCAAAGCGGAGCGCGCAAACTTAACCACTCAGCCACAGGGTTGGCCCCTAGATTTTCTAGTTTCTTTCCACCTTCATACTTGCCCCTACCAGTAGTTTTCAAAGTGTAGTCCTTGGACTCCTGGGAAGAACTGAAACTCTTTCAGGGAATCTGCAAAGTCAACTAAGACATTATTTGCTTTTTTCACTGTTTTGACATATGCATCAATGGTTCAAAAGGAATGATGAGTCAAACTGCTGGTGCCTTAGCAGGACTCAAGGCAGTGGCACCAAAATGTACTTGTGTTCATTGCATTGTTCACTTTCACTTAAGAATGTCCTTGATGAAGCAGAAAAACTGTTAACTTTATTAAATCTCAACTGCTGAGGTCAGGTCTTAATATTCTGTGTGACAAAAGTGAAAATTATATATACAGCATTTCTGCTCAAAAGCAAAGTACAATGGTTGTTTTAGGAAAAACACTTGTGTGATTGTTTGAATTGTAAGCTAAATTAGCCATTTTTTCCAAAGAACACCATTTACATTTGAAAGAACAACTGACAAACTACGGTCATTCAAACATGGGTATCTGGCAGACATTTTCTCAAAAATGAATGAAGAAAGCCTATCTGTTCATTATCTAGTCCCACCACTGTCTGCTCACTATGTTCACTGAAGGCCTTTGAGAAATAAAGGTTCACTGAGTTATGCAGATCTTCTAAATGTGGACACATTACACAATATACAAAAAATACATACACATACATTTGTTAATATCACCACAGCCTTCTCAACACAGGAACCAGAGCCCTCATGTAGCTGCACACTGTGAAGGAGTCCTGCCTGTGTTAGTACCTTAACTGAGACATTCCCGCACAGAAGGCCTTCTGCCTTGCCTGTGCCTGGACTTCCTCTGCAAGCTGCCCAGAGAGTCACATGTTGAGCTGCTGCTCCTTCTGCAAGCCTCCATGTGGCCTATGCACTCTAGAGGGCTCTTGCCCGTGCCAGAATCTGTTTTCTCTCAATGCATGCCCACAACACCAGTTGCTGGTCGCCTAGTCCCCTGCCTGCACTCCAGCGGGTAATCTACTGCCTGCCTGGCAACTCCACACCAGCTTCAGCATGGCCAAACCAGCAAACTTCTCTGCTATCTAGTGGGCTGAACCTCATCTTCTACCACGAGGTCTGAACCCCTTCCAAGTTTGTCTTTCCTTGGGTATTCTCCATCAGCCCTACAGGACCATACAGAGTTTCCTCATATCTTATAATTACTCTTTTATCATTGCTAATAATTATTTAAACTTCCCATGTTCTATCTCCTGACTGGACTGACACTGCTACAACATACTAAAGACTGTACTTACATATTTTCCATTTATGTCTCCATTACTAAACCGTGTGCTTTCTTTAGCACAGAGATGCTATTTTAGCCATCTTTCATTTTCCAGAAATATATGAGTACTTAATAAATGTCAGCTCAGGGGCTGGCCCTGTGGCCGAGTGGTTAAGTTCGTGCGCTCCGCTCTGGTGGCCCAGGGTATCACTGGTTCAGATCCTGGGCGTGGACATGGTAGTGCTTGTCAGGCCATGCTGAGGCAGTGTCCCACATGCCACAATCAGAAGGACCCACAACTAAAAAATATACAACTATGTACTGGGGGGATTTGGAGAGAAAAAGCAGAAAAAAAAAACAAAGATTGGCAACAGTTGTTAGTTCAGGTGCCAATCTTTAAAAAAAAAAAAAAATAGGGGCCTGCCCAGTGGCACAGTGGTTAAGTTCACACGTTCTACTTTGCTGGCCTGGAGTTTGCCAGTTTGCATCCCGGGTGCAGACCTACGTGCTGGTTGTGAGGCCAAGCTGTGGCAGGTGTCCCACCTACAAAGTGGAGGAAGATGGGCACGGGTGTTGGTTCAGGGCCAGTGCTCCTCAGCAAAAGGAGGAGGAGTGGTGGCAGATGTTGGCTCTGGGCTAATTTTCCTCAAAACAAAACAAAAAAATTAATTAAAAACCTTTAAAAAATAAATAAAAATTAAAAAATAATAAATGTTAGCTGAACGAATTAAACGGTGTTAAGAGATTCATGCATCAAGTAGAAACCAGGACTGCAATAATTCTGCCTCTTCTAACCAGGAATTTCTAGAATTCTATGAATCTGAAACACTACTCCTCTAAGGAGAGGTAATTAAAAAGACATGTGGGAACCAGGACAAGCCAGTAACCTAACTAGAAAAGTATGATAATTTGTGTTATCACACTTCTAAAATACACCAATGACAATAGATATATCCTTTTGATCAATTACTTAGTGGAAGATCCAACAGGTGGTTCAGGCTCTGAAAAGAGATGCTGAGGTCGGATATTTTACACGGGAGGTAGTTAATGAAAGGCATATCCGGGCTTCCAGGACTGCAGATCCTACTATTCAAGGCTAAATGGCTGCTACTAAGATTAGGTAATACAGTGTCTCTCTTAGTGCAGAGGTCACAAACTGCTGGCCTGCAGACGTGTTTCATCTGCTCTGTTTTAACATTTTGAAATTTAATCGCCAACATTGAAAAACCAGAGATTTTTCATATGAAAATCTAAATTTCTGGCTTCTTAAGATAAATATCAGAAAATTTTACAATACCGACCTCATATTTCTGCTGGAACTGAGTAGCACCTACCCCTTTTATATAGGGCATGTGCGCTCCTGTTTGCCACAATTCCAACCAGGGCCATTTCACTTGTTTATGTTGCGTCTATGGTCCTTGCAAGCATGAGCGTGCAACCCTCCATGTAGTAGTTTTTATAAGCATAGGCTTTGGAATCACAGATTTTTGTTCAAGTTTCTCCTCCACCACTTAGTAGGTAATGGTACCTGGTAACAAGACCCTGGCCAAGTGGGTAACAATAGAACTTATCTTACAGAATAGATACAGTAAATAATCAAAAAATACTAGCAGTTTTATCACTGTTTATTAAGCTGGAAAAGAGAATGGTATTAAAGGGGGAGAACGTGTTGGGCTGAAATCAGAAAATATGAGCCTAAGACCAAATCTCCTCACTTGGAAGATATGTGACCTTAGGCAAATTATTTCGGTTTTTTTAGCTTCATTTTCCTCACGTGTATAAAGTGGAGACAAAAGTACCTTCCCCACCTACCACAAAGCAATGTAGTGAAAACAAACAGACAATCTAAAAAGGTTTTGCTATTTGTAAAAAGTGAAAATTCCAGGTTTAAACAGTAGATGAAGAAATCATCCATAGGAGCTATCAGTATTAACAAGCGGCTAGTAAGCAGGCTTTAGATAAACTAAATGAGTAAGACACAGAAATACACCAGAGTGAAGAAAGGCGGAAACACTTAAAACACTCTAGGCCTGGCTTAAGCCCCAAGGAGGGTAGCTCTGGAGTCCAGACTGAGAAAGAGGGTTAGGGGACTGGGCAAGCAGCAGCTAGAGTAACTACAGAGTAAACCTAAAAACTCTGCTCAAGGCCAGGAGCAAAGATTAAGAAACTGTTTTAGAAGGTTCCATAACCTTTCCAGACCTGGAGACAGGATTAACTCATACCCATGTCTGATGAGAATCAAGGTACTGTTTCTGTCTCTAACCAGTACTAGACTGGATGGGATCAACTTGTGATAAAGAATTCTGACTTTTTTTTTTCTTTAATATTGCCATGGAGAGAGTCTAAGAAGGCAGAAAAAGACAAAATAGATTCCTGCTTCTTTAACTTTTTTTTTTTAACTCACTGACAAACAGAGGAAACAAGAAAAATAATATGTATTATTGATGAAGGTACAGAAACACTCTTCTCATTCACTCCTGGTAAACATGTAATTTGGCACTATTTGCTAACATAACAGGTGTACTTCATGGTTTCTGTCCAAACTGCTACCCATGGAATGGAGAGACCTCAGTGTCCCATTACCTCCCTGGCTGTAGCACTGAAGCAAGAACCAATACCTTGGCAGGTCAATTACCAACAGCCTTGTGAGAAAAAAATACACTGGGACAATCAGATTCATCACTCAGAAATTTGCAATCAGGACACAGAGAGACTGAGCCAGAAAGGTGTTAAGAGCTAAGCTAGGGACAGAAGTTGCCATTTGGAAGCAAATATAAAGTTAATAGGCAGACGAGGCTTGTCTGCAATGAAGTAGAGGGGAGCTAAGCTAGGGACAGAAGTTGCCATTTGGAAGCAAATATAAAGTTAATAGGCAGATGAGGCTTGTCTGCAATGAAGTAGAGGGAGCAGAAGAATAGAAAGGGGCAGAAATCTGAAGCCCAGAGAGAGAAAAATAAAGAGCTTCCACAATTTTGGCCCACTGCCCATTTTCTTGAGCTATGGCCACATTTCATTGGCCTGGGAGCTCTGCACCATTACAATAAATCTTCCTCCACTTGAGCTAGTGGGTGTCTGTTCTTTGCTACCAAAAGAGCCTAATCTAGAACAGAAATTGTTAATAAGAGCAGAGTTAAAACCAACAGCCCCTTGGACAAAATGTGGACGGCTGATGCACGCACGGTTGTACATGGAATAGTAGAATCATGGTAGGTAACGGTACTCCCTAGAAAGTTACGTACTGCATGTAAATATTACAAGAAAACTATTTCATTGCTTATCAAACTCAAAGCCCTTTCCAGAGTCCATAGAAGAGACAAAGTGAGGAAACAAAGACTTGTGTCTACATGCCAGCAAGATAACTGGACCAGCAACAGACACCTGACAAGCCCAGCCAAACCAGGTTAATAGGGGAAAAAGTCATCTAGAGGTGCAACCAGTCTAAACTGGCTGGTAAGCCAACCATAACATACAAAGAATGGCCGGCAGTGGCTATATTGGACATTATACAAAATGAGTAAGAAAAGTGGGCTATAAATAAAAGACTGGAGAGTAGATATTCAAAAAGGAATGAATAGAGAGACCAGGCAGGCTTCAAGTGACAAACAGAAAAGCCTCTGGCTTAGAAATTCTGGGTCCCATGAGCCCTGACTATGCTTTCTTCCTTTGTTTTTGGAGGTCTGGAAACTGCAATGTCTTCCGTGCTTGAGTGCTGAGTTAAGTGAATTTTTGTTCCTCATATTCAAGAGTAAAGACTGGAACAGAGAGTATATAGTAAAAGTATAAAAAGAAAAGGATTTGATGAGGGTGGAGGGAATAGCCCACTTTCAATCCAACAATTCTATATAATAATAAGCTTGCATCAAAATTTAAATATTATATATACATAGCAGCTTTATTTCTAAGTAGGGAGAAGTTTTAACAACCACAATTTTCAAAGATCGGCTAACTAAACCATGATGCATTCATACAGGCAATAGTGTGCAGCCAGTGGAAGCTACAGTAAAGCATACGCATCCCTTTCTACCTGACCTCATGATCAGTGACTCAGAAGCCAAACAGATTCAGATAGCAAGGGATATTTGTATTCAATGACATGGAGAGATGTTCATGATATATTGAGTCAAAAAAAAAAAGGTTACAAAACAATATATACTGTATTTTTATTAAAAGGAGGACTTCTACTTGGGCCGGCCCAGTGGCACAGCAGTTAAGTGCCCACGTTCTGCTTCAGCAGCCCAGGGTTCACCAGTTCAGATCCCAGGTGTGGACATGGCACCGCTTGGCAGGCCACGCTGTGGTAGGTGTCCCACATATAAAGTAGAGGAAGATGGGCACGGATGTGAGCTCAGGGCCAGTCTTCCTCAGCAAAAAGAGGAGGAACGGCAGCAGTTAGCTCAGGGCTGATCTTCAAAAAAAAAGTAGGACTTTTACATATATTTGTCTCTACACATAAAAATGTGACTGTTTGTGTGCTGTCTATAATGTTCTTGTGTTTTTGTGATTCTTGATCCCAATCTAATTTCTTATAACAATAAGAATTCTCCTAAAAAATTAAATACAGATTTTCTTTCAGATTTGGAAACCAAGTCCTGGCTCTTCTGTAGAATCAACAGTACTGTGGTTAAAAAAAGCAAGCAGTTAGGAAGGAAAAAAGAAAGGGTGAAGGAGATGACCTCAGATAAAGCCTGGGGCTTCATGCCAGCAGAAGGCCCTATTGCCCAATAACAGCTACTCTCTAAAATATACTTCACCATAGCCAGGCCATTTGTGTTTCCATTATGCTATTCATTCTAATTCCCCAAGTGCTGACTGTCCTCTATGACCCCCATGTTTAACATTCATTCAAGTCCCAGTTCTTTCAGAAAGCAGTCTCTGACTATTCTAGGCAACAGTGATTTCTCCTCTCCTTGGAAATAGGTATATTGTCAAATTTAGAGATCTACTTAAGAGAATCACTCAAAATCTCTAAGATTGTTGGGACCAGCCTGGTGGTATAGTGGTTAAGTTCACGCACTCTGCTTCTGCAGTGTGGGGTTCATGGGTTCGGGTGCCAGACACGGACCCACACACACACTACTCATCAAGCCATGTTATGGTGGTGTCCTACATACAAAATAGAGGGAGACTGGCACAGATGTTAGCTCAGGGCTGATCTTCCTCACCAAAAAGGGAAGATATTGTTAGTGAAGCACATAGACTAGGCTGGTTCACTCGTCACCCATTCCCAACCACTTCTCCCTTGCCTTTGCAAGCTGGAAAGCTAAATATTCCATCTTTTAGCCTCCTTAAAGCTGAGTGGCCAGTGACATTTTGGCCAAGGTGACACAGGCAAAAGCCCCTGGGGAAGGCTTTTCTTCCTGTTTTGCCCTTCTAGCTGCCTAGAACACAGACATAATGCCTGGAGGTGCAGCAGGAATTTGCAACCAAAAGAACGAAAACAAAATAGAAAGAAAGGAGAAACCTGGATCCTTGCTGACATTGGTGCTATACAGCCCCAGTATGCCCACATCCAGACTTCTTGTCATGTGAGAAAAATACACCCCTATTTGTTAAAGTGACCGTACAATAAGTTTTCAGTTCCCTGCAACTGCAGGCATTCCTGATATAGTTAGCACGGAGCTCAGAAGAGTGGTTCTCAGCTATCTTTCCTCCCCAACATATAACAGAGAGGGAACAGTTTCCCTTCATTAACAGTTACTACAGCTGTGATTCTCAACCTGCCAGGCATCAGAATATGGAAAGGGAGTAGAGAAGACAGTGGTCCCAAACCCGGGTGATTACCAAAGCAATGTCTCCTAAGCACATGTTCGGGAGGCTGTACAATCTAGCGCCTCCAAAAATGCAACAAGGATTTTTTGTTCTGATGATAAAGAAGCAAAACAACCTTCTACCTAAATTGCTTCTTTCTTTCAAATTTAATTCTCCCTTAGGTAACTACTAAGAAATTACTTAAGTAATTACTAATAAACCTCTCATAATCATCACTCTATGAAAAAAGCAGGGTTTTAATGCCATAAGAACAAAAAAACAAATTTCTGGTTTGAAGGCATTTATATTTACAGGTGTTCTATTATTGTATTTACCGTGGTTATAAAAACCCTGGTAGTACTCTGGAACTCAATTATGTTCAGATGCCCAGGACAGCTTATTTCACAAAGAAAATCTAGCTTTTTACATTATTAATCATCCTCTTTCAATGCATTTTACAGTTGTTTTTGATAGTTTCCTACTGATATCTTGCATCTGGGAAATATAGGCCATCTTCAAGTAGGCACTTTTCCACAAATTATCCACAGAAAAAACTTATACACAGTTAAAAAAATATCCTCACAGACGCTCTTACTCTATATTAAGCTATAAAATGTGGGTTAAGAAACTTCCCGGCCAGAATCACTAGATATTTGGGAGAAGTAAAGGGAAATAAAAGATCTTTCTTGTATATAACCAATTTAGCTGTTCTCTTTTCAAAATTAATACAAACTATCAGGGGATAAAATAAATGTGAATCAAAGACATATGGAACTAAGAAAATGGCAAACCTCTCTTAATACAAATCACTGCAACTAAACATGCTAGGCCAAGGAAACTGCTCTCGTCTCCATGAACTGCCTGTTTTTAAATGGCAACTCAATTCTAAGACAGAGATATTCTAAGATACTCCAAAATATCTATATCTTCTCGCAACATACAAGAAAATACCTCTAGTAGCAGTCTAGAACATTTAAATCCATCAAAATCTCCAGAAAAAACAAAAAAGCAATCTTCTTAATTAAATAATGCACAAAGGAAAGAAAACATGATAAAAGAAAAGCTCCCCCCAAAACTGACTGCAATATATTTGGCATTTAATTTGTCTTTTCAAGTAGTTCTCACTGAAAACTTGGATACAAATAATCCTTCTTCCAAGCAGGTCTTCCCTTCATTGGTGTGGTTGAGAAAGTTGCTCAACTGTCAATAAAGTCAAGACTTCCATCCAATACCCTGGGGTACAGCCAAGTTCACTCTTCTGAGACCTCAGCAAAAGATCTGACCCTGATCAGGTGCCTACAAAGGTCTGCCAAAAGTATTAGTGCACAGGCTAGGCCAAACCACACCCAGTACTGGGAAACAACTCAAATCAGTGGGCCCTGTTCATGATTCCTATTCGAAGGATGGCAGATAAAGAATTGTGGGCACTGTTCACTTGAAAAATTAAAGTATGCATTTAGTAGCTACAAAATATCATCAGTGAGGTCTTTTTCTTTTAAATTGCACTAGTAGTTTCTTTGGAGACAAAAAAATCATTGTTTAATTAACTTAGATTTTTAAAGAGAAGTTAAGGTCTGGGCTTACACCTTCCTCAAACAAAAGTTGCCCCAAGAGGAGTTTTTAAAATGTTAGCGATATGTGCAGGTGTACCTGTTAAAACATGGTAGGAATAAATTTAAAATTTCTTCAGCTCAGCTTGACAAATGCATTTTATTATCAGAAACTAAACAAACCCAAGAAAACTTAAGTAACATTACCATACTTGGTGCCTCCAAGTTTAGGTACATTGAAGAACTTCTTATGTGAACTGTCATCTAAAGTTTCAATAAGGTACTCAAAGGTGTTTCCTGAAAAAAAAATTATACTTTCATTAAACACAGCTACAAAGTACCTTATTCAAAGTGAAAATACCTGGAAATCAGCTTTGTCCAATGAAATTTTCTGCAGTGGTGGACACGTTCTATATCTGCACTGGCCAATAAGGCAGCCATTAGCCACATGTGGCTACTGAGCACTTGAAATTTGGCTCTAGTGACTGAGGAAGGGAATTTTAAATTTTATTTAGTTTTAATTAATTTAAATTTAAATAGTCACATGTGGCTAGTGTCTACTGAGTTGGGCAGTACAGTTCTACATGACTCTTGGCAAGTAAAACCTGGTAACATAACTCCTGAAATGTGATAAAAAATATCTGGAAAGGGATAATAATAATAATTTAAATGACATATAGGCATGTTTTGGGAACGCATGTCCTGAAAACTGCATAAGTACAGACAGAAAAATTTAAGAATGCCACAATTATGCTAGGGGGTTGATTTTTAAAAAAAAAAAAAAAATCAAAAAAAGATTTCACAGAGCATTAAACAACGTGGACAAAATCTAAACCATGCCAAAACAAAAAACTTAGGTAAGACCTCAGTAAGTCTTAAGACTGAAGGTAAAAGTGAACAACAAAACATCTGGGTAAATGAGCAGATTCTCCCTAAAAGAAACATGTCTTCCAGGTTTTGCACCAATTGAAAAAAGTCAAAGACCTAGGAGTCTCATTTGAATGTGCGCCAGCTACTAACAATTCTTCGGGGAAGTGGGAGGGAGGCAGCCTTGAGGGAAAAGAACCTTCTCTTTTGTGCAGACTCATTGCGGTGGGTTGGAGGACCCTCAAGAGTGTTAGGACCCGGGTCTGAGATGAGATGAGAGCACAGGCCACTTTCAGAATATATAGTGTTTTTCTCTTTTTTGTAGAGGGTTAAGAGAGAGAAGTGGCCGGGGGTTGGTGGGTGGGGGGAAAGCCAGCGCTGCAACAAACGGTCCGGGAACAGAACAACTAACGTTTGGCCTTGACCGCCCCCAACTCTGCTTCTAGACGCAGAGAGAGAGGGAGGGGCTCGAGGCCGGACGGCGGAATAAACAATTAGCTGCGTGAGACTCACGCAAGGAGAGACTGGCCCCTACTCTCATCTTTCAAAAATGAGGGGCGGGGAGGGGAAGATGGTGGGCCTCTCCCCGACCCCAGTGCTACTGAGGGGTGTCGGAAAGCCGCTCTTAGCCAGCAGCCGCCACCAGGCTGAGGTGGGCACGGGTCAAAGCCAGTGACGGAGAGGACTGGCCTGGTGGGGTCCTGCTGAGGGGCGAGGACGGCGAGGCCCGGCTCTCGCAGCCCGGCCGCACAGAGTGCGGCCCGGCGGGCAGGCCCTGAGGGGAGCACGACCTGAGCCCAAAGGGCCCGGGCGCCGGCCGAGCGACTCCAGGCGCGAGAAGCAAGGAACACGGCGCCTGGGCAAGCGCGCGTCTCCAGCTGCCAGATCCCAGTCGGCAGACTGAAACTAACCTGCACTTGGGGCGTCCATCGCCGGAGACCATATTATCCCTGCGGGGAGGGGGCCCGCAGGGGAAGGCGGGGGAGGCCGGGCGGGGAAGAGGGGGAAGAAGGCGGGCGGACTGGCTAGGGAGGAAGGAAGGGAGCAGTCTCGCGCAAACACCGCGAGAGCCGCAAAGCCTTCCCTACATTCGCACTCGCGGGATTTGCCGCCCAACTGTCGCGAGATCTTGGGACAAGGAAACAAAGAAAGAGAAGGGGCGGAACTAGCCGGAAGGTGATTCGTTAAGCAATCGTGATTGTTCCTGCGAGCATGGGTGAAGCGCCAGGGAGGCTGTATTCCTCGTGTCACTAGCGTGGCCCCTTAGCGCTTACTTGTGGTCCCAAGCGTTTTGAGCAGTGTATAGGTTCCTGCGGAGTGTCCGAGTGTGTGAGTGTTGAGGGGAGGGCGTCGGTATCCGAACTTCTAGGAAAAATAGCCTAAAGAGAACCGCTTTACTCTTATACAGCCTTAGGGTAATCTGTCATGTGTAGCCTACACGCGTATTCTCAGGAGACGGTGGCGGGACTGATCTGGCACATAGGAGCCTCTCAACTAATTCTCGAATGAATTACACTCCTGGAGCTTCAATCTCGCCCTCTTTATTGACTCCTTGTTAGTAGTAGATAATCATGCTTAAGTGTCTCCATCCCTCCGCCTCAGCTCCTGCAGTCCCTGCGTTCTCTACAGCCTTGTCTCCATTTGGCAGCCAACTTTCCAGAGAGTTTCTTGTGCTCGCCCTTCTCCCACTCCTTATCCCTCTCCAGTCTGGCCTCTGGTCAAGGTCAGCCATAATTTCACTTGCTAATCTCTCGTTTCTCAATCCTTACGCTACTTGCTCTCTCCTCTTGTTGAAAAATACTCTTCTATCAACTTTTGTGACCTCAGTCTCTACTTGTTTTTTTCCTACCTACTCCTAAGGGTGCTCCATCTCAGTTTCCTCTACAGGCCCCTCTCTCTCCCTGTCCAGTCGTTGAATGCACCTTCTCTCACTTCATTTCCCTGGCCTATCTCACCTTCTCCTTTGGCTTCAGTTATTAGTTATATGCTGATGCTTCTCAGTCTACCTGTAACCCAAATCCATCTCCTAAAACCAGAGGTGTATATCCTAGTACCTTTTGGACACCTCCACATCTCACAGGCACCTCGGACTCAAAATCTCCAAAACCGGAGTCATTTTCCCCTTAAAACCACTGTTCCTTTTGTATTGCCTGTATCAGTGAGTAGCACCACCATCCTCCAAAATGCCCAAGCCAGAAACCACCACGTCATCCTTCACTTCTTCACCCTCTTCCTTTAATCATTGACTCAAGCCCTGATAATGCAAATTTCCTCTTTATTCACCTTTCTAACCATTCCACCTGCCACCACCTGGGTCTAGATTTGAACATTCCTGTCTAGGTGACTGTGACAGTCTTCTCAAAAAGACCCTGGGACAAGAGTACTATCATAGTCTCCATTTTCATGGTGATGAACTGAAACTCAGAGGGGTAAAGAATTTACCCAGCATTACCCAGCTACCAAGTGACAGACTCAGAATTTAAACTCAGTTCAAATGGATGCACAAGCCCACATGTTTAACTTAGTCCTTCATGATCTGTATTTCGTATCCATTCATACCCTTTTGTAGGGAACTTCCTTTAGGCAGAGTTGCCTCTCTGTCACTCTGTAGCATCTCACTTGCTGTTCTCTGTTCTTGGAACACTGCTGTGCTCTGTCCAGCTAACCCTTACTCAATCTTCAGGCCTTCGTCAGGATATTATTTCCTACAGGAAATATTTGTTGACTACCCTGCCACCCCCAGTCTGGGGGGTTCCCTATCATTTTATATTTCAATTAAAGCACTTTATTAGACTTGATTGTAATTGCCCATTTACTGTATTTTCTGGATCTGTCAGATGCTTTTAGCTGCATGCAAGAGAATATCCAACTAACAGTGGCTTAAACAATACAGACCTGTAATTATTTCACATGACAAAGTCCACAGTAGGCAGTTCCAGGGTGGTTGTGACAGATAAGTCACATCCAAAAAACTTGAGGTGCTGGCAGGAAAGGTAGGCCAGAGGGGCCTCACGTTGTAGTTTCCCAAAGGACGGTGCCAGGATGCCAGGAGGATATTTGGGGAGAGAGAGAGGAAGAGTGCAGGGATCTGAAAGGAATTTTGGGATGATGTGGAAACTGTACTCCATTTAATGTAGAGATTTCATAAACTCTTTAAAATGTCAGAGCAAGAAGCAAACATGAGAAACCATCTAGTTTGAGGGCTTTCTATTTGAGCATGGGTCTTGCTTAGATCCCACACTGAGTTGTCCAGTGAGAGATAGAGCAGGAATTGGAAACCAGATTCTGGGCCCCCAGTCCCACATCCCTTCTGGGAATACTGGGCAGTTGCCTCATGGGCAGTATACGCTGAACCCCCTTAGAACATCCCTTGGTTCTCAGTTCTCTGAGGGCTCCTCCAGGCTGTTCTGCAGGCAGAGCCATGGTTTGTGCTCAGGAAAATAAACAGTGAAGTTTGGGAGATATGGTTCGGGTGCGATTAGGCACGTAGCCTCTGGGTGGCAGTAGCGTGAGGCAGTGTCCCTTGGAGTGATATAAAGAGAGACATTAAGGAATGAGTTTCTGGCCTTAGCACCAGTGGTTAATGAAACACTAAGGGAACAATAAGGGAATAAAGTTCCCAATTGTACCCTTTAACGTGGTAATAAAAACCGATATTTTTTTTTATACTCAAGACACCCAAAGAGCTCTTTCAAAGCAGCCATCATGTTAGGCTTGATATCTATTCCAAATGAGTTTGCCCCGACTCAAAACATTGCCGCAATTCTTCTTTCAGAATGGCCGTTGGAACCTGAGGCTGGACTAGAAGGGTGAGGCTTGAAGGTGAGCTCTTGCTTTGGGGACTGTCCATCTAAAGCTCATAATCTTAAAATCTGACCTTCTCTCCCCAAATCCCAGGTGCCCTGAGCCTTACTCCTACACATGTCTGCTCTTTCCCCACTGGTAGGATACATCAGCCTGGTCTGACTACCACTGGACTATTGCTTCCTTTGGCTTCCTGGTTGGTCTCAGCCCAACAACCAGAGAGATTCTGTCAAAATGGAAGCCAGCTCACATCATCCTCTGCTCAGAACTCCACACTGGCTCTCATCTCACTCGGAGTAAAATCCAAAATCCTTACTGTGGCCTCCAAGGCCCTCCATGGTCTGCCCCCTTCTCTCTGACCTCATCTCCTGTACCCCACCTTGCTCTCTCGGCATTAGCCTCACTGGCCCTTTGCTGTTCCTTGAACACCAAGCACAATCCATTCTCCAGACCTTTGCACTTGCCGTTCCCTCTGCCTGGAATGCTTCTCCCAGATATCTATGTGGCTTGCTTCTTCACTTTCTCTGGGTGTCTGCTCCAATTCAACCTACTGGGTGAGGCATTCCCTGATCATCCAATATATATGGCAAACCTCAGTGCTCCTTACCTGCATTACTCTGCTTTATTCCTTTTCATAGCACTTATCATGATCCAACTTGCTGTACTTTTAACTCACTGTTTCTTGTCTATCTCCTTCTAGAATGTAGGCTCCATAAGGGCAGGGCCTCAATTGTTTTGTTCACTGCTGAATCCACAGTCCCTAGAATTGGCACGTGATAGGTGTTCAATAAATATTTATTGAATGGATGCATGAATCAAGTCATCCCACAGGCAAACTCAAAGAGAGTACTTAACTTAGGTCTCTGAACCTAGAGTGGAGAACATCAGAGGCAGGGACCTCTACTGATCTCTGGTCGAATCCACCTCTGTGACTTTAGTTAACTGAGTATTTAAAATTTCAAATTGGAAAGGAATTTCCTGGTTGAGGGTGTGCCTACTGTGTTGGCAACAATGATGGTGGAAAATTGTTCACTAATGGTAGAAAATTGTTTAGAAGCAGAAGCCAGACTAGCTGAAGTTCCTCAAATCCCTGTAGCAGAGAACCCCATGGCTCTAGGGAAGACGTCTCATTCCTTGGCCAGATGTCACAAAAGCTCACAGTCTCTCTTAGTTTTAAGACCTGGAATACCTTTGTGTGTTGTTAAAGCAAGGAGCTTTATCTTAAAAATGTAGTGACTTTGTCCTGACTTTCAAAAAGAACTCTAGGGGATCAACAGAGTCTTAAATGGAAGGAATTGAAGTTTGTCTCCCAGTTCTCCGAGTTCAGAGAGAACTGCATCCTTCTCCTGTGTGCCCATTTCCATGCTCTTGCCACCGCCTCATCTGTGCCTAGATTCCCTCTAGCCTGGGTTCCTGCCTGGCCTTCTAACTGGTGTCCACCTGCACCCCACTGACCAGCTGGGCTTCCATAGGCATCAATTTTGATTACAGGACTGGCCCGGTAGCGCAGTGGTTAAGTTCGCATCGCACGTTCCGCTTCGGCAGCCCAGGGTTTGCCAGTTCGGATCCGGGGTGCGGACATGGCACCACTTGGCAAGCCATGCTGTGGTAGGTGTCCCACATATAAAGTAGAGGAAGATGGGCATGGATGTGAGCTCAGGGCCAGTCTTCCTCAGCAAAAAGAGGAGGATTGGCAGCAGTTAGCTCAGGGCTAATCTTCCTCAAAAAAAAAAAAAAAAGAAATTTTGATCACAGTAACTTTTCTGCTCAAAACCCCTAGTCCCTGCACAAAGGCCAAAGTCCAAATTCTCTAGCCTGATAGTTGAGCCCTCTGGTATCTGGCTCTGGACACCTGTTTCCCTTCTTGTCAATGTCTCACCTTCCTGGATCTTCCTGGTCATCTACCAGGTACTGAGCTTCCCCGCCTCAGCATTTCTGCTCCTGCTCTTCTACCCCTATCTCCCACTCGTCTCCCATGCCAGAATGCGACCCACCTTCCCTGGCTGTGCACACCTACCAGCACCCTTGTTTTCCCTGAAGTTTTCCCAGTCTTCCACACCTCAGGGTGATCACTTCTCTCTCAGCATAGATGACATCAATATCTGAGCTGGTCCTGACAGATCTGCTGCACACCGTGGAAGGACCCTTTAAGACAGGGCAGGCTGAGCAGAAGGATAGTTGGGTTGGAAGGGTTTAGCAGGGTTACTGGGGAACACCTCAGCACAACTGCTTCACCTTGGCCTCGTCTCTGGAGCCCCTCCCACAACCTGCTCGCATTTGACCTTTTGGAGCCTCACCCGGCACATTCCCCCTGCTCCTGGTGTCAAGGACCATGCCCTGTTCTGCCTCTGGCTTTGGCTTTGCCTGCCCAGCACCTTCATCTCTCCCCTCAGTTTAGCTTAACCTTTCACAATGTGAGCCTCTGTCTCCCAGCACTGGGTGTGTCTATAGTGTTGAACATTTTCTATTTTCGTACAACACAGCCCTCAGACACAAGCCCACTACTATCTCTGGTGCTCAACTGTCCCAAATAGGGGGGAAAACTGGCTGTATTGATCTTATTTAAAGACAATGCTGTCATGCAATGTATAGGCAACCTTAGGAATTTTCAGAGGTAATTTTGACTAAATAGGATTTTTACTTTAGGTGCTGACTTTAGAAGCCAGCCTTGTGTAAGCTGTGAGTCTGCTCTGTATAGTTTGTGAGATCATTAGGGATTTGGACTGTGTTTAGACAAACAGCTGCTCTGTATAGGTAGAGACCTTTGCAAACTATCTCGTGAGTCCTAGGGTGTCTTCTTCTCTAAAGGGTGAGCCCACCATTAAGCCTTCAAGTCACAGATCTGCGCACTGGGAGGGAGCCGGGGGCTGGTTCCAGGATGCAATAGTCTTCTTATCCTGTTATGTCAGAGGAAGCAACTGAAGCCCAGAGAGAGAAGAGGGTAGGTGAAACCCTTTTCCCAGTGAATTCTGCAGAAGAACTCTTTCCTTTGAGCCCCACTCATCACCCTTGGAAAGAATAAGAAAGAACACAGGATTGGGAGAGCTCATGTTCACTGCGGGAACCATCAAACTGCCCTAAATTGAAGGATTTCTTCAGTTCGGCCCCAAATCATACATCTTAGGAACAGTTTCAAGCCAGCATGTGCCCCTGCAACAGGTCCTAATGGGCCTCCGCTCTGCTGCTTTTTTTTTTTAATTTTTCTAATTTTAAAAATTGGCACCTGAGCTAACATCTGTTGCCAATTTTTTTTTTCACTTCTTCTCCCCAAAGCCTCCCAGTAGCTAGTTGTATATACTGGTTGTAGGTCCTTCTAATTGAGCTATGTGGGACGCAGCCTCAGCATAGCTTGATGAGTGGTGCTAGGTCCACGCCCAGGATTTGAACCTGGCGAAACGCTGGGCCGCCAAAGTGGAGCACACAAACTTAACCACTCAGCCATGGGGCTGGCCCCTCCCCTCTGCTTAATGAATCAACACCAAGTTTATAGACAGGACTAAATTTTCCCAGTAACTCTGTGTTAGATATAGCTTATACTGGGGCATCTGCCTGAAAGACTGCCAACAAATGAATGGGCCTAAAGATGTTTGCAGGCTTATGTGGCAACTCAAGGATTAAATTTCCGTGGAGAATTCTGAGAATCCTTACATTCTCTTACTCTTTTAGTAAACATTACCTTTATGTTGCACAAAAATTTAACTATTCTTTTTTTCTTTTGGTGAGGAAGATTTGTCCTGAGCTAACATCGGTGCCAGTCTTCCTCTATTTTGTATGTGAGATGCCTGCACAGCATGGCCGATGAGTAGAGTAGGTCCATGCCTGGGATCTGAATCCGTGAACTCTGGGTCGCTGAAGCAGAGCGTGCAGAACTTAACCACTTGGCCATGGGGCTGGCCCAAAATATAACAGTTTGTCACCTGAGTGCCACAGAGTTGGCGATAATAGGACTAACATTTATTGAGCACTTACTATGTGCCAGGCACTTTTGATATTTACTTCTTTATAAAAACCCATTGAATAGGCATTATGATTACCTACTTTGCTCAAGAGGAAACTGAAGCTCAGAGAGAGTAAATGACTTTCCCAAGGCCACACAGATAGTACATGGCAGAGTCAGGATTTGAACCCAGGTCAGCCTAACTCAGAGCAAAGGAGTTTTCCAAATCCCACAGTGTCTTCCCTTCGTAGAAATATAATGGATCCCTGAACACTGAATATATATGGTCTAGACTTCCAACAAATGCAGGAATTCCTTCCCCAGAATCGATCAGTTGGGAGAAAGTGAGGCAGGTGTTTGTAACTTGGACAACCCAAGTTCATCTGTGTCCAAAGGCTGAACTAGGCTACTCTCTTAAGATCTTTCCTAGCCTAAAGTCAGTGGTTCTGTAGTCAATACTGTGAACTGGCCCACGTGATACCTTTCTGAACTGCAGGGACTGGAATACTGATGACTACATTTCCAAGACTCCTTTGCAGGTTGGGATGTGGTTTTGATTTATATTCTGCTGGTCCAGTGCACTCATGGGAGACTGATTCAGAACTGAATTTTGTGGAGAAAGACGGGGGGCATGGGTATTTGTTTTGCTGGTACAAAATGGGATAGAAATGGCATAATTCTGGACTAAGCCAGTGAAGACAGCCTCCTGATTATCGCATAATAACAGCTCCCTTGATTAGCCCTGAGCTAACATCTGCCACCAATCCTCCTCTTTTTGCTGAGGAAGACTGGCCCTGAGCTAACATCCGTGCCCATCTTCCTCTAATTTATATGTGGGATGCCTGCCAAAGCATGGCTTGCCAAGTGGTGCCATGTCCGCACCCAGGATCCGAACCAGCAAACCCCGGGCCGCCGAAGCAGAATGTGCAAACTTAAGCACTGCGCAACTGGGCCGGCCCTGCAGTGTAATTTTGTGAACCATTCCCATAAGCTCAGCCTAGACAGAGTCCCAGTGATTTGTTAGGTTCTCTATACCTCTCTGTATCAACCAGGAATCTATTGCAGAGGACAGAATCCATTCTAGTTCATTTAAGTAGAAAATAATTCTCTATGCAGTATGAAAGTGCTTATAGAGTTGATGGGAGAGTTGAAGACACCAACTCTAGGTTGAAGTTGCATAAATGACTCCCACCAGAGTCCCCAAGGGAGCTGCTACCTTGTCTGTGATCAGGTCACCACTGATTCCAGTACTGCACTGGTGGTGCTACAATCCAAAAGCCTCTGCAATTACCAAACTGTCACAATCAGGATGCCACCATGGTCAGAGACAATGACCACTGCTGCAGCTCCAGAGTCACACGGTGCCTGCTACAGTCTATGTCAGTGCATGCCTCATGCTCTGCTTCTTAATACTTGTAAGGCCAGTGATTGGACACTGGAATTTCTGCAAGGGCCACTGAAAAATCAGCAGACCCAGCAGAAGTGTGGCTTCCATCTCACTTCAACCTTCCATGCAAACCCATCTGAACCCTGCTACAAGGGGGTCTGAAAAACATAGACTTCAGCTTTCTAGACTCAGAAGTCGAGGAAGGCATTACAAGAAGGAGGGTAGAATCGATGCTATGCACCAGTCCACCATTATAAACTCATTTTGTTACCAAACTGAGGTGGGTTTGCCTCTGGGAGAGTTAAATTAGAATCTCCACCAGAAGTAGTTGTCTCATAAAGTAAGGCATATTTGCAGCAAATAGGAGACCACGCAGAATAATTTCCAAAGTCATGGCATCCTGAACAAAAGGAAGCAGGACCTTTTATTTCAGATGGTAAGTGAATATTCAAAAAGGAGAGGAGGGTATTCACTTGCACAGGCTCAGTTGGAAAACATGCTTCCACGTACACTGCAGGTTACGGTAATAAGGCCCAAGCTCCTCCTGGAGAGATCTCAGCATTAAAAATAAGGCAAAGATCATAGGTGTAGCTCTCTGGTGAGGCTTGGTCTGGTTCAGGGTGGTTGGTGATTGCATCTCCTTAAGATAACAAAAGGGAAAAATCAATTTGGAAAAACCGTTAATGCTTCCAAACCCACCCTTGAGTTCCTCAGGGCAACGAGTCCATGACAATTTCTGTTAAAACTAACTGGAGTAGATTCAGATGTCTACAAACCGAGAGCCCTAATCAACGCAGCTTCTGTCGCTGCTGACAGGGAACTCACTACCTCCAGAAGATACCTGTTCAATATGCAACAGTCTGACTGTGAAAGTTTTCTTCTCCATTGAACTGAAACCTGTGTTCCTCTTGTTCTCACCAGTCCCAGCTTTGCTTTCTGGGACCAAACAGAATGAGTCAGTGCCTGTGTCCATTTAATTGACCTTCAGAGATTTAAGGAGTGATGATAATGTTCCCAAAATTGTGCTCAGCAGCACTGAAAACCCCGGCTTTCAAGTGAAAAACTGTTGAGGAGAGCCAAGCACCAAAGTAAAGGTGGAGAAGGGCTGAGATTAAAGAGAAGTCAGGGGCAACCATCGTCGTCTCCCGCTGAGAGAAGAATATATTCATGATGTCTTAGCAAAGGCAGAAACCACTGCCATTTGGCAACTCCCAGGCTACTGAGAGGCTGTAGAAACCAATTAATTCAAAATGTATTATATACAGTAAGCTAAATTGGTCACCAGAGGGAGTCTAGATATAATAGGATCTTTGGCTAGAACCATCATTATAACAGTTTGTATTTAGAGAGCTTTTTCTTTCCTCTTTCTTTCATCCAAAGTGCTCCAAGCACCTTGCCACCACTGGTCTCATTAATGAACAAGTGCCTCAGTGAGCTAGGCAGGCGGCCAGTCTAATTATTGCACTTTTTAAAGAAGGGCACCTAGAGGTCAAATGACTTTTTTTCACATCATGCTAATTAAAACCTTCTGTAGCTGTTATTTGCATGTTCATGGGCCCCTTAAAAGCTTTGTCAGTGATTTAAAAAGCCCAATTCACTCAACGACTGCTTTGACACTCCATTAAGGAGTCAAAAATGAAAAGACACAGTTTCTCCCTCATTTTGGTTATGTATGAATGTCAAAGAATTTGGCAAAATAAATTAACTGCCTCTGGCGCCAAAATTTATTTGTTCATAATACTTCTTGGTTTCCTACATTGAGTAGCTATTATGGGCTATACAGAGGCTGAGAACTTGACCCCCAAGAAACAAACAGTCTGGCTAGGAAGGGCTGTATGTGTGGGCCAGAGGAAGATAAAGCCATTTCTGGCTGGGTGATGTGGAAAAGCTTTGCAGAGATGGCAAAGGACAGGAAAAGCAAAACGCAACAAAACAGTGGGCATTCATTCCTTATGGTGGGAGCATCTGGAGGACTGCCCAAGAGTTCAGGATGCCCTGGTCCTTGATGTGGCTCTTGCGTCCCAGACTTCCCACAGGTTCTAGTGTACCCCAATATCTTTCCAGTAAATTCTATTTTGGCTTAAGCTAGCGTGAGTCCCTGGCTGATAGTACTTTCTGGGCAGAAGCAGTGAGTGAATAAAGTCCTAGAGAAAGGAAAGACCAGGCCTTTCAGCTGGTGATGGAGCAGGAGATTTGCAATGACAAAGTGTGACCCTCTAAATCTTTTTATACTAGATCCTTGCTCAGATGGTTACAAGTACCAAACACACATTTAAAAAATGTACTGCTGTTATGTGAAATGTTGCCATAGGAGGAAGCCGGGTGAAGGGTACAAAGCACCTCTCTGTATTATTTTTGCAACTTTCTGTGAGTCTATAATTGTTTTAAAGTTTTTTTTAAAAAAAAGCACATTGGTGTTGATATGACTAGTGGAGACAGTGTCTGAATTCCCACCTCCTCTCCTAAAGTGTGTGGCTGGGGGAAGTTCCACAGTCAGGGAAAAGAAGAAGCCAACACCAGAGGTGTAAGCTAAACCAGACTGTACTGGGGAGCTGGCTGGGGGCCACGTCAGGAAGTGGGGGAAATCCAGGAGCCTAAGGCAAGAATCAAGTCAATTCAGTGTACCAGGCATTCAGAACCAGCAAGTGAGGACAGAAGGAGGGAAGGAGAGAGGGAGAAGAGGAGGGCGGGGCAGCTGGGCAGAACAGGTTGGAGATTCAGGGGAAGAGTGAGTAATTGCATCCTGGGTCCACTACTGTCTGAAATTTGCTCTTACAAGCTGCTGGGGTGTGATGTAGAGGTGTATTGGCTTCAACTAAAAAGGGCCAGGGAAGAGGGGAAGGGACAAAGAAGGGGAGAGTGATAAACAGATAAATGGGAGAAGAGAAAACCTTTGCTGCTTGCAAGCCACACACTAGACACTGAGCCAGGTGTCTCCTATAGATTTCATTCAATCCTCACGTCAGCTTTCCAGGGTAGGTGGTATCATCTTCAGTAAACAGAGGGGGAAAGAAGCTCAAAGAAGCAACATGACTTGTATTGGACCAAACAGCTAGTAGATGGATGAGCTGGGATGAATGTGCAGGTCTGGTGGTCTGCTCCAAGCCCTACCCTGGAGTGCCCTTGTTGCCAGGAGCTGCTCCCCATAGCCTTGCCGGCACCCCCTGCTGCCTCCCCAGTCTAGAGGTACAGAGCTGTTTCCCCTTAAGGTGCTAAAAATGCCCCTCACGTCACCTTATCCACACCCCCCAACCTGTTCTCAGTGAAGCTGCCTCTGCCCACTTAGCCCTTCAGGGGGTCTGGCATGTTTTATATGACAGGATCCTGCCCTCTTTCCTGGCTTCCTGGACGCAGGGTGGTTGCTGCACTGGAGGGCTGCCAGTCGACTGGTGCATCGCGGGACCCAATGTCATCTCCATTACTACTTTTCATGAATCTTGCCAACTTGCCCTCCACAGAGGTTGCACCACAGGATGCTCTCACTTCCCCACACCAGTCAATACCCATCTGTTACTGGGATTTTTTATCTTTACCAATTTCATGGCAGTTTTTTAAAAGCCAGCTTTACTGAGGTATAATTTATACATGATACCCTGGGTAACTTTGATTCACACTTCCCTCTCTAACAAGTGAGGTTCCACGTGTCTTCATATGCTTAAATGATGGGAAGATTTAACATCCCTCAGGTAGAAAGAGGCCTCCCCTGTGTTCTCCATTTGTGCAAGGCAATAATACTCCCTCTCTACCCCCATTAAAGCCCCAGCAGTTATCGCTTGGGTCTTTACTGTTTTTAAGCCCAAGACTGCATGAGCCTCATGTGCATTATCCTGTTTGATGCTCACAGTTCTACGAGGTTGTTGTTATTGTCTCCATTCCAGAGATGAGGAAGTAGAGGACAAACAGTGAGCCAGTGGCAATGCTGGGTTCAAATCCAGGTTGGTTTGAGTCCATAGCTCATAATCTTCTGACTCCCTCCCTCACTTAAGTGGACTTGGAGTCAGACCACCAAGACTTGCATCCCAGGTATGCCATCACTTGCTGTGAGACACTGAGAAAATGCCTTTCCCTCTCCAGGCCTCCGTGCAATGAGTAGTTGGAGTTGCCAGCTTCCATGGCCTGAGTGGGAGAATGGGGCAGGAAATAATCCAAGACTGTCTAGATCCCAATCTTTTCATTTCTCATCAGAGTGAGTGAGTAGCAAAGCAGAGGAAAAGCAAAATTCCTGCTCCTGCAATGCAAACAGCAGCACTTCTTGATGTATTCAGTCCTGAACCCTGGGGAAAGGTGGGCGAGAAGGGAGAGGTCCATATTTCAAGCATTTATCCAACACATGAGAGGCAGCCCAGCCTTGTCAGAGGGTTTCCTTGTCCCAGAGACACATTACACAGGCAGGTGGAAGTAGTTATCCTTGTTGAGAGAAATAGGGCACAGGAACTTGCTCAGAGGCCCTGAAAGATGATGAGAATGAAAACCAGATTCCACAGGGTTATGTGAGAGTAGCCATTTAGTTTTAGAACCTGGGGCAGCAGGCAGTGGGAGGTGGGGCAGCAGGCGGTGGGGGGTGGGGGTGGGGCACACATTTTACAGGAGTGGAGAATGAGGCATAGGCAGTCATGTGTCTTGCTCAAGGTCACACAAGCTTCAAGACTTGAACATGAGTTTCTTGATTCCCGGTGCAATGCTCACTATCTCCTCATGACCCCTGCAACCAGCTAATCTGCTTTTCCCACCAACCCACATGGCAGGGAGACTTGGGAAGGCCCATACTGCTGGAGAGGAGACAGCAGGTTGGACTTAAGTCTTTTTTTTTTTTTTTTTTTGAGGAAGATTAGCCCTGAGCTAACTGCTGCCAATCCTCCTCTTTTCACTGAGGAAGGCTGGCCCTGAGCTAACATCCGTGCCCATCTTCCTCTACTTTATATGTGGGACGCCTACCACAGTATGGCGTGCCAAGCAGTGCCATGTCCGCACCCAGGATCCGAACCAGCGAACCCCGGGGCTGCCGCGAAGCAGAAAGTGCGAACTTAACCACTGCGCCACCGGACCGGCCCCTGGAGTTAAGTCTTGGTGATGCTAATAGGATACATCTGCTGGGCTTCATAATTAGGCTTTTATTATTTACACATTAATAATGCCATTACGTACATTGCCTTTGGATGCTTGGCTAAAATGACTCTGTGTTTTGCTCCATAATTTGCTGAAATATACAGAGACAGAACTTTACTATAAAGGGGATAAATAGAAAATTCCAAATATGTGGTTCAGCTCAGGAACACCTGATTTTTACCCAAAGCTTGTAAAACATCTCCATCCTTTTATGGCCTTTTCAGCTGTCACAGCACATGAATTTTGTTTCCTTGGGGAAGCTTGGAGACAAGCAGCCTCTCAAATGTTGCACTCTGTGCTGATGACAGTGCTGGCTGTGTTCTATCATTGCACTGAGGGGGTGAGCTGTGCTGGGGAATGGGGGAGGTGCTGAGAAATGGGGGAGGCATGGGGAAGACCAGCCCTCATGTTGCTGAACATTGGCTCAGCCACTTCCTGTCATTACTCTCCATGCCTTAGGTTGCCAACCTCTGGAAAAAAGGACACAGGCTTTGACTGTAGTTCTGAACCAGGATACAAAGGTTGAGCCTTAAGGCTTTGGAGTCCAAATAAACTGGGTTTGAGAGCTAGCTCTGCTTATCAGCTGGTGACTTGGGGCAAGTCACTTCACTTCTGAGTCTTGGTTTTTTCATTAGCAGAATATAAACAATGAGTACATATATTATAGGGCTGTTGAGAAGATTAAATGAGATAACATATATAGTCAAATTAGCACATTATAAGGACTCTGTAAATGATAGTGAGTATGATTATTACACGTTTCATCAAATCTATGATGTCATCAGTTGTAAGGGGCATCATTATTTTACATATGACTAAAAAACAGAAGAAATATTGCCAATTAAACTATGACACAAGACTTTCTTATCATGTAGAATTTTTATCTTATAAAAAATCTCAGATTTAGATAGACATCAGTGTTTGATAATATATAAAAAGGAAAATGTAAGCAAAATGAATTTACTTCGGAAGAGTGCCACTCTTCTGAGTCACTTTTTGATTCAGCATCACTAATGACCATATTTTCATATAATATTGTCCTCTGAGCAATTAACATTGTGAGTGATACACCATTTCATTCTTTCTTTTTTTCTTTGAGGAAGCTTAGCCCTGAGCTAACATCTGCTGCCAATCCTCCTCTTTTTGCTGAGGAAGACTGGCCCTGAGCTAACAGCCATGCTCATCTTCCTCTACTTTATATGTGGGACGCCTGCCACAGCACGGCTTACCAAGCACTGCCGTGTCTGCACCCGGGATCCCAACCAGCGAACCCCGGGCGGCCGAAGTGGAACATGCACACTTAACTGCTGCGCCACCAGGCCGGTATCTTTTTCTTTTAAGTGTACTTTTTGGTGAGGAAGATTGACCCTGAGCTAACATCTGTTGCCAGCCTTCCTCTTCTGTTTTTTTCTCCCCAAAGCCCCAGTACATAGCTGCATATCCTAGTTGTAGGTCATTCTAGTTCTTCTATGTGGGATGCCACCATAGCATGGCTTGATGAGCGGTGAATAGGTCCACACCTAGGATCCAAAGCAGCAAACCCTGGGCTGCCAAAGTGGAGCACGCAAACTTAACCACTCAGCCACAGGGCTGGCCTCGTGCACTATTTCTTAAAATGGGTTCTTCTCTACTGTCTCCAGAATTTCCTTCCAAGCCACTGATCCCCATCTCCAAAGTTTTATGCACATGTGAGGACAGTGACAGCTGTCCATGCTGACCAGCCAACCATGATTGTGAGATGTGTCCTGAGTTCAGTGATGTCAAAGTGTGGAAAAAGTGTGCATTTTAGAATCCATAACACATGGTATTACCAATGTGTTACACTCAACTGTAAAGTGTATTGTGAGATATTTGTAACTAGTAATAATTAAATTTTTGAAGTTTGTGGGTGGATTCCTTAAAATATCAGGGTTTTCAATGTTACTCTTCTTCACGGCAAAGTTACTACTGCTTTTATTAGTATTACACTTACATAACATTCTCTAAGTGCCATTCACTGACGTAAATTATTAACACATTTAATCCTCACAACAACCATATGGGGTGGATATGATACTCATTTTACAGATGAGGAAGCTGGAGCAGAGAGAGGCAAAGTAACTTGCTGACGTTCCTAGTCACAGAGCTAGTCTATTTCTAGAGTCTTTGTTCTTAACAACTACACCAGGGTTTCTCAACTTTGGCACTATTGACATTGGGACAGATGGATCTTTATTGTATATGGACTGTCCTGTGCATGGTAGGATGTTTAGCAGCATCCCTGGCCTCTACCCTCTAGATACTATCCTCCCACATACCCAGGTGTAACAACCAAAAATGTGTCTAGACGTTACTAAAGGTCCCCAGAGGGGCAAAATCATCCCAGTGGAGAACCACTACATTACACCTGGCCCCTTTGGGCAGCCAGCCAGGAAGCCAGATCCCAGGACCTCCTCCTGAGTGTGTCAGTCAAGTCCTGAAATGATGGGAGAGCATGTGGCCAGTCAGCCTCAGGTAGAACTGTGTAGGCCTGCAGAGGGTCAGTTGCTGTTCCTTGCCTGAGGCAGAGAAAGTGGTCAAGGGTTCAGAAGACAAGTGAAGTCAACATGATCAAGAGATGCATTAGATGGAACTGACATGATAGCCTTACAGAGAAAGTAAAGTCCCCTTTGTCCTTCAGACACATCCCATTCCTTTTTCACCCTTCTCAGGGACAACCATTATCATGAATGTAGTATAATCTTTTCAGTCTGTTTTTTATGCTTTTACATTTATTAATTTAGTACATCTATCATAAATCTGTAGTGCTGATTTTTCTATTTGAAAATTTATGTAAAAAGGATTTTAATTTTGTACCATATAGCAATCTTCTGATTTTACTCAATATATTTTTGAGATCTATCCATCATGATACATATAGCTTTAATTCATTCCTTTTAACCACTGTGAAGTATTCCATTATATGACTGTACCATATTTTGCTTAGCCCTTCTCCCATTGGTGGCTATTTGAGTTGTTTCCAGTTTTGCATGATTACCAACATTCTGTAGTGAGTATCGTTGGAGATGTTTCCTATGTACACACTGAACTCCTCTTGGGCACATACTTACAGATGGAATTGCAGGCTTATAGGAAATGTAATTGAAATTACATGTTCCATTTCATCAGATGCTGCCAAATTGTTCTCTATTGGGTCTATGTCAATTTATGTTCTCACTAGCAATGTATAAATGCTAGACTTTTCCACATCCTTACCAATACTTGATACTGCCATTTAAAAAAATTTTGCTGATCTGAGGGAGTCTATTCTCATTGGGGGTGCATCAAGCATGTGAATAAACATCATCCATCATGTGTGTCTCAGAGGGGAATAGGTTGAGAGTCACTCAGTCTTTGTGAAGACAGTCCTGTTTGACCACAAACATCATAGTGAGGTTTAAACGCTGCTGAATGGCTTCATAATTCCTTGTGGTAATTCACCTTAGCCAGTGAAACACAGACTGCTCTTAAAACAAAGGACTCGTCAAATTAACTACTGCGATGAAAGAACTTCCTGGTGGACTTTGTAAATGTGGTCTGAAGTCTGGCCAGTGGGTCTCTGTGGATGCGCCTTGGCCATGGAATAAGATTGAACCTGGAGGTCCATCCTCCATTCCAGAAAGCTCTGCAGGTGTGAAATGAGGGGCCTTTAGCAGTAGCTCTGGTACTTCCCCCACATCCCACCCCCATTACTTGACCAAGATTGGTAGGGCAGATGGTTGATGGTCTGCATCTCAGCCCACCATGGGAGAAGCCAGGGTTGGCCCAGCAAGTCTGTTTCAGGAAGTCAGGTCTTCCTGTTTTGTAGGCTGTCTGTGCTGAAAACACCTCCTCCTGCCCCAAGACTTTCAGACCTTCCTGGTTCACCTGCTCCCTCCCAGTCATGTGCCTCCTCCCCTCCAGAGTCACAGTCTTTAGAGCATTAAAAAAACACAGCAGGAAGCCAAGGAATCAGATCTGGATTCCACTTCTGCCCATTACTGAGTGGCCTGGGGACCATGTCTGTACAGTGGGGAGGATCCCTTCCCTTGGGACCTCTTGGGGCTAGTGTGAGGAGCAGCACACATCAGGACTTGGAAAACTATCAAGTGCCATAGGTGACAGGTTAAGTGGGGGGCAGTGTGGTTTAGTGGAGGAGGCTCCAGTTTGGCCTTTCAGTGGCCTAGCCTCCACCACTTAACCAGCTAAGTAACTTCAGGAAATCTCTCTCTGGGCCTCAGTTTCCCCATCTATGAAATTAGAGCATTGGACTAAATCAGCACTTCCAAAACTGTATTCCAAAGAGTGCTCAATACGCTCTGTGAAAAAGGGGTTCCACTGTCTATTAAGTCTGTGAAATAGTGAATGCAATAACTACCCTGGAGATCACATTGAAAGGTAGCATTTAAAGTTTTGGAGATATCTTGCAGGAAAGAAACTTGGTGTTTCCCAAACATCTTTGGCTGTGGAACTCTTGCCCTGTTGAATGAATAATACCATTTTAACATCTCTGAAATCAGGGATGTGTCTCACAATTAATGCATCTTAGAGTCTTTGAAATATGGTTTAAGAATAGTTAACATATATAGAGTGTAAACTAAATGCTGGCACTCACTAAGCATTTAACATGTAGTATTTTGTTTAATATTCCCAGTAATCCTGTAAATTAGGGACTATTATTTGTTCCACCTTGAAAATGAGGAAACTGAGTCACAGAGAGGTTAAGAAACTCACCCAGGATCACACAGCTAATAAATGATGGAGCTGGAACTTGAGCCCTGATGACCGTGACCTCTTAAACGTAGGTAACATTTATCTTTTGGGTCCCTTTGGAATTCAATCTGTGAATCAGTGACCATGAATTATATAAGTCGTGGTCCTCAAAGGCCTTGAAAGTACCATGTTGCGTTAGGAAGAGCAGAATCATAAATGGGCAGAACCCTGTTCCAGTCCTGGTGTCAGAAGACAGGACAACTGGCCCCATGAACGCCCCCAGGTTAGTGTGAGGAGCAAAGGTGCAGTGGCAGGGATCTGTCAGGTGTGGAAGCAGGGGAATGAGACCTGGCCCCTCAGCGAGGGGTTTTTAATGAAGAGGCGTTGCAGGGCAGTGGGATCAGGTGCCTGACCTGCCGAATAACAAGGATGGTGCCCTAGAATTGCGTGCTGCTCTGAACCCTATAAACCATTGTCTTACTGGCTGTCCTTAAAGCACACCTGCGAGGGAGATGGGCAGAATTATTTTCCTCACCCAGGGAAAGTGAAACTCAGAAATACCTTTACAGCTCTTTCTCACTGGTGTCTGCAGGAGCTGTCTGTTCTACAAACTGCCGCATGCAGGAAAAAACACAGACAGTACTTCCCTTCCCCTTGGGAAGGCTGATTTCTAGGCCAACTTCTTTCTGATGGTGGCAATTACAAAGACATGCACTTTTCTTTCTCTCTCTCACTCCCTATGTCCCTCTAGAACCTAGTGGGCCCCACTGGGTTCCTAACACCCTGCTTCCCAGAGAGGATCTGAAACTCATTCCTGTAGAATTGTATCTGTCTGATATCAGCTGTGTTCCTCACTCGAGGGGGATTGGCATCATTACTACGGAAAGAAGCACTTCTTATAACCAGACATGTCTCACACTGTAACATGCAGACTGAACTTGGGGGATCTTGTTAAAATGCAGAGTCTGACTTTGGAAGCCTGAGATTCTTGCAGAACAAGCTCACTCAGAAAATATGCTGAAGCAGCTGGTCCAAGGACCACCTTCTGAGTAACAAAGACACAGAGGTTTGGTGGGGTCAGGATGTCTGGGCTCTTCTCCAGTGCCACCTTTCCATCCAGCTGACTTTTGGAAAGCTACTTAACTTCTGCTAGTCTCAATTCTCCATCTGTAGAGTAGTAAATACCTATTAGGATTTAGTAAATACTTAAATATTAGTAAAAATCTAAAATGGTATTATGTACCTAACAGAATTGTTGGAAAGATTAAAAAGCCCATACATGGTACTTAGCCTGGCACGTAGTAAATCCTTGCTAAATATTAATTAGCAGCTATTATTAAAGGGAATGGAAAGGCTAGTCCAGCAGGGAGCCAGTAGGAAGATGGGGAAGGAGGGATTCTTTCCGGTGTCTTGAGGCTAAAGCCATTCTTATTCTGCCTTAGTGCCATCTCAGGCAAGCTCCTCTCCTGTCATTCATCAGTGCTGCCCTCCTGGTTTCCCTGGAAAGAATGAACACCGTGGTCACCTGGGCAGATGTGATGACGGGTCACAGGTCCAGCCTCCTGTCTCAGCACCTTTGTCTCCTCAGGAGTCTCTCTGCGGATTTTTGACTTGTTTGCAGCCGCCCCCAGCTGCTTCTCCTTAAATCATCTCCACAACCTGGAGGGCTGGGAGCCTGCCTGCATCCTGGGGGCTTCAGCTGTCTTCGGTGGAATATGAATTGTGCCCTTTGCGCTATTTGTCTTGTTGCCTTTGCAATCTGCTTTTTGCACAATGTCTAGGTTGAGCATGTTTACAGTCTTGGTGAAGCCATTATTTTTCTTGGTGACGTTTTCTGGGAGTAGCCTGGATTCAAGAAGAGCTGAGGAAGACAGTCCTTGCTTGTGACTGGAACTGTGTAGCCCACTTTCCCATGGTCATCTGCGTCTATTTGTCCTGCAGACCCATCCACACTCAGACCAAAGAAACCGGGGCTGGAACTCAGGTGTAGCTCTTGTCAAACTGTCAGGTGCATGTGACCCCCCCTAGGGATCTTGTTAAACTGCAGTCTGATTCAGTAGGTCTGGGGCCAGGTCTGAGATCCTGCATTTCTAATAAGCTCTCAGGTGATCTGATGGTGCTGGTCCATGGACCACACTTTGAGTAGCCAGGTAGTTCTCAAACTTTATCGTGAGTCAGAATCATCTGAAGGTCTGTGCCAAACAGATTGCCAGGCCCCACCCCCAGAATTTCTGATTCGGTAGGCCTAGAGTGGGGCTGACAATTTGAATTCCTAAGAAGTTCTCAGGTAATATTAAGGCTGCTGATCCAGGGACTACAGTTTGAGAATGATTGTTCTGGTTTCCTAATCTTTTCACTACCTTTATTAGTACTCTTTGTGTTCTGTGACTTATCCTACAGGTCTCCAGTCCTGCCCAGTGCCTCTAGTCTGTCATACGTATAGCTGGCAATGCCTCAGACTTGGTCAAGACACCCTTGCATTCTTTATGCCTCTGTCCTGAACTGGTTGCCCCTACTTGCCTCACATTCTGCAAGCTTGCTGGGCTCCATGTCCCACCTACAGCCTCTTCTGGTCCTTTCAGCCTGAGCCCTACTGTGGCCTCCAGCCTTGGTCTTTTTATCATTGCTCTGCCCCTCAGACTCCCTACCCCTGCTGCCCTGGGCAAGCTGTCTACTCCTGTCTGTACCCGGGACCACTACCCTAGGATGCCCCCCTCTTTTCCTGGCTCCTCTAAGGGCACCAAGCAGCTACCAGGGCCCTGGTACAGCAAACCTGGTACCTGCACCCTAGGGAAGCAGCAATCATGGAGCTAATTAAACCAACATGGACACAACTCAGGTGCCTGCCCTCTCCCAGCCCCTCCAAATAGAACCTTGCAGAGCTGGAACGAGTTAGTTTGACCTCCTTGATTGATGCAGTTACTAAAGTGGTCGTGTAACGCTTTGTTTAACTGGACTGGTTTCTGGGCTGGGCCCAAGGCTAGGTTGGAGTCTGGTGGGCTTCCACGCTCCCCACCCTGCTGGCTCCCTTGAGTCTTACCCTGGCCAGTGCACCATAGATCCTGGGGCTGGTATCTTGTTGCCAGCTGCCCTGAACACCTCTGCCTCCCCTGAGGAACCCAATTCCTCTGACATTTCCCTGAAGCCCCACCTCTGTGACACTTTCTGTTTTACAATCTGACCTTTCTTCTTCTCCTTCTTCCTCTTCTTCTTCTTCTTCTTTTTCTTCTCCTTCTTCTTCTTTTTTTCTTTTTGGTGAGGAAGATTGGCCCAGAGCTAACATCTGTGCCAATCTTCTTCTATTTTGTATGTGGGACGCCACCACAGCATGACTTGATGAGCAGTGTGTAGGTCCATGCCCAGGATCTGAACCCACAAACCCCAGGCCACCAAAGCAGAGTGTGTGAACCCAAGCACTAGGCCACCAGGCTGGCCCCAAGCTGGCCTTTCTTGACTGGGGAATCTGCATTTGTAGTCAGAACAGAAAAGAGCAGGCTTTTCAGCACTCTGGCCAGCAAGATTAAGTGATCACCTGAGGGCCTGGTAGCCATACCTCTGTAACTAAGAATCTTTGGCCTCAAAGTATAGTTCCCAACCTTGTGTGACAGCTCCTGCCTCAACTGTTCGGGTCATCTTCCCTGAGCCCAGCATGCTGGAAAGGCAAAGGCTTGATGTCAGATTGGCCTGGATTCGAATCACAGCTCCACTGCTTTCTAGCTGTGTGACCTTGGGCAAGTGACTTAACCTCTGTGAGCCATAGTTGCCTCATCTGTAAAATAAGGAACACAGTTCCTACCACCTCCTGTGGACAGTCTAGGGAGTAAGTGAGAGGATGTGGTAAAGTACCCAGTGCAGCGACCAGCATACAGGGGTCTCACTGGTCACCCCAATGTGACCGTAGCACCCATCAAGGGCTGGGCTCAGCTCTTCAGGCAAGGAATGAGTGACTGGGATCCTAGGCTGGCTCTTCCCTCTTGAACGAGAATGGCAGGCTAGGCTAACAGACAGCACCAGGACAGGGGCCTGAGACCTAGGCCTGGTGAGCCCCTCCTAGCCTGTGTGACACCAGGTAACCCACTTTCTCTCTGCCTTGGTGGTTTCATCTGTAAATAAGGCAGCCCTACTGTGGAACTCAAGTTCTCTCCAGCTCCATGATTTTAAAGTAGGGACTCAATAAACACATCTAGGCTGGTAGATGGGACTTGAACGAAGTGTGGAGTTGCCAGGGTGAGTTCTGGGCGCTCTTCAATCCTTGCCTCTTAGGAAATGCCAAAAACCAAGACCCAATCCCTCTAACCCTAGGGTTCCCCTTCAGTGCCCCACCTTCATCACATAATTCTCAAGCTGTATACTTCTGAACTGTGCTGTTACGGAGTCTGTGTTTTTCATCTTTCTCATCTAAGTGCAGCTTCCTGGTGAGCCCGATATCCATTGAGCCACATGTGGTAGAGCAGTGAAAGGTTCCAGAACCTGTAGGTGGTCCCTCCCCAGTGGGCTTGTAATCACTTCCTAGATTCCAAAGTCTCATTATGTGAAATCCAATCTGGAAGCCCCTGCCGGGGTTTGCCTCTCCTATCTGGGCTGTCAGCGGGTGCTTGAATTGTTTAGAACTGTTCTGGGGGGAGATGGGAGGACTGAGGTTCAGGAAGGTCTGTTTGCAACCCCCTCCCTGTCCTTTCCTTGTTGATGTTGGCTCTGCTGGAATCTCTCCTGAGAGCTGTGGTCTCACCCTCTGGGTGTACCTGCTGCTCGCCTGCCAGCCTCACTGGGCTCAGGGGTGGAGCATTTGACTTGGGCCTGACCCTCCCAGTGGGCCGTGGGGGCTGTGGAGGAAAAGGATGGATTCACCAGGGAAGAACTATTTAACAGCTTGCTCACAGTACCAGAGTTGAACTTGATATGGGTCTAGACATCACATTCTACCATTCTTTTCATACAGAGAGGCTGAACACCTCTTACCAAACCCAGGCAGGTACTGTGGGGGCTTAAAAGAATTACCAGGGGCCAGCCCCATGGCCAAGTGGTTAAGTTTGTGTGCTCTGCTGCGGTGGCCCAGGGTTTCACCACTTCAAATCCTGGGTGCAGACATGGCACTGCTCATCAGGCCACGCTGAGGCAGCATCCCACATGCCACAACTAGAAGGACCCACAACTAAAAATACGCAACTATGTACCGGGGGGCTCTGGGAGAAAAAGGAAAAATAAAATCTTTAAAAAAAAAAAAAAAAGAATTGCCACATACAAATCCTGTCCATAGAGAATGAATATTCTAGCGAGAGGTCAGAGATAGTCATCCCTCTATTCATTCTTTTATGTTCTGGGTCAGTAATCTGTCACCAACCCTGTCTCCTTCGCGAAAGCTCTCAGGTAGAATACCTCTCAGGGTATTTTGGGGGGAACATGGGAGGAGGATGGTTGAAGAGAGTCTGTTTTCATATTTCCACTCACTTCCTGGGGGCTGGTGCAAACAGCAGATCTTGAGATGGGAAATGCAGACCCTGTCCCGGGTTGTGCCAGACCTGGTACACGGACAGCTGTCATACGAGGCTGACTCTGTGAGGCAGAAAGAGAGAACCAGGAGTTCGTAGGAGGGAAGGGTCAGTCCCAACTTGGGCACCCAGGAAGGCTTCCTGGAGAAAGCCATGAGCTGTGCCTGGAAGGATGAGGGCATTCTACAGCTGGAGATGGAGAGGAAAGAATTACAGGCCCTGACAATGTGTGTGTAGTCCGTGGGAAGGCTGCAAAAAGCAGGTTGTGCTCAGGAAACAAGTTCACTGGAAATTAACCAGGAGAGATTCTCCTACTCTTCTTAGTGGCTATGTGGTCTTGGGCAAGTCACTTAACTTCTCTGGGCTTTATTGCTTTGTGTATACAGTGGGGAGAAGGAGAGAGCTCCTGTGAAGGCCCTTTCATCCTGTCCTTCCTTCATAAAGCAGTGAACAAGATAAAGTCCCTGTCCTCATGGAGTGGGGAGAAAGAGAATAAACATGAATAGGACAGATGGTGCTAAATGCCTTGGAGAAAAATAAATTAGGGAAGGGAGTGAAGAATGAGGAGGGGTAGGATAGCAATTTAAAATAGGATGATTAGGGATGTCCTCACTGGTAAGATGACAATTGATCTAAGATCTGAAGGAGGTGAAGGTAGCAGCCATGTGGGTATGTGGGGGCAAGAGCTGTCTGAACAGAAGGAACAGTGAGTGCAAAGGTCTTGGGGTGGTTGCAAGCTTGGTGTGTTCAGGCCCAGTAAGGAGGACAATATGGCTGGAATGGAGAGGAAGAGCAGTAGGTCTCCATACAAAGTGGCTCCCGGAGGATGTATAAAGCTGGTCCTCTTTCTGCCAGTGGTAAGAGCTGTTATGAATTCAGAAACAGCTTGATTGGGCTGGTTAGCAGGAAGCATTCACAATGCTGGCATCAGTAGCTGGCAGAGTGCCCAGGGTGCCCAGTGCACCTGGGGGCAATGGTTGGCTGGAACACTTGGCTGTGCTGAGAACACACTTCCTGACACACTGACAGCAAGGATTCTTAGGTGCTGCCGCCTTTGATCTAGAGAGCTCTGCAGCTCTGTTTGAAGTATAGCAGTAGTACAGCATAGCGCTGACCCCACACTGCAGTGCAGGCCTCCAGGGCTAATACTGCTGTTCACGCAACCAGATTCTAGACCTGAGCTGAATCTTCAGTAAGGCGACAACATAGTGTGGGGAAAAAACATTTGACGTCTTAACTGGGCCCCGTTTCCCCAATCCCCAATATTTCCTTCTGCCCCTCGACCCTTCCACCATTCCACCAGCCAAAGGATTGCTCCCTTGCTCCTTGATGGAAGAGATGACACAGGAGAGCACCAAGAACAAAAGAGGGTTTTTGGTTTTTGAGTTTCAAATGCCAAGGCCTCGGAGATATTTATGGGACTAAGGTATGAGGATGAGTGAGGGGGCTCTTAGCTCCCCAGAGGAAAAACAAGATTATGATTGGGAGGAAGGAGAGGAGGCAGGGGAAAATGAAGGCTGTGGATGCTGGGAGGACCACTGAAAGGAGTCTATGCTCTGCCACCTTCTAGGTCAAGCGCCCAGTGTGGAATAGGGGCTTAAGGGGTAGCTGTGGGGTGTGTCCAGGCCTACTGGGGTCCAAGAGAGCCCTCCTCAAGCTCTCTGGGTCCAGCTTGATGTTGGCACAAACTTGAGGTCCTGTGTGCTCAAGAATGGCCTGGATGTGGACCTGGTGTCCTGGCAACCCAGAGAGGCCAGGCCACTGGGAACAGGAGAAGGATAACAATGTCAAACTCCCATGTAAACTGGAGTAAATATTTGTCATGTATAGCCTTTGTTCTAAAGCACTTCAGGGGCCAGCCTGGTGGCACAGTGGTTAAGTTTGCAAGTTCTGCTTCAGTGGCCAGGGGTTCGCTGGTTTGGATCCTGGGTGCGGACCTACACACTGCTTGTCAAGCTATGCTATGGCAGGTGTTCCACATATAAAGGGGAGGAAGATGGGCACAAATGTTCACTCAGGGCCAGTCTTCCTCAGCAAAAAAAAAAAAAGAAAGAAAGAAAAAAAAGAGGAGGATTGGTGGCAGATGTTAGCTCAGGGCTAATCTTCCTCAAAAAAATAAAAATAGGGGGTCAGCTCTGTGGCTGAGTGGTTAAGTTCATGTGTTCCACTGTAGCAGCCCAGGGTTTCGTTGGTTCGAATCCTGGGCGTGGACATGGCATTGCTTGTCAGGCCGTGTTGAAGCGGCGTCCCACATGCCACAACTAGAAGGACCTGCAATGAAGATATACAACTATGTACTGGGGGAATTTGGGGAGATAAAACAGGAAAAAAAAAAGATTGGCAACAGTTGTTAGCTCAGGTGCCAATCTTTAAAAAAATAAAAATATAAAAATAAAAATAAATAAAGCACTTCACATTCATTAACTCATTGAGTCCTTACAACAGCCAGTAAGGTAGGCGCTGTTATTATCCCCTTCTTACAGATGAGGAAACTGAGGCTGTAAGAGGTTAAATAATTTACCTAAGGTCCCGGGGCCACTTAAAGGCATGGCTAGGATTTGAACCCAGGCAGGCTGGCTCCAGAATCTGTTCTCTTAACCACTCTACTATCTTGCTAAAGCCAGCTGCCTTAGTGGATGATGCCCATGTAGATCCTTTACCACACTGAGGATCAGATTCCATATCATAAACCCCTGTCCCCTGTTTTCCATAAATCTCCCCAGAGCTTAGGCACAACGTAGATAAAACAGGGAGGAGAAATCCCAAATTGACTGAGATTAAATTTCTACCACCTGCTAGAAGGGGCATTCCCAGTGAAATTTAGTTCAGTTACAGATTCTTGCAGAGTTTGTGGACTAAGATTCATTCCTGTTAAAATAACTACCCAATATTGAAGTGCTACTCCCTGCTATTGTTGCTGCTCCTGCCACCATCACCACCGTAGGGCCATCTGCCATGGAGCATGTGAGGAAGTGAGCTACCTCTCTGAGGGTGAGAACAAAGATACACCTACTACCGGGAATATGGCTGCTTCTTGCTGGGTGAAGGGTTTCTGGTTCTTGGGTTGAGCCATTCCAAGTGGGTGAGGTTGAGGCACTTCTCCCTGACTCCAGCAGAAGGCTCCCTGGGATTGGCTGGAGGCATCAGTCACCCCTCTCATTCATCCAATGACGCCTGCAGGTCTACCCTCATCTGGGAAGAATGAAGGCAGGAAAGCACTCTCCGGCTAGGTCAGTTCCCTCAGGACAAAGTCTCATTGCGCTTTGCAGCTTTCCTGTTGCATCTGTCACAGTTGTCATTTTACAGTTTTTCGTGGGACTCTGTCCACACAGTCAACTCCATGAGGACAGGGACTGTGTCACCATCATTTCCGCCTGCCTGCCAGCTAGTCAGTATGGAATGGGTAGATCAACATTCATCGAGCACCTGGTACTGTGTACCAACTGCTGAACGACCCTGAAAAGTAGGTATTATTCTCCCTTTACAGAGAAGTAAACTGAGGCCCAGAGAGGAAAGGAGACTTGCTCAAAGTCACATGCTTTGTAAGGTCCAGCGGCAGGCTTTGAATCCAGTTCTTCTGACTCAGGCGCCAGCATTCTTTCTGCCTGTGCTGCCAGCTGCTTATCTACTGGCTGGTTGAAGGATTAACCTGACCATTTGGGATGGACAGCATCAGCCTTGTATGTAAATTTACAGACATAAAGCTGTTGTTCTGATGTGCAAATTAGCAGAGTCCTTGCCCAAGAAAGGAGGCTGCTCAGGTTCAGCTTCAGACCAGCCACTCACTGCTTAGCTGGAGGCAACAGCTCCCCAGCCAGAGAGTGAGGTGGCCCAGTTTTCTGGTCCCTTCTATCCCTGCAGGGCCATGAACTCTGTGAGCGGTGAAGCAGATGTTTCCTGGACCCCAAGTTATGTGCCCCTCAGGGTGAATGCTACAGCTGGCCACATGCTCACCAACTGCACTTCGGGAAATTGCCCCAGGTCCTGGTTCACAGAATTGCCGGGAAAATGACAGCTCAGGGTCCCCATGAAAGGCATTCTTGGAAAATCTCCCCACTCTCCCTCCTTCCCCTGCTGGAGAACTTTTTGCTGTGAATTGTTGCAGCAATTGCCGGAGGATCAGTTTGAGAGGAGGGAGCTGGTCTATTGGCTTTCTTGCTCCAATGTGTGTGGAATCCGTTCTCTGGCAATTTCCCTTCTCTCCACTTTCTCATGGAATGAAGATGCTCAGAGAAGTGGAAGTAGCAAAGTGGAACTGGCAGAGAGTTAGCCATTGATGATTAAATAGCTAGGAGCTAAAGTCGTTTCCTTTTTGCAATTACTGATTATAGTCTTTAGCTGTTTAACCCGCCATTGTTAACTGTGCTGCTTGGGCAATATGCTATCTGACTCCCACTAGGCTCCTATAGGTGACATCTCCCTGGAGCCTGGGTCACCATGGTAATGGGTGTGTGAGCTGTTTTTCAGGAATTAGAACCCCTTGTCCACTCCAGGCCGGTTGAGACCACCAACTCATCAACTGGGCCTGCGGAGATGTCTGCTAGGTGACCTTTTGAGGTCAAGAGGCTAAAAACTCCACCCTCAGATCAAGCTAACGCCACCATTTTGTGAGCATGGGTCCTATGAAGAGGCATGGAGTCTGACTACGCTTGCACAGATCATCGATTACCTCACCCCTCCTTCCCTCCAATCACCTCTCTCCACATTTCAGACCACCTTGCCCCCATCCCATAAATATCCCTGAGTCCCTGTTCTCGGGTGTGGGGGACTGGCATTGGCCACCCCAAGATATGTCTCTTTGGCACGTGGATTATTTTAGACTGGTTACTTTTTATAAACTGCGAGAGGGAAGGAGGCTCTGAGGAGTGGAACTTGCTTACCCTTTGTTAAGAAACATTTACATTTGTAAAGGAAATCTCCATCTGTAAAGATGTCTCCCTCTCTGTACCAGGAAGAAGGGACGACCTTATCTCTAGAAACTCTTAATCAATGCCAAAGGCAAGGACCTAAATCTGCATTTGTTTACTGTACTTGTGTGGTAATCTCCCAAGATCGACTCCCCCTCCACCCCCAACATCTTCCTTTGTCATTAGCTGAAGATGATATTTAAGGTGGGGGCTTCAGCCATTTTGGCAAGTTGCTCAGCTTGCCTGACCTCTCCCATGTATACATGTTATAAAGCTTTGTTTAATTTTCTCCTGCTATTCTGTCTCATGTGAATTTAATTCATTCTCCAGCCAGACGAACTCAGAGAGGGTAGAGGAAATGTCTTCCTCCCCTGCAGGGGGAAGCAGATTTGAGGCTCATGCCCTCGCTTCCTTGCATGGCTGCCATGTGAGTAAACCCTCTCTCTGCTGCAATCTCGTCATCTCCATGTTTGGCTTTCCGGGTGGCGGGCAAATAAGAACCTGGTTTGATAATAAAAGGGCCTCAGGTTCCCTGCACTTTGCTCTGGAAGCTCTCTTCCACATTCTAGACCCTTGAACAAATAAAGAGTTTGAGGGGAAGGGACTGAGGGGCCAGGTTGTAAACCCTCCCCTGCACCGAACCTTACTCCATGACTCCTGCGCTTCCTAGAGGTGATGGCCATGGTCATTACTGACCAAGTGCACTGATAGTGGTGAGCCCAGCTGCAAGGAAGAGCAAAAATGCGAGGTAAGACTGAGGACTTTGGACAGAACAACACAGTGTGCTTTTGCTCCCAAGTAGATTTTTATCTACCAAGGGTGGCAGGGAACAGTAGCATATCACTCTTTGGGGGTTATATTTCCGATACTGTCAGCCTTGTAGAGCAGTGCTGTGCGATAGAACTTGCCATGATGACGGCAGTGTTCTATATCTGTCTTGTCCAATGTGGTAGTCCCTGGCCATATGTGGTGATTGGGCACTTGAAATGTGGCTAGTGCAGCTGAGGAACTGAATTTTTAATTTAATTTTAATCACCACATGTGGTTAGTGGCTATCATATTGGACAGTGAAGTTCTAGAGTTTCGCTACTCAGTGTGGTCCAATGACTAGCAACATCAGCGTCACCTGAGAGCTTATCAGAACTGAGACCCACCTCAGACCTATTGAATCAGACTGGTATTTTAACAAAATCCCAGGTGACTCCTATGCACATTAGCATTTGAAATGCGTTTCTCTGGAGGACAACCAAGAACAAAGGAGGTGAAAGAAAGAAAAAAGGCTAGTGGCCAGGGAGAGCAGCTGTCACAAAGTCGCTGTATCTTTCACATAGAATTCCCTCAGCATGCATTTGGGGTGTATTGATGCTTACTTTGGACCCAATTCTAACAGCTTTGGTGAGGAGAGTTTACTTTCTAGCCTGCAATCAATTGGAAGCAGCAGTGGATAGAACGAGCGAGAGGCACAGTTAGAGCATCTTTGCCACCTTGGACGCCCCTTGTTTAATCAGCACAAAGTGTCACGTAAATGTAAAAATTACAACGACCAATGCCGTTTTGGAAGGTGAGATCTGGAGCATCTCTCCAAGACCACGTTAGAGTCTCTGCTAGAATTCTTCAAGCCAGGGCAGCATTCTAGCGTTTCATTTTTAAGTACATGTTAGTGTCTGGTATAATGAAACACATGTTAGATGCCAAGGAAATTTAATGTTCAAGCTAAATAATAAAATGTTTTATTTGTGGGCAAATTTTGTGTCTCCCTGTAGGGAGAGGAGTTAGTGTGTGAGTCCTTCCCACTTCTCCTGGGTCTGATGTGAAGCCAGCTTGCTTCCCGTTGACACCACAGGGGAAATGTGGGGAGAGAGGGAGTCAAGGGGTGGAGGGAGAAGGGGCTTTGTATTTATAAGCCTGTAGTATGACATAGCTGGCTGACAATTCTATTGGGTTTGTGGGTGTGAGGACAGTGGAGGAAGGAGTTCAAAAAGACTGCCTTTCTGACCACTGCCAAGTCTCCTGTACTGCAGTAGGATTCATGGGGAGGGCTGCATTTTAGAACTTATTTTTTTAATTCTAAAGAGATCACAGATAATTCTGACTGCTGGGATGGCTTCCCAGCCCTCACAGATCCTATCCCTCACTGATAAGTGCTTTTTCATTTCTGGAGTCAATCAGCAAACATTGATTGAGTTCTTTCTGTGTGCCAGGCACTGTTCTAGGTGCTGGGGGATTAAAAAATATGAAACAAATCAGAGACTTTGTTTTCAAGGAGCTTGCATTCCAGTGGGGCATAAACATGTATAGAAGTAATTGCAGGAACTGAGAAGAACTGTAAAGAAGATAAAATGAGTAGAAAGGCATGACAGTGGTCAGAGAGGGCCTCCTGGAGGAAGTGACATTTGAGTTGAGACCTTAGATGTAGTGAGAAGGAAATAGCCCCTGAAGATCTAAGGGAAGGGTATTCCAAGGAGGAGAGTGGGTGGGTGGGAGTGGATCATGTGGGGCCTTGGTAAGGTGGGGGGATTTTCTTCTAAGCAAAGTAAGAAGCCATTGGAAGGCTTGTGGCTTATGTCAAGCAGAGGAGTGATATTTTCAAAGCTCACTCTGACTGCCATATGAAGAAAGGACTATAACTTTTTGGAGAAGAGGCTGTTGTGTTCCAGGTGACTGATGATAGAGGCTTGGGTTGGGGGGTCATAGTGTAAGAAAAGGTTGGATTCAGGATATATCCTGAAAAGGGTATTGAGACGGGGAAGGCTAAAGGAAACTATTTGGAGGAGGAAATGACTATTTCTATAAGTTTGAGGTACCATTGAGATACCCAAGAAGAATAGCATTTAGGAAGTTGGATGTGAGTCTGAAGCTCCAGTTCTTGGGCTGGAGATTTTTTAAATGTGGTCGTCAGTAGCATATAGAAAATATTTGGAGCTACAGGACCACCTGAGAACAGAAAATGCCTAGGGAAGGATAAGATTAAAAACTGAGCCCTGGGCCAGCCCAGTGGTGCAGTGGTTAAGTGCACACGTTCTGCTTTGGTGGCCCAGGGTTCGCCAGTTGGGATTCCAGGTGTGGACATGGCACCGCTTGGCACGCCATGCTGTGGTAGGTGTCCCACATATAAAGTAGAGGAAGATGGGCATGGATGTTAGCTCAGGGCCAGGCTTCCTCAGCAAAAAAGAGCAGGACTGGCAGTAGTTAGCTCAGGGCTAATCTTCCTCAAAAAACCAAAAACCAAAAAACTGAGCCCTGGGGCACACCACCATTTAGGAAACTAAAGGGGAAGGAGGAGCCAGCAAAGGAGACTGGAAAAATATGGCCAGAGAGGGAGGAGGAGAAGCTAGTGGAAATGGCCAACCATGACAACTGAGAATTTGAGTAAGATGAAGACAGAGAACTGATCTTTGTCTCTGGCCTGATATAGGTCACTGGTGACCCTGGTAAGGGCTTTGTAGAGTTGGGATGGAGATTAAAGTAGGATTAGAGTAGATTGAGGTATTTACTTCTTTTTGGTGGGGCATCAAGAAATGAGTAATATCAGTTGCCTCTGGGGAGGGAAACTGGGTGGCTGGGAGCAGGAGAAAGGGTTAACTGTAACCAAACAAGGGCTCCTTCTGCTCACCGCAATCAATTGTAAATGAATTGGTGGTCAAAGAAGGGATTTATTCAATTAGCCAGCAAAATTAGAAGATGGTGGACTCATGTCCCAAAGACCATCTTAAACAAGCATATAATCTTGAGGCAGTTATATAAAGACTAGTGGGCTATGAAGGAGTGGCTCAGGAATGTTGGCCATCTGCTATCAGTGACTGGAGACACCATACCAGGTCTTTTAGTTGTCATCAATGATGGATACCAGCATAGATGCTCTTCTCTGGGGAGGTTGCCATGTTCCTAAGAAACTCAAAAGAACAAAGTTATCATCTATCACTATTGGAAGGTACATGTGTCAGCCAGGATTATTTCCAAGGGAGTAGCTATTTATCTCCTAGGTGACATGCAAGGCAAAATGTATACAACTTGGGTGAGCTAATCAGAGGTTATTCTAAATTACAACATGGCTTCCCTCATGTCAACCTTGCTTCAGGCTAGTCTCAATTCCCCACTGTCAGTCATCCATTCCATATAGTCTTAGGGACTATGGCTATCATTTCTATCTGCCTGCTCACAAGGGGCATCATGGGGAATAGAGAAGTGGAACCAACAAACTTTGAGTTGAAAGTAAGTATTCTTGAGTAATAGGGCTGATTAACATTATATGAGACTTGTTAGTTGTTTTCCTTTTCAGTATTTAACATAACAGCAGGATAAGAAAAGGATACAAATTATCAGAAGGAGGCAAAACAGGGCAATTTTTATGATTTATCACTACTAGAATTAGACCCAATCAGACAAGAGAACTATCCAGTGAAACCAGAACAAACTTACGCATATTTTTGAATTAACTGATTCTCTTTCCCTGCTCCATAACAGTGACCTGTACTTGGTGTGAGATTACTCTAGCTTGCTCAAGAACATTCTGGATTTCTTGAGATGCTAAGTTTGGATTTTGCTCAGGCCGTTTATCTTCTATAAGTTTTCCCTCTTTAGGGGGTTTCAGTTCTAACTCCCAATAGTTTTCTTCATTGGTGTTATCATAGCTTTTGTTAGTTTCCAGAAAATGAACTTTACCTACAGCCTCTGTATTACACCAAATATTAGACAAATTTATTATGAACTCGGTTTGGTCACAATAATGATCTGATAACTAGAGGGTATGATTCATGGCACCTTTCCAACAGAATCTCCCTTTTCCCATGCACCAAATGCTATCTTGAACCAGAGTTCTTACCACAGGCCAAGTCAAGGTAATCTCTGAGTTCCATTGCTCTTTTGGGCACAGCCGTATACCATTACATTGTACACAACCCAGAACTGAAATTGGTTCCCATCAGGATAGTGAGTTATTTGAGGAAAAGAGGGCCCAGTGACTTTCTGTGGGAAGTATCCAATAATTGCTGTGGAGGGTTCCTATTCCTACAAGCTATACTACTTCATGTTTGAAATCTTTTCTTAATTTGAGTAGTAAGGCAGTCAGGGAACAACAATGTAGACTGCGGTTTCCTTCAGTTGTCTCCCACATATTTGGTGTCTCATATATTTCCTATAAATGGGTTTCTTGGGCCTCGGCTTTTAGGCTAGTGGGCCATTGTTTCATTGCTACTTTTGATTCCATTTGGAGAAGCATGTCCATTATGCTCTGCTGGGTAGAGGTGTATGCTTTTTCCCACAGTTGAGGTTTAGCATATTTTGTGATTATTTCCTGAGTTTTGTTTATCCATTTGCCTAAAGCTTGGTTGGTCTTCCAGACCACTTCCCAACCCTTTCCTTCTTCTTGAAATAATAATCCACCTAATTTTTCTGAGGTAGTTAAGTATTTCTTCTCTTGCCCATGACAGTATTCATCAAAGGCCATTTCCTCTTGACCCAACACACCTAATCCAGCCTCAACTGATCCTAAAATATCTCTTTTTGTCCTTTGGGGCCACTGCTGATGTAACCACCAGATATATTGTGTCTATTGAGGCATGATCATTTCACTAAAATTTGGTTATAAAGTGTTGACCCAAAAATGTTGAGTTCCCCAGACCAGATTAAGATGTGTGGTTGTAACTCCTAAATAAAGGATAGTTTGAGTAGACCAGAGAGCTTCCCATGATTGTCCTTTACAAATAGTGGGGAGGCCAATTATCAGCAGTAGTCTACCAGTTTATTCTTACTGCATGTGATCGTCCCTTCTTATTAGAAGTTTCAGTTTTTGGTACCCATCCACAAAAACACGGCTGAGGGGAATGGGGACACATGGCACTATGACAGGAAACACAAGGTTTGGCTAAGTACCTGCTGTTATAACCTGGTATTCTTTTTAGTGGCTCATCATTGATTCCAATGGCAACACAATAATGTTGATACCTATTGGTGGCACTGGTCCTGATTATTTCTCTACGGAAAACGTTCCCCAGGAGAAGTTCCTGAGCAGTTTTCCCTAAAGCCTGTCCTATAAAATAAATGTACCCTGTAAAGTCCAAATTAATGGGTAGGTCTTAGACAGGTTCAGGAGTCTGGATCTCTTTTAAACTCTGGGTGTTCGTATTATGTAAAAATACTAGACTCATAGAATTCAAGTGGGCAGTCTGGCCATCCATCAAGGGATCAAGGTTAGTGACTTTTCTCCATGACCAGTAATCAACAGTCAGAAAGGAAGGAAGGGGGCTGGTCCAGTGGCGCAGCGGTTAGGTGTGCACATTCTGCTTCGGCGGCCCTGGGTTTGCCAGTTTGGATCCCTGGTGCGGACATGGCACTGCTTGGCACACCATGCTGTGGTAGGCATCCCACATATAAAGTGGAGGAAGATGGGCATGGATGTTAGCTCAGGGCCAGTCTTCCTCAGCAAAAAGAGGGGGATTAGCAGCAGTTAGTTCAGGGCTAATATTCCTCAAAAAAAAAAAAAGAAAGAAAGAAAGAAAGAAAGGGAGGAGATTTCTGGAAGTTATAACTGACATGAGAGAATCCCATAACCATTCATAGCAAGACAGAAACAAATTGTCTTTTGAGCACTAGAGGAAATGTTAAAGCTTGTATGATTCCCTGTATTTGTCCTGAGTATTGCGTAAAGATTAAAGAACTTTACGGAATATGTATCTTAAATCCTTGGTGGGTTTGCACTTCCATGAGGGGGTCTCAGGTTGCTCGGTTGTCTCCTCCAGTGGAGCTTGTTTTATCCAGGTATGACGCATCCACACTTTTACTCCAGCGAACTTCACGGAAGGATGAGTAGTGAGAAGAATGTCAAAGGAGCCTGCCCATGGAGCAGACAGCTGATTCTTGCTGTTTCCAAGTTTTGAGCAGGACTCAGTCACCTGACTGGTAAGACTGTAAGGAGCCATCAGATGGGTAGATTGACCTCTTGGAGGCAAACTCATGAACAGAGGTTAGTATAGAACTTAGAGATTTTACATGATTGGTGATCATTATATCCTGTAAGCCTTCCAGAGAATTTTTCCCAAGGGAGGAATCCTGAAATGGTCTACCATACAGAATTTCAAGAGGGCTTAATTGAAGCCTGCTGTGGAGGGCTACTCTGATTTGCAAGAGGGCAAGGGGTAGCACCTTATCCCAAGTTAATTGTGTTTCCTGGCAAATCTTAGGAGTGTTCTTCTTTAGGGTGTGGTTCACCTTCTCTGTTTTCCCCATTGACTCAGGCCTCCAAGCCCAGTGGAGTATCTACTTGAGGGCTAGTACCTTAGAGATTTGTTGTGTGACTTGTGATATGAAAACAGGTCCATCGTCGCTCTGCAAAGTATTAAACAGGCCAAATCTAGGAATAATTTTTTTTAGCAGAATGCTAGCTACTTGTGATGCCTTTTCAGTTTGGGTGTGAAATGCTTCTACCCACCCAGAAAAGGTATCCACAAAAACTGACAAAGGCCTGCCGTTTTCAGTTACTCATGGCATCTGAGTAAAGTCTATTTGCCAGTCTTCAGTAGGCCAGTCCCCTTTACGTTGGGTTCCCTTATGAGGGGAAACTGGGACTTCCTTGGGGTTGTTTTTTGCTCAAATCATGCAGTTTTTGGTCACCTGCTATACAGTCTTTTGTAAATGAGGCCCTATGATGTACCTCTGAACCCATTTTAGAGTAGTATTCATTTCATAAGGGGTGCTCTCATGTACACGTTTTAAGATGGGGTACTAGAGGGCCTCCAGGATCAGAATTATTCCTCGGATGTCACTTTTCCATCCTGCTGGGTGTTCAGCATTGTACCCCTATTCTTTTGCCAGTCCAAGTCCTTTTCTGAATATTTTGGGCAGTATCCAAATAGATCTATCTGTGGCAATGGGGAGCCCATCATAGTGGGGGTCTCTATTTTAGTGGCCCTTTGGGCTGTTTGATCAGCCAGCCAGTTGCCCTTGGCAATAGGGGTTTCCCCCTTTGATGGCCAGGGCAATGTATCATGGCCACCTGGGAGGGCTCATTGATAGCTTCCAACAGTTGTAGTATTTCTGGGCTGTGTTTGATTTCTTTTTTGTCTGTCATTAGGAATCCTTTCTTTCCGGATTGCCCTCTGGGCATGTACTACTGAAAATGTATGCCAGGAATCTGTATAGATGTTCATCTTTATTCCCTGTACCAAGAATAAAGCTCTGATGAGGGCCATGAGTTCAGCCTTTCGCTGAAGTCCCTGGGGGCAAGGCCATAGCTTCCAGGGTTTCTTGCAAAGTCACAACCACATATCCAGAGCATCTCATACCTTGGTTCATGAAGCTACTACCATCCGTGAAGAGGTCCAGGTCAGGTTCCTCCAATGGCTGGTCCTTTAAATCTGGCTGGCTGGAATAAACTGTCTCAGTGACCTGTAAGCAGTCATGTTCTAAGGCTTGTAACATTTCACTGGGAGGCAAGGTGGCTGGGTTCAGAACTGAGGTGACTTGTAGCCTGACATTTGGGTTATCCAGTAGGATGGCTTGATAATTGCCCATCCTTCCTGATGTGAGCCAGTATCCCCCTTTCTGTTCCAATAATGTGAGGACACGGCAGGTACATCTATTGTGGTCGGTTGGCCTGAAGTAAACTTTTCTGCCTCTTGAAGAATGTCACAAGTGGTTGCTACTTCCCAGAGGTAAGGGGGCCAGCCCTTCACTGTTTAATCCAATTGTTTAAAGAAATAGGCCACAGGCCTAGAGGTGGTTCCCAACTTTTGAGTTATCACTCCTAGACTTACACCCTGTCTTTCATGTATAGAGACTGAGGGCCTTATCTAGGGCTGGGGCTCGAATCAGCTTAGCCTTAACGGTGTCAAATGCCAATTGGCACTTTTTGGTCCAATTTAAAGATTCTCAGAGCCTCATAGAGGGGTTTTACTATGAGTCCATAATTAGAAATCCAAATCCTACAGAAGCCTTCCATTCCCCAAAACCCTTGCAGTTGTTGGCAGGTTTTGGGAGGACTTAAACATGCTATGGCCTTCTACTGGTCTGGTAATAATTCTCTTTGGACTTTGGATATTGTAAATCCCAAGTATGTGACTTTCTGTTTACAGATTTGGGCTTTCTTTTGTAAGACCTTGTATCTGCATTCTACCAGGTAATTTAAAGTTTTTACTGTGTTGGCCAAACACTGTTCATAAGTGAGACTTGCTATCAGCAAGTCATCCACATACTGTAATAGTCCCTCTTGTAATTCCAAATGGCTTAGGTCTTTGGCCAAGTCTTCCCCATATAGAGTGGGAGAATTTTTAAATCCCTAGGGTAGGACTGTCCAACAATATTGTTGAGTTGTCTGAGTATCTGGATCACGCCATTCAAAAGCAAACAATTATTTGGTTTCCTCTGCTAACAGTAAGCAGAAAAATGCATCCTTTAAGTCCAGGACTGAGAACCAACCATATTCTCCTGGTATATTTGTTAATATAGTGTAAGGGCTGGGCACCACAGAGTGCAAGTCCTGAACCACCTCATTTATGGCATGCAGATCTTGGACAGAACGATATTCGTCAGAATTAGGCTTCCCTATTGAGAGAATAGGGGCTAGGCTTCCTTCTCTTTTTCCTTTAGGGGTATATGTACTGGCTGAGCGTTCTTTGCTCTCCCTGGTTTCCCATCTGCCCAGACATTGGGCCTTACCTTCTTGTAGATTTTGGGTGGCAACAGATCCAATTCTGGTTCCTGGATATCCAGCAAAGCCATCTGTAACCTCAGGGATTGTTCCAGAGACACTTGTTTATTGAGTTGTCCTGGAGCAAAAGTCACTTGTGTGTTTGATTTATAAAGGAGATCTCAGCCCAAAAGGAGAATAGGGCATTCTGGCATGTACAGAAAACTGTGTTTTAATGTCAAGGGCCCTATGTGACACTCCAATGGTTGTAGGAAAGCACAATTTTGGATTTTTCCAGGTACCCCTGTGACGGGTTGGATTTGCCATTTTTTGTGCTAATTTGGTATTTAAAACTGAATGTGTAGCTCCAGTATCAGCTAGAAAGTCAACCCATTTGTTTCCCACTGTCAGTTGTGCTCAGAGCCCTTGTGGGGAAATTGGGATACAGTGTTTTGTGTCTAAGATAGTCCCTGGGCACCTTCAGTCCTCATCAGAGTGTTCCACTCTATTAACCACCTGGGTGGCTTCTCTTTTCTTTTCTTTCATACTCTCTTTATGTTTTTTAAGGCATTCCCTTTTCCAACGTTCTTCCTCTTTGCGATAGTCACATTGTTTCTTTCCTAAGGGGCACTTACTTCCCTTCAGTTGGCTGGACCTTCCCCTGGAACGATTTGGCTTCTGTCCACTCAGAGGAGCTGCCAGAAAAGCAGCATATCTTTTAGCATCTCAGTGTTTTATCCGTCGTTCCCTGTTGTTGTACACCTTAAAAACAATGTCTACCAACTGAGAGAGATTCATACCTAACACCGCACCCAGTTTCTGCAGTTTCCTTCTAATATCTGGGGCACTTTGTGCTGTGAAAGTCATGTTCACCATCCTAAGGTTCTCAGGGGCTTCTAGAGCTGCATCTGTGTAACGCCTATAGGCTTGGTAGATTCTTTCTAGAACTTCCGAAGGACCTTCATGGGGTTTTTGTTAAATGCTTTGTATCTTATTTAGACTTTTCTGCTTAAAGGAACTCCCATTTTTAATCTGGGCAGAATATGCCTCTTATAATGTTCTAGCCTGAGTCTCTCTGCATCATCATTGGGGTCCCATGCTGGCTCAGCAATGGGAACCGCAACATTTGCTTCAAGGGTACCAGTGGGATCTGCCAGATGGAGCGTTTGCTTCTTCTCTTGCTTTATCAATTATTATCCTTCTTTCAGCACTGGTTAGGAGCATATTCATCAAGATATGAACATCGGTCCAGGAGGGATGGTAAGTAGCAAAAATGGAGGAAGATAACTCAGTCATTCTTTGTGGATCCTCCCTCCCTATAGGGTGGATTATTGTTCTTCCAATTAAACAAGTCAGAAATGCAGAAGGGGTTGTGCATCCATACAAATCCTGCTGGTTGGTCCTGGCCATTTACCCCTGCAGGATATTGTCACAGTGAAAATTGCCCCACTCTGACAGAAGCCCCCTGGCAGAATTGTGTCCCTTGTTTGGTCCGGGAAGGGGAAACCCTGTCTCCTAGTCCTGGTCCCATGTCAGGCATTCTTCCCATGGTGGTTGGTGGCCCTGGAAGAGGGGGCACCACCAGGATTGTAAACTGGGGATTCAAAGTTCGTAAAATCATTACATGATGATCATCCTTTTGTCCCTTCTGTAACACATGGGGTCTCTGTACCATTAAATAGTCTTTCCCTTATTTTTTCTTATCCTGATGTAGTAACATGAAAGCTTGTACATATGGGATCTCATCACCTTTCCCTGTGTTTTTGCAAAAGAGTTCAAGCTATTGTGTAATGGTTTAATGTTCCATTTGTTGGTCATTTTTCCCCAGAAACTAAAATATACTGAGACCAGGCAGTGTTACAGTAAAAGATCATCTTTTTTCTTTGTCATTGGTTCAAAACTAAAATCTGCCCATTGGGTCAGTTTGAGACCCAGGGGACTTTTCTTGGGCACAGATGGCACAGCACCCATACTCACACACCACACAGACATCACATACACACACACACAAGTTAACATAGACTAGTCCACCAGATATTGCAGGTAGTCCTAGAACTGTTCCCTCTGAAAAATGGCACCTAGGAACAGATGGACCCAAGACAACTTGGGCCCTCAGACAGAGGGAAGAGTGTTCTCGGGAGTGCACTCTGAGGTGACTTACCCTACTCTAGATGTGAATTCATGAACTCATAGATGCTTATCCATTTCTCCTTCCACCGAGAAAGGCATTGAAAGTAGTTGGCAATTGGAGGAACTCAGGGAAAAGTCCCTGGGAGAAAGTAAAACCCTGGCAGCTGCTGAGAGTGCCCCAAGATTTTTCCTGAGTTGACTAGCCACAGACAGAATCTAGTCCCTTTGTGGTTGCTAAAAATTGTAACCAAGCAGGGGCTCGTTCTTCTTGCCACAACTGTGAAGCTAATCAATTGCAAATGAGTCAGTGGTCAAGAAAGGGATTCATTTGATTAGACAAGCAAAATCAGAAGATGGCAGACTCATGTCCAAAGACCATCTTAAACAAGCATATAATCTTGAGGCAGTTATATAGGGACCAGTGGGCTATGAAGGAGGGGCTCAGGAACACTGGCCATCTGACCTCGGTGACTGGAGACGCCACACTAGGGCTTTCAGTTGTCATCAATGATGGATACCAGCATAGATGCTCTTCTCTGGGGAGGTCGCCATGTTCCTAAGAAACTCAAAAGAACAAAGTTATCACCTATCACTATTGGGAGGTACATGTGTCAGCCAGGATTATTTCCCAGGGGGTAGCTATTTATCTCCTAGGCTACATGCAAGGCAAAATGTATACAACTTGGGTGAGCTAATCAGAGATTACTCTAAGTTACAACATGGCTTCTCTCATGCCAACCTTGCTTCAGGCCAATATCATAACCTTACTTTTGACTATACAGTGGTCCCCTCCTTATCCACAGGAGATGAGTTCCAAGACCCCCGCTGGATGCCTGAAACCACAGATAGTACCTGAACCCTATATATACTATGTTTTTTTCCAATACATACATACCTATGATAAAATTTAATTTATAAATTAGGCACAGTAAGAGATCAACAACTAATAATAAAATAGAACAATTATAACAATATACTGTAATAAAAGTTATGTGAATGTGGTCTCTCTTAAAATATCTTATTGTACTGTACTCACCTTTCTTCTTCTTGTGACAATGTGAGATGATAAAATGCCTACGTGATGAGATACAGTGAGATAAATGATGTAGGCATGGGGATGTAGTGTTACGCTACTACTGACCTTCTTACAATATGTCAGAAGGAGGATTGTCTTCCGGACCATGGTTGACCAAAGATAACTGAAACTGCAGAAAGCAAAAACATGGATAAGGGGGGACTACTGTACTGTATATCTTTTTGTGTTTTTTTATACCCTGTTACAGGCACCTATTTAAAATGCTGCAATGGGTTGAGGAAAGAATGGACAGTAAAGCAAAAGAGTGGTTTTATCAAACATAGGCAGCTCTTTGGAGATGTTTTGCTGGGAAAAGGAAGTGAAAAATGGGTTGATGTGGGGTCAAGGAAAGGTTGTGTGTGTGCGTGTGTGTACGTGTGTGTGTGTGCATGTGTGTGTGAGGAAGATTGGCCCTGAGCTAACATCTCTTGTCAGTCTTCTTCTTTTCACTTGAGGAAGATTGTTGCTGAGCTAACTTCTGTGCCAATCTTCCTCTATGTTATGTGGGATGCCACCACAGCATGGCTTGATGAGCGATACTAGGTCCACGCCCAGGATCTGTGAACTCTGGGCCACTGAATCAGAGTGCACAAACTTAACCACTATACCACCAGAATGGCCCCATGGAAAGGTTTTTTAAAAGAATGTTTATACATTGATGAGAGTGGTCCAGCAGAGAGGGGGAAATGGACAATGCAGAAAGGGGATGGTCTGGCTGCAGGAACAAGATCCTTAAAGAGACCAGAATGATGGGATCCGGAGCCTAGGGTGGTGGGTGGGGATAGGGGCTGGCCTTAGATAGGAGCTAGGACAGACAATTCATCTCATGTAAGAGGAAGGAAGGTGGGGTTGTGGGTTTAAATACAGTAGGCTGGTGGAATGGGTAGTAGGACGATGAGATCATCAGTTAAGGGTGGCTGTGTGTGTGGGAGAGAGTAGAAATTCAAGAAGAAAGAATGTGTGAAACGATCATTCCAGGGAGTGGAAAAGCAGGTTTCCTAGGGTACCAGTGATAGGTTTGTTTGGCAGTATTGAGTGCCTATTTGAAATTTGGGGTCACAAAATTGAAGTCTAATGGTTGAGAGGGGGTGTCTCTAGAAGAAAGGAGCTGGAATTACTTCCCTTTCAGTTCAGTCCCTCTGCATTTAGAGGTCTGCCTTGATTTCTCTTGGGCAGAGAGGTCTTTCGGCTGTGCTGTTGTGGCTCCTTGGATACTTCTTGGTGGTGAGGGGCTATCGGAAAGTGGCATGACATGGATACACATGAGTGGACAGAGCTGGGATTACCAGGCATTTAGAACAGCACTGACAGCAAAAGACTATCCAGCTCTTGGAAGAGCTGCTGGTGATAGGACAACAGGATGTGTTGGTAATGGGATGGACGTGTGGATTGTTTATTTTTCTTTTTGAGTAATATTAGCCCTGAGCTAACTGCTGCCAATCCTCCTCTTTTTGCTGAGAAAGACTGGCCCTGAGCTAACATCCATGCCCATTTCCTCTACTTTATATGTGGGACACCTACCACAGCATGGCGTGCCAAGTGGTGCCATGTCCGCACCCAGGATCCAAACTGGCGAACTCCGGGCTGCCGAAGCAGAACGTGTGAACTTAACCCCTGTGCCACTGGGCGGTCCAGACATGTGGATTTTGGGGTGCTGGCTTTTGATATTGGCACTGGGTTGGTGGCGATGGCATGTAGGCAGTAGGGTGTTGGCATTGGAATGTTGGCATTGGGCTGTTGGCCCTGGGGGGGGGTGGGGAGGGAGCGTTTAAAGGGCCAAGGACTGTTATGGATGCTCACAGCATGGGGCAGCCCTGAGGGACACCAAGAAGGGTTGCCACTGTGAGGTACAAACAAAATTGTGTAATTGGAGAGACCAGAATGAAGCCTAGCCAAATCTATAGAGACAGAATAGACAGTGGTTGCCTGGGGCAAGAGGTGGGGATAGACAGTAACTGTAAATGGGCCTGAGAGATCTTATTGGAGTGATGAAAATGTTCTAAAACTGGGTTATGGTGATGGTTATACAACTCAATAAATTTACTAAAAAACATTGAATTGTACACTTGAAATGGATGAATTTCATGATATGTAAATTACACCTCAGTAAAGTTAAAAAAAAAAAAAAAAAGAATGACCTAGCGTTATGCCTGGCATATAGCAGATCCTTAATAAGTAATTATTTTTTTTATTTTAAGATTTTATTTTTGTCTTTTTCTCCCCAAAGCCACCCAGTACATAGTTGTATATTTCTCATTGTGGGTTCTTCTAGTTGTGGTATGTGGGACGCTGCCTCAGCGTGGTTTGATGAGCAGTGCCATGTCCGCGCCCAGGATTCGAACCAACGAAACACTGGGACGCCTGCAGCGGAGCGCACGAACTTAACCACTCGGCCACGGGGCCAGCCCCTAATAAGTAATTATTGAATGAACAAACAATCTTTGCCAACAAGGAGGGATGTCTTTTGACAGCTGGCGATGTTTTTCACAATGAGCATATATTACTCTTACAATCAGAAGAAAATGATACTGAACCTCTTAATCTCAAGTTTGTGTGCCTGATGCACAGTAAGCCAATCACTGAAACATCGTACTTGGACATGGAGAAAGGTTTTTTTCGAATTGGCCAAAACAAGAAGGTGGGAGGATGAGTTCTCTCAAATCTGCCTTCACAAGAAAAGCAAGGGGTCTTATAGAGCTAAGGGGCTTGGCAGGAGGAGTTTTGGAGAAACAAAGGAGAAATTCATGTTTCTTTCATTCCACATAAATCCTTAGGGCAATCTGACTTCTGGGCGACAATAACTGACAGCTGGAGGCTGGTTATCGGGTGATCATAACTTCCTTGAAGGCATCCTCTTTCTTGTGTAAAACAAGCTCATAAATCCTTGTGACCCTTGAGTTACCCCTCAGGTTAAACAAGAAAACAGCAAATTAGCAAGATTAACTTCTTTTCATCTATGTCTGTGTTGGGGAAAAGGTCGAAGGGTAATCCTGTTCTTGTTGAATATTTGCAGTTACCCTCAGGCTCCTGGCTTCAAAAACAGTTTTTTTAAAGTGGTGGTGGCCCTGGGAGTTCTGTCTCAGTCCTCGGTTCTTCTCATTCAAAATGTCCTTCCTGTGCTGAGTCCTTCACACCTGTGGTTTCCGCTCTCACCTGCCTGCTGTTAGCGCCCACACAACCCAGCTCCCTTTGCTCCTCTTCAGGCCCAGGTAGGCACTGCCTGCTGGGTTTCCCTTCCTGAAATCCCATGTTCCCAGGCACCATGTTCCAAACATACCCATCATTTCCATGTCCCCCAACCTGCTCCTCTTCCTATTCCCCATCTCACTGACTAGCCCCAGCCTCCACCCTGTGGTCTAGCTGGTATCCTGGAGGCATCCTGGACCTTCCCCCACCCCACCCCTGCCATACCAGAGCCACCACCATGCCTGACCTTCCACCTCATGGCCTCCCTCTTCCCATCCCCACTGCCACCCTTGGTCAGCCTCAGCTGCCTCTGCCTCTATTCCTTCGCTAGACAACCCTCCTCCACACTCAACCTGAGTGACCAACCTAAAGTGTAAATGTAGTCACCTGACACTCCTCCTTAAATTTCTCTGATCTCGTAGTCTGCAGGATAAAGTCCAAATTCCAGAGCAGGGGCCATTCAAGGCTCTCCACCCACCTCTCTGTTTACCACTCTCCAGTTCCTCCCACGCTCAGAACACCTCCAGGACTTTGTGTCTGCTGTTACCCCTGCCTGGACCACTCTTTCCCTCATCCACTGGAAAACCACCCATTCTTCAGGGGCTCAGTGCTATGAAGCTTTCCTCAGCCCATCCAAATGGAGGTGTGATTCTCCTCTCCAGGTTCCCTTATTGCTGTGTACCCTTGTATGTGTACCCCCTCAAGTGTGTGCCATCTCAAGGGCAGGGGCTTTGCCTTCTACCTGTGCGGCCTCCACACCTGATAATGGGCCTGGCACAGAGTCCAATTCCTATTTCCTGGGAACCTGCATTAGCTGCCCACGGCTCAGCCTGCCCAATGACTACAAATGAGAGAGCATGGTGTGACCTTGGAGGGGGCCTTGGCTGGACCCTGTGGGTAAAGATCATGTCTTCCTTGTTCTTTGCTATGTCCTATTGCCCAGCACAGGGCCTGGCTCAATGAACACTTTGAAAGGACAGAAGTGTGCAGGCATGAATAAAATGAATCTGACAAATAAAAATGGCAAGCAATAGGATATATTGGAGAATATGAGGAAGCCATTTGGTGTAAACCTAACTCGGCCTGACCTTGTCTTTCCAAAAGGGCCTGACCGAGGCCATTGAGCATGCTTGTATATCTGCTTTAGAGATTCCCTATGGCAAGAGCAAAGGCCCTTGAGATAAAGGTGCAACTTCCCTCCCCGTCCAAACGTTGGCGTCTCTTTAAGGATTAAGCATCTTTCCTTAGGCTGGAAACTGATTGCTGCGCTCACCTGTGACCGCCCAGCTTGAGACAATAGACTTGCTTCCTGCTGCACCCTTGGAGATAGCAGACCACTCCCTGCTGTGTCCATCAAGCTCTGTGCTGACAGGGCAATCTTGTGACTATTGTGGGAGGGACATTTCAATCATATGTGAAATGTCCTGTATTGGGGTATATAACCACTCTGTATACCTCACTTCCTTGGTGCCCCTTCTTCCTTCGGGAAGAAAGGCCCCGGGCCATGGTCCTCAGATTACAGCTCAGAATAAACTCACCCAAATTTTCATTTATAGATTGGTTATGGATTATTTTCGTCGACAAACCCCAGTAGTGGGAAAGGCCCAGAGATAGTCTGGCCCACCCCATCCCACCCCACTGCAAATGCCCCAACATTTCACAAAGGAAGAAGTGGTAGCCTCCATGGTGTAGGGACTTGCCCAAGGAGAAACAGAGGCCTCTTCCCCCACAGGAAGACTAAGACCCAAGTATCTTTCCTGTCTAAGATTGCTTCCTTTCCAAAATCTGCAAAGGCAAGGCAGCTTCCAGGAGCAGGTGGGGCTTATTACTAATGCTCTCCCCCATGCCTGAGCACATGCTGTGTACCAGCTCAGTGCTCGGTGTTTTCATGCATCAGCTAACATAATCCCGTATCAGCCCTGGGAAGAGGGCACTACACAGCTGAGGAACTGAAGACTCAGGCTGCTGAAGTTACACGCAAGAAAGTGGTGGGGACAGAATTTGAACCCTGACTTATCTGCCCCCAAGACTGGTATCCTCAAATGCCATGCCCTGCACCAGGATGGTTTGGAAATGAGTGGCTGAAGGGTGGGGTAGGCTGAAGGGTGGGGTAGGCTGAGCTGTGTGTCCCGTGTGAGGGAGAAGTCTCAGCAGGGTGATGACTCCTCTAGGACCTGGCCCCTGGCCCCAGCCACCGGGGGCAGAGTTGGGGGCCAGTAGAACCTTGAACCCTGGGAGAAGATGTCTCCCTTCCCAAAGTGTCTATTGCACTGTGGCACAGGCCCTTCTCTGCTCCTGCCTCTGCTAGTCTCAAAATTGGGATGAATTTCAAGGGGGTTGGACCTGAAGGACTTCCAATTGGGTGCAGAAAAGATAGAAGCCAAATGAGGAGTTAGGTCACATCCAGAACCAACATGCAAAACTGTGACATTCAAAACTCTTGTCGTGGGGGATGAGGACTCTTCCCTCCACATCCTGTATTCCCCTCCAATCCCTTCTCCGCAAGCTAAACATGCCCACCTCTGTTGCCAGTCAGCAATGGTTGTTGATGTCAACTGGATGAAGTCCAGAGTCCTTAAATTTGGCATTCAAGCTTCTCTGTGATCCCATCCTTGACTATTTGTCCTATCTTCTCTCTCTCTCGCTGATCTCCTAAACAAGCTCTTTGCATCAGCAAATTATACCGCTCACCATCCCTCTAAACATACCTGCCGCTTTCCTGCCTCTGAGCCTATGCCCATGCTGTTCTCTCTGGCTGGAATACCTTTCATTCCCATCTTCTCCTGTAGCAATCTTACCCATGGTTCAAAGCCCAGCTCCATTGGCAACATCTCCTTCAGTAGATTTTTCCTCCATCTCTTAAAGGCTATTTTCCTCCGTTAAATCCCATGACACTTTGTACATGCCATCTTAAGACCCTTACCTCGCTGCCTTGAATATGAATTATTTGTGTGTGTACCTTCCACTTTCTGGACAGTGTTTGTATGAGGGCAGCACCAGTGTCCTATCCATCTCCATACCTCCCAAGGGCCATGCACACTGCAAGTGCTCAATGAATGCATATTGGACTAATAAACACATGAATGGACTCCTAAAATCAGTGGGAAGTATTCCTGACCCAGGGGCACTTGCGTTTTAGTGGGGACCCCCACTTGCCCCCATACAGAGAAATTATCCAAAACTTGAAAATAAGGCAGAAAGATTACTGCGTGCCCTTTGACAGCCCCGCGGCATTTCCTAAGGGCTGCCTAAGTGCTACTGACTCTAGGGGTGTAACTTTGTTTGACTCACCATTTACCATTAATAAGGGCTCAGTCTTTATAAAAATTAGTGCTAACTGTAGAAAATTGATAAGTTGCAAATTATTTCTAGACATTCGGAAAGGGATAACCCCAAAGGTCATGGTTTGATTGTCCTATAGGACATTACCCCATTTTGTATTTACTTTAGCAATCTTATTCCAGCCTTCGTTCTCTCATTAACTGTGTATCCCTCCGTGTTCAGTGCCCTCCTTCAAACCAGCTTTGCTGTCCTGCTGGGTTCCCTCACTAAAGAGTTACACAGATCTCTGACACGTGCTCACTATACACTTGTATGAGAGCCACGTATTTTAAGGTTTTGAAAATGGTGCTTTGACACAACCTTTGGAGCATATTAGAATCATCTGTGGGGCAATAAAAATTTACAGATTCCTAGGTTCTACCTCTGGTATTCTGATTCAGAAGGTCATGGGGGAGGCCCGAGTGCCTGTTTTTTTAATGCTTTAAGAGAATTCAAATTAGCGTTCAGAGCTGAGGACCTCTCTACTAAAGAGAGACAGCGTTTACATTAAAGCTTTGAACTGCAAGCCTGGCAGAACAGTAAGTACACGTTAGAGTTAGCCATGATTCCTGTTAGCCTCAATGATGGCGTTTCAGACACTGAGCACGAAAATTTGGCAGGGGGGCACTCTGGTGTTCCTGAAATCATACCAGCTCCCCACTAGGCCTTTTAGAACCAGAGGTGCAGCGTATACCAGGGTTATCACTGTATTCATTCCTATGGCTGCTGGGACAAATTACCACAAACTTAGTGGCTTAAAACAACACAAATTTATTCTCTTACAGTTCTGGAACTCAGAAGTCTGAAATGAGTCTTGTTAAGCTGAAATCAAGATGTTGGCAGGGTTGTTTCCTTCTGCAGGCCCAGGGGAGAATCTATTCCTTGCCTCTTCCAGCTTCTGGTGACTGCTAGCACTCCTTGGCTCATGGCCTCATCACTCCAATCCCTGCTTCCATGGTCACATGGCCTCCTCCTACCACCCGCTCTGATCTCCTGCCTCTCCCTCCTATGCGGAGCCTTGGGATTGCTTTGGGCCGCTCTGGACAATCCAGGACGATTTTCCTTAATGTGATCACATCTTCAAAGTCTCTTTTGCCATAAAAGGTAACATTCACAGTTTCCGGGGCTTAGGATGTGGATATTTTGGGGGGACATTATTCAGCCTACCATAGTTACCACTCCCCTCAGCCTCTAGGATCTAAGGCATCACCCCTTGCTGAGAGCTGGCCCGTCTCTACCCGCAACCACCACACCCCTTGTAACTATGGGGACTGACTGTGTTCTCAGTGTTGGGGATTAGAAAGAGCAAGTAGAAATTTTGCAAACCTCTAAAACTATGGTTTTTATACTGAGAACAATAATATATTTCGGATTCAAAGGGTCAGGAGGGAGAATTTAAAGGCAGCTCTGGATGATCTGGCTGGCTGTGAATGGTCCAAAAAGCAAGTATGGACCTCTCCCTGCCACACAGCTAGGTCACAGCCACCTCTCTTCAGTATCAGTCAGTCTACTCTCCAAGCTGCAGCTGCATTTACTGTGTATTAAGCTGTTAAAAAGAAAAAACACTGTATATACTGTTTTTAAAAAAATTATCTCTATAGATAATAACAGAAATAAGATTATTGCAGTTATATCTCCATTAAATAACTATAGGCTAAGAGCTCCACAGAATCCCATTAGAGAACAGACAGAGATTCGTTTCTCTCCCTCCACTTGAATGCAGCCTGGGTTTGCAAGGGCAGGCAGGGACACTATGTGCACTATGAAAAGGCATACCCTCCACAGTCCTGTGCTAGGGTAAATGGCTTGGCAAATATGCTAGGAGCTGGATATCTAGCAAGCAGAGTAGGGAGACCAGACTCCCTTGAACAGTGAAAAACCTGCACATCTGTACCCAGCAGCTCTGGTCTCCCAACCATCCACATCCTCCCCTCTATATGTGAACTTATTTCACAAGAGTTCAGTGTTTACAAACCCTTAAAGCATTCCCCACATGCTCTCAATCCTCACAACAACTCTGTGAGACTGGCCATGTTGATATTATTGTCTTGTTTTAGAAATAAGAAAATTGAAGCTAAAAGACATGACTGACTTGCCAATGTCACCTGGATAGCAGGTGATGGGGCTGGATGTAGAAGTGCCTCTTTCATGAGATCACTCAGTGCAAGGTGGCCCTGGAGCAGGGAATGGGGCATGCATTTTAGCAGGCAACGTTTCCATCTTGTCGCTTGCTGCCAGAGGCCCAGACTTGGGGAAGCTCCTCTTTAGAAAGCTACCCACTTTCCCCACCTCCCTCTGCCATCTTCAGGATGCTCACTTTCTTCTCTTCTGACTGCACCTCTAAGACACTCAGCAAATACTACCCCCACCCACATCCCGAGCACGGTATAATTACATCAGCTGCCACATTACAGGGCACTTCAGGGCAGATAAATCACAATTATTTTATTCAAAGGAATGAGGGAGGTGACATGCCCTGAATGGATTTTGTCCTTAGTTTAACAGGGCAGTTCATTTGCTGTGGGTTTAGACCGAGGGCTGTCCCACTAGGGCAGGAGCCGGCTGGCCTTTCATGAAGCATCAGGGCCAAAAGCAGATGAAGCTCAACCTCCACTGACAGGAGGAACAAGCAGCCCTGTTGGAAGACTTGGCAAACAATTTGGCCCCTTGTTTTGGTGTAACTGGAAACCTGCTCTGACTTGGAGGTGTGGGTTCTGCTGTGCTGCTCAGGACGCCTCAGGCTCTGCTTTCTCTGCCGGCTCCCACCGGAAGGGCAGGGGTCAGAGAGGCTCCCCGACATCTACCCACCTTTTGTTTAAAAACGTTCTGCCCTCAGGGGCTGGCCCCGTGGCCGAGTGGTTAAGTTCGCGTGCTCCGCTGCAGGCGGCCCAGTGTTTCGTTGGTTCGAATCCTGGGCGCGGACATGGCACTGCTCATCAGACCACGCTGAGGCAGCGTCCCACATGCCACAACTAGAAGAACCCACAACGAAGAATACACAACCATGTACCGGGGGGCTTTGGGGATAAAAAGGAAAAAATAAAATCTTTAAAAACGTTCTGCCCTCAGGCTGGCAGCAGAGCCCATCTGGAGATTTACAGTAAGAACACCCACTAGACAGAGGGACCCACTAGATCAAGGGACCCGCTGGCGCAGGTCACCTGCTGGGTCAGGGATTTGCAGGTAGAATTCAAGGGGTCTGTGGACTTAGGTCACAATCAAAAAGGACATCTTTATTTTCCCTAACCTCTAAATGAAATCCAGGTTTTCCTTCTGTTGTGAACGCAAGCAACAAACCTCAGTAGTCTTAGCAGCACATAGGATTCTGTCCCGACAGACATCATCGATATTTTCATGTCACATTGCAGCTGTTGCTGGTATCTTGAGATGCAATTTATGCTCCTCACTCTTCAAAATTAGGGGAGCTGCTGGAGGCACTGCCGGCTCTTAACTGATTGCTAATAAAGAAACGTATATTACTATATCACAATTCAAAGAATATTTTGATAACCATATCTCAATATAATTTATTTCATTTGTAATCCTATGTATTTTATGTATCTAAAAACATTATTCTGAGAAAGGGTCTATGGCACAAAGAAAGTGAAAACATTAAGATCTCATGCATCCAAAGTCACCTTCACAATGGGCAGAAGCTACAGGTCACATCATGGGGGGTGTAAAAATACAGATCCCACGGCCCTGTCACAGGTTGGGCTCTCTGGGCAGCTGACTCTGAGATGGAGTTTAGAGTGTGGAGGGTTTATGAGGAAGTACCTTTGGCATCAATACCTGTGGGGGTGGGCAGAGGAAGCAGCAGCACTCTGCATAGAGGCTTCAGCTGACCCTGTGTGCAGTTCTGAAGCTGGGATGACCCTTCAGAGTTGTCCCAAGTTGGGGTGAGGGGGCCAGGCCTTTATGTTCCCCTGTTGATCAGTTATTAGATGCAATCACCCCAGGAAAGGGATTTGGCCTTGGGTAAGTCTACTCTTTCCAGCCGAGGCATTTCTGAAAGAGGCTGACAGCTGAGAGCTTCCTGCCAGCAGCATTCCCAGCAGTTGGGGGAGAAAGTCATTTGTTCCTGAGGTGGGATCTGGGTGGTGGCTCACAGAGTTTGCCACAGGCTTCACCCCAGGCTTTTGCCGCTGGACCCCTGGATGGAGCCCAAGATCTGTCATTTTTAAAGCTCTCCAAAAGATTCTGATGCTCTGCCAAGTTTGAAAGCCCGTGATTCCAGGTGATAAGACCTGGAGGGGGCTCTGAGATCACAAAGTCCAAGGGACTTGTTCAAGGCTATTCAGCCGGTGAGGGGCAGAGCGAGGAGGCAGCTAACCTGGCCTTGTCCGTGACACCTCTCCCTTTATTAATTTCACTTGACAAATATTTATTGAGAGTCTTCTACCATGCTAGGCACTGGGTGAGCAAAAGAGACACAGTCCCTACCCTCGGGACACTTATAGTCCAGGCTCCCAGAAGCCTCTCAATGCAGGACCTGCTTATGTTCACATGCTGCGCAGGGGACTGAGCTGGTATAACTTCTCTGCAAGGCAATTTGGCAACAGCTATAAAAATTATAAATATACCCACTCTGCATTTCCACTTCTAGTTATTTATGCTGTAGATAAACCTCCATATGGGTGAAGTGACCTATGTATAGGATATTTACCAGGAAATTATTCTTAAGTGCAAAACCTGGAAAAGCCTCAATGTTCATCAGTGTGGACTGGTTGAATAAATTGTAGTACATAAAAAGGAGTCCTATGTAGCTATTTAAAAAAAAAAAAGGAAGTTCTATATATGTTGATATGAAAAAAATCAACAACAACCCTATGAGGCATACCAGTAAACAAAAAAGGGAAGACGCAGAACCATGTATAACATATCACAATTTGTGTGAAAAAAAAAAGGAAATATTTATATGAATCTTCATCTAACCAAGAGCTTTAAAAAAAAGGGAAACAGGGGCCAGCCAGGTGGCGTAGCGGTTAAGTGTGCACGTTCTGCTTCGGTGGCCCGGGGTTCGCCGGTTAGGATCCCGGTGTGGACATGGCACAGCTTGGGAGGCCATGCTGTGGTAGGTGTCCCATGTATAAAGGAGAGGAAGATGGGCATGGATATTAGCTCAGGGCCAGTCTTCCTCAGTAAAAAGAGGAGGATTGGCAGCAGATGTTAGCTCAGGGCTAATCTTCCTCAAAAAAAAAAAAAAAAAAAAAGAGGGAATCAGTCTGTGCAGTTAGAAAAACAGAGACTTCTCAAGGTTTTTCAGACAGAATTTAATTCAGGAAATTGGTTAGACAAGTGATGCAAGAGCTGAGAAGCCAAACAGGGAAAGGGAAGGCAGCCCAGAAACTACAAAGTCAAGGAAGCTTTTGGACCCATAACCTGGAAGGACAAAAGCACTGAGCTGAGGGGCTGGAGTCCCAGTGGGTCTGGAACCCTGGCAGACCTGTCTTGCATCCATGGAGAGGACAAAGTGGCTGCTGAAAAAGCCACCCAAGGCAGAGAGGGAGGGGAAGAGGGGGCTTTTTTTTCCTTTCTGCCTTCTGTATCCCACCGGTGCCCCTCATTAGCTGAGCCCAACCTGCAGCCAGCTGACCTAGGACCTTGGGAAACATTGACCTGTGACAGTCAGCCCCCTGGACACAAAGAAGAGCAGGGAGAAGGCAAAGAGTAGGTCTGTGGGCTAGCATAAGAGTGGCAAGCATAGTAAGTGCATGTGTCTCCCTGAGGCCACATAAGCAGTAGTAATGATGGTTGCCTCTAAGAGTTAGGGACCCGGAAGGAGATCTACTTTATATTAGGTGCCCCTTGGTACTTCTAAATTTTGTACCATGAGCACGTATTGACTATTTAAAACAAGATGCTTGCTTGCCTGACATTCATATTGAGTACATCAGAAAGGGCAAGACTGTTATATTTTTTCACTGGAAAACATCCTCCTGGAAAAAAAGATGCCAGCCGAATCTCCTGTAATTACACCCCCTAGAGACAGCGCAGCATCTTTTCCTGTGCATACTTTTCATTGGTGTCCTCTTCAAACCTCTCCTTTCACTGCCCTATCCCTTAGAGGAAGAAACACAGGCTTGAGAGAAGGCAGAGGGGTTGTGGAGTGCGAGCTGGAGTGGGGCGGATATTTTCCTCTCATCAGCAGCTGGCCTGCTGGATGATCTCACACCACATCTGTAGCCACTTAGAAAACTGCTGGCCCGAGGCCTTAGCTCACAGCCTGGAGCAGCGCCTGCCTGCCAGAAAGCCTGGCTTACCACCTCCCTGAAGGGGCGGCTGCTCTGACATGGGGTTCTTACCCTCCCCCAGGAAAGAGTACACACTGGCTGCCACCAGCCAAAGTCCAGATGCCCACAAAGGAGGACAACATGGATCCCTGGACTCTTCTTGGCTCTGTCCTTGACTGACACATTCTGTATTCAATACTCCATAAAAATGGGCAGTGGAAGATGTCTAGGGGCCACCTCTTCTCTTTAAAATTAACCCTTGTTGAACTCTAAGAAGACAAAGCTAAGGCAGAGGAAGTGTAGGTGACTTGCCCAAGGTCACACTGCTTGTGAATAGCAGAGGTGGGATTTAACCCAGATCTGGGTGGGATCATGAGTCAAGCCCTCTCACTGTGCAGAAAGGAACACTGAGGCTGCCAAAGGGGTCACAGAGGCATCTGCCCTCAGGACTCTGCCCTTCTGTGAGGCGTCCCTTGTTCTTTAGGGGATCCCAAATCAGACTGCAGCAATCCTTACTGCAACTCTCCAAATCTCAGTTTTCTTTGCTATGAAGTGGGACCACTAATACATATCTGAAAGGTCGTGATAAGGAGTAAATTTGTCAATGACTGTAAAGGTTCTGGTACATAACAGGTCTCGATAAACATATGAGTCCCCTTCTTCCTTCTCTTTAAGTATCCTCCTCCTGAAAGCTCACAGGTTACGTGAGCCTCAAACAAGAACACTGACCTTTCTACAAGAGTCTTGGGCTGTGCCAGAGTCCCACCAGCAGCCCTGGGAGCTGGGCTCGGGGTTGACGGATCTTTCTGCCCTGAGATACAGGTCCAGATTTGCTTGGCGTGCTATATCCCTTCCTAACTCAAGGCAGCCAGTGCAAGTTGGGTTAACTTTCCCTGCTATTAACATTTCCATGACTGCTTTCCACACCAAAGTCTAAATAACTTTCCTATGAGAAGAAGAAATGGAAACACTCTCTCAGCTTGAGCCTCCTGCTCCTCAAAGGCGAGGCTATCTGAGTTCTCTGGCAGATGAACTTCGTTAGCACATCTGGGGCTCTGCTCAGCTCCGTGATACCTGCCCCCCAGATCATGATGATCTAAATATGCGACCAGAACCATTACCGAATGGGGCAGGTAGCACTTTTATTTCTAAGTCTCCCAGGCAAATGTCCCAGGCCTGGCTTCTGGCCACAGAGCTCTCCTCTCTGTACGGCGGAGACCACTCCACCTTCACTGTGGGCTCAGCCCCAGTCCAGTTTCTGGGGCTGATGCTGTCAATAGTTAGTACTGATGGAAGGAGCCTGAGACTGTCATTTACCTCAGTGGCTTAATTTCAGGTCATCCTTGCTGTGGGCCTCACAGTGACCTCCAGCCTACAGTGTTACCTCTGTCTTGTGTCAGCGCCCATAGGATCCTGTGGCTGCTCACCTGGCTAGACTTCTCTCATTGCCTGTGACAGCTGGACCTGCCGAGGGCTTCCCCAAGTCATTCTCCTTCTTGCTCTCTATCTCATCTGCTAATGTCTCCTAAGCGCAATTCCTGGCATGGAATTACGGAGATGAAGGAAACACAGCCCTTGGTCCTCTATCTCCCTAGGACTTCATAGTCTAGCAGAAGAGACCATTACAGCCCAGTGTGTCCAGGACCCTGCTGGAGTGATGCATGAGGGGGAACTCTGGAAAAGGGAATAGATAAAGGAAGAAGCTCTGACGTTTGCCCAGAGGAGTCAAGGACAGTGTTGCAATTATTTCTTGCTCTAAAACAAACCACTGCAAAACTTAGTGGCATGAAACAACCATGTGTGCTTGTAGGTTTTATGGGTCAGGAATTTGGACAGGGCACTGGGGGCTGTATCTTCCCTGCTCAATGATGCCTGGAGCCTCAGCTAGGGTACTAATGGCTAGAGGTGACTTGAAGCATTGGGAGTCTGGGCTAGGCTGGCTGAAGAATGAGCTCAGCTGGGACTGGTGACCAAAGTGCCTGCTTGTGGCCTGTCTAGCATGTGGTCTCAGGGTAATCGAGCCTTTTATACGGAGTTTCAGGGGTTCAAGAATGACCGTTTCCAGTGAACAAGGCAGAAGCTACATGGCCTTTTTATGACTTGGCCTCGGAAGCAGTGCAGCATCACTTCCAACATACTGGACTGATCAAAGCACTCACAAGGCCAATCAGAACTGAGGGACAGGCTCAGAGAATTCACTTCTTTTACTTACTTATTTATTTATTTAATGGGTTTTTTGAGGAAGATTAGCCCTGAGCTAATACCTGCCACCAATCCTCCTCTTTTTGCTAAGGGAGACTGGCCCTGAGCTAACCTGAGCTAACATCCATGCCCATCTTCCTCTCCTTTATATGTGGGACGCCTGCCACAGCATGGCTTGATGAGCAGTGCGTATGTCCACACCTGGGATCCGAACCAGCGAACCCTGGGCCGCCAAAGCAGAACATGAGAATTTAACCACTGAGCCACTGGGCCGGCCCCTAGAATTCACTTCTCGATGGGAGGAGAGGCAAACAATTTGAGGCCATGTTTTAAAACTGCCACAGAAGGTTTTCTGGAAGAGGTAGAGTAGAAGTTTGCCAGATGGATAAGTAGGAAAGGTTGCCCAGGCTGAGGGATCAGCATATGCAAAGGCCCAGGGGCACAAGAGTGGATTGCATTACACGAAATAAGGCCCATCAGATTTCCTAGGAGTTCACCAAAGACATCCTTCCTGCCAACTCACCAGGCAGCATCCTCTGCTGGTCCTCCCCAGACTGCCAGAGCCCTGCAGTGCCCCAGAGCTCAGACACCAGAGCTCAAATAAAGGCTCATGCCGATCAGGGGTTGAGTGGCAAATCCGTATCCCAGGGGCCCTATCTGGCCTGTAGTGAGCACACAGGGAAATGCCACCTGGGAGGGGCTTTGAGTAGCATCCAGCCAGTCCCCACACCCATGTTCTCATCTCCAACTCTTGATTTAGAAACCCCTGAGGCCCAACCAAAACTTTTGTGGTTTGGCTTTTCAAAGCACTAGAGGCTCTGTGTCTGTTGGCTTGAATTCCAGCAATTCTTTCCATAATGGTTAGTGCTTCTGATTGTAGGCATAAAAACTCAGGTCGATTAAACAAAAAAGGGAAATTATTGGTTCTTGTAACTAAAATGTTCTAGGAGCCAATCTTAGAGTTTAAACAGTATCAGAATTCTATCTTTTTCTCTCAGTTTCTCAGCTGTGCATTTTTCTCTTGGCTTCATTTTCAGGCAGTGACTCCCCAAAAGTAACAACAGATGGCTCGAAAGCTCTGGGCTTAACTAATACTCAGAGCTAGCAAACTGAGCCAAAAGAAGGCACTTCTTCACTGAATGCTTGGGCTGTAGTCCCAAAGAGGGTTCTGATTGGCTCAGCGTGGATCACACGCCCTTCCCGGAACCAATCACCATGGCCAAGAAGATGTGGTATTCTGACTGGCTATGACTGAATCAAACACTGACTCCTGGTAGAGGTTAAGGGTTAGCTCCACAGTAACCATATAGAATCACTTCATTTCAAGAAATAGGTATTCTGTAACCAGAAAGGGAGAGGAAAGTGTGAAGGGTAGACAAAACTTAGCTGCCACAGTCCCAGGGCCACTACTACAGTTGCACAGTTTGGGCACTGCACAAAGGGAGGATGGGGTGCCTTCAGTGTCTGTCTAAGGCAGGCGGGGAGGACGTCCCTTTTTCTAATTCACACAAAGTTAGGCATGTGGACTACTGCTGGTCTTTGCAAAGTCTACCGTACTTTCCTTCCTCAATGCTGCACTATGCCTAGAAAACCCCTCCTCATCTTTCATGCGCTAGTTCAAATGCCTATTCCTCAAGGAACTGGCTGGGATGAATTGTGAGTTACGCATGTGCCCACAGAATTATGCCTTCTGCCTCAGTCACAGTCATATAGTTGTCCGGTTGTGATTCCTTGTCTGTCTCCTCATCTGGCCTAAGACAGGCTCCACGAGGACAGAAATATGTCCAAGGTGTCCTGCTTGCCTAGGAGGAGGAGATGCACAGATAGGATCTGTTCCATGAGGGGAAGAGAACAGAATTGTTCTCATTGCTGCCACAGCCTCTCCCCTAGCTGCGGCTGCAGAAGACAATTACAGAGGAATGTTAGCCCTGCACTTCAGTAATGAGAGATTGTGGGCCTGATCCGTGCATCTTTTGTCTGTTTCACCTTACCCAGTCTCTGGTGACATTGTCCAAAGGAAGGGACCTTGAATGGTGCATGCACAGGGCCACCACCAAGGCCGGGACTCCAGAAAGCACCTTTCTTCAAGAGGCCTCTGGGGAAGAGAAGGTGGCTGCACTCCATCGAGGCCTCACTGAGGACTGCCAGGCAATTGCTTTAGGGCTCAGCTCTAGCTCCTGATTAAAACCAGATTCAGGAGCTTGGAGCCTTTGGTGAAACCGGATACCCATCAACACAGGCAAAGGAAATATACTGTGGGAGGGAGAGAGGCTGGCCGGCAGCCCGGCACTGCTGGGCTGGGCAGTAAGGTTGAGTTTTCCTTCTGAAAGGCCCCCAGGAGCCCTTGCTATGTAGGGTGATGACAGCTCTGAGAAGCAGGAGCCCCATGGAGACCAGAGGGACACACCCACTTCTCTGTCACTTTCTTCCCCCTTCCCTTCTCTGTCTGCTTCTTTTTTTCAGACAGAAGACCCGCGTTCAATCCCACTACCAACTTCTATTCATTTTGGGTAAAGTTATTTAACCTCTCTGAGCCTCAGTTCTATCATCTGTAAAATGGGGGTGAAAATGTACCTGCTGTGTTGGCTTATTGTGGGATTAAAAGTGATCCTGTGTGAAAAGTGTTTAGCAAAGGACCTGGAACACAGTATGCCCTTATTAAATGTCGGTTATTGTTATGCTTTCTCCCTCCCTCCTCTTCTAAGAAAAGCTGTTTGATACCATTAAACTATAAACACAATCCTTGGTGATCATAGTAAGGAAAATATTCCACGTCCCTAATGGCTGATGCAGTGGAAAAAGCATTGGCTCTGGGGTTGGACAGCCTGGGGTTATAATCCCAGCTCTGCCGTTTACGAACTGGGTAACTTACTCAACAGACTTACCCTGTCTGAACCTCAGTGTCCTCATCTGTAAAATGGGGGTTCTGATCACACCTGCCCTGACTGTGCTCCAGGATTGCCATGCATCTCACTTGGGATGCATGTGTCAAGGGGCGCTGGAAACTGTATTAGCCATACCCCTTGGTAATCATTAGTTATGCTTCCAGTATTGTGCTTTCCTTCTTGCTGTCTCCTTTTCTCTTGTTTGGTCCTTCTCTTCCTTTTTCCAAAGTCATGAGTCAAATAAACTAGGTGGGGTCATAGAGTGTTAGAACTGGAAGAGAACTTTGTGACCATTGGTTTGGCTGTTCTACTATAATTCACCTGGGGAACACAAAATTCACAAAAAATCAGATTCCTGGGCTCCAACCCAAACCTAGAGAATCAGAATCTCTTACTTTTTAAATAAAAATTTTTTCAGATTACAAAAAATACGTGCTCATTCTAAGTGAATTCCAACAATACAGAAATAATGAGAGTAAAAACGGCCAATTCTCAGAAATACCTGCTATTAACAGTTGGTGTGCGTCCTCTAGGATTTTGTGTTTTTCCTGGAAAGAGCTAACCATATAGTTTTTATTTTTCTCCTCAACAAGATCATCACTCATTTTTTTTTCACTTAATATAGCATGAACAACTTTCCCCATCCGTACACACGTCTCCCTTATTCTGTCTAACAGCTGCAGAGAATTCCATGATGTGGCTTATGATTCCCTGTTGGATATTTTGGGTTCTCTCTGCTGATTCATATGCAGCCAGTCCAGCCTCTGTCCACATCTGGCAACCTCTGCTTTGCACAGATGGGCAGTTTGAAGGCCCAGGGAGGGGATGCAAACCGGCCAGGGTCACAGAGCAAGCTAGTGGCAGAACCAGGGCTTACAACTCTGGTCTCCTGGCACGCTCTTTGCATCAGACGACACCACCACATTTACTTTTCTTAAAGGTGGTCAAAGGGAACTTCATATTTTTCTGAATCTATTCCTGATAGTAGAAAAGAAAAAAAAATTAATGTTAATTTTATGTGTTTCTGAGAATTGAATTTTTTTCCAAACTTTCTCAGAGTTTTCACTTTTCATTATGTTCTTTATAAGAGTTCATGACTCAATAAATTTTTCCTACACATTATTTCTGAAGCTAAAGTTTTTTATGCTAGAATCCCAAAATCCCACTTCCCCTGAGTATGACTATCCTGAGAGACCTTGGTCAAATTCCACTTTAGGGATCCCAAACCCCTCCCTTTCATTCACCATAGTTGAGGAGTTTTCCTGTCTTGTGGAAACAAGTGGAATTATAAAACTATGACTGTCATCTATTTTTTTATTAAGTAAATTTCCCCAAGTTCTGTAGATAACTTTCCCAGAAAGATAAACTACCCAATTGTAACAAATATAATATGTAATGTTTGTAGAATCCTTGTAGGAATCTGCTCTTTGCCCAGAAATTATGTCTCATATTCCTACTAAAGAATGGAATGGAACATTAAGCCTCGCATGAGGTAAGAGAGGTTTGATTGGAACGCCCATCAAGTCACACCCCCTTTACAGCAGTTGAGCTCACAGCTTGGTGCTGAGTTGCAGACAAATGTTCCCAAGTCTGCCGCCTCCACCTCTATCCCTAGCCATAGAGGTGTTGGTCAGAAACTGCTCAGATCTCTGAGCAAAAGGAAAGAGATGTCATTCTCAGATAGCTGACCACAGTTGGCAATATTTGAATGTTGTTAGCACTGTCTTGGGCAAAAGAAAAAGAGAGCAAAGGACCACAGAGTAACCTTTTTGTCATGACCTGCCTCTTAGGTCCTAAAACTCGGGCTTCTATCTTAAAATCAAAAGTAGACCCCTCTTGGGGCTGGCCCTGTAGCTGAATGGTTAAGTTCATACGCTCCACTTCGGTGGGCCAGGGTTCCACCAGTTCGGATCCTGGGCACAGACCTAGCCCTGCTCATCAAGCCATGCTGAGGTGGCGTCCCACATAGCAGAACCAGAAGGACCTACGACTAGAATATACAACTATGTACTGGGGGGTTTGGGGGAAAAGAAGAAGAAAAGATTGGTAACAGATGTTAGTTCAGGTGCCAATCTTTAAGAAAAAAAAAAAGTACACCCTTTTTCTAGCCCCTAGATTGTGCTTTCTAAATACCATTGCCTCCTAAAAGGACTGGGCTCCTTGGAGAAGGCAGATTTCCAGTCTGGAGAAGGAAATGTACAAAATAGCCTGTAGCATCTTGTCATACCATACGGTGAGGAAGTTATCAAAGACAACTAGGGTCCTACCAAAAGACTCAAGAGCCAATTTGAAGAGGCTCCCACTGGCTAAAGATGGGCCACTTTTAGCATCCATAAGGATAAAAACTGCAATGAATCGAAACACATCAAATATGTTTCAATCTACAAATTCATAGTGACATTCAAACAAGAAGAAAATGAAAAAAAACCCACAAAAATGCACTGGTCCACTTTGAAGAATGCCAGGAAAACCAATTCATTACTTGAAAAACTAGTAAATACAGAGAAAGAATTAAACATTTATTCTGCCTTTCCTATATAAACTGTACTTCAGGGTAACCACATAGTAGATGAGGGGAAGTATGTTTTTATGGATGTATTCCAGCTCATAAATGAAGAAGGAAGAAATAGAATTAGAATATCCCCATGTTTCAACCCCTAGAGAAACCAAGGATCTAGGCAATGATCACCAATGACTGCTGACATCACAGAAAGAGAGGCAACCGACATGATGAGCCCACTGAGGGAAGCAGAACACCCCACCTCTGCAGTATTCTTGCCCCAAAAATCAAAGCTGAATCTGACTGAGCTTCTAGATCTAACTACCAATTCACGAGAAATACAGGAGACAGAGAGTGTGCTAAACAGCACCATGTAAACGTAGTCATCAAAATCCAGACTGTGGGGAAACTTTACAGGACAAACAACCAGTTTCTCCAACAAATATACTATAAAAAATAAAATGAGATAGAGGGGAACTTACAGATTGAAAAAGACTTAAGAGAGCTATCAACCAAACACAAAATATAGTTATTTCAATCCTGATTTGAACCAACAGGCAAAAAAAAAGTTATGACACAATCAGGAAAATTTGAACACTGAGAGGATATTTGATGATATTAGAAATTATTTTTAATTTCTAAGTTGTGGTCATGATATTGTAGTTATTTTATAAGGTAATTTTTAACTTTTAGAAATATTATACTGAAATACTTATAGATGAAATCTTAAAATATCTAGAATTTGCTTCAAAATAATCCAGGAGAGGGGAGAGTAGATGAAACAAGTTTGGCCATGATTGTTGTTGAAGCTGGGTGGTGGGTACATGGGAAATCATTATATGATTCTGTAGGGGAAGAAGAATGTTCCTCTCCCCTCTAGTTCTTCTGGCTGGTCTAAGAATTAAATTGACACGAGACAGAATAACAGGAGAAAATCAAACAAATTTAATAACATGTATAGATGGGAGAAACCCAGGAAAACTGAGTAATTCTCCAAAATGGCTCCAGCCACCACCTTAAATACCATCTTCACCTAAGGACAAAGGAGAATGTTGGGGGTAGTGGTTTGGGATTTCAGAGGGGAGAAAGGCAATTTACATGGAGATAGAAAAGCAAATGTTTGGTAAACAAATGTTTGCTGGGCTATCTATAGACAATGGGACTTAGAACTTTCATAAAACTGGGCCTTCCTATCTACCACACCTAGAGTTGTCTATAGTGATGGCTCCTTCCTGGGACAGGACTTCTATCTTAAATTCTTTTAGGCAGTTAGGGGGAGGTCAAAGTTTCTTTCTGAGTCTTTTCTTCTTAAAAATAATCAAGCCGAAGAGACACATTTTGGGGTGACAAATTCTGATCCTCCACAATTCTACTTTTGTGTATGCTTGAAATTTTCTATAATAAAGCGTTAAAAAGAAAAGACAGGTGGCACAGTGGTTAAGTGCGCATGTTCTGCTTTGGCGACCCAGGGTTTGCCGGTTTGGATCCTGGGTGCAGACATGGCACTGCTTGGCAAGCTATGCTGTGGTAGGCGTCCCACATATAAAGTAGAGGAAGATGGACACAGATGTTAGCTCAGGGCCAGTCTTCCTCAGCAAAAAGAGGAGGATTGGCAGCAGATGTTAGCTCAGGGCTAATCTCAGCTCAATCCAGAGTAGGAAGTCTCCCTGATCTTGACAAGCACCTAAAACAATGACCCTGGGCAAGTCGTCGCCCCTCTCTAACTTCCATTTCTTCACGTGTGGTTGAGAATGCTTAAACGTGAAGGAGCTCTGTTAGGTTGGGATAAGCACAGCTATCTATCCAATTTAAGGGTTTTCAGTCAAAGGTGATTTCGAACCTACTCTGACTCTTCAGGGACTTTGTGATCTTCAGGGACTTTGTGAAGATTAGCTTTTCACGCAGTGACATATTGACATTCTTTTATCTTGGAGCACAGTGTTTGCTGGACAGTGGAGAGGCAGATATGGATGCAAGGGATGATTTTGACAGGATCTGAGGACTTTCCTGACCTGTATGAGCAGTTACAGTAAAGGAGGGGAGATCCCTGGAGTGTCCTCCCAGAGGGCAGATCCCTCCAGCAGCAGTGGGTGGGGTTAATTTGGGGGTGGGAAGGCTACATTCACAGGCTTGTGGCTGTAAGGGAGGAAGACATTTCCTCTACTCTCTCTGGGTTCGTCTGGCTGGAGAACAAATTAAATTCACATGAGACGGAAGAGCAGGAGAAAATTAAACAAAGCTTTATGAGGAACCATGGCCCAGGGCCTTTCTTCCAGAAGGAAGAAAGGGCACTGAAGAAGTGGGGTGCACAGAGTGGTTAAATACCCCCAAACAGGACATTTCACATATGATTGAAATGTCCCTCCCACAATAGTCACAAAATTGCCCTGTCAGCACAGCGCTTGATGGACACAGCAGATAGTGGTCTGCTATCTTGGAGGGTATAGCAGGAGGCAAGTCTATTGTCTTGAGCTGGGTGGTCACAGGTGAGTGCAGCAATCAGTTTCTAGCCTAAGGAAAGATGCTTAATCCTTAAAGAAATGCCAACGTTGGGGGGAGGAGGGAAGTCAGTTACAGGAGGTTACCAGAGAAGCACAATAAACAAATGCAGATTTAAGTCCTTGCCTTTGGCATTGATTAAGAGTTTCTAGAGAGAAGGTCATCTCCTCTCTTCTTCCTGGTACAGAGAGGGAGGCACCTTTTACAGATAGAGATTTACCTCACAAATGTAAATGTGTCCCAACAAAGGGCAAGTTCCATTCCTCAGAGCCTCCTTCCCTGTCCCATTTTATCAAAAGCAATCAGCCTCAAATAATCCTGATGCCAAAGAGATATATCTTGGGGTGGCCAATTTCAGGTCCCCACATGGCCCTACATTTTCTCTGATAACATGCGCTGTTCACTTTGAAATGTTGGCTGTCATGGTGATGAGAAGGGGCTGACATGAAAGGGGATTGAGAAAGACGTTACAATTTGGGGTCTTTACTTCCATAAAATAGTTTAACATTTTCTTCTTTGTGCCAGATGGCACACTGTCTGTTTCTACAGCACTGGTAGTCGTCATGAAAACAAGGCTTCCTAGACATCTGCAAGCCAGACAGGCCTCTGTCCTCCTTTCCGTTAACCTGATGTATCAGTTAGGAATGCTTTTGGTTGCAAGCATGGAAGCCACTGAATAACTGGCTTAAACAAACAGGCGCTTTCTTCTTTTTTTTAATCACATACCAAAGAGTGGTAGGGATTGTATCGTCTCAATGACTCTAAGCTTGCATCTCTTCTCCTCATGGTTGTAAGCTGGCAGCACCAGCTCCAGGCATTACAATCTCTCACCTTATTCAGAGGCAGTAAGCAGAAGTTAGCTTCTTAGGCTTTCCTGTTTAATTAGGAAGAAAAGGTCTTTCCCAGAAGCCCCTTAGCAGGCTTCCCCTTATGTCTCATTGGCCAGAACTGGGTCACGAGGTCAACTCCAGTTATAATGCAGGCTGGGAAAATAAGCATTGACTTTCCTGGCCTCTTCTGGAGGTGGGCAAGAGATAGGAGTGCTGGGAAGGACGTTGGGGCAGGCAGTCAGTAAGTCTGCTACTTCTAAGTCTTCCTGCTCCTTAGCAGGGTTTCCTGTCCTATTCACACCTTTCTTTTAAATGGGGCTTGGAGTCTCTGCCCCGCTGCCTCTGAGATATAATGTGTGATATGCATTATGCTATGTCTATGTGAGGGGCTCCTCTTGCTATTGGATGGTTCTTGAATCGAGTGCTGTTCTTTGCTCCCCCACATCTGTCTTTCTTTGGGGACATCCATTCAAGAAGGCTTGGATCCTTTAGAAAACGTTGGCTCGCCATCAGTCAGACAATCAGCACATGTTTACAAAGTAACCCCATTTGCCAAGCCGTGCGGAGGTGCAGAGATGTTTAAGCAGTCATTCCTGGCCTCAGGGACCACACACGCTGGTTGGCGGAGTATGACAGAAACCTAGGAAATGTGGAACGACAACGCAGGACCACAATAGAAGCATAAGGCAGCCTGTAATTGCATAAGCCTGGTGTGGGGGCTGGGACAGAACCAGAAGACGCCTTAAAAGAGGTGGGTGCTGGCCTTGAAAATGTAAAGGATCAGAGAGAGGCCCAGAGGAGTGGGATCAGGGTTTGGTCCCACGTGGCTAGAGGACAAGGATTATGGAGAGATCAATAAAGCTCTCAGCACTTTACAGACCTTAACTCCTTTAATCTCCACACCAAGCAGGCCAAGTAGGCTTTATTGTCCTCACTTTACATAGCAAAAGGCCAAGAGGCAAAGAAGTTAAATAATTTACCAAAAGTTTGCTGGCCAGCGTGGTGGCTAGCAGTAACCACAGTCCTGCCTACCCACTTTGCTTTTCCGTATTCCTCCTCTTCTAATAGGTTCGGCCCCTAAGAAGAGGTCACATGACTCAGGCCTAGCCAATCATTGTACCCTATTCCACCGAGTTGTGATTGGCTCAAGGTGGGCATGTGACCGTAACCAGTTGCCTGAGGAAATCAAAATGGAGTAAGAGATGGAGAGAGAGAGGAATTCAAGGAGCTGTGAGGCAGGTTGTAGGCTCAGCTCCTGCAGCTTTCCCTTCAGTCCGGAGAGCTTCCCCAGTATTCCTCACAACCAGGGAGATCAGCACATTCCTTTAAGAAAAACAACAGTTTTATTAAGATGTAATTCACATAGCATACCATTCACTCATTTAAAATGTACAGTTCAGGGCCAGCCGCTGCCGCGTGGTTGAGTTCGCGCTCTGCTTCCAAGGCTCAGAGTTTCTCCGATTGGATCCTGGGCACAGACATGGCGGCGTTCCTCAGGCCACGCGCCCAGGGCGTCCCACACAGCACAACCAGAGGGACTTACAACCAGAATGTACAACTATGTACTGGGGGGGCTTTGGCGAGAAGAAGAAGAAAAAAGATTGACAACACATGTTAGCTCAGGGCCAATCTTTAAAAAATAAATAAAATATACAATTCAGTGGTTTTTAGTGTATCAGAGAGTTGTGCAACCATCACCACATCAATTCTAGAACATTTTCATTATCCCAGAAAGAAACCGTGTACCAGTCACTTCCATTTTCCCCCAACACCCCCAGCCTTAGGCAACTACCAGTCTACTTTCTGTCTCTCTGGATTTCTTCAACTGGACATTTCATGTAAATAGAATTATACAGTACGTGGCCCTTTGTGACTGGTTTCATCCACTTAGCACAATGTTTTCAAGGTTCATCCGTGTCATAACTGAGTACATTGCTTTTTTCTGCGACTGGTTGTAGTTGGGTTTCTAGCACTTGCAGGCTAAAGGTGTGGCCAGGAGTTGAAGCCAGGTCGGACAGACACCAAAGCCCTTATTCTCCTTATTCTTTCTGTTTTACCTGGTGAGGCTAAATCATGGAGGGCTTGAATGCCAGGCCAAAGAGTTTGACCTCTCTGCCGTAGACTATGCGGATTGCTGAGCAGGGGAGTGACATTTAGAGCACTGTTTTAGTGAGATTATCCTGATAACAGTGATATTTTGTGTAGGTTTTTATCCTACATGTATGTATGTGTTATATATCATATGTAATGTGTGTACATGCAAATATTTTAAGGCTGATGATATAGTGGCAATTCCAAATCTGTGTTCCATGGAACACTGATGTCTCATAAGAGGTGCACCAAGAGGAAATGAGAAACACTGTGCCTTTTTTCCTGGAAAATGAGGAAGGAACAAGATTCAAGAGAAACAGGCTGCAGCTGATGCTCTAAGTGAACCACTGGTGCTGCCACCACATCTCATCCAAATGTGGCCACCCATGCCTGAAGGCTGTCAGGCACGCTGAGGGGTATAGCTGGTAGCCTCCATCACCCTGCCTTATTCTTCATCTCCTGTGAAGGCTAATCAGAAGGAAACACATATGTCCCATGTAACATGTCATAAAGAACATGATGGAAATAGCCCAATTCCCAGAGTCAGGAAAGGAGAAGGGCTTCCTCCATTCTCCCTTCAGCCTGGACCCTGGGCCACCACTGTACGGCAGGGCAGTGTCCCTTAGGCATCAAATCTAGATATGGAGAAGACAGGGCAGTAGCAGGAGCCAGGAAGCATGTAGGCCAAGATGTCTGAGGTCTTGCTCAGCCCAACCACCATGGCATGTGGGTACATGGGGCATAGCCCTGACATCTCAGCCTTCATCCTTTTGGCATGACCCACCTTGCCCACTTTCTCTTGCATGGCCAGTTTAGTTCCCTCACTTCCCTTAAGCCTGGCACATTTGCATTCAGGTTGGCCCCCCACATTGCCTTCCTCCTCACTGCAGAGGGCCCATACCAGCCCACTTCCTCCAAGAAGCCATCAGGCAACTCCTCCAACACTCGATCTCTACCACATGAACTGTGTTGTGTAGGGTACTGAGTGTGGACTTGGCTGTTTCTGGTGAGTCATCAAGCCCCAGAGAGGAGAAACAAGCAGAACGGAGGGGATGGCATGGTGGTGGCACCCACTGGCCCTAGGGTAGAGCCAGAAGTTGAGGGAACTGTTTTCATGAGAGGCTTTGAGAGGTTCTGGGCACAAGCAGAGGTGTCTGAGGGCTCCAGGGACAAAGGATAACCCAGGGTCAGGGTTTCTCTTGACTCTAACCCAGAATCCAGCCCTGCTCTGATGCATTGAGGCCTGGTGGCTTTGGGAATATGGGAAGCAGGGCTGTTGGCAGAGCATGGGCACTTTTGTGGAGGGCATCACAGCAGAGGCAGCCCATAGAGCCCCAACAAGCAGGTTGCAGGATATGAGCTGCATTCCAGGTTTGGCATGAGACCCCTCCCCCCAGATTTCAGATGTCTTTGGGAGGGGGCCATGGTCCCTCGTGAACAAGCTGGGGCTCTGGGTGTGGAGGTGTGAGGAGTTGTCACTGCCATCAGGTGGTGGCACCTGGGCCTTAGGTGTCTGCCCTATCAGAATGTGAGCTCTTTGAGGGTCACCTTCTTCTGGCCTCATCATGCCTGAACACTGTCACTCAACCAACTCTGACCTGGTTTTGCCAAGAACCCATGTGCTTAGGACGGCAAGTAGAGATGACCGAGAAGCCAGGCAGGCAACATAAATGAGGGCAGGGGCAATGGTGGGGCCCATAGGGAGGCAGAGGGTGGAAGTTCTATTTAAAAAGGGAGAAGCAGGGCCAGCCCCGTGGCTGAGTGGTTGTTTGTGCGCTCCGCTTCAGCGGCCCAGGGTTTTGCTGGTTCGAATCCTGGGCACTGACATGGCACTGCTCGTCAGGCCACGCTGAGGCAGCATCCCACACGCCACAACTAGAAGGACCCACAACTAAAAATACACAACTATGTACTGGGGGGCTTTGGGAGAAAAAAGGAAAAATAAAACAATAAAATCTTTAAAAAGGGAGAAGTGGCTAAGCCAGTCGTTGCCCTGTGGGAATGTAAGTTCAGGGATGCCAGGTTTGCCCAATTTTTCTCTTAAGGAAATAGAAATCCAGCTTTTTATGTGAAATCTCCTGATTTTCAAATGTAACAGTTGGCACCTATAGATTATTGTCCATTTGCCTTTCAGATTTACTCTCCACCGGGCTATGTCTGGGGAGGATGACTTTTGTGTACAGCACCCTCACCCACCCACTCTCTTACCTTCTAGATTCCAACTGGGTTTGGCCAATGGGCAGAACAAGTAGATCAGAGATTGAAAGGTGGGAGGTCAGGATACTTATCCCCTTGTTCCAAGCCAAGCCTCCTCCTCGCCCCCCATACACTGGGGCCATGGTTTGGGCAGTGACTATGTTCCTCTGTGTACTGCCATGGCTCCTGCATGGTGGTCTCTCTCCCAGGCTATAGCTCTTGTGCTCCAGTGACCCCTGTCCCTTCTGTCTTCAGGCCTAGGGGTAGTAAGGGTGCCCCTGTTGCTAGTCTCTCAGTGACTCATCATCCTTTGCTGGTTCTCCTCATTCTGTCCATGCAAATACCTGTGTAAACAGTCCCTCCATTCTGAGGTCTCCTCAATTAACCCTCTTGAATGTGCCCTCTCTTTCCTGCTGGGAGCCATCAATATACCAACTAATTCAATTAAAAAACAAAACTGTGAAGTCCAAACACACCTGGATCTGCAGTCTGTATCCAGTCAGAAGAAGCCCAGCTTGCAATCCTTGCTATGTGCTCCCACACTGCACCTAGGCAGCAGGCTGAAGCTGAAAGCACTACACAGACCTACGTAGTGCTAGAGACAGCAGGTACACAATGACCCAGAGCTGAAACCGCAGAGACAGTCAAAGAGAGAAGCCTTGATATGTGTCCAACCAGTTTAATGACCAAGAAAACCGTACAGATACTAAACTACAGAGCACCAGGGACACAGAGGCACGAAGGCCTTGGGAGGAAACACTACAACACCATTTTGGGGCAAACAGGATCACCTAATGTTGATACAGGGGAAGGGGAGGTCCACTGGCAGCTCAGACCTATGAGATTCCTTGGGGAACATGCATCCCACCCCCAAAGCAGGAGCAAGCCAGCCGTGTTCACTCCCGAACATAAATCCTCGTGCAGACCACGTCATCCGCGCCGAATGTCTGCAGAAAAGGAAAACCAATCAGTGCAGATGCCTGTGCAAAAATGTTTAAAGCATATTGCTAATAAGGCCACTTACTCTCCTGTTAGAAGCTCTTTGTAACAGACATTCAATTTCCTGCGCTGAGTGCTCATGCTAAGTGCTAAGGTTTTTTTCTTTTTTCCCCTTAAATTCCATCTTGGCAGAGAGGCAACTTGGGTATAGAATTATGTTATATGCAGTTTTCCTTTCCTTCTGGAACCTGTAAATGCTGACATAAGAAATGCAAGTTTCCTGGCTTTGGTTTTGAAATTAAATTGGAAAGGGGGAGAATGTCATATTGGACATTTCTGAAGTGGTTCTGTCTCTTTTCAAATGACTTAAGAGAGCAAGGGGCTTGGGCAGTTGGAGCCATAGGGTCTAGCGCTGACCGGCCTTATGGGATAGCTTTGGAAAGGGTGTGGAAGGGCCTTCCAGGAAGCAGCTGTCCAGCCTGGGAGACAGCCTGAAATGTTGTATGTAATACTCAAGTCACCTGCAAGCTAGAAAATTGGACTCAGCTGCAAAAGCATAGCATCGGCATCCAGACCTCGCTCTGCAACTCACAGCTGGGTAAGCCTGGGCACGGCTCTTCCTCTCTCCGCCAGTTTGGGGATGGAGTAGGGAGGGAGTTGAAGGGAGGGACAGAACTGAACAAGATGATCCCAAAGGCTCTTTCCAGCTAAAATTCTATGGCTCTTCATTTGTTTGTTTGCTTGTTGTGGGGAGGACAAGAATCATTCCACGGATGGAGGAGGATGTTTTCCTTCTGGCCTCTGAAATGGTATCACCCGTTTGTAAGCTGTCTCAACTCTTCCAACAACTAGCAATTACTCACAGGCCCACACTCCTGGGCCTCTCACAGGCAGTTGGAACTGGGAAAACAATGTGTGTGTTAAAAAAACAAAATGAAAAACAAAAATTCCGTGGTCTGTAGACCTGATGTAGGTACCTTTGTTGGCAGATGTACATTTTTCTGTGGGTGGATCACTATGTTTCAGACTCTCAAAGGGGCCTGAGGCTCCAGAGAGGTCAAAGTCCTGGACTAAGAGCTTGGATATACTTGGATCTTCAGATTCTTGCCCCTCAGTCGGTCATGAGATGGTCTCAGAGAACATGTACTAGGACATTATGCTAACATGAGTATTTCAGGGAACTATTAAGGAAGCGAATGCCCATCACTAGCTTCTTTTCTAAATAGGGAACTCCTGATCACACCAGCACAATTGTACCTGCTCCGGATACCTCTTTATAATCTCTGCATTAGTGAGGAATGCAGATGATTCTACGTGCTGGGAGCAGGGGGCGGGGTTCCCATCAAAATTCACCTCTCAGATGTCCAGACCTCTCAGAACCATGTCAGTGTTCCAGAACTCTTCAAGCTCTATGGCCACAGAGCATCGAATGGAATGCCACTTTGGGCATGTGACTCTTTACCTGTCCTGTACCTGCTCTAGCTATCTGACACCTCACCCAGACCAACAAATGGCCTCAGGACATAAGAAGAAATTGCCACATTTCCAACCACATTTGAAATGTCCTTCTCAGCCTGCAACTATGCTGAGAGGTTCCTGAAAGAAACTCTGAAGAATGTTCCAGAGTGGTTTGAGAGAGGATACTCAGTTTTCAAAAGAAGGCAACTTACAGCCCAGGGGCAATTTACTGTTGCTGCTGGGAGAGCGTATTTTGACTTAACTAGAATAATTTGCCTGCTGTTATACGGAGACAGCATCTCCCTACGTTCTGGATTTCTTAATGATAATAACCTTTCAAACAAAAGCCCACATTTCAGATCTCAGATGTCAAGAATTAATGCTCCTTTTGAGGCTGGTGTGTGATGCAGGGTGGAATTGTAGTGGGGGATTTGCAAGTGGCACAGTCCTCCTAGCAGAACTAGTCACGAATATCAAATTGTACTTACCCTGAAAAAAAATCTAGTTACCCTCATCATTTGCTCCGGCTCTCGGATACTACAGAGGTTAATAAAATCACACTTTCTCACAGAACGAACTAAGCCCACTTAACCCTCAGCTACACGCAGGAACTCTAAAATCATCTCTCTCTTTACTAACTCTGGCACCAGTGGACCATATGTGCCTTTTTCTCCTAAATTTCCATGTCAGCCTCAAATTGCTCCTCCAGCCCCACTGGGTAGTCCTTCCCTGGAAACATTAACCAAGTTGCAAATGAAGCCAGTCCTTTCTCTACGAAAGGAGAAAGCATGTGAAATCATTACTGGGAAGGACAAGAGGAGAGAGAGGGATCAAGCAGCCTCTGTTAGAGTAATAGAGATAGCTCAATTTAGGGTCTTCTCGCAGAATAAACATGTAATTTCAGGGCCGAGAGGGACCTTGGGGATCAGACTTTAGCTCAACCCCTCATTTTACAGCTTGGGAAGGGAAAGGCCATGCCCAGGGCACACAGCGAGTCCCCTCCTAGCACACCTCATCATCTCCTTTCCCAACATCTCAGGGTGACAGTCTCTAAGACGGGGCAGGCAGGCAGTCTTAGATGGGGGAGGTTAACAACGTGCCTGATGGAGAACAAAGGATATCATTTCCTGCTACCCACAACAGCTTTTCCCTTTTCTAGTCTGCAGGAAAAAAGGTAGTTGCAAAGCTCGGTCTGTTCTGAAGCACAAAGGCAGAGTGACATAGGGTTGTCCTGTCCTCCCAGTCTTCCTTTGCCCCCACACCTAAAATAAATGGGGAGGGGGGAAGTGATTAAACTACAGAGGTTTCTAACTTGGCCTCACCAGGTAAATTTTGTGTGGCCAGGGCTGTTTAAAATGTTTCAATGTGAATACCTTTAAGGTAGAGCCCACCCTCTCTAGTTCTAAGGGCCCCACCCCTCCACATTGGGTTACCCTCAGACACTTCCTAAATTAGCATCACTTGCCTGGCTGCAAAGGCCACTGGAGTTTGTAACTCCAGGGGGGTAAAAATGTTCTCTAAGGCTCCCAGTGCTGACATATTAAAATTTCTTAGATCTTTGCCAGGCAGCAAAATGAGGAATTAGGAGGGGAAAAATAATTCCTTTTGCAGAGTGAACAACCCTGGGACCTCACAGAGCCCAAGCATTCTGAGCCCAGCTGTGGGGGATGGGGGAGGTTGGCTTAAAGCAAGTCACCAAGTCACGGATGGCTCGGTTTGGATAGTGGCAGCGCTGCAGCCTGTGTAGCCTCTGCTCTGCCCTCTGAGCCACTCGCCTCTCCTGCCAACCATTTAACAATAATTTCCTCTGACCTAAACTGTCATTTTGGGCTTTGTGCTCAAATTTTAACCCAGGGCAGATAGTGTCTCTCCCTGAATGGGAGAGTGAGGATGTCGTTTGTGAGTCCCTCAGGCATTAGCCAGGGAGCTGTGGGCTTGTTTCAGGGTCGAAGGGCCTCACCAGGATGAGCTCGTCGTTGGCCAGCTCGCGGGTCCAGTAGGTTTTGGGGCCATCCCCTTCAAGGAGAGTTTGTGTGCAGTGGATCTTGTTCTCATTCTCCCAAGTGGCTAAACTCTGTGGGCAGGAAAACCATTAGTGACATTAATTACAGTCTTGGCAGCAGGAGCAGAGACAACAATGAGCACCGGAGAATAACTGCTGTGCAGAGAAGCAACACATGGTCCCTGTCAGTGGACACAGAACCTTTGCTGCTGTACCTTAAAAAGTCCAAATTCAGAGGGCTGCTCACGGATATTATGAGGTATAGATATGCCTCATATTACACACATACACATGCACATGTACACACACTCACGGAAGCAGCAAAGCCTTAGGCATGCTTTACATCTCCAGGAATAAAATTTAGAGCATGCAATGATTCATTTATGTCAAAAGGGATTACCCCTTCAAGCAATTTGGATGTTAAAGGCAAGAACCTTCACATCAGAACTACAAAATTTTAGACGAGTTAAGACAGCATATTTGCAAGCACAAGTGTAGTCAGCAGATCAGGGGCTCTGTTCCTTGCATGGATTTTAAGATAACGCCTTTCTCCCTGTTTGCGCTCATCAGATGCAGCACACAGCCTGCTCTGATAAATCTGGGTATCTCTGGCTCTGAGGATAAAAACACTGCCAATTTCCAGGTTACATCCTTTTAGAAGAATTTTAAAAACACAACAAAACAACAATCTGAAGGATCTTCATGCTGTGGGAGGTAGGAGGCAAAAGGAGGGATTCCCTGCAGTTTTCCCCAGCGTGTGCACAAAGCAAAGTGCTGTGCAGCTGCACTGGGGGGCCCGTACTGAATGTGCACATCCTCAATTTTTAACTAACACATGGGATGCGTTCATTAGGCAGGGCGGGGATAAAGCCCCACTCTCCAGGCTGCCGTGTGTCCTTGGATTTTTTTATCAGAATTACTGTCTCTGGTAGTAGCCACCACTGGATGTCCCCAAATTGAGCCTGGCCTATCGCCAGGCCTTCTCCCTTCGACTCCCAGACCTTCACTCTAGCCACGCTGTCCTGCTCCTTTGTTTTCACAAACAGTAAGACCATGCCAGCTCCAAGCATGGACGTCATTTTTAGGCTATGCCAATGCTGGGGGCCAAATACCACCATATGGGCCAGTGTGCTCCAGGGGGGCTGTGTCTCTCTCTGCATCCTTCTCCCAAACCCAGTGTCCAGTCCCACTCTGTAGATCAGACAGGCACCACTCAGGAGAGGTGGAAACAATTTCTCACTCTCCGGAATGTTGTTAGTTTTTTTAAAAAAACACTAAGGAAAGGGAGGGAGACATTTTGTCACTTTTTAAATAAGTGGTAGCAGTAGCAATTATTTTCCCTTCTCTCCTCAAAATACATGAGTAACCAACCCTCCATTCTAGTCCAGAGATCAACCAAATGCAGTTTTTGCCCATCTAAAAAAGGAGTGTACAACCCCTTGCTTCAGTCCACTCCTTCATCCATGGGGCCCATACACAGAGAAATATAAAACTCTTGCCCTTGAGGACTAGGAGAGAGCAACTTAGTCCATTTTCCCAGCCAGAATCTGCCTCGCTTTTTGAAAGATTCCGCCTTTCTTTTAAGGAATCAGGCTGAGGGAGGGCAGTAGAGGTGCTGGAGCCATCGAGACTGCTGAAACTGGATCCAGAGCGTTCCCAGGGGGCCGAGGGACCCGGGGGGCGGGACGTGAGAGCTGCCGCTCCACCTGCGGCAGGAAACGTGGCAGCGGCGAGGCCGGGGAACCCGGCGGCCCCTGCAACCTCCTCCTCCCGCGCCGCCTGCGCTGGCGCGGAGGGTCGCCGCAAAGAGCTGCAGAAGCCGCCGCTGGGCACGCGGCGCAACCAAGAGCCCGCGCTTTAATCGCGGCTGTTAGCACCTCGGGAGGCGGTTTAGGCATCGGGTTGGGAGGGGACAGGGGTAGGACTTTCTCCTGAGCCCAGGGCAACCCTGTTGCACAAACTCTCTCTGCAAACAGCCAGTGCACCCGCCCCGCAAGGAAAAGCGCGCCGCAGGCTGCAAAGGGAGAAATGGGTGCGTCTGGCTGCAGCGGTCCACGGGTAGGGAGCGGGGATCCGCGAACGCTGCCTAGGCTCTGGGGCCTCACCCTGCACTTGCGTCCATCCACTGTCTCCTCCTCAAAGCCTTCTCCGACCTTGAAGTTGATCTCGGTGGTGCGCACCGTGGTGGATGTCTTGATGTAGAACTGATCTCCATCCTGGCGGATCTCCACGTGCGGCTTGGACGCAGCGGCCACGGCCACTTTCCTCAGCATGGCGTTCACACCTGCGCGGGGAAAGATGAGCGAGCCGCGGGCTCAGGTCACAGGGCCTCGCCACCTGCCCATTGTCCCAGGACTGGCCCGGCACTTCCCAAAACCTCTGACTATAGATAGGGGCCTTAAAATTAATCCACTCCTTACCCTGCCTTCGCCCTGATTTTCGAGATGAGAAACGAGGCTCAGAGGGAGTAAGTGGCTTTCCCCGAGGAGCACAGTGAATTCGTGGCAAGGCCTGGTCTCAAACTGAGTCCCCAAATTTAAAGTCCCTTACCCTCCTTGGAGTCCAGTAATAATCTCTCCTTGCGATGATCTAGCACGCGACAAAGCCCGAACCGTCGGGAAAAGCGCCATGCATCCAGCAAACGTTCGCTGGACGCGAGAGGGGTCCCGGCCTCTACTCGCGGCTCTTAGATGGGGTGAGCCTTGGAATTCGTCCTGATCTATCGCCCCGGGGACTCCCTCCTGTTTGGGGTTGGTGGCCAAAGCCCACCCCCTGCGGGTCCGGGGCACCTCCGGGCCCCTTCTCCTCGTCGGGGCGCGCTGTCCTCGCCAGCTTACCCAGCGCCTTGAGCAGCTCGTCAAAATTCTCGCTGCTGCGCATCTTCCAGGTGCCGGCGAAGTTGGGCATGGTGGCAGCGGTGGCGGCGGCAGGAAAGCGGCGACAGGCACGCTCCAAGCTGCAAGGCGGAGACTGCCGCTCTGCGCCCAGCTCCGCGCGCCTAGACTAGCTGGGAGAGCACCCCCACCCCCCACGCCCTGCTCCGAGTCCCGCCCCCCGGCCCCGCCCCCTGCGGCCCCTACCCGCGTGAGCCCAGCTCCCAGCCCTCGGTGCCCCAACTCCGCCCCTCGGCGTTCCTGTCTCCAGTGGTGCAGGGCTGGTGCCCGCTCTCCTACAGCTGTGGGGGGGGGGGGGGGGGGCGCCTCTGCTGCCCCCATCCTTGTTTACAGTGGGTAGTGGGAGAAGGTTAGATGAAACAAGATTGGCCAAGAGGGGATAATTGTTGAAGCTGGGCGGTGGCGACTTGGGGAATCATTATGCCATTCTCTATACTATTGTATATGTTTGAGAATATCCATAATATAAAGTTAAAATAAAGTGGGTAGTAGGGCCATCAGGGAATGGGAGCCACTCTCTCACCGCTCCTAGTCCTGCTTTCTGGGTGTGCCCAGCCGGTCCCCTCCCCTCCCAGTCCGGGATCCTATTCCGCAAATCCCCCACCCCCCCCCCCACCCCCTCGCGCAGAACATTAGGAGCGACTGACGGGAAAGCCCCAACTGCCACCAACACGGGCCTAGGCACTGCAGCGCGGAACCCGGGATCGCGCGAGATTGTGGGTCCTCCGCGTTGCGAGCGCAGGAGGGAACCCAGGCCGCTGCGCCTTTGTGGGTAGCTCTCGACGTGCGGGTGGAGAGGAGTGGCTGAATGAGCTCCAGCACCCTGGGTAGGAGTGGCCTGTTGCAGAAAAATGTGGCTTTGCGCTCTTCAGGCAGGCAGGCTGGGAGGGCCAAGCGGAGGAAGTCTCCTCCCTTCTTTCTCCCTTTGCTCCCAGATAGGCACCAGGCCTAAAGACCCCTCGTGAGTCTCCCCTACGGGACTACAAACACTCAACCGCGGCTCTCAGAGTCCTCACAGCTGACCCCAAATTTTCCTTTCTGCCTCTTTGCGCTCTTCCGCCATCTGCATGCCTCAGCCAGACTGCACAACTCAGGATTCTGGAACTGGCCATGTGTCTTCCCTTCCCACCTCTGAGCCTTTGCCCATTCTGTGCCCTCTCCCTGGCGGGCTCTTTTCCTCCTCAGGTTACTAAAATCACACCTGTTCATCAAAGTCCGTCTTTATGCCATCTCTTTTGTGAAATTCAGTTTCCTCGTCAAATGTGATTATTTCTCTTTGAACTGGCAGGATCTGTGTTCGGTCCCCCTCTTGTTCAAGTCTTAATCCTGCTATAAACTGAACTCCTGGAGAGCAATGATTGAGCGCTTATCAACTTGTCCTCCATTCCTCAGGCTCAGCCAGGTGGGGCCCAATAAATAAACATCAATTTGAGAAGGACGTAAGTGTTGCACAGCCCAGAGGTAGTGTGGAAGTGAAGATTCCCAGAGGGGCTGCAGGAATCTGTGCTGAGTGCTGCTGAACAGGCCTCGGGACCTCTGGAGGTGGCTGGGGCTGGGCTCCTGCCCTGAGGAGCTGTCTTAGAAAGCAGCTGAGGACAGGAGAGGGGAGAAGGACCATCACCAGCTGGAAAGGGGTGTGGTCAGGGCCAGCTTCGTGGACGTCAGACCTGTGCAGTTACATAGGGCCGTGCGCTTAGGAGGGCCTGACAGTTTGTTCAATGCTCTGTTTTTGCTCTCTTGAAATTCTTAATCATTTTTGAACAAAGGGTCCTGCATTTTCATTTTGCTCTGGGATCTGCAAATTATATAGCTGACCTAAGTGTGGGAGGCAATGGATAGGGCTCTCACAGAATCAAACCTGCTTCATAGAGGGTCTGGTATCTCGATAGTGAGGGGGCAAAACAGGGGTGCCATCCAGCTAATGCAAGCCTCTGCCCCCATCCACCACTCCTCCACACCAAGGCTTCTACCATCTTAAGAGCAGGACTGGGGAGGGCTGGAGCAGGAGGCTGGAGGACAGCAAACTTGGGAGTCAGGACCACAGGGAAAGCCCGTGAGGATAGTCAGAGGGCTGTGGATGAGGCAGGGGTGACTGTCAGGTCTTGCAGCAAAGGCTCTGTGTGTGCATAGGGGGAAGGAGGGAAAGAGGCAGGAGGGGGAGGAAGTCACGGTAAAAGAACAGAGAGGATGGGGCAAGCAGGGCCTAGCGAAGGGGGTCCACCCCCCAGGTTCCCAGGTTGGGGCTGCTGTGACAGGAGGATACTGGTGGGTTGTGCAAGCACAGAGCAAGGGTAGGAGCAGGGTCTGGAAAAGGGAGGGCACAGCCAGTTCAGCATTAAAGTGTGAGGTGGTCCTGGGGTCCTTGTGAGCCCACTGTCCTTGTTAATGAAGTTCACAGGTGACCAGGACACACAAGAGGGGCTAGGACTTCTCAGATGCCCCGAACCTAGTCAGGAGGTGGGAGGGCAGGCTCCCATCACTGGTCTGGCTACTGAGGGATCTCCAGAGCCAAGAGGCAGCTAAAACACCCCCATATGGTGTTTCTCAGGACCCAGCCTCAGGATTCAGAGCAGGCATCCTGTTGGGTAGAGATCGAGCTCTCTGCCTGGGCCTCAAAAAGGATCAGCGGAATCATCCTAAATCCTCTGAACATCTCTGCCCTCTCTCATTCCTTCTCTTATTTCACCCTTCTGTTCACCAACTCTTGCCAACCACCTCTCTGGGCTCGGAGATGGGTTCAGCTCTGGGGACAGTGACCAGTCAAGGTCCAGGTCCTGTCTTTAGGGTCCACTGTTTAACTGAGGGAGAAACTTCGAAAATCTGTGACCACTGTATGGGCTCATAGTGCCTGGGAGGTAGGCCTTTAGCCCAGCCTGGGTTGAGTCTTAAGAGTTGATCCAGAGGGATTAAGGGAAATGAAGTGGTATGATCAGAAAGAACATGTGTGAAGACAGGAGCTCTAAAAGAGGGCTGTGTGTTTGGGGGACCACGTAGTCTTTCAGTGTGGCTGGAGTGCATAGTCTGAAGGGGGTAAGGCAGGAAGTAACTTAGGAGGTGAGTGGAAATCACTCCACTAAGTGCACAGGGCCATGAAGGCAGTGTTCCCAGGTGGGCACATAGAAGGGTTTTAAGCAGAGGTGAGCCATGGTCCTATTGCATTTTTTGTAAAGTTGCCACTGCTTCAGTGTGGAGAATGGATTAGAGGGGACAAACATTGCCAGAGGCACAGAAAGGCCATTGCCCTGTGTGGAAAGAGTGAAACTGGAAGCAGAGAATGTAGACTCTTCTTCTAAAAGCAAGGCTGTATAGAGGATGGGAGAGAGAGATTGGAAGTTATGAGAGGAGGTAACATCCAAGGGACTATTTGGGGTCTTGTTTGTTCGCGTTTTGGATGGAAGAGATTTGATATTTATAGACTGAAGGGAGAGACTAAAGGAGAGGTAGAAGATGCTGGAGAAATAGAAGATGGATACAGGTGGTAAAGGGGAGAGAAGATGAGACCCAGAGCACAGGTGGAGGTGCCTGCCTTGCATGGGAGGGAGGCAGGAGGTAAGGGAACCAGAAGTCAAGGGAGTTCCTGTCTAAGTTCTCTCCTTTCCCTGTTAAGTAGGAGATGGTCTTCTGCAAAGAATAAGAGGAAGGTTGCAAGGTAGAGCTCTTGGCAAAGACTTGGAAGAGCCCCCTCTGGAAATGGGAGAGGCACCTCAGGATGCACAGAAGTGATGCTGGGCATCAGGCAGGGCTCCAATGAGGTCTCACAGGTCTAGGGCTGACTCCAGCTCTCACGGTGGAATGTGCTTTTCTCCCGCAGCTCCTGGACTCCACATAGGGGATGGAATGGTGGATGTGTGAACTGATGCAGAGTAGGACAGCTGAGAGTGGCAAGAAAGGGCTAAGGTGAAGGACCAGGGGTCTGGGCAGAAGAGGGAGGGAAGTGGAGCCAGGACAACGCTTAGGTGGGGAGAAAATGGAAGGCTCAAGCTCTGGACATCCTGTGAGGTTGAAGAACGTGTATACTGGGGCCTGGCAGGAAGATGGAGTTGGTCAGAGATCAAGATACTGGAGTTTAAGATAATGATGAAGACATCTTGAAGTTGCAAATGTACATATGGATCTTAAAGAGGGGCATTTCGTATGCAGCACTTCCTGAACTTATTGAATCTTATATTTATGGACTACCCTGCAGGACTGATATTCCACAGAACCCACTTTGGCCAATTCCACTGAAAAGCAATGGGAGCCATGGAAGATTTTTAAGGAGAAAAGTGAGTTGGTCAGATTTCATTCTAAACAGATCACTGTGGTGGCCTGTATGGAGGATGGATTAAAGGAGGTGGAGAGCTGATGTGTGGAAACACTGATGAGGTATCTACTGCAGTGGTCCAGGGAAGAGATAAAGAGGGTTTAAGCTTGAGGAGGGACCAAATTCAGAAATCTTTAGACAGTAAGATCAGTAGAACAAGGTGACTGATTGGATGTTGGAGGTGAAGGAGAAGGGGAAATATGTGCTGGGTCTCCAGCTTAGAGGTAGCAAGGAAGGTAAAACCACCAATCCAAATTGTGGTAGACAATTTCATGGGAAGGATGCTGAGCTCCACCTTGGATGTAATAGCTTTGAGGTTCATGGGGACATACAGACTGAACTCTCAGGAATATGAAATTCAGTGAAACAACAGGAGGGAGCATTCTGGAAGGCCTCTAGGATGACGAAGTTAGTTTGCCATGGTATGGGGGCCCTGGGGCTAGAGAGAGAGCCTGGTATGGGATGCAGGTTTGAGACAACATGGACCACAACATTTTTTTTTTTTTTTTGAGGACGATTAGCCCTGAGCCAACATCTGCCATCAATCCTCTTCTTTTTTGCTGAGGAAGACTGGCCCTGAGCTAACATCCATGCCCATCTTCCTCTACTTTATATGTGGGATGCCTGCCACAGCATGGCTTGACAAGTGGTGTGTAGGTCCACACCCGGGACATGAACCAGCAAACCCTGGGCTGCTGAAGCGGAATGTGCGAACTTAACTGCTGTGCCACCAGACTGGATCCATGGATCACAATATTTGAATTTGGGAGATACCTCAGGCTTCAGAGTGGAGCTCTGGCGGAGCAGTGGAAGGCCAGGTGACAGGGGCTTAGTGTTCCAAATGGAATTCTGGTGACACATGGTGTGGGCTGTTGACATTGCCCTGCCTGGGCAGCCAAGAATGGGAGTCAAAATCTAGGCCCTTACTGCTTAGCCCTGGGAGATTCAACGGGCATTGGCAGGTAGGCAAAGGTGACTTCTTGGATGAACACACCTATACACTGTCAAGCAATTCTATGTCTGTAGGGTTCTAGCACATTCCCAGGGTGCCCTCTGTGTGTGTTGTATGCTCACACATACATGTGCTCACAGTCAGGATCTCGTTTGTGTTTTGGCTGGAAGAATTGATCTTTGAATCTCTGGAGCAAAAAGACTCTTGGAACATAAGATCCCTGAGGAGATTCACTCACTCACTCAATATTTTTGGAGGGAATACTATGGGCTAGGCAAGGAGTTCATGGCCCTGGAACTCACAGAATGGTAGGGGAAGACAGCTGCACCAAGATAAAGTTTGGGACAATGTGCTAAGTGCTATGAAGGGGTAAAGGAGGCACTTTGGGAGCCGAGGGGAGGGCATCTAACTTCTGGAATGTCTGAGCATCTTAGAGAGGGTGACATTAAGCTTAAGCAGGGCTCTGAAGGTTCAATAGGATTTCAACAGTCGGACAAAAAAGAAAGGGCATTCTGGACAGAGGAAATAGTAGAAGCAAAGGACTGGAGCCCCTGAGGCTCCTTACAGCTCCGATCGGGGACCGATCTGCAAGGGTCTCTCCATAGAAGGGGCTCCCCTCAGAGTCAGGTGGCCTCACCTTAGGATCCAGGGACCCTGGAGTCCAGGCCAAAGTGGGTGTTGTCAGCTGGCTGCAATTGCCTATGGGGCGTGGCCAGTCTCTGGTGTTTCCTCTCCTGATGTAGGTTTCTCAGGGACAGCAGCTCAGGCCTGGGCCCTCTTTCCAAGACCCCTTTGTTCTCTGGCTGGCAGCTCCTGCCTTCACAGACCCCATGTTGCCAGCTCCTCCCAGGCCACTGACCTGAGTCCCTGTCAGGGCGTTTCTGCTGAGCTTTGCTGCTTTTGCCTGGAGACATGCCAGAGTTTCAGCCTCCCAGGGGCCTGCTGGCCTGGCCTCATACCCTTAGGCAGGCCGAATTCATGCTGGAAGAATGGGGGTCAGAGTTCAGTCCCTGAAAGCTGGGGGCTCTGAAGAGGGTCCCAGTGGGGGTCTTTGGGACAGCTCTCTATAGTGGGGGCTGGGGCCACTGAGCCAGGACAATCGGGGAGTCAGCAGAACAGGACAAAGAAGAGCTGGATTCCTGGGAAGACTGGGAGTGGGGCTGCGCTTGCCCTGCTGGCTGGGTTTCTTCTAGGTTAATGGAGTAGAAGGCGCAGAGGACTGGGAGTCAGAAGGCAGGCAATGCCAGGGCTGTAGGGGTCCTGGGGACCAAGGAGTCCCGCAGCAGAATAAATACAAGTAGCTAATGTTTATTGAGCTTTTTTTATTATTGAGCCAGGCACTGTGTAAGTGCTTCATGAGGATTCGTTCATTCACTCACTCTTTACCACTGTCCCATGAGCGGTACTCCTTTGTAGAAGAGGAAACTAAAGCACAGGGGGTGAAGCAGCATGCCCAAGTTCACTCAGCTGGTTAAGATAGATCAAGGAGGTGAACCCAGGTGGGCTGGCCCCAGATTTGTGCTCTGACTACCCCAACTCTGCTGGTTTATTGTACAGATGGGAACCTAGAGGCGCAGAGGTGTGCCTGGCCCCAGGTCAAACAGTGGAGCAGGGTAGAGGCCTCATCCCCTGCCTACCAGCCCATGGAAGATCTCTGGGGCTTGGGATGTCTGACCACCTGAATGCTAATGAGGACAACTCTGCTTAAAACTAGGACCAGGAGGGCCGGCTCCATGGCCGAGTGGTTAAGTTCGCTTGCTCTACTGCGGCGGCCCAGGGTTCGGATCCTGGGCGCGGACATGGCACCGCTCGTCAGGCCACGTTGAGGCGGCGTCCCACATCCCACAACTAGAAGGGCATGCAACTAAGATATACAACTGTGTACAGCAGGGGTTTGGGGAGATAAAGCAGGAAAAAAAAAAAAAAAAAAAAGATTGGCAACAGTTGTTGGCCCAGGGGCCAATCTTTAAAAAGAAAAAAACAAACAAAACTAGGACCAGGAAAAAGGGATGTGGCAGGTCCACGTCTCTGTCAACCTGGGCCTTAGTCCTGGATCACTGCTGAGTGGCTGTACAATGTGGAGCAAGTCACAACCACTGTGAACCTCAGTTTCTTCCTCTGTAAAATGGAAATGAAAATACCCACCCTGCCTGCTCTAAAAGGTAAAAGGAATTAATACGTGTGAAAACAAAGGACTGTACAGTTGTCATTAAGATCTATACTCACCTCACTCCTGGTCTGTCCACCAGCCTAGATGGGAGCTCTGGCTTCTCCTTTGAGTGGTTGTTTCACTCATTCATCAAATATTTATTAATTACCTACTGTGTGCCAGGCCCTGCCTATCTCAATAACCCTGAGAGTTTTGTTATTATACCCATTTTATAGATTTAGAAACTGAGGGTTAGAGGTTAGGTGACTTGCTCGAGGTCACAGAGGAGTAATAGGCAGAGCCAGGATTTGAATTCGTAATTATCTCAATCCAGGGTCTGAGCTTCCTAAGAGGAGATGAGTGAGGCTGGTTCCAGGCTTCCACAGCACCACAGAGTAGAGGGGGGAAGGGAAGACAGCAGCAAGGCCTAATAATTGCCCTGTAGCAGGCACCCTGTAGCAGAGAGGAGTGTTTGAAGAGGTTCAGGAGCAGTCTAGGAAGGCTTCAGAGAAGGGACGACCCTTAAGCTGAAACTTGGACTTCGAGTTTGCCAGCTGAATATTTCAGAGCACGGATCTGGTGGCTTTTGAAAGGAAACATAAGTGAAGGAGGGAATTTCGTAGGGTGCAGTGGGGGAGCAGTAGGGTGCAGCTGAGAGTTGGGAGCCAGCTGTAAGGGCAGCAGGGGGGAGCTGGGGAGGCTGCCCCACCTGCTGGAGGGTGCTACACACTGTCACAGGGCTTTGCTGCTACAGGCCAGGGATGGTGAGCAGCCTAAGTACAGACATTGCATGCGGATGTATTGCATGAGGTCCACACGGTATTTCTCTAAAGTGCAAGACATCGCCAACATTGAAAAATCAGAAGATTTCACATGTAAATTCTGATTTCTGGCTCCTCTTGGAAACTCAAATGATCTAGTAACTTGGGGCTGACTTCCTGTGTAACGACCTGTTATGAGTTGCATTGTGTCCCCCCAAATTCATCTGTTGAAGCCTACAATGAGGTCACTATGATGGACCCTGATCCAATATGACTGGTGTTTTTATAAAAGGGGGAAATGTGGACACAGACACGCATAGAGGGAGGATGACGTGAAGAGACATCGGGAGAAGAAGGCCACCTCCAGCCAAGGAGAAAGGCCTGGAACACATCCTCTCCTTACAGCCTCAGAAGGAAACAACCGGGCTGACACTTGTGTTTGAAATTCTCACCTCCAGAACTGTGAGACCATAAATTTCTGTTGTGTAAATCCCCCAGGTTGTGGATTTTGTTACGGCAGCCTGCTGAGAGTGAATGCTAGTGGAGGTGTGCCTCCTAGGCCGCCCAGCCCCGGTGCTCCCCTCCCCGGCCCCTGAGGCAGTGGAGCTGGAGACTCTGCCCTTTCACCCTGCACGTCTGCCCCACTGGGCTGTAGGGACTCTGAGGACATCCCCAGCATAACCTGGTTCACTGAGAAGCTGCAGAAGGGATGGAAGAACCCGGTGGGCCTAGTTGGTGGGCTGGTGGCAGGCCCTGCATCTTGTTGGCAAGATCTGAGCCTGGGAGAACCACAGTCAGTCCTTGGAAAGAAGGGAAGAAGCTCTGGAGATCGTCTGAGCGGGAACAGACTTCCTGATTGACTGGGCCCTGTGGTCTAGGGACCAGCAGCACCAGAGTCACCTGGGCACTTGTTAGAAATGCAGGATCCCAGGCCCCAGCCTGACCTGCTGGATCAGAATCTGCATTCTAACCAGCTCCCCAGGTGACTTGTATCACAGTCAAGTTTGAAAAAGCTCTGGTTCCTAAACTTGGCAGCACATTGGAATCTGGGCTCTAAGTGAATGCTGATGCCACCACTAGAGACACTGATGTAATTATTCTAGTGTGGGGTCTGGACATCAGAGTTTTAAAAGCTTCCCAAGTGATTGTAATGTACAACCAATTTTGGGAACCGCTGGTCTACTGTAGGTGTTTGTGGCAACTTCCCTTCCCATCAAAGAACTTTTATAGCAAATAACAGGACTAGAGCTGAGAGACCCAGGCAGAGGCCCCCAAAATGACCCAGGCTGTGCGGGGAGGGGCCCATTTGGGTGAGTTGAGAAAGTGTCTAGCCTTGGACTGTGGCATTTAAGTGCTGGGAGGGACTTGGAAATATTGCCTAAAACTCAAAGATGTTAAGTGACTTACCCAAGGTCCCATGACTATTCTTGGCAGAGCTGGGACCTGTGAGTGGGTGTCTGGGTCCCCTCTTGGAGCACTTTGTTGCTCAAAGTCTGTAGTATAGTCTGTCCCTTGGGGCATGGAAACCAGTGTCATGTGTGCTGTCATTAAAGGGGTCATGGACTGAAAGCATTGGGCTGACTTTGGGTCCCTGTTGTGAAATCCAAGGTGTATCCAATTCTGGTAAACCTTACGAAAGGCAAACAGGCTGCAGCTGACTCCGAGGACCAGATGGTTCTGAGGAAGGCAGAAGGGAAACCATTCCTTCTTGGAAAGCAGCAAAGGACCAGCAGAGGTAGTAGAGACTCTGCTCCCAAATTTGCTATCCCCCCATGCTGTGGACGTTAGTCAATCTGATTGTTAGCCGGGGCTTTCAGGGCAAAAATGTTGGATTTGAGGTTGAAATTACCTTTATTTACTTCCATCAATGCCCATCAGTGTTTTTCACTGAATGGTTGAGACAGTGGGACATAGGGAATGTCAGGGAAAGAACATGGGCTCTGGAGTCCTGGGGACCAGGTTTGCGATCCAGCTCCTCATTAACTAGCTGTGTCCTTGGACCAGACACTCAACCTCTCTCAGCCTTCGTTCCACATCTATGAATTGGGGATAATATTGATACTCATGATAATATTGACCTCATGTGGTTCTGGGAGGATCACATGAGATAATGTCTGTGAATGTATACTGTTAAGGGCAATGCCTCGGTTAGACAGATGCCCACGCTTTGTATACTGTTAAGGGTGATGCCTATGTTAGACATTGCATGCATGTGCACATAATGACATACTGTCTACCTGAATGTGAATGTGAACACATACTCACAGGTTCACGGTTCCTTATCCAAATCCCTTGGGGCCAGATGTGTTTCAGATTCCGAACTTTGAAGATTTTCAAAACTAATATGATACCCCATAATCAGGCACCTTAACATTACCACAGAGAAACGTGAATAGTCATACGAAATTGGATAAAGAATAAATGACCTCAAGTCAGTTCAGGTCTGGTTATGCCTCCTAATAAGTTAGGAAGAAATGTTCCGTTTTTAGAATGTTTGGGGTTTCAGAATTTTGGAAAGGGGTTGTAGCCCTGTGCCATAAGAGCTATAATGTATGGAGCATAATGTCCGGTGTGCCTGGCACCATAGCTGGTGCTTCACAAGCTTTTGCTCACTTAATCCTCCCCACATCCTGTGAGGGTAGAAGGTGTTGTCAGCTTCATGGGGTGAGCCGTGTGTGGGACACTCCCCTGTGGACTTGGCTGTGAATGGCCACATTAGCCAGTAGAGTCGAGCTGGAGAAAATGTCCTTTCTAGGAGGACATCCTGACATGAGGCCCTGCCGTAGTCTGCTCACTCGTATTTCTCCACTACCCGAAACATATCTTTAACATCAAAGCGAGGACCACATCCCATTATCCCACTGATTCAAAGGCCGCTTTTGTTCTCTGTAAGATTTGCTTGGCCTTTGTCTCAACAGTTTACGTTTGGCATTGCTTTTGCTCCATAGATGTGAGTGTGTGTGCGCCAGGCTTTGTGTGTCTGTGGTGTGTATTTGGGTGAGCTCGGTCTCTGGGGTAGGGTGGGGTGTGTCTGCCTGCCTTGTGTCTCTCTGCTCTATGTTGGTGACTTGGTGTGTCTACATTTTTGTGTGTGCAGAGGCCTGTGTGTCTGTGTGTCTCCGAGTTAGGGTGACCAGCAATCTTGGTTTCCCTGGGACTAAGGGATTTCCAGGACATGGGACTTTCAGTGGTAAAATGGGAAAGCCCTAGGCAAACGAGGATGAATTGGGCACCCTATTTCCAGTGTACTCTGACTATCTGGATATACATGCTGTGATTTTGCTTGATGCGTGCACTTCTCTGTGCTTTCTTATATGTGCCTGCAAGCTGTGGATGCATGTGTGTGTGTGTTTACTCAAGGTGTGTGTGTCCCTGTGTATCTGACTCTCTGTGCATGTGTCCCATGTGTGTCCGTCCCTGTGTGTCTCAATCAGTACATGTTTGCATCTGCATGCTCTGAGATGTTCCCTGTGGGTTGCCTCTGTCTGTGTCTGTCAATCTCCCTTCCTGTGAGCCTGTGTCTGAGGGGGCATGTGTTCTCCAGAGCGGACACTGGGCCTTCTCCAGGTGGCCCTGTACGTGTGTCCCTGCTGTGGGCTTGTTGCCAAGCTGGCCCCTCCTGTGGCTCAGCTGCCCTCTCCTCTCCATTGCCACTTCTCCTTGATGCCTCTTTCTCATCCAGCTCCTCCCTCCCCTCAGGCCAGGCCCCAGCACAGAACCATTACACAGACCATTCACTATCCCAGTCCATCCTCCCGCAGTGAGTGAGGCCTCGGAGACTCCACTGTGACCCTGCCACTCTATCTCAGTGCTCCGCTTTGTCAGCACACCGCGGTCTCTTCCCTACTTCCCAGGGCTTCCCTCTCAGCATCCTCAGTCTCTCTGTCTTTCCCAGTATCCCTCTGTCTCCCCAACACCCCATGCTCCTATAGCCCCTACTTTCCCCCAACCACTATTCTCAAGGACTCACCTCAACATCCCCTGCTCTGTGAATCCTTCCCTCTCTCCCCTAGGCAGAGTCAAAGATTTCCTCCTCTGCCCTCCCACAGTCCTGGGAGGGTTTCACCAGAGGCAGTGGGAGCAAAGGAGGAAGAAAGGGAACTCACCATTTATTGAGCCCCTCAGGTGCCAGGCATTGGGCTAGGCCCCATGCTGCACTGTCATTCAGTTCTTAGAACCAGCCTGTGAGGTAGGTGTCCTCATGCTGCTTTTCAGGTGGAGGAAATAAAGCTCAGAGAGGCTGAGGCACTGGCCCAAGGCTGCACAGCCAGGAGGTGGTGGCACTGGTTCCAAAGTCCAGACTCCTTCCACCGGGCTGCCTTGTCACTGCCTTTTTTAACTGCTAGTGTGTACATCTGCCTGCCCCACCAGCCTGTGGGCTTTTTGCAGGCTGAGACTATGTCCAGTTTGTCTCCATGTCTGCAGTGCTCAGTGCAGGCCCAGGCACCTAGCAGGCACTCCATAAAGTTTACTGAATGAATGCCTGCTCTTGAAAATGACAACCTCAGCTTTCATTAGTCTGATTTATACAAGGGCTGAGATCCTCTGGGCTGCAAGGCTGGGGAATGGGTGGCTATAATTTATCAGAAAACACGACAACTGTTCCAGCTTTCCTTTCAGTGCAAAAGGAGAAGGTAAATTGATGGCCAACAGCCCTGCACCAGGAAGGGCCCCCATCCTTGCTAACAGTGCACAGCACGTGACAGAGAGGCCCTCCAAATGTCCCCCACATGGGCCCATCCACCTGCTGCCTGGAGGTGGCCACAGGGGGGTCAGCTGCCTCTCATTGATCGTCTCACTCAGGATGCCAAATGGTGCCTTTGAAAGCCCATAAAGAAAGAAGCACCATGAGTCCCTGATCAATCACCTCTTGCCGCCCCTTGTGCGGCACGTGCGGGGCACAGTACAATGCCTGCTCGTCACGGGCACTCAATCACCACTCAGGATTAATGGTTTTTCAAATGAGAGCAACACCCACCTCCTTCTCCCTCATCCTCACGCCAGGCATCTCCAGGACAATGCTGCAGTGACCAGAGAAACCCCCAGCTCCCTGTGGCCCTCCTTAATCGAGATTGACGGATGTGGGGCGGGTGGGTCTATAGAAGCCCCCAGGGTTCCTGCAGGAGCCTGAGCCATCTCCTCCTGGGGGCAGATGGGCAGGACAGCTGCCTCAGCCTTCCCAGATGTCCAGGGGAATCCATTCTCTTCTCCCCATCCATGAGGCAGCTGGGTGAGCACTGGGAGTCCCAGCTGAGGGGCCACGGGCCCCAGGCCTCCACCAGGCATGGCTGTCAGACCTCATGGCCCCCACTCAGGACGGCTTTGGAGCATGAGAGCTGGGACACTGGCTTGCTTCTCCTTCTTCCCCTCAGTGACAAGCTCAGTGCTCCCTCTTCCTGCTGAGGTTGCCCCAGCCCGGGCTAGAGTGATGAGGACGGCTTTCCCGGCCTACGATAGGGAAAACGTTAGTGCTGATAACTTGAAAACTAACCTTCATATTAAGCCCTACCGGGCTGCTGAGCGAGAGCGACGGCCACCCCGCATTCCTGCAGCACCGCACTTCCTTCCTCGCTGCAATCATGTCCTCATCTTCACAGTCCCGGAGGTCCTACAGGATGTGAATATTTAATTAATGTCCCTCTCCTGCTCACTGGAGTGTTTATAAATATGATTCATGGGCCGTATTGTTACCTCAGCTGAGCACTCCTGGCCCGCTTCCGTCTGCCAGCATCTCTCTGGCAGAGCCAGCTGTCTGGCAGCTTAACCCCTCCCATGTCCCCCAAGAGCTGTCCACACCCGGTGCCCATGCAGGATCCAGCATCATCCTGGGGGCCCTGGGCTTGGACATAGCCCACCTTCCCTTCCACAGAACCCAGGGTGGAAATCAGAGGCCACTTTTCACATTGCATTTGGACCAGTCAGTTAACAGGCCTTTGAGGAGGGCCGCCGGGAGCAGAGGCCTGAATCAGGCCAGTTGTTCTTGGGAGCAGGGAATGACCCCTCCCTCACCCCATGGAAAGGCATGACTCCTTCCCAGCCCCCACCTAGAAACAAACACACACAAGAAAACTGGACATCAATTACCAAGCGCCTTCCCACTGGCCTGAACAGGCGGGTGCCATTGTTCTAAGGGAAAAGCTTCAGACAGGGGAGCAGGAGACGGGGTCCTGGTCTGGCTCTGCCATTGTGTGCTTCCTGACCTTGAGTGGTTCATCAGGCCCCGGTTTTAACATCTGCATCATGCACACCATAATACCTATTCTATTAAGCTCACAGGATAATGGGGATGCTGGGGGAACCATACAGTTCTAGGTACATTTGAGAAATGTAACACGGTCAGAGCTGGGAGAGCTAACTGTCTCGCCCTACAGATGGGGAAACAAAGGCCCGGAGCAGGAAAGGGATTTGCTTAGAAGCACAGTCCAAGCTCGGCTAGCAGTGGATCTCTGGCTCTTAGCTAGGGGCTTTTTCCACAACAGAATTCAGAGATGAATCCCTTTATTCTTTCAGCTCAGTTCCCAGGTTTGCTCCATGATCATCACTACAGGGGACTGAGGGAGGGCGTTTCTCCCCAAGACACAGTCCAGGCAGGAATTTTTTTGGTTTTTTTGTTTTTTTCTTCTGAAACAAGTGTCTTTATTGCTTAGACTGTACAAATAAGAAGAATGGGGAAAGGCCAGTGGGGAGGAGGGAGAATTGTCAGATAAATGATATACACACACAAAAAGGAAAAAAGACCCCCCGCCCGCCGAAACCAACCTCCATGGCACACCAGGATGTCTTTCTGCGAACTATCTACTACAGGATGTCGGGTGGGGAAATCAAAGCCGTAAAAACAAAATTCCAAAGACCCGGAGATGTTGGGGGTCGGGGAGGGAGACAGGACAGCAAGTGGACCCCAGGCATGGCTCCCCGACTAGGTGAGCACCCCTCTCCCAGGGAATATAAGTGGGTTCACCCAGGGGGTGCTGCAGCCGTGGTTGGTGGTCCTGTGGTGAGAACCAAAGGCAGCTGGCCGTCTGGGCACATCCTCAGTCTTGGGGTCTGTCATGGAAGACTGTCCTAAGCTGCCCCTACACCCCCCTGAGAGCCCAGGCAGGGGTGACCTTGTGGGGTATCCATCTAACATACAGGAACAGGCCCTGAGGACACCACAGGATGGGCCTCGCCTGTCCTCACAGGGCTCATACCCCTCTATGGCCCTTCAGCCACCGCCCGGCCGGGCCTCATCTGTGCTCTCCAGGAGCAGCCTTCACGGATCTTCCAGCCTCCAAGGCAGTCTTCAGTTGGCAGCTCACGGATTTGACTGCAGCCTCCCCTGCCTAAAATCCTTCTGCCTGAAGCCCTTCTGCAGTGCCCCAGCTTCAGAATCGGGTCCTCACCCTGACCTCAAGGGCCTTCGTGATGTGGGTCCCTGCATCCCACTTTGCCTCATTTCCCCTTGTGATTGTCCCCTGGAAACCACATGCCCTTTACCCCTCGTTTGCTTTGCACTCCTCTCCCTTCATTCTGCCTGGCAAAACTCTCTTCTCACAAGTCAAAACCCAACTCAGCTCACATGTCCTGAACTTTGGAAGCTTCCTAGATCATGGTCTCTGCCCGTACGCGCCCCCTCCCCCCGCCCCCCAGCTTCCTGTCATATGCTCTCAGAGCACTTAGCCTGTTTATTTATACATCTACCTTCCCCTTAGTCTGAGAGCAGCTCTGGGTCCAGTGCCCAGCCCAGGGCGTGATACAGAGTGGACTTCGGTGATGTCCAATGAGTAGATAAGATAGTGAATGAACGAGAGAACTTTCTAGGCACGTTCTGAGGCTGGTTGCACATGTGCATATGTTTGCTTAGCAGCTGTTCTAGCGGCTGCACACTTCGCTCCCACTCCAAGCCTTTGTCTGCCCTACTTCTCAGGGCCAGGAGCCAAGGAGCCCTGGGAAGACGAAGTGGAAAGGACAGGAGAGGAGAGGGAGGGGTGGAGCCTGGAGCCCCATGCATCTGGAGCCCAGGCCCAATCATTGCAGCTTCTTGAAGTCCAGTGGGAGGCCCTGGGGTCTGAATGGCTTAGCAGGCTCCTTATCTATCCCCCTCTTCTGCGGGTGGGGCAGGTGGTAATGGTGGTCAGGGGGCCTTTGTCTAAGGCCTTTGATCAGTCTGTGTGTCTTTCCTTCCCCATGTTGGAAAGAAACAAAAATACGATCCCAGGAAGTTCTGGGGGGAAGCGCCTGGTTTTGTGAGATGTGGGAGGCACTCAGGTTGGAGCTCCTCCCTTCACCCAAACTGGAGGTTCTTCTGGGCTCAGGTGAATTCATACCTAGGCTGAAGAGGCCTTTGCCTGCCTCCTGCCCTTTCGCCATCCTTGAAATGCCACCATTACTAATTCTGCCTTTGGCTTGTTCTTAACAAAGCTCTGATGCTTCTGTCTTCCCTTACCTGGATGCCTCAGAGACAGGGAGAGTGGATCTTATGAGGAGGTGAGGGTTCCCTGCCACAGTCATTTTGGGGGGCACAAATGAAGGATAGCAGTGGTTGGGTTGCCGGTCTTCAGGGAAGCCAGGCCCAGTGGTCATTAGAGCCATTCGCCCCTAGCCCACGAGGAGGGTCAGACTCACTAACTCATTAACGATGACCCATCCATCTTGTGTCTCTGCTCTGACACATCCATGGCCCCTGACAGCTGACACGACTGCCCTGGAGGCATTACCCTTTGTGTGGGGGTGGGGGTAGGGTTGTCGGGTGGGAGAATGAAAAGTCTGCTTGGGAAATTTCTTCAAAGCCACAGAATGCTATGGGTCGGGGGTGGCGCCTGTTGGGGGAGTTGTGCAGCAGACCTGGTTTGATCTGGGCTGCATCACTCTTGTGCCATGTGGTTTTGGGCAAGTCACTTCCTCTCTCAAGGAGCTTAAGCATCCTCCTCACTACAATTTGGAGACAAACCCTTTCCTTGTTTGAGTGTTTGTAAAGTTAAGTAAGACAGCGGATAGGAACCATCAGCACTGCCCACCTTTAAGATGCCAGGATTATTACCCTGAAAACGGCTGCCATCCTGCTGTTCACATGCTGGGCTCACTTTGAAAAGCAGGCCAGGCTAGCCTGACCAGACAAGTTCACATCCTGGGACACAAGTCCTTGTGTGTGATTTATGAAGGGCCTTTGGAAACCAAGTCCAGGCATTGCCAACTTTCTGGAGGGAAACAGAAGTGATCAGCAATTGATGAGCTATTTCATTGCCCAGTTATCTACGGTCTAGTTACCTGGATGGGGCTCTGCTTGCTTTTGTATAGATGTGGCTTTGGGTTGTTGAGCTGTTTTCTGAGTTTACTTACCCTGGACCTCTTCTCCCAACCCCACAGCAGCCCTCAGCAGTTCTCACAGAGACCCTCCAAAGGGCAAGTCCACTGCCAGGTATTAAGCTGTGTGGGCACAGAGAGGTTTTTCAGCTTTGTGTCTAGAGCCTCAGAGTCACAGATTCCCAGGATGGACTAGACCGCAGGCACCTAGAGGAGACCCTCTCATCATGTGTGCATTCTGGCTGCACCCCCAGGAGTGCCCCCCACCCCCCCCCCCGAGGCAGTCCAAGCCCCTGAGGGCCAGTAGCACAGCCTGTGAGAAGCCCCTGCTCACCCACTTTCCCTGCTCGGCCCTGCCTTTGGGGGCCTAGGGCCTCAGCCGATGGCGGCAATACAGAAATTTCAGAGAGAGGCTATGGCAGTACCATGCCACCCCGTGCCGAGATTCCCAGCACCAGCGCCCCAACGCCTTCCTGATGGGACACATTTGAGTTCCTTCCTCCTCCTGGTTTCCTTTTGGGGGATCTGTTCTGGTCTGTCAATGTCCCTCTTTTTAAAAATATATGCACATGTTTTTTTTTTTCGAGGCAGATTAGCCCTGAGCTAACATCTGCCAATCCCCCTCTTTTGTTCCCCCCCCCCCCCCGAGGAAGACTGGCCCTGAGCTAATATCCATGTCCATCTTCCCCTGCTTTATATGTGGGATGCCTACCACAGCATGGCTTGCCAAGCGGTGCCATGTCCACACCTAGGATCTGAACCGGCAGACCCTGGGCCGCCGAAGCGGAATGTGCGAACTTAACTGCTGCGCCATCTGGCCCGTCCCTGTGCACATGTTTTTAAAATTAAAATATTTTACAGAAAAATTAGAAAATGGAGAAAAGAAAAAAATCCACTGATTTTATTTCCTTCCAGTTCCCCTTCACATCTGTCATTGTATGATCACACTGTACATGTGATCATAACCATAATTTTTTTCTTGGTTTTATAGCATAAGCAGTTTCCATGCTGCTCTATGGTGTTCAATTTACTTTTTTTTAATTTTCAAAAATAATACAATGGGATGATTTAATATTATAGAGCTTTCTATTCTGTCCCGAAATACTAAATTCAGTTCAAGCGCAATCAAAATGCTAATAGGATCTTTCATATTTGGTGGGTTGGCTCTAAAAATTTATATGGAAGAATAAATACACAAGGATAACCAAGACAACTTTGGGAAGGAATAACAAAAAGGAGGAACTTGTCCCACCAGATGTAAAACATTTTCTTAAAGCTTTAGTACTATAAAACCGCAGGAATTGGCATAGGAGTAAACAAACAGATCAGTAGGACAGAACTGAGAGTCCAGAACAGTTTCATCCATGCGTATGTGGAAATGCGGTACATAAACAGGTGGCACTTCAAACATGATGTGCTGATATGATATTCAAACATTCCAGAATTAAATACCTGTCTCCTCTTCTCTTTTCCTACCAGCTTCAGAGTCTTCAGTGTGGCGTCATGAGAAGAGACCCTAATTTACTTAACAGCACAGTCTCCTATTGGACATTTAGGACTTGCCCATTTTTTAACACTATAAGGGGCACTGCGACAAGCATCTGTGTCTTTGAAGGTTTTCCCCCTTCTGTTTTTGGATTATTTCCTTAAGAAACTGTCCCAGGAGTGGGAATCCTGGGGCAGAGGGTAAGGCCATGTGGTGGCTCTTGGAAGGATGCCCAAAATGCTTTCACAAAGAGTCAGTCTTCAGTCATTTCATTCGTTCCTTTGTTCACTTATGGAGCTCCTACACTGGTGTTGGGTCTGGGGACCCAGGTCAGACATGGAACGTACAATTCAGTTGGAGGAGAGACGTGGAAATGATGATCTTCAAAATCAGGCAAAGTGAAGTCACTCAGTGTGTCAGCACTTGGAGCTGTTTGCTGTGAGAGTCCAGAGGAAGGTTCCCCAGTGTCGGTGGCGTTTAGGCCAGGCTGCCTTCCCGAGATGGGTGTGGAAGGTGGGCGGAGGTATATCATAGAGGGCCTCCAGTGCCAGGCCAAGGAGTTAGGGCTGTGCCCTCTATCCATGGGGAGCCATGGAGGATTGATGGGTGCTGAGTGATGTGTTCACCCACGTTGCAGCAGGCTTACTGGGGCAGCCTGGGAGCAGCTCCTCTGGCTTTGGGTCCTCCATTTCCTATCTCTGCTTTGCTGCTGGCTCTGCCTGACCCTCTGAAACAAGACAGCCTCCTATATCCAGAAGCCAACCTAGCCTCGGGCTCAACCTCTAAAAGCCCAGAAATGCACAAAAGCCCCATTCTACCCTCACTTGCCCCCTGGAACCTGCAACTTGTCTCAGGGTCATCAAAGGTGTATTTAGTTGGATCTGCACTGAATGGGGTGAGGGTGTCATCCTGGCCCTACTGCTCATTCCTGAAGCGAGCTTGGGCAAGTCCCTGGCTTTCTCAGGCCCCACCTTCCCCACCATAGAGTGAGGAGTTTGAATCAGCTGGTCTGAGAACTCTATTAACCTGGACTTAACACAATGCAAATGGACCCCCAGCCCTACAAGATCAAGCATCAGCCTTAACCGGAGAAGCACTGGCACAGGGCAAGCAGAAACCCACCAGACGTGTGCGGCTTCTCTGGGCCTCCTCTTCACTACTGCCTCCTTTCAGCTCTCTCTAGTTAAACTTGTTTGATCTGGTTCTGTTTGCAGAAGTGAACACAGGCTGCTTTTCACCCAACACCCAGCCCAGGTCTGTCCCGGGCCCCTGATGTCCCCCAGGCAGCAGAGGCCTAGTGACAGACAGGCCTCATTTATCTTTCTCACCGTGCCCAAAGACAAAGGGCCTAATATGTGTGCAGATGGGCCTGCCCCTCCATCATCCCTCACAACCAGCAGCTGATAATGGGCCTCCAATGAGTCCCCTGTGGCCACCCTCTGACCACAGCGTGGCCAGGCAATGATGCATGCAAACACAGGGGCAGGATGACAAAGCAAACCTCTTAGGGGAAGGGAGTGGAGTGGGGAGGCACCATCATGGCCCCACGGCGAATCCCATAACTCATTTCTGACATGGATACATTACGTCTTTCAAAGACCACTTGCCCCTGGACACTGAGCTGCCAAATTAATTGACAAGAGATCTGCTGAGACAGCTACTACAGAGCAGGAACCCCCATCCCCAGAGGCCTGGCCCAAGGAGCCATCATTTTCTGTGAGGACAAAATTACCCACTGCCAGGCCAGAGCTCAGCGCCCTTCTGGGCTGACTGAGACCTTGGTCACTGCAGAGGGCCCATGCATGTGTGATTAAGAAAACTGGGCTCCAGCAGAGCTGTGATGTGTTCCAAGCACATAGCAGATTGGTCGTGGAACTGAGGCTGGAACTCAGGTCTCCTGACTACCCTCCCAAGCCCTTTCCCTCACTCTGTGGACAAGTCCCAGAGTAGGCTGTGGAGGGCTCTGAGGCCACAGTTGGGCCTGCCCAACCTCTGGAGGACAGGGCTCCAGCCTCTTCTCCCACAGAGCGAGGATAGGGCCTGGACCTTCCCTGGAGCCCAGGGCCTGGTCTCCTCCCTTGGTGAAGCCACAGAAGGCAACGTCCTTCTTTTTGTTTTTTGGTGAGGAAGATTGGCCCTGAGCTAACATCTGTTGCCAATCTTCCTCTTTTTGCTTGAGGAAGATTAGCCCTGAGCTAACATCTGCGCCAATCTTCCTCTATTTTGTATGTGGGACACTGCCACAGCATGGCTTGATGAGTGGTTCATAGGTCCACATCCCAGGATCTGAATCCGTGAACCCTGGGCCACAGAAGCAGAGTTTGAGAACTTAACTACTATGCCACCTTGCTGGCAAGGTCCTTCTTAACAGCAGATACAGAGTGGATAGGGTGGGTGAGAGAAAGGGTGGAGGGAGTGCCAACAGCCCAGAAGTCATGGTTGGCCACTCCCTGAAACCCCAAGGACTGGTAGTAGAGGGGCAAAGGGCTACAGATGAGAGTGAGCATCAGGGGCCTCAACTCACATCTTGGCTCTGCCGCCGGCCCACTGCAGGACCTCGGGTCACATCATGCCCTCTGTTTAGACTTCAGTTTGCCTTTCAGTGAAATGAAATTAAAGTAAGAACTGATGATTCAACCAGTAATCGCTCCTGTTTGTGGAGTACTTTCTGGGAGCCAAGCACTAAGTGTGGCACAGTTATCTTATTAATTTAATCTTCATAATGACCACAAGAAGAAGTTATCCCCCTCTTACAGATGAGAAAACTGAGATTCAAACAGCTAAAGTTGCTTCTCTCAGAAGTGGCTGAGCCCAGGTTAGAACCCAGCCTGACGCCAAAGTGTGTGTCACTCTATTGGGCTGCCTCTGAGCACTCCTCTGGTTTAGGGACAAGGATAGAGAGGGCCAGGGAACAGGGAGGAACAGACTGCCCGAGGCCCAGCTCCACCCAGAAGGGCAGGTAAGCGTGGGTTCCAGAGTGGGGAGGCCCATCAGCCCCCAGGCCCTGGGCCCCTGGAGAGAAGCACATGCAGAGGGTAACAGTGTAGCTTCACCATTCTGAGTTGCCCTTCCCACCTCCCAGCAGGACAAGCTGAAGCCTCCTCCATTCCCCTCCTGCATCTCTGCCTCCAGCCCCCACCCCACGACAGGGACCTCTTAGCCCCTCCTGCAGGTTAGTTCCATCTTGGTGGTCTCACCCTGGTTGTTACGGCGATTTCAACAGCCCCAGGCACGGAGGCCTGCATGCTTTGGCTCTGACTCTGATCCCCACTCTCTACCCTTGCTGGTTACATGTCCTGGGGCTAGGTCATGGGACTAGGTCACCTCATGCCCCTTCAGCACCCTGAAACCCCACTGGTCCATCACTTGAGTGCATGTAACCCCAGTACTCCCCTCCCTTCTCTTTCTTCTCAGAGTGGCTTTGTATCTCCCCATCCCGGACCTTTTGGAAAAGACGCAATAGGAACCCATGATGGGGCTAGGGCCTCATAGGAGGATTCCTGCATGGCCTGGCCAAGGCAGTGGAAGACCACCTGGACTTGGAGACTACAAGGGGAGGAGACAGTGTGTGAGGCAAGAGGGGTCTGACTGTAAGGAGAGTCAGCCTTAAGGCCAGAGAGGCAGGGCCACACCCCACACCCAGACTTCGCCTGGGTCTTACAGCTATGCACAGCAGAAGTCCCCAAGATCTGGGTAGGGCATGGGGGGCAGGGGGAAGATCCTGGTGTGGATTTGGCGGATGTTGGGGGGATTGGGGATTGCTGTGCTTAGAGCTCGTCCTGATTCTAAGCCTCCTTCAGCCTTTTGCAGCCCTCCCACCAATAACTCAGCAACAGAAGCTATTTCAAAGTGACTGGGGAGGAGGGAAGGCACATGGGTGTGGAGTGGGGAGAGCCTGGGAGGCTGCACTGTGGTCCTGGGGTCCGCTCTGCCAGCCTGCGTTTGGCTGTTCAGCCTCAGCTTGTGCATCCCCTGGGACAGGAGCATCACCCCTCCAAGGCAGTCCCTGCCCTGTGGAGCGGTTCTGCCTGTGAGAAAGACCATTCTTACCGTGGGTCCAGAAGCCTCTCTATGGGCCTGCCTTGAGGTCAGAGCCCATATTCACCAGCTTGGGTCAGCATTGCCCTGCAGAAATCTATGGAGGAGACTCGGCACTCACCCCCACCCCCACCTCTCCACAGGTCTCTGAGGTCAGAGATGCTATTATTTTTTAGTTGTTCCATGGGCACAACCTCCTCACCCCACCCAAATACTGCCTTTTCTCTAGAGACCCTAATTGAACAGGACCCCTGCCCTCATGACTGAGTGTTCAGAGCTGATATGTACAGGCTGGGGGCCTCTTCTACTTGGTCTCCTTCTCCCCCTGAGTCTGCAGGAGCCTGCAATTGAGGTCCATGGAGGACCTGTGTCAGTTCCTCTACATTTAGACCTTTGTTCAGAGAACTCAGTTCTCCAGGCACAAGACACCCCCAATGGCATCTACTCGCCCCCAGCAGTGTGACGAGTTTTCAGACACCCCCACCCATCGAACACAGACTCCTCACTCATCTCCCCTGGCCCCAGACTTCTTCTAACACCCCAGGGCTGAGCAAGGCTCCTTAGAGCTGCTCTGTTCCACAGGCCTTCTTACTCCTCCAGAAACCATCTCTGAATTTAGGGGAGTGAGAACCTCATTAGCACACAAAGAGTCACCCCACTTCATCAAAATACTAGATTATTCTCAGTCATGGGCGCTTCGAAACTGTCCCCCTAAAGCAGAGCCTAAGACAAACACTCCCAGCGGGGAGCTTATTTAGGAATGTGACTGGGGGAGCAGGAGTGAGGGAACTGAGGGAGGGAGGTGAAACAGGGGAAGAAGAAAAAGCCAAAGCAAGGATGCATTACTGAGTTGGCCACAAGTGTTTGATCCTGTGGGACCTTCTGAAGAGCCTTGTGACAGGCGTCTCAGAACTGTCCCTCAGGGGACAGAGGGGAAACACTCCTTGGCTTCCACTCCCCATTGGTCAGGGCTGCCCCCCAAGCCATAATTCCCCTGCGCCTCTGGGGGAATGTGGAGCTGCTCTCCAAGCAGGAAGATAGAGGTAGAGATTCAGGGGGAGGGGAGGGGCTATCAGCTTATACTTGGGCTGAGCTGCTTGAAACCTGTGTTGACAGGACCTAACTGGACTAGGAGGTGAGGCTGAGAGGATGTGCAGTGATATGCAAAAGCCTCCAACATCAGAAAGAGTACAGTTTAATTGTGGACAAGGCAGCTCACGGCTAACGTGGCAAACCAGTGGCAGAACACCTTGGTCAAGAACAGCTGAGGTGGATGCAAAGGTCAACACTGGAAGGCACCCTAGAGGCAATGGTCTCACTGGACAGACAGATGAGGAACAAGGCCCAGAGAGGGCTCTGGCAGAGGCAGGCTAGAGGCTTTCCCTTCCAAAGAAATTCCAATGGTTACATGAGGCAACTTGGGTGAAATGCCGAGCTTCATGCGTGGCACACAGCTAGTGCTCAGAAATGGGAATGATAGCAACAACAACAATGACAATAATAATAATAGCAGCTTCTTATGTGAGCTTCCGTGTTCTGGCTGCTACACCTCCTGGGGTGCTTTTGGTATAACTGCACAAGTTCTCCATGTGCCTTAATTTTTCTGGTCTTCTTTCGCGCAGTGGCAGACAAGGAGAAAAGGTGGTGCTTTCAGCTGGAAACTCTAGCTCCATCACCAGAATGCACTTTATACAGTACTCACGTCCAGTGTGTGGCCTGGACCCCGGCTGTATCTCTCTGAGTTAAGGGCTGTGGGAGGGAGGAAGTTTGCAGTGAAGCTGTTCTAAAGCTACCTTTGGCTCCTTGAATGCCCTTTGTCCTCGAGAAGTGCATTCCATACAGCGTCCCTGGTGCTTCCCCAAGCTTTCTGACTTGGTGCTAACACCTGTTGGTCCTGGTAAGAGACTGTGCTTAAGGTGCAGAGCAGAAGAGATTCCCAAGTTCCACTGGTAAGCTCCAAGCAGTGAGTTCTCTTCCCAGAGCTCCTTTTGGTCCCTTGCCTCCCAAGTCCAGGCCCCTCTGGTCAGCATTTCCCTGCAGTCCTGCATCCTGCTTTCAATGCTTTGACTCCCCTGACCTTGTAAATAAAAGTCCCTGTATTTTCAGCTTTTCTGTAGTCCTTTACTCCAACCCCATTTTCCTCAGAGGACACCCCTTCCAGGCAGCCTGTGGGATGGACATTTCAGGGTATGCCCTCTGGGGTCAAGAGTGGCATCATCAGCAATATGTCAGAATCACTAGCAGTGTGCTGGAGATGGCACATACCAGATTACTATAGCAGATTCTATTCAGTGGTCAGCAACATTATGTCAGTAACTTGAAATCGCCCATGGGAGCTATATTTACACTAAAGCAATTGGCATATGCTATGAACCAAGTTTAGTTCTTTTCCCTGAAGAGCCTGTTGGTAAACATTTACCAGCACTCCACTGAAACCCCTGCTCCTCCTCCCTCTGCTCCTTTGAGACTCTCATCATCCAGGTGGACCCCCTCCACCTTCCTCATCACCCTCACCTACCAACCTCTCCTATCTCATTCACTGCAGGCTGTGGCACTTGCTCACAGCTTCCCCACCCAATTCCCACCACCATTTGGGAGCCTGCAGCCTCCTCCAGGCAGACCCACCATCTTGGCCTTCCTGGCTCATCCTACTCTCTCAATTTCTTTGGTAGCCTGTTTTTGCAGCCTGACTTTGCTGCATCCTATGTCAGGTGGTAAATACCACAATGCCAAGAAAGTCATGGTGTGGGGCCCAGCTGCAGCAGAGTTTTATGCACTGCTGGGCTTGCCCAGCCTCTGCCCCTTCTCCCAGCATAGTGCCTGGTTCTCTCCAGCTGCACTTTGGCTCCCCTGAGCATATGGCTCAGTCCCCCAGGGTAGGGTGAGTCCACTCCTGGCTTCTGCCCATTTCTGAGGGGAGTGGTCGCTGCAGGCTGTTGGAGGCGGGGCTCTGGCCCTCAGGGTCAGAGAGGCACCCTGCCCCGGGACTCAGGGCGCTTGGGTTCTAGACCCCATTCTGCCCCAGATTTACTAGGTGCTCTGGATTAACTTTCTGCTCTCTGTGTGCCAACTTTTCACTTCTATAAAATGGGGATATATAATCCTAGACCTCTGATGTAGGGAGAATCAGACAGACTCGGGCTTTTCTGACTGGAAGGCTGATCTCTATTGAGGATGGTCTGGAGTCCTGGCAAGAGTCACTGTGAGCTGCTTGGCAGCAGGGATTCCATCTGATTCTTTTGTGTAGTCCCAGCCTGGCCCCATCCAGGCCAAGTCAGTGGACACCGGCATAGCAGCCATGGGCAGGCAGCGACAGCCAACCCCTGGCCAGCAGCTGGTGGATCAAAGAGAACTGAGCCACCCTAACAGTTGTTGGGTACAAGACAAATCGGTTCCCCAGGCTATGCCTGCAGGCTGCAGCCCTTCGGTCAGGTGTGTGAAAAGGGTAGGAGGGCCTCAGCTGCCCCTCCCCAGGCCCTCTCTTTCTCCTGTTCCTACCATCTGCTGTCCTAACTCCCTTGGGGGATCTCCCTGCCAGCACCTAAATGGATTACAGGTGAGAATCCCATAGCTTGGTCTCTAAGGCCCCAAAGGGTTTCCATCATCCTCACTCCAGGCTTTGTGGGAACCGCTGCACCATTCCAAGGAGCTTAGCAAGTCTTCCGTGGTACCCAGCTTTCCTCCTCCGTCTTCTCATTGGGTGGAGAGCAGTGGTTCTCACACTTCAGCCTGCATCAGAATTACCCTGGAGGGCTTGTTAAAACACGGATTGCTAGGCTCATCCCCAGGTCTGTCGTGGAACCTGAGACTTTTGCCTTTTGGGCAAGTTTCCAGGTAATGCTGTTGCTGCTGGTATGGGAACCACACTTTGAAAACCACTAGCAGTTAAGGCCATGGTGTTACGACCGCCATTTTCTGGAGGAGGAAATTGAGGCTGGTAAGGCCCTTGCTCAGGGTCCCAGAATGGCTCAACACTAAGCGGTTACTGCCTCTGGTGTCTGGAGAAGCCCAGGAGGGCAGGTATCTGTTATTCCATCCCTGTTGGCAGACGCCAGGCAAATGGCTATGGACAGGTAGTGACTGCCACTCTCTGGCCAACACTGGTAAAGACCTAGGCTGGTGGCTCCACTGCTGCCACCTGCCTGTTTTCCCCAGACAGAGGCCAGCCCAGAGACCCAGGTTGCAGGGTAGGAAGCCAATTTCAGGAGGTTCCCTGGATCAGCCTCCCTGGACCAGCTGGAGAAGGAGTCGGGGGGTCCCCTGTGGGTTTGGATATGAACCCAGACTCCTGTCTCTGGCCCGAAAATAGTCCTGCCCCAACCCTCTCAGCCACCCCTTTCCTTCCTGACCTCCTGTTTCCCACCTTCCCCTCTCCTAACACTGTGGAACTGGAAATGAAAAAAGAAATAGCCATCTCCCACTTCGGTCTGGCTTCAATCTTATTCTTCAACTTGCTGGCTAAGGGAACCTGGAGAAGTCACTTTGCCTCCCTTAGGGTCAGTTTACTTCTGTGTAAAATAATGTTAATCCCTATGCCATAGCATTATTCTGTGCTGTTGTGTTTCTCAGTGCGTGGCTCAGTTTGACAAGATATGTTTGACAAGAAATTTTCACATATTGAGGTGTATGGAGTAGCTATTCTAGTTCAAAACTGATTCGGCTTGAACTAAAGAAGCTTGGCTTATGGCTTATCACACGTACATTGTACATCTGTTCTAACCATTAAAGAGTGCATTAAACATTATCTCAAAGTAAAAGAATGCACTCTCAAGACACCCTGTCAGCCCCTATAGTCCCTTTCCTGGACATCAGGATCATGTTGACTTGCTAATTTGCTACTGAATACCTCTTTGAAACTTTGATGAATATGTTTAATGTATGTTCTTTGTTCTAAAAAGGTATAAAGCAGGGGCCAGCCCTATGGTCGAGTGGTTAAGTTTGCGCACTCTGCTTCTGCAGCCCTGGGTTCGCTGGTTCAGATCCTGGGCATGGACCTACGCACATACCGCTCATCAAGCCATGCTGTGGAGGCATCCCACATAGAAGAACTAGAATGACCTGCAACTAGCATATACAGCTGTGTACTGGGGCTTTGGGGAGGAAAAAAATAAAAGGAGGGAGATTGGCAACAGATGTTAGCTCAGGGCCAAACTTCCTCAACAACAACAAAAAGTATACCTTAAAAAAAAAGACAGTACCTACCTCACTACTATGAGGAGTAACTGATTTTTTTTAAAAAAATGTATAAAGCTGTACTGAAAATCATGCTTCTCTGGAATGCTTTCTTCCTTTGTGAAAACTCTTTCCTGGATTATAGTCCTCACCTTGGCTCAAGTAAAACTCACCTTCTCTCTCTTAACTATAGAACGGTTATTGGTTATTTACATCAATACATAGCTCTTCAAATGTTTAAAACCAAAACAAAAGTTTGGAGATACTAGGGTCTCCAAAGTGGGATTTGTGTACTCCAGATGGTGAGCAAGACCATCCACTGGGGTATAGAAAGAAAATATTAGACCTTCTGATTATTTTTATCTCATCCTTTTGAATTCTATTTTTGTGTTTGTTTTATAATATACGTAAATATATTAGCAGAATAGTACATACACATGATTTATAAATAATATACACATATTTAGGCACATGCTAAACATTTTTTAATGACATATATACATGGTCACTGCTTGGAGCGGGGGTGGGTCCTGTAACTTTCTAGAAGTTTCCTTGTGAGGAAATGTCCAGAGTAGGTCATATCTGGGTGATGTCTGGGAGTTGCCCTGGCTATTAGCAACTGCTATTCCATCCCTGTTGGCAGAGGCCGGCCAAATGGCTGTGGACAGACAGTGGCTGCCACTCTCTGGCCAACACTGGTAAAGACCTAGGCTGGTGGCTCCACTGCTGCCTTAGTTGTCCAGGGAACCAGTGAAGAAAGGAGACCCTGGGGCTTTCAGGGCCTTCCCAAGTGTGGGCTGTATGTAATAACATTTACTCTTTGAGTGTTTACTATATGCCAGATACTGTTCTAAGCACTTTACATATGTTAACTCTTTTAATCCTAATATCAGCTCTAAAAGGAAGGTACTATGATTATCGCCATTTTAGAGATAAGGAAATGAGGTCCAGTGAGGTTACATAATTTACCCAGAGCAGCCAAGATTGAACTTGCCAGTGCAACTGGTATTCTGGCCCTAGAGCCTGAGTTGTTTAAATCCTATTTGCCCAAGCTGCAAACAAGAAGGGCCTGGGGCCCTTGATTATGCAGGCAAGGAGGAGAGAAGGAGGTGCAAGTTGATCCAAGAGTGGAAGACTCTTGGGGGGCAGAGTGAGGGGTGGCAGCCATAGAAGAGGGACACCGTGTGAGATACTGCAGCCTGCAGGAGAGAGGGCTGTGAGGGATCAGAATTGGCCACCTCAAAATATGCCTCTTTGGGGCTGGCCCCATGGTGGAGTGGTTAAGTTTGCATGCTCCGCTTCCACCACCTGGGGTTTTGCTGGTTCGGATCCTGGGCATGGACCTAGCACCCCTCATCAGGCCACGCTGAGGCGACGTCCCACATAGCAGAGCCAGAAGGACCTACAACTAGAATATTCAACTATGTCGGGGGCTTTGGGGAGAAGAAGAAGGAAAAAAAGAGAAGATTGGCAACAAATGTTAGCTCAGGACCAATCTTTTTTTTTTTTTTTTTAAGAAAAGTCTCTTTGCCTTGATTATTTTCAGGAACAAAAGATAACCATAGGTAACTCTGGGTATTGACAGACTGTGAGGGTCCCAGCTAAGCCCATTCTTATCTACCAAACATTTGCTTTTCCATCTCCATGAAAATTGCCTTTCTCCCCTTTGAAGCCCCAAACCACTAGCCCCAAAACCTTCCTTCATCTTTAGCTGAAGATGATATTTAAGCTGGCAGCTCGGCCATTCTGGCAAGTTACTCAGCTTTCCTGGGTTTCTCCCATGTTTACATGTTATAAAGCTTTATTTGATTTTCTTCTGTTATTCTGTCTCATGTCAGTTTAACTCTTAGGCCAGCCAGAAGGACCCAGAGTGGGTAGAGGATTTGTTTTTCTTCCCTACAGGGCAAATGGACAACAGGAAAGAGGAGAGTGGACAGTCAGCTGTGGGGGCCAGGGCGGGAGCCTGGAATGAACATCAGAAAGGCAGGGTGGGCAACAGCATGCCTTCGGGCAACTTGTGGGCCCACATAGGCAGGGTGTGTGCGACCTCTGCAGTGGGCCAGGATGCGTGCATGGGGGCAGACCTGCATTGATGGGGTGTGTAGGCAGGTGGCTGGTGGGGCTTGTGAGCTGCAGCAGACTTGTGTTTCTCAAACAGCCACATAGGACATCAGCCCCACCTTCCAATGCCTGAAATAATTGTGTGCTGCGACATCTGGGGCTGACCCCACCCAGCTGCACTACCAAGAGAGCTGACAACAGCCTTGCAGGCTGGAGGCCTACAGAAGTTGTGAGCCCCTGGCCTAGCGACCAGCCATGCTGGGGACCTAGTCACTTAACAGAAAAACTGAAGCAGGAATGTGCTATTAGGCCTTGCAGCCAATTGTGCTGGAGCTCCCCATACCTGATAAAGTGACTGAAGGGACTGTAGCAGCCACACCCAGCTGAGCATTACAACCAGGTGGCTGGGATCAGCCTAGCTTCCCCCTGCACCTGCAGCAAGAGCAACTCTGCCAGAACAGAAGGACACATGTAGTGCACACAGGGGACACTCCTGGAACATTTAGAACTGTTGACAAGAGGGAGGCACACTGCTGGGCCTCATAAGGCATCTCTTACATAAGGTCATTTCTCTAAAATTGGGAGACATAGTCTACTTAATACATAGATATAAGCACAGAGAAAGAGGCAAAATGAGGAGACAAAGGGATACATTCCAAATAAGGGAGCAGCACAAGTGCTCAGAAAAAGAACTAAGTGAAACAGAGATAAACAATCTACCTGATAAAGAGTACAAACTAATAGTCATAAGGATGCTCACTGGTCTTGGGAGAAGAATGGATGAATACAATGAGAACTTTAACAGAGAATCAGAAAATATAAAAAAGAACCAGTCAGAACTGAAGAATATAATAGCAAAAATGAAAAATTCACTAGAAGGACTCAACATCAGAGGAGATGATACAGAAGAATGGATCAGAGAGTTGGACAAAAGACTAGAGGAAATCACCCAAGCTGAACAGAAAAAAGAATTAGAAAGATCAAACACTGTCTAAGGGGCCTCTAGGACAACGTCATGCACACTAACATCTGTATTATAGGTGTCCCATGAGGAGAAGAGAGAGACAAGAAAGGAGAGAATCTATTTGAAGAAATAATAGCTAAAAAGTTTCCTAACCTAAGGAAGGAAACAGACATTCAGGTACAGAAAGCACAGAGAGCACCAAACAAGATGAACCCAAAGAGGCCCACACCAAGACACATTATAATCAAAAAGTTGAGAGTTAAAGATAAAGAGAGAATTCTAAAATCTGCAAGAGTAAGGCAACAAGTTCATACAAAGGAAACCCCATAAGGCTATCAGCTGACTTCTCAGCAGAAACCTTACAGGCTAGAAGGGAGTGGCATGATATATTTAAAATACTGAAGGGACAAAACCTACAGCCAAGAATATTCTACCCATCAAGGTTATCATTCAGAATGGAGGGAGAGATAAAGAGTTTTCCAGACAAGCAAAAACTAAAGGAGTTTATCAGCAATAAACCAGTCTTACAAGAAATGCTAAAGGGACTTATTTAAGTGGAAAAGAAGAGACCACAAATAGGAATAAGAAAATTATCCAAAAAACTAAGCAATAAAATAACTGGTAAAGGCAATATACAGTAAAAGTAGCAGATCAACCACCTATGAAGATAATATGAAGGTCAAAAGACAAAAGTACTAAAACCATCTATTTCCATGATAAGAGGGTGATGGATACACATACACACAAAAGAGGTTAGATATGATATCAAAAACATAAAATGTGAGAGGAGGGGTGTAAAAGAGTAGAGCTTTTAGCAAGAGGTCAAACTTAAGAAACTATCAACTCAATATAGATTGCTTTATATGTAGGTCATTATATATGAACCTCATGGTAATCACAAATGAGAAATCTATAATAATACACAAAAAATTAAGAGAAAGGAACCCAAACATAATACTAAAGAAAGGCATCAAACTACAAGGGAAGAGAGCAAGAGAAGAAGAAAGGAACAGAGAAGAACTACTAAAACACCTAGAAAAAAAGTAACAAAATGGCAATAAGTACATACTTATCAATAGCTACTTTAAATGTCAATGGAATAAATGCTCCAATCAAAAAGCACAGAGTGGCTGACTGAATAAAAAAATAAGACCCATATATATGCTGCACACAAGAGACACACTTCAGACTTAAAGACACTCATAAACTGAAAGTGAAGCAATAGAAAAAAAATACTCCATGTGAATGGCAATGAAAAGAAAGCTGGGGTAGCAATATTTATATCAGACCAAATAGACTTTAAAACAAAAACTGTAACAAGAGAGAAAGAAAGTGTTATATAATGATAAAGGGAACAATTCAACAAGACGATATAACACTTGTAAATATCTATGCACACAACATAGGAGCACCTAAATATAGAAAGCAATTATTAACAGAAATAAAAGGAGAAATAGACAGTTAAGACAATAATAGTAGGGGACTTTACACTCCATTTACATCAATGGATAGATCACCCAAACAGAAGATCAATAAGGAAACATTGGCCTTAAGTGACACATTAGACCAGGTGGACTTAGTAGATATATACAGAACATTCCACCCAAAAACTGCAGAATACACATTCTTTTCAAATACACATGGAACATTCTCTAGGATAGATTACATATTAGGCCACAAAACAAGTCTCAATAAATTTAAGAAGATTGAAATCTTTTCTGACTACAGTTGTATGAAACCAGAAATCAACTACAGGAAGAAAATTGGAAAAGCCACAAATATGTGGAGATTAAACAAAATGCTACTGAACAATGATTAGGTCAATGAAGAAATCAAAGGAGAAACCAAAAAATACCTGGAGACAAATGAAAACAAAAACACGGCATGCCAAAATTTATAGGACACAGCAAAAGCAGTTCTAAGAGGGAAGTTTACAGCAAAACAAGCCTACCTCAACAAATAATAAAAATCTCAAATAAACAATCTAACAATGCACCTAAAGGGACTGGAAAAAGAAGAACAAAGTCCAAAATCAGTAGAAGGCAGGAAATAATAAAAATTTGATCAGAAATAAATGAAATACAGACTAAAAAAAAAAGAAAAAAATCAATGAAACTAAAAGCTAGTTCTTTGGAAAGACAAACAAAATGAACAAAACTTTAACCAGACTCACCAAGAAAAAAAGAGAGAAGGCTCAAATAAATAAAATCAGAGATGAAGGAGGAGCAATTACAACAGACACCTCAGAAATACAAAAGATTATAAGAGAATACCATGAAAAGCTATATGCCAACAAACTGGATAATCTAGAAAAAATGGATAAATTCTTAGAATCATACAACCTTCCAAAACTGAATCAAGAAGAAGTAGACAGGGGCCGGCCCGGTGGTGCAGTGGTTAAGTTTGCACGTTCCGCTTCTCAGCGGCCCGGGGTTTGCTGGTTCGGATCCCGGGTGCGGACACGGCACCGCTTGGCAGCCATGCTGTGGTAGGCATCCCACATATAAAGTAGAGGAAGATGGGTATGGATGTTAGCTCAGGGCCAGCCTTCCTCAGTGAAAAGAGGAGGACTGGCAGTAGTTAGCTGAGGGCTAATCTTCCTCAAAAAAAAAAAAAAGAAGTAAACAATTTGAACAGACCAATCACAGTAAGGAGATCAAAACAGTAACAAAAAACCTCCTCCAAAAATGAAAGTCCAGGACCAGACGGCATCCCTGGTGAATTCTACCAAACATTCAAAGAAGACAATACCTATCATTCTCAAACTTTTCAAAAAAATTGAAGAGGAGGGGAAGCTTCCTAACACATTCTATGAGGCCAACATTACCCTGATACCAAAACCACACAAGGACAACACAAAAAAAGAAAATTACAGACCAATATCACTGATGACCATTGATGCAAAAATCCTCAACAAAATACTAGTAAACTGAATACAACAATACATTAAAAAGGTCATATACCATGATCAAGTGGGATTTATTCCAGGGATGCAGCGATGGTTCAACACCTGCAAATCAATCAACATGACACACTACATTAACAAAATGAAGGGTCATCTTAACAGGTGCAGAGAAAGCATTTGACAAGATACAGCATCCATTTATGATAAAAACTCTGGATAAAATGGGTGTAGAAGGAAAATACTTCAACATAATAAAGGCCATATATGACAAATTCACAGCTAATATCATACTCAATGGAGAAAAAGTGAAAGCTATCCCTCTGAGAACAGGAACCAGATAAGGATGCCTACTGTCACCACTCTTATTTAACATAGTATTGGAAGTCTTAGCCAGAGCAATCATGCAAGAAAAAGAAATAAAAGGGACCCAAATTTGAAAGGAAGAAGTGAAAGTGTCACTATTGCAGATGACATGATTTTATATGTAGAAAACCATAAAGAATCCACCAAAAAAACTTTTAGAAATACTAAATAAATACGGTCAGGTTGCAGGATATAAAATCAACATACAAAAATCAGTTGCATTTCTATATACTAACAATGAAGTAGCAGAACGTGAAATTAAGAATACAATCCCATTTACAATTGCAACAAAAAAAATAAAATACCTAGGAATAAATTTAAGCAAAGAGGTGAAAGACTCGTACACTGAAAACCATAAAACGTTGTTGAAAGAAATTGAAGAGGACATAAAGAAATGGAAAGATATTCCATGCTCTTGGATTGGAAGAATTAACACAGTTAAAATGTCCATACTTCCTAAAGCAATCTACAGATTCAATGCAATCTCTATCAAAGTTCTAACGACATTTTTCACAGGAATAGAACAATGAATCCTAAAATTTATATGGAACAATAAAAGACCCTGAATAGCCAAAGGGATCCTGAGAAAAAAGAAGAAAGCTGAAGGCATCACGCTCCCTGCCTTCAAAATCTACTACAAAGCCATAGTAACCAAAACAGTCTGGTACTGGCACAAAAACTGGCACACAGATCAATGGAACAGAACTGAAAGCCCAGAAATAAACCCACACATCTATTGACAGCTAATTTTTGACAAGGGAGCCAAGAATATACAGTGGAGAAAGGAAAGTCTCTTCAATAAATGGTGATGGATAAACTGGACAGCTACATGCAAAAAAGTGAAAGTAGACCATTATCTTTCTCCAAAAACAAAAATGAACTCAAAATGGATTAAAGACTTGAATGTAAGACCTGAAACCATAAAACTTCTAGAAGAAAACATAGGCAGTACGCTCTTCAGCATCAGTCTTAGCAGCATATTTTCAAATACTATGTCTGATCAGGCAAGGAAAACAACAGAAAAAATAAACAAATGGGACTACATCAAACTAAAAAGCTTCTGCACAGCAAAGGAAACCATCAACAAAACGAAAAATAACCTAACAATTGGGAGAAGATATTTGCAAACTATATATCTGATAAGGATAAAGATACAAAATATATAAACAACTCATACATCTCAACAACAAAAAAACAAACAACTCAATTTAAAAATGGGGGCATCGGCTCCATGGCAGAGTGTTAAAGTTCTGCGCACTCCACTTCAGTGGCCCAGGGTTTGTGGGTTCAGATCCCAAGTGTGGACCAACTCCACTGATCAGCCATGCTGTGGAGGCATCCCATGTACAAAGTAGGGGAAGATTGGCACAGATGTTAGCTCAGGGCTAATCTTTCTCCAGTAAAAAGAAAGAGGAGGGTTTGCAACAGATGTTAGCTCAGGGCAAATCGTCCTCACAAAAAAAGGGGGAAAAACGGGCAAAAGATTTGAACAGACATTTTTTCAAAGAAGATATACAGTTGGGCAACAGGCACATGAACAGATGTTCAACATCGCTAATTATTAGGGAAATGCAAATCAAAACTACAAGAAGCTATCACCTCATGCCTATCAGAATGGCTATAATTATCAAGACAAGAAATAACAAGTGTTGGAGAGGATGTAGAGAAAAGGGAACTTTCACACACTGTTGGTGGGAGTGCAAGCTGGTGCAGCCACTATGGAAAACAGTATAGAGATTCCTCAAAAAATTAAGAATAGAACTACCATACAATCTAGCTATTCCATTGCTGAGTATTTACCCAAAGAACATGAAAACACAAATGTGTGTAAAGATATATGCACCCCTATGTTCCCTGCAGCATTATACACAATAGCCAAGACTTGGAAACAACTTAAGGGCCCATCAAGGGGTGAACAGATAAAGAAGATGTAGTATAGGGGCCGGCCCCATGGCCGAGTGGTTAGGTTAGCATGCTCTGCTTCGGCGGCCCAGGGTTTCACCAGTTTGAATCCTGGGTGCGGACATGGCACCGCTCCTCAAGCCATGCTGAGGCAGCATCTCACATGCCGCAACTGGAAGGACCCACAACTAAAAATATACAACTGTGTACCAGGGGCTTTGGGAGAAAAAGGAAAAATAAAATCTTTAAAAAAAAAAGAAAAGATGTGGTATATATACACAATGGAATACTACTCAGCCTTAAGAAATGATGAAATCCAGCCATTTGTGACAACATGGATGGACCATGAGGGCATTATGCAAAGTGAAATAAGTCAGAGGGAGAAAGTCAAATACCACATGATCTCACTCATAAATAGAAGATAAAACAACAACAACAAACAAACACATAGATACAGAGATTAGGTTGCTGGTTACCAGAGGGGGAAAGGGAGGAAGGAGGGCAAAAGGGGTGACTGGGCACATGTGTATGGTGATGGGTGGTAATTAGTCTTTGGGTTGTGGACATGAGGTAATCTACAAAGAAATTGAAAGATAATGAGGTACACCTCCAATTCATATAATGTTATAAACCAATGTCACCTCAAAATAAAGGGAAAAAAAGGAAAGAAAGGTAGGGTGGGGTTCCTGAGATCAGGCTTTGCCAGACAGTGTTCTGAGGAGGCCCTTGAGAGCCCCACACAGGGCAGACACAGCCTGTGGAGTCCCCCCTCCCTCTGCCTGTGCTGAGCAGAAAGCAGAACCTTCACCTGCATCCCACTCCACACCCACTGATTCATGTTTTTTCTAGGAAGTCAAGTAAGGCTTCCTGGAACTGGAGCAGAGGCAGCTCTTCCTCCCAAGGAGGTGGTGAGCTCTCTGTCTTTGGAGGTACGCAAGCAGAGGCTGGATGACCCCATGATGGGGCTTTGTAGAGGGAGATAGATGTGCGATAGACCTATAAGGCTCCTTCCCCTTCTGAAATGCTCAGACCTGTGACTCTGAGTGGAGTGGAGGGATGTAGAGTGTCAGGCCCAGGACACTGTGGCCTTGCGTTACTCTGCCTGCCTCTCAGCCTCTCTCTGGGGCTGAGGCTGGCTAGTAAGTGAGCCACTCTCTGGGAACAGCTATATCCCTGTAGGGCTGAGCCTTTCAGGGCAAGCCTCCCAAATTTGGCCTCCTTATGATCTGCAGAGCTTTTCAGGGCAGGCTATACATCTGCGTTATTTCACAATTAGCTTGGATTTTCATTTGGTTTTATTCTGAAATCCTTCATTCTCTCCTAATCTGCAAGCTTACAACTCACAGATATTTCAATGGCATGTAGTTGCACTGGCAATCCTCTCCAGATTTGCTCTGCAAGTGGTGTTCAGGGAATCTGTGAACTTTATGGAAAATAGTCATATTTGAATTTTCCCTAACCTCTAATTTGAATTTAACATTTCCTTTAATTATGAATGTAGGCAATAAACCCCAGAAGTATTAGCAGTACTTGTAGTTTTGTCACCAATACAAATCACAGATATTTTCCTATCACATTACAGCTGTCATAGAATAATTTGAAATGTTAATGCTCATTGCTACTTTGAAATTACAGAAGTTATTAGACCTGCTGCATTAATAAAGAAGTATATATATTACTATTTCACAAGTATTTTGATAACTATTTTCATATAGTTGGTTTCCTTTGTAATCCTATGTGGTTTCTTTTTATGTATTTAAAAATATTATGTGAGACAGGATTCTTAGACTGCATGAGATACCGAAGATGTCCACGGCACAGAAAATGCCAGGTATCCTTGCTTCACAATCCCAACACTAAGGCCATGACAATGACCCTGTGTGCCTGGTGCTCTGGGGGGCAGAAGAACGAAAGCACGTGCACTACACATCCTTTTTGAATGAATGATTTGCAGCTCCTATCACAATTATAGAATTACAGAGCAGGAAAATCTTTAGAAAGCCCTTGTTGCAATGATTTTCAAATTTCTTGGCCACAACTCACAGCAAGAAATACATTTTCCTTTGTGACCCATTACCTGCACACGTGAAACTGATTTTTTATAAAACATGATGTACCTTTACTATGCACGATACGCTCTTACATCTTCTATTCTATTTTTTCTTAATCTACTCTATTTCTTTTTGAGAGATGATTAAATTTTTCTTCAGAACAACTAGTATGGCTTACAAAAATTGAGTTAATGCCCAAACAATTTGCTTCAATTGGAAAGTAATAGTAGCAGATTTGGAAGCAAGCTAACAGAAGGATGAAAGCCTTAGTATTCTGATAACAGATAAAATTAAAAGGCAGACTCTGGAGGTGGAGTACTTACAGTTAATGGGCAGAAAAAGAGAAAAAAAATCCACATAAAATCAAATCATGCAAGTTAAAATTGACATATAGTTGTAAGCATTTTCGACAGCCAATATTTTACTTTCTGTTTGGTGAGGAAGATTGGCCCTGAGCTAACATCTGTTGCCAATCTTCCTCTTTTTGCTTGAGGAAGATTGTCGCTGAGCTAACATCTGTTCCAACCTTTCTCTATTTTGTATGTGGGATGCCGTGACAGCATGGCTTGATGAGTGGTGTGTAGGTCTGCACCTTGGATCTGAACCTGCGAACCCTGGGCCACCAGGGCTGAGCATGTGAACCTAACCACTACACCACTGGGCCAGCCCCTTAAATTTTACCATTCTTAAAGTGAGAGTCTTCAAAAATACTTCTTTATATTCAAAAACTAAAAGTTAAAGTAAAGATGGCCCAATTATCCTGGTGTGGGAGAGGTCATGTAATCAGTCTATTTTCAAAACCCAGAGAAACCCACAAACTGCCAAAAAAATCAAAGGGGCAGATTGGTCAAAACTAAGGCAACTGGTTGTACAGGAAGGCAGCAAATCACTAATCATTTCACTGCTAAAATCCATTGCTTTGATGACTGATGTTAAGTCTTTTCTCCACTTTAGGAACCTGGGTCCCAGTCATTGCAGGGTCCACTTCTGTGTATTTGGTTCTGGAAAGTGCCTGGACACCAGGTTTCACTCAGCACTTCAGTAAATGAAATGAGAACTGCCTCCAGCTTGAAGACAAGCACCCCTGGCCTAAGGATATAATTTGTGCATTATTCCTTAGCTTCAGGGCCAAACGCCCACTGGTCAAATATATCCAGAATAGTAACAGGGACAGCTTGACTTCTGGGAGGCGCCACATAAGACTTTTGACAATTCAGGCAGTCTTGAAGCCTGCTCACTTTGACTCAAACTTTCTAAACCAGTGACATGTACGGGATCCACTGGGGCTGGCTGGATAAAGTTTCCATGGACAGAGGTATCACTGAGAGAATTACTGAGGACCAGAGAATGGGTCCTGGGAGACTTGTGAGTGTAGTCAGCAAATTTCTGGGTCATACAGCCTCCCCAAAAAGCCCCCAAGACGAACTTTATCCAATTGTATGGATAAACAGTTGCGTGGTCTAACAGTCGTCTGAAATCATCATAGAACTCGAAAAGGTCCTAATAAACTAGATCCTGTGAAGCTCTAAGTACCAGAAAAACCAAAAAAGAGGACACGGATACTTCAGGGGGTTGCACTCACTGTTACTTTACTATCATCACCTTCTACTAGAATCTTTTTGGATTTCTAAACCAGTTTTAATCAAGAGAGACTGTAATCTCTCCCATGAATAGCTGGAACAGGGCTTACCCTTCAGGGGCCGCCCCTAGACATTTCACTCCTCCAAAGATCTTTTCCCAGAAACAGACTGGGCAGTGACCAGCAGCCAGGAGCCCCTGGGTAGATTTTCGAGGACAGGGCGCAGGCTTCCTCCTTTCTATCTCCTTACTTCAAAATACTGGTCACAACCTACGAAATTGATATCTGTCACACTAATAGGTTGTGACTTGCAGTTTGAAAAACAAAGCTCTATTTCACGGATTTTAAAGCAAGAAAACTCTAGAAGTCATCACACTGGGTGGAATCTCAAAGCACAACAGGAGCAACCGGACGCCAGGAGACGCACCGCAGTTGCTGGAACCCAAAACTGCGCTTCGGGAAGCAGGTTCCCAGATGCTCCGCCTCTGGCGGCAACGAATGTGACCGGGGCGTGGCTTCTCCCCTTTTCTCCCCGCAACTCTCCCCCCTCCCCCCCACCCCTTCCCCTCCCCCCCTCCTCCCTTCCCCCCCCCTCCTCCCTTCCCCCCACCTCCTCCCCGCCCTCGCGTCTGCCTGGCGCGCGGCGTAGCGACGGCAGGGGGCGCTGCGGCTTGGGGGGACGCCCCGCCCCTTCGTTAGCTCATCGCCGCGCGCCGCGGTCGCTCCGAGTCAGACGTCAGACGTGCGGCGGGCAGTGCAGTGGGTCAGAGCAGCGGTGAGTGGGTCCGCACGGCCGTTGAGGCTGGCAGTGGTTGGGGCCGCTGACAGCCCGGGCCAGAGGGCGGGTGAGCGAGGGTGGGCCCGAGGCTGTCTCTAAGCAGTTTTGCTCAGGGATGCTCTGGGCCGCGGGGCCGAGGGTGACTTCTGTGACTCCATTTACCCTGGCTGTCTCTTGGTTTGGGGGTCTGAGGGGAGAGGGAAGGCCCGTAGGTGGCCTCTCTTGCGTCCTGAGAATGTTCTGTGCAGCCTCGAGATGAGGGCTGGTTTCTCTGCGAGAGAGGTCTCTGTTCCCGTAGATGGAAGGACTGTCTTAACCAAAGTTTGCCAGTGGTGGGCCACGCTGTCTTCTTAGGTAGTGAGCTTCCCATCACTGGATGTGTAGAAGCACGGGCCCCGTTCTCTTTACGTCAGGTACCATGTAGTATTGTGGGTTATTGACGTGCCCGAGTACTTTGATAGAGGCTTGTGTAGTGTTCTTTGGAAACACTGAGGAGCGAGCAATGAATTCTGCCTGGGAAATTGGGGAAAAGTTTCCTAAAGAAAGAAGGTGGCAAAAGAGGGCTTTGGTGTCCTCTTAGCTTTGAAATTACCTGTCATAAGATAAGAGGCTGGTGTAAAAGGTGTTGTAGCCTGATAGCCTGTACTATAGCTTGTATCCACCTTCTGTCAGACTGACCTTGGGGAAGCTGCCTTAACCTCCGTCAGTCTCACTTTCCTTATCAGGAAGGTGGAGGTGATAGTAAGGATACTTACTAAATGGGAGTATGAGGGTTCAGTGAGCTAATCCGTGTCTAGTACTTAAAACAGCCTGACTCATGGTACAGCCTCAAATGTGCACTCATTGATAGAAGCACACCTCTGTCTTGAGGAGGCTAGCTTCTTGGAATTTGGCTTCCTACGAGCCTTTCTACTCTTTTTTGTTTCTCGCTGTTGCTAAATGTGAGTCCAGGGTTGGAAGGGGAGAGGGCAGGCCTCTGCTTCACTGGGCAGATGGCTGGTGCCTGAGCAAAGGTTGGATGCCATTCACTTCAGCAAAACTGGCTTGAGCTCCTTCCTGTCTTTCCTACCCTGGGCAGAATTCTGTTCTTGGGCCACAAATGAATTAAGCACTACCAACTTGGTTGGGATCTTCACAGGCAAAGATTGTTTAGAAATCATTTGTTTTTTCTGTTTTGTTTTGGGGAAGATTAGCCCTGAACTAACTGCTGCCAGTCCTTCTCTTTTTGCTGAGGAAGGCTGGCCCTGAGCTAACGTCTGTGCCCATCTCCCTCTACTTTTTATATGTGGGACGCCTACCACAGCATGGCTTGTCAAGCGGTGCCATGTCCGCACCCAGGATCTAAACCGCCGAACCCCGGGCCGCCGAAGTGGAACGTGCGCACTTAACTGCTGCGTCACCGGGCCGGCCCCTGTTTTTTCTGTTATTCTTCACAGCAGTGTTTTGGGGTTTGCAGATTTAAAGCGAGTAACCTGAACCTGGATGCCTTGGCTGTATGGTCTCTTCTGTCTGTGGATAGAATTGAGGGGGCCATGAACTTGGATGAGGAGGAAAATTGCATCCTTCTGTTCACTAACCTCTGAAAATTAACATTTCCTTCAATTATGAATGTAGGCAACAAATCACAGTATTAACAGTGTGACTTTGTCACCAATAGAAATCACAGGAATTTTCATATCTAGGATAGTGTGTAAGTTCATCATAGTGTTAAAATTATGGTAATTATTAGACTTGCTACTAGATCTTAAATTATAATATTGTAGCAGAGTCACATGTTATGCTATCACAAATTTAATTTTCCTATTTTGGTAAACTTTTGTTTCAGCATACAGTGAATCCTCTTTATTCTCAGATTCCGTATTTCCGATTTAGTGCCTATTTCAAGCCCCAGCATCAATACTTGCGGTGCTTTTGTGTTCTTTCGTGGACGTGTGGAAGGTGGTGAAGAATTTGAGTCACCTGACCCACACATTTTCAGCTGAACAAGGAGATGCTCTGCCTTCTTGCTTCAGCTCTCATCCTGTAAACAAGTGTCCTTTTTTTCAGTCTATTTAGTGCCATGATTTTTTCATTTTTGTGCTTTTTGTTGGTGATTTCGCTGTTGAAAATAGCCCCCGAGCACAGTGCTGAAGCACTGTCTTGGTGTTCTCAAGGCAGGAAGGCTGTGATATTTCTTATGGAGAAAATACGTGTTTGATAAGCTTCATTTAGGCCTGAATTATACTGCTATTTGCTATGAGTTTAATTTTAATGAATTACCAATGTATAGTAAATAAGATGTCTTAAAGCAGAAACACACATAAAACAAAGTTACGTATTGATCAGTTGACAAAAATGTTGTTACCAGAGGCTTGCAGAAACCTGTCCCAGTATTTCCCCTAGGAGCGATGGATTGGTATTCGCTGATTCATGTTCGCAGCAACTTTATAGAATGTAACTGCCTTGAATAACAAGAATAGACTGTACTTGGTTTTCTTTCTAATCCTATGTATCTTATTTTCTATATTTAAAAACATCCTGAGAAGGGGTTTATAGGCTTTACAAGGCTGCTAGAGGGGTCTGTGGCACACACACAAAAAACATTAAGAATCCTTATTATAGCCCTGAGAAATTAAATCTGTTCTTAAAGTAAGTTTGTGTTTAGCTGAGCTAAGTCTTTGAAGACTTTGATGTCTTTGGGGAGACTTGTGTATCCTCCTAGCTCCTGTTCTCTTTTGCATGCCTTTAGGCTCTTGTAGGCATTTTTGGCTGAGACTCCTGCATGGACTGTAAGAACCTTGCTACCCCATATTTGCTTGTTGAGTTTTAAATAAATAATATTTAAAATTAAAAGGGCTTGTGGTTTTATCTCTCTGAAGAGCAGCAAGGGATGGAGACTGGTCCCTGTGTGTAGTCAGACTTGTGGAGAAAAAGACATGGGATGGGTAGGTGTTAGTTGAATCCATGGGCTCCAAGGGAGAGAGAAGACCATACCACCTGGTAGGGCTTTTGAGGGGGATCCATAGAAAAGTGTCAGGACAACTCTGTGGCCAAGGGTTGCCTTATTTTCTTGGTCAAGGGGAACCTCTGTCCTGATGACAACCCCTCAGTGAAACCCTTTGTTGTTTCCACAGAGCTGTCTGGCCTTTAGCCCTTCATCCTTGGTTAAAGAAATGACCAACCAGGTAAGGCCTGTGGCAAGGGGAGCACATCAGTTGGTCTCTGGCAGGTGTGAGCCCAGCGGGTTGTCTGGGTGTGTAGTCGAGAAACTAGCATCTGATTCCTGCTCTGGTTCTAAAGAGCTGGCTGACCCTGGACACCTAGTCACCAGACGGTTAGGTGGCACTAGCAAAATGCACAACACTAAAATGAGGATTATTTTATCTGAGTCTTTATGACAGTTTACAGAGAGATTGAGGATGTTTAAAAGAATTTGTACACAAAAACAAGAAAGAAAGATCAGAAAAGGAGAAACATATCTTTGTAATAAGATTAGGGACAAAGTTAACAGGTTATTACGCAGTGTGTGTGGTTTTATACAACTGCAAAAATTAAGCTGCAAACTGGACTCTGAGCTTCCTAGTGATCAGAGCAAGAAAACACATAATTTATTAGTCTCCTTTGGAGCAGGGGAATGGTAGTGGGGGAAGAGAGACTACACTTTCTTTAAGATCTAATATGATATGACTCTACAAATCTTGCATGAGCAGGAATTAAGGAGCTTGCAGGATTGTCAGGGTGATGGCAGGGGAGTTAGTTAACACAATGATGACTATATCTGCTGGAGGGCTGGGTGGAGAGTTGGGTGCCAGTGGGTGTTTTAGGTAGAGAATGGGGTATATCTGAAATGTGACCATTGGTTTAATGTGGCTTCTGTTCTTTTTTAGTACAGCATTCTCTTCAAACAGGAGCAAGGTAAGCAGCCTGTTTGTTCAAGCAGATTCACTTGTGAAAAACTGGTTGTCCTTGGTTTCTTTAAGATTTTTGTCGTGTTGACCAAACACGCAATTCCCAGGTATACTCACTTTGCAGAAGAATTGGCAGAGGCAGCTGAAAACAAATACACTTAAAAACAAACAACAACAACCCAAGCAATTAATTAGAAAGGAAAAACAGGAGTTTCATAATAGACTGGAAAACGCCAGGCTTGGAAGGCTTTCCTACATGAGGACGATGTAACTGTGAGCTTCCCAGCCACCAAGGTGAAAGAAGGAAACTTTGAGCCTCAGAACTTTGTTAATGCCCACTCATTTGGGGATGTGAACTTGAGCCTGACTCTGAACTCAGAACTTGCAACTTGCCTTGGGGATCTTTACTTGGGCTCCTCAACTTACAACAAGCGCGGGACTCCTGCAGAGGATCTTTGACCCTTAATGAAAGTGGAGGATATAACAGTGAAGTGAATTTCTGTCAAGGCCACTGAGTGTGGGGAGAGTTGGGGGCTGTGCAGCAGTGGTAGTGGTGGAAATGGGAGCAGGTCAGAGTTCAGTCTGGGAAGGTAGCTCACCAGTGATATTGGGCTGCATACCCAAAAAGGAGTGTGTGCGTGAACTATTCACACATGCCTCATATCTTCATCACAGCCTGGATGAGTTAGGTAAAGCCTGGGGGGATTTGTGAGATGCCTAATAAAAGCTCTTGCACTCTAAGGCAGTAACTTTTAGGTAGTCTGAAGTTTAAGCCAAAAGCATTCTTGCAGGTTAGCTGGTATGGGTACCTAGAAGCTAAACAGGCATGCCAGTCAGCTACCTTGTATGCAGCTAATGCTGTCCAGGTGGCACACCAGCAGGCTTGGGTCAGGTGGGGTTGTAAATGAAGCCATGATGCTGTATGTGACTCACAGTTGTTGAAGTTTAATGCCCTTGTAGTCACTTGTTGAAAAGGTGTTCCTGGAGAATTGCTGCCAAGCATGAATAAAGCCTCCTTGTGCACTTGTCACATTTATATACCTGTACGAAGTCTGCAGACCTGCTAGTGTGGCCCACGAGACACGCAGCTTGCAGACTTAGAATTTAAGGGGGACTTTAGTTAACAGAGAGATTGGATTTGAATCCCAGCTCTGCTCCTTCTTAGCTTTTGACTTTGGGTAAAGTACTAGGCTTCTCTAAGTCTCTGATTCTTTGTCTGTAAAATGATGATCATATTAACAGTACCCACTTCATTGGGTTGTTGTGATTGAGATAATACTTATAAAAGGACTAACGTAATAACTGGCTTTAAGCATAGTAGACGTTTGTGGCAAAAGGCAGCTCATGTGTGGAACCTATCTCAGGTATTTATTTTCAGACCTGTATTGTTTACAGTTGAGCTCCCTACTGATTTCCAAAGATCTCTAAGAGAGAACTCTTATCAAGTTTAGGTCTCTTTTTTGGGGGCGGGGGAGGGTTGATTTCACTTGTTTCAGTCGAGCAATAGCCATTCCAGACTGCTGTCTGCCGGACAGCATGCCAGAGTGGAAAGGACCTTGGATTACTCCCAAACTGTCTCCCCTCCTGGGCAACCTGTGATTTGGAGCAACTGGCTTCTTCAGAACCTTCAGTTTTCATATGTGTCGCCACAGTGTCAATAAAAGCTGTGTAGGAAAGCACTTTGCAAAACAGTAAAGCAGATATAGGTGGATGTTACCTCCGAATTATTGGAACAGTATTCCAGCTTCATTTTCTCATATTCAGTTTAGAAAATGTGTGAAGACTTTTTAATGAAGGACTTTCTATTCTAGCTCATGACGATGCCATATGGTCAGTTGCCTGGGGGACAAACAAGAAAGAAAACTCTGAGACGGTGGTCACAGGATCCCTGGATGACCTGGTAAAGGTCTGGAAGTGGTGAGTGTCCTCTCCCCTAACATAAAGCCTTGGAAATTGGAGTTTAGGATTTTGCCTCTGGGCTCTCAGGTTGCAATAGGGAAATGTTAACTGTTTTCTAGGTAAGAAAGCAATAGCAGTCTGGTGGTATAAAAAGGCAGCTTATTTTTTCTCTTGTTTTCCTATTATTCAGTATTAAAGCACTATAGTTAAAAAAAAAAGTCCCATGATTAAAAACTTGGCTGCATTTGATGTTTTACGGCTCTTCAGTTCCTCTTTGATTCTGCGTTTCACAGACCACTCGTAATGCATAGTCACAGGAACCCAGACTTTCAAATGCCAGCTACCAAGTGTTGTGTGTGAAGAAATCCATTTCTCTGTCCCCCATTCAAGGCGTGATGAGAGGCTGGACCTACAGTGGAGTCTGGAGGGACATCAGCTGGGTGTGGTGTCTGTGGACATCAGCCACACCCTGCCCGTTGCTGCATCCAGTTCTCTTGATGCCCATATTCGTCTCTGGGACTTGGAAAATGGCAAACAGATAAAGTCTATAGATGCAGGACCTGGTAAGAGTTTTACTTATAGAGAAGATAATAGAAATTCACGATCTCTTTTCAGAACATTTAGAGATGGATGTGTTTTACAGTTCAGAGTTTTTCAGGTTTAGAGGGGTAATATGGGTGCGTAGACTATGTTATGTAATACCTTCAGTGGGGCAGGGGCTGCACTCTAATCAAACACTGATATCTCTGCAACTAAACGTGAGTATTTATACTGAGAGAGAGAAATAGAGGTTATAAATAGCGTTCTATCAGTTCAGGGCAGGTTTTGCTGCCAAATGAATTTTGGAACTAAATTTTTGAAAAAACTCGTAGTTTTGAGAGCCCTTTGGATTTCAGAGTTGCTGATCTGGGCTTGTAGACCTGTATGGGTGGCCCAGAGGCCCTGTTCGCCGCGTTGTGAATTGCTCCATTCACTGCCTTCTGGAAGTCCAGAATATAAAGCACCATGTTTCCGTAGATCTGTATTGTGGTGATCTCTACTAATTACAATTAAAGCGCCTGATTTTTAGTATATGATAGATACGAAATTTTAAGAAACGAATTTCTTGATTTTTAAAAAAAATATTGTAGGACAGTGTAATTTTGTCCATCAGCCTTGATAAGCATTATCTGGGGTAATGGGAGTGAATGATTTCAGTGCGCTGGATTAATGTGGAAGAAGCAAGATGACATTTCAGGATTCCTTTTTTAGTCTTGTAAATGACTCCACAGCATTCATGAGCTGAGCCTGTTTGGCCAGAATGGGTGGGGACCGCCAGAGGACGCAGAGAGCCTGGCACCTCTCTGGCATACCCCTTTGTGAGTTGATTACAGAAGAGCTGCTCAGGTGTTTTCTTAACATAATTCCCTTGATTGGAGCCTCAGATGGATTTGCCTCCCACCAGTTATGCTGAGTAGCCACCTATAGGCCGTCCTTATGTTGGAAAGAATGATGGTCCCAGGGTTTGTAAGGAGGCTAGGTTGTCTGGAAACTGAGTGCATTTCCCCTCATAGGCAATAATCTATGTCTATGATTCTTACTACTAGAACTTTTTTAGGAATACACATGCCCAGTCCCTATTTTGGATCTACGGAATCACAGTTATTGGGGTGTGTGGGCTGGGATATGCGTGTGGAAAAAGCTACCCAGACACTCTGACTCCCAGGTGATTGTCTTTGCATGTGCCTTTGCCCTGCTGACATCGCATACAGAGGACTCGGGTCCCCAAACCAGCCCACAAAGTCTTTTTAGGACTCTGCTATATAGATGAAGAGAGGAGGAAGGGACAGATCTGTTGCTGCCTTTTCATCTTGGGCCCCTAAGCCCTCCCTGGACTCATGATGCTAAGGTCACTGCATGGTGGTTGTGACCCAGGGCACACCACATTGAAGAAATGAGTGCTGGATTGGTTCCAAGGAAAAAGATGGTGTCTGCATTAGCTTCCCTTCTCTGACAAACCGTTAACTGCATGCTGGTTCCACATGCACCAAATGGACATCATAAAGTTTACTGTTAGAAAAAAGATGCTGAGAAGAGTAAAGGGGTTGGGTTTATTTATTTATTTTTTTGGATAGGAATCTGAATAAAACTATACCAGCCATTAAACAGCAGTTACTTGGTTGTGTAATAAAAGCAAGCATTGCTACTTACAACTGAAGAGCAGCTGAATTCATCTGAAGGTAAAACTGCTTTGATAAATCTAATGAATGTAGGGAAGCGGACCCTTGTGTTATACCTGTCTTGAAAATATGCATAGAGAATGTGAACTACCACAAAAGAAAGAGAAAAAGAAAAAAGAGAAAATCTCAGATCCTGAAGAAGAAAGTGAGGAAGTAGAAGAAAGTGAAGATGAAGGGGAAAACCCTGCATTTGGCACCTCAGCCAGGTTGTAGCTTTCCAGCAAACCAACACTGAAAAAGATGGAAGGTGAGAGTAAAGGGGCCTCTCAACATTAGATGATTCAAGCTGTCCAAGAGTAAAGAAGAGCGGCTCTTTCAGGATGAGGTGGAACTTAGTGATTAAAATAAGTATTTATTATACAAATATTAAAATAAAAAATCTTAGAGTGCAAGGTTTAATTAAGGAATAAAAATTGTTGCTTCTATTTTGAGCATAAGGACATTTCATATTAAAAGTTGTATATTGTAAAACAGTTAATAGGGAAATGTAAAAACAATTTAGAAGTGTCATTTTATTAAACTTCAAGGAATAAAAATATTTTCTAATAACTATTATTCCTTTTAACAGCAAATTATAATAGGAATAAGAAAACATAATCCTGTTAGAACAAGTGCTACTGTCATTCAGGAGTAAGGATAGATACTAAAAGGCAGCTATTTGAGAGACTGATTCTAAAAGCTTTTTCAGATCTTGATTAATTGAGCACTATTAAAGTTAATTTCATTTTTAAAACATTTCATAAGAAAAATGATAGAGCTAAATGATTTATTATCACTTTGAATATGTGTGTTGAAATTTTCAAGAAGTTATTTTAAAACTCAGCCCGGTATGTGGTGCTAACGTATCTGTGTTCCCTGTCTCCCGTGAGTCAAGCTCATGGAGCCTTCCCTTCACTTTCCCGTGGGCTGAGAAGGGCACGACCTAGGAATGAGGAGAGTGACTCGGGAAGGAGCCTTTCTCTTCTCTCCCTTTGATCTGACAAGCACGATTCCTGGGCAGATGCAGGGGGGAGCTGGACTTAGGGCATGTTCCCATATAAGAGTGGGCATGGGCAAAGGGACTGCGAGATGGCAGTGGAAAGGCAGTGGACCTCAAGATCATTCCTTAGCCTCTATGCTCTGGCCTCAAAGGCTCCCAGAACTCTTTGGGATTGCATCTCAAGGGCAGAGATTCCTGTGTAGCTGAGAAAAGAAATGTGAGGATACCATCAATGGTCCAGATGGAAATATAAAGCACATGTGCTTACCCAGGGTGCACATGAGTCTGGAGACCATTACATTCCAGCTGAAGAAGCACTGTGATGCACAAATATCATTTGAATAGAACTCTGAAATTAACTGAGTTGTGTGGTGTCACTGAAAAACTAGGGTTTTGTTTGTTTGTTTTTAACAAAGATTGCCTCTTTCCAGTCCTTACTCCTGCTAATTTGTGGTAAATACTTTATCATATTACAGTTTAAATAAGAGTATTTCTGGTACATCTTCATTTATTTACAGCTTTATTGAGGTAAAATTTCACTTCTATAATTGCACTGTGAAATTAACCCATTGTAAACTGTAGTTCAACAAATTTTAGTTAATTTCTATGGTTGTACAACCATCACTGCAGTTCAGTTTTAGAACACTTTCCTGCCCCAAAAACTTCCCTCGTGCCCATTTATGGTAGTCCCTGCTCCCACCATCAACCAACCACTGATGTTTGTCTCTGTAGTTTTGCCTTTTTGAAAAATTTCACGTAAGATAGAATTGTCTATCTTCATTCTTTCTTTAGCATAATGTTTTTGAGGTTCCTCAATGTTGTAGCTTATATCAGTGGTTTGTTCCTTTTTATTGCTGAGTAGTATTCCATTATAAGGATGTACCACATTTTGTTCACTTACCAATTGATGGATATTTGGATTCTTTCTAGTTTTTGACTATTATGAGTAATGCTGCTATGAACATTCATGTACAAGTATTCGAGTGGACTTATGTTTTCATTTCTCTTGGGTGGATATCTAGGAATAAAATTGCTTGGTGTTATGGTGTTTGTTTTCACTTAAGAAACTGTCAAACTCTTTTTCATAGTGGCGGTACCGTTTTACATTCCCACTGGTGTGTGAGGATTTTGGCTTCTCCAACGTCCTTGCTAACACTTGGTATTGTCCTGTCTATCTATTTTTATTAAAAATTTAAGAAGCCCTTAAATTGGTAAAGAGCTAGCATCTTTACAACAGTTTTCTGAATCAGGACACTTTCTCCAATTTAAAAAAAATGTATCTTTTGGTAAAAATTTTAAAAATTTTTCTTACTGTATTTTTTTCCTTCTTTTTTCTGCTCAGTGGATGCCTGGACTTTGGCCTTTTCTCCTGATTCCCAGTATCTGGCTACAGGAACTCATGTGGGGAAAGTGAACATTTTTGGTGTGGAAAGTGGAAAAAAGGAATATTCTTTGGACACGAGAGGAAAATTCATTCTTAGTATTGCCTATGTAAGGAAACATTGCTCTCTTTTCTCTCTGGTTCTTCCAGTTTACTCTCCCAGCCTGTTGAATCCCTTGCTGCAGGTCTGCATTGGTCTTGTCAGGCAGCTTGCTGTCTCACTGGCGTGGTTTGCCCGCTAGCCAGTTAGACCTGTGGCCAGCAGGAGGATTGCTTGTCTTTGGTGGGGATGGCTTAACAATGTGGAGTCTCAGATGTTCTCCATATGTTCTCTGCAGAGTCCTGATGGAAAGTATCTGGCCAGTGGAGCCATAGATGGAATCATCAATATTTTTGATATTGCAACTGGAAAACTTCTGCATACGTTGGAAGGTATGGCTCATCTTATTTTGTGCAAACTGGGTTGTCAGATCACATAGGAAGAATTATTCTGTCGTTAAAATGCTACTAAATGGCAGATGAACATTAGATTTGCAAAGTATCAATCTCAGTTGGAAATCTGAAATGCCTCCAAGTTTTAGTTTTGTCACTGTGGTTTCACCGAGACATATGAGTTCTTGTACCAGTGTTAAATGCTTGTTTCAGTGAACAAGATTCCTTTTTGTTAATAAATCTTAGCTATATGAGTCTCATTTCTGTCCTGTTTGCTTCTAGAGAATTTTGTGATTAGAAAACAACTTTTATTGTTGATAATTTGATGATAGATGAAAGTGCTGTGCCCACCCTCTGCACTGGTGGCCTCTGGGCAGGAGCACTGGGTACTAAAGAACAGGCGTGGGGTAGGAGGAAGGCTTGTACTATGTATTCTTCTGTACTATTTTGAATTCTAACCAAGTGAAGGTGTTACCTCCTCAGTGTATCCTTTACCCTACAACAAAGGGTTTGGTAGGGAAAGAGCATCTTCTTTGTTTAACCATACAAATCAGAAGCAAATCGTATTTCCATGTGTGGCCGTATCTGTAGCAGAGGAGTTTTTTCCTAAGCAATGTGTGTTGAGGTCCAGCTGCTCCTCAGGGAAGGGAACTGAGGAGAAATGGCTCTAGGAGGAGGGGCCTAGGTTATGTAGAGTCTCTAGAACATTAGGAGGAAGGGCCCAGTCAGTACCCTCCCTCTCTTACTAAAGCATCTGGGCAATCCAGATCAGTGACTTATGCTCGTTAAAAGGGACATAGTGAATGGGAAGCCCATCTGAGGCGATGGGAGACAGTGATTCACCAGATTAACAAGGGCCTTTGTGAATTTCAGGCCACGCCATGCCCATTCGCTCCTTGACCTTTTCCCCGGATTCTCAACTCCTGGTCACTGCTTCAGATGATGGCTACATCAAGATCTATGATGTGTAAGTTACCTGATGAGATTCAGAGCGTCTCACTTAATACCAATGCTTTGCCCCTTATTGTTAGGAGGAGTCCAAGCAAGTGTGCTGCTCCCTCTCCTGGGTCTAGTAAAGACTTCTGTTCAGGTCATGGCAGACACTCTTGTCCCCCAGTCTTTCCTCCCTCATTCAGCACTCCTCTCTTTGAGCTTAGAATGTCATGGAGGAAGACATGCATAGGTTACCCGGTAGGATCAGAAACTTGCTACTTCTTCTCAGGTATCCTGTCTCTTGTGGGGCTCACAGATTTTAAATTATTTTGGGTAGGTAAGTAGTGTACAGATAAGGAGATGGAGCCATGGGCTGTAGCTGGCCTGGAGTAATGGTAAAAAATTAGAACATGTGTTTTCTAGGGGTAGAGCTATACTAACAAGCAGGCACTCCTCTGCCCTAGTTAGGGAACTGTCAGTTTATAAGCTGCCTCACTGCAGGTCTAGATGAGGGAGCCTTTTGTTGTTGGTTTTTGACCACAGGTATAGAAGTAAGTTAATCATTCTCTTCAGTTCACGGCTCTCAATTGTTGTAAGCCTGTGCAAGGCTCCTTTCACTTGTCATTTCCTCCGTCATTCTCAGTTCCCAACTTCGTTTCCCTCTGAGGTCCCCCCTATAATGTGTTTGATATGTGTCTTTGATACTTTGACTCAGTACTGTGATAAGTTTGCCTCTGGCTCATGGCTTCTGAATGCAGCATCCTAATCCGGTGGGTGCATGCATCATAATTCTCATCACCCAGCGACGGGGGCTGCAGTTGCTGCCACCTGCTTGTGCCACAACCGTGACATGTGGCATGTCCTTTTATGGGCCTGTGAGAGTTTTGCAGGAGTTTAAACTTAGGAGTAGGAATACTGCTCCTAGCCTACTGCTGGCCGCTTTGGGAGGACAAAAAGTTGTCAAGTAGACGTGGAATTGGCACTGCAGCTTTTGGAGTGAGAGCTGAAGGAGGTGCTAGGGTCCAGGACGGAAGATGTCTCTCTAAAGGTGGCTGCTTGCTTGTCAGTAGCAGAGCTCATATATAAATAGTAGCAATTCCTAAAGCATCCAGCTTTATTTTATTTTATAAGGCTTTCATTGCCACTATTTCATTGATCCTCCCAACAACTGGTGAGGTAGCAGCACAGATTAGTGACCCCATATTGTGGGTGAGGAGCCCAAGCTGAGGCAGTGATTTGGCTGAGGCGGTGAAGACCCCGGACTTTACCTGCTCATGGTCCCACTGCACTCCACCTCTCCTCGTACCTAACTGAGGTCCACTCTATTCTGCCGGGGTCTGTTTTCAGGGATGAAACTCCTGACCTAAGTCAGGCCTTTGGATTGTTGTCCTGTCGTAGATGATTTGATTTCATTTTTTTAAGAAGTGAAAGTGGCTGTGGTAATTACACCTGTCTTATTCTTGGTTAGGTTAAAAATGGTCTATCCAAGCCACATCTCTTATAAAGAATACATCTTGATACCTTCCTTGAACATAAGGCACTTTTCTTGTGTGGAAAGAGTGCAAGTGCAGGCAGGGCTCAGAGCCTGCTGCTTCCTGAGACGGCTTGCTCGCCCCTGCTCCTTCTCCATTTCCTCATTTTAGGGCTTGGCTTACTGAGCCTCTGTAGTGGGGTTCCTTCTTTATCTTCAGCTTTTAAGCTCCCCCTTGTTATGGATCTTATTCTTGGCTCTTGGTGGCATTAACACGTTTTGAGTTAATGCTGCTATAAAAATTCTCTCTGCAATGTGTGATGCTACTTGATTGAAAAGGGAATTTTTAATATAGTAATACCGTCAGTACAAGGAGAGCAGATTTGGTCCAATTAAACGGGCAGAATTAGTAATGTACTTTCCACTTCAGTGATGGTATTCCAGAAGTTTTGTTTGACACTTTCCCGTTTCAGACAACATGCCAACTTGGCTGGCACACTGAGTGGCCATGCATCCTGGGTACTCAACGTTGCGTTTTGTCCTGACGACACTCACTTCGTTTCCAGGTACTTAAGATTCTCAGCAATTTCTAAAATGCTAGGGAGACGAAGATGGTGGTCTTGTATGAATTGCCTTAAAATTGGAAGATGGTGTGACCCTTTTTATTCAGGTAGCTTTTGCTTTCTGTTTTGAAGTAGTTAAGTGAGTTGTCCTTAGCTGGAACAAGGGCAGAGTCTTTTGAACAGTTAAGCTCTTAGTTTTTCCTTATAAATCTAGGCTTCTACCTACAGTTACTTTAAGGGATACTTGTGTTTACATATTTAAAATATGCAAATCTATTTATAATTGTGCTTTTTAGACCACAGTGTTATTCAGACCCACGATGGCCAAGACAGTTGAAAAACATGAGATGGACAATTGCACAGAGGTTTACAAAAGCCTCTGAGAGCCTTTATTTTGAAGCATTAACAGGCTTCCTGGTTAAATACATAAAGGTGTCTGAGACTTCTGATGAGAGCACTTAATATCTGGGCCAGGCAGATCAAAATTTCAGGAAAATGGCTGCTCCCTGAGTGGGAAAAGCCACCTAGTGATGCTGACACCCTAGCCACCTCCTGGGGCCCAGGTCAGCCACTTGTGCATTCAGGCACCAAAGGGGTCCTCTGAAGGTAGGCAGAGTGTAGGTGAGTGAAGGGGTGTGGAATTTTTGGTTGGATTCCTTACAACTTCAGCCCAGTCTGAAAACTGTTTTCTGACACTGATGTTCCCTTTTTTAAATAGTTCATCTGACAAAAGTGTAAAAGTTTGGGATGTTGGAACAAGGACTTGTGTTCACACCTTCTTTGATCACCAGGATCAGGTATGGCATAATTTACATTTTAACTCCTTTGTCTTTGGATTGCTAGTATTGTCTGATCACTTTTCCTACCCTGCTGCTTGAGTTGTCAAGACTGGTAGACCCCTGGGGCTGAGCCGCTCTGACTGCTTGGGTGTCCATCCAGCCAGTGTTCCTGGGCACACTGTCCAGAGTACAGAGGCTGGGGACGTGCTGTCAGCCTAGCAACCCATGAGGTGTGATGTCCCTATGTAGGCCAGAAAACATGGTGCTAGCTGCACAGCCTTTGAATGCCTTCTTGGGAAAATGCTGCAGCTAGTGCCTTGGGCATGCCCGGGGCCCTTTTCTGGATGTAGCCCAGCCAAGGCTGGCTCGAGAAGGACCTTCCTCCTCAGAAGCTTCCATTGCTTAAACACAGTCATCAGTTGTCAGTTTTGGAGCTGTCCAAAGAAGTGTGATGTAATTTTTTTTTTTTTAATATACTTGAAGCCAGAAATTCTTATACGTTGTTTGGTGACATTGGTAACTTTTGTTTTAGTCTTTAAAATAGGAAAAGGAGGCTCTGTACTCACAGGTGTCTTCATCTTTGCCAACATGAATGTGGAATGGTAAAGGTGCTCTAGTGCAGTGCTTCTCCATCTTTAATGTGTACAGAAATTCCCTGGGGATCTGGTAAAAATGCAGATGCTGCTTCCGTAGGTCTGGCATGGGGCCTACAATCTGCATTTCTAACAAGCTCCAGGTGAGGTCAGTGCTGCTGGTCCCAACCACTATGAGTAGTAAGGGTCTTGGGGGGACTGCCAGTATAAAAAATAAAATGCTCGTGGCAGTATAAAGTTGGCTTTTAATATATTTGGAATGTTTTTATGATGATCTTATAGATTTCCCCTCTTTGGAATGCATCTTAAAGTTAACTAACATAATTTTTCATGCTTTTTTACGTTTAATCTTAAATCATTGCCAGTAAGGTTGAGGGGATTTAATCTTGACATTCCACTCCTGGATTTAAACCCTTTACCCAGGGAGTAAGTCCTGGCTGTCTGTGTTGCCTTGTTTGAGGATCAGAGTGTGGTGCTGTCTCAGAGGAAGATGTTTGGAGTGAAGGTGAGGCCATCACCTGGCCCAATCACAACACTGAAATCAGGGCTAGAACACCTGACTCAAGGTTATGGTGTCAGGCTAACCTAATGAAACTCCAACCGTGTCAGTTCTGTCTGGGAAGTAGTGTGAATCTGTTAATTCAACACATAGCAAATAAAATCAATGATCCACAGTGCCAAGTTGTCTAACTCCTGGGGACAGGTGGGCTGCACAGGCCCTTAATAGCAAGAGTGACAATTACTGACTATAGGCAGGTGGGCTCGAGGAGTGAGGTGGGGAGCACAGTTTGCAATTGTCCCTATAGGCAATGACCTCAGGGTAGTTTGTTGTAGGGCCTTTTTCTTCCTGGAAACATGAGAACTCATGCTGGTACCCTGCGGATTCCATCTTCATGGTATTAGGTCCTTCCTGGATTCTGACCCTTTCAGAGGTTTCTAGATATCTTAATTTGTGTTTAGAAATGAAATTTTCTGGAGTATCCAAGGTGAAGGGAGTGATAATTAAATGGTACTAATGGAAGATGCCTGGTTAAAGAAAAGGCCCCATTCTCTCTGGTTCAGAAAGCACAAGAAAATCCTCATCCCAATGTTTTTCTAGATTCAGTATAATGAGAAGAGAGTAAGGATGTTTTTTCATAAAGGCATTAGTAGAACTTTTTTTCTTTTTATTTACAGGTCTGGGGAGTAAAATACAATGGAAATGGCTCAAAAATTGTGTCTGTCGGAGACGACCAGGAAATTCACATCTATGATTGTCCAATCTAAACATCAAAGTCTTACAGGCTAATGCTGCAAAGAGAATGTATAGATTGATCATGACATTCCTTACCTTTCTAGCTTGTTTCAAAGAAATATAGCATTTATTGTAGCAAAGACTTAAATTTTGTAGATACAATATAAATCTTTTCATGTTTTATTGGATCTGCTGTTCATACTTTAACATGAAGTGGTTTTTTCTGTTTGTTTGGATTTTTTTGCTGAGGAAGATTAGCCCTGAGCTAAAATCTGTTGCCAATCTTCCTTTTTTGCTTGAGGAAGATTAGCCTTGAGCTAACATCTGTGCCAGTCTTCCTCCAATTTATACGTGGGTTGCTGCCACAGCATGGTTGATGAGTGGTAAAGATCCACACCTGGCATCTGAACCCACAAACCCGGGCCAGTGAAGCAGAGTGCACCAAACTTAACCACTATGCCATGGGGCTAGCCCTAAAGTGTTCTTACTGCAAACACCTGTGTTCTTGAACATGCTTCTTTTTTCATTTGCTCTGTTACTGGTAGAACAGTTGGAGGAATTGGCATTGTTATGTGAAAGTGAATATTTGCCTCAGAGGTGAAGAGATCCAGGTACTTACTGACTTTCCAGCTTAGAAATACGGGCTCACTTTTCCAAGGGATTGAGTCATGTAGAAGCTGTGATAAGGAAGCTAATCTATTTCAGAATGGGGTCCTGAAGGAAACAGGATATTTGGGTGGGAATGTCCTGTAGTCCTACCTCTCTGGGCAGCCTTCTATTTGATATAGTAAAAATGTCCCTGCCACACTCTCTTTTTGACCCAGTTAATTTTAGAGAGGTCTATAACTCACTGGGTGGATACTGCTGCCTCAAGGCTCAAGCCTACGCCTACTATGGTGGAACCCCAGCCCTGCCCATTACCCCAGACTACCTGTACCTGTTTTCTCTTCAGCAGCCCCGAGGTGTGGTCTGCATGTGAATGGGAAAGGGGTAAGTAGCTAACACTCTGAAGCTCGTTGCTTTTTTATGGATCATAACTTCATACGCCTGTAAGTCAGGTCATGTGCTTTTCCTCCAAACTCTCCGTCACCCTTAGAACAGCGCCCATGCTCTTTACCATAGCCCTCTGCTTCTCTCTCCTGCCTCTAGGCCTGCTCACCCCCCTGTATCCACATAGTCCTTGCCATTTCCTCTGCCTGGGATGCTCCTTCAGAGGTCTACTCACTGCGTTCAGGTAGCTGCTCAGATATCAGCTCCAGGTAGAGGCCTCCCTGTCCCCTGCCACCCTCCCCGGTTACTCTTTTTCTTCATAGCAGTTGTCACTGCCTGATGTTTGCATTTGTCCCCACCCCCAAAATATAAGCTCCATGAGGGGGGAAACTTTATTCCATTAAATCAACCAATGTGAGGCAAGCTGACACTTAACACTGTTCATTTGAGCTCAGGAAATTTTAAAAAACCTACAGCCATTTTTCTCTCATTCCAGCTCAATTTTAATTTTCAATTGACAAATGTACAGGTGGAATAAATTTTAAGCAACACCCCCCCAAATTCCATTTACATGACAAGGAACTGAATGTAATTTTGCCCCATCATCAACTACAGAGCAGTTCTCTAGCAATAATTTATTAGAAAGTCACAGCAAAGAAACGAAACACCCTGGAGTCGTGGTCCATTTGTAAATTGATTTTCACATAGGCTTAGCTGGAAGAATAGGTTTTATGTCTATCCTGACCAATGGTCAAAGGTGGGCTCTTTCTACACCTATCTTGAGCAAATTATGCCCACCCACTAGCCAGCAATGTTCTGCTGGAGGCTGGTCCACCAGAAGGCGTACCCTACCTGCCGTGGGTCTGATCTGTCCTTTGACCCTCCACCCTCCTAGGGGAGGTCCCTGGTCTGAGTCAGACTCTCAGGTTCTACAACCAAATAAGGATGGATCTGACAGGTGGCCCCTGCTTTAATTCAGCAGCTTAGAAGGTAGCAGTTTTTCTTCATGACTGTCTTGGAAGAAAAGGAGCAGTAATAGCTAAAAGTTGAGGTAACCCTAAGTTTAAATTGTAGTCTACCTGCCACGAGTAGAATAATGACTAATGTCCCTCCATACACGCTATCATTTACAGTGGTAGTCCATAGACTGTGATCTATAGTGGAGCTGTCAGTACAATTCTCACCAAAACATTATCACCTGAGCAGCAAGGCCTTTGTAATATAGCTGTGCAACGAGAGGAACAATCCTTTGGAAGGGAGTTGAACCTGCGAGAATGAGGTGGAAAACACTGAGAAGTTCTATGCCTTTCCAGGCCCTCAAGTCGCCTGGGATCACTGGTCAGGCAGGAAGTTGGCTGTGCCATGAGGCCAAACCACCAGCATCCTCCCATGACTTATGTTGCTGCACTGAGGCTGCTGGGGACACAGTTTTCTTTACAAGCAAGCACTTTGGTGGGAGAGCACTGCAGAGGTTGTCAAGAGAAAATCATTAAAACCACAAAGAGCAAGGTACAGGGTTACAGGCAAATAGTTATGTTGGCATTTCATTGAAAACACTGGTTTGTCCTCACCATAAAGCTTGGAAGGTTCAGGAAGCTTCCAAGAGAGATGATCAGACACACTCACACCCCATTCCAACCACTCAAGGGCACAGAACAGTGAACCAGGCACTGCAGCCAAGTCCAATCCACAGATGTGCTTTTATTCTTGAGGAGGATCATCTAGAATCTAGATTCAAAAGTGTCACATCAGCAGCCCTGAGATCATGCCCTCAGTAACTCTGCCATGGGAGGAACGGAGGGGAGAGAAAGCAGAGAGCTAGAGATGGGCCAGGATGCCCACTTGGTGCCTGGAGGTTTGCTAGGGGGCTGAGTGCTGCTATCTGGGCTGTGCTTTATCGGTGGAACTGAATTATGGCAAAGCCACTAGAAGCACAAAGTGTCAGTGCAGTCACTGGCATCTCAAAAGTATCCCGAAAATTTAAATAAAAAGATTCCATATGCAGACTAGAGGTGATTTACACTTAAAACTTTTAAATATAAATTAAGCTTAACTTACAACCAAAAGAAAAAGAAAACCAAAAAGATACTCAGCAATTGAGAATGCTGAACACATACACAGGACACCCCAAACACGAGGCCATTAAAGCGATGCCATTTTCATTGTGCCAACTTTACATTCATCGTGTGCTAGTCCAGCTGGGTCCCGCTGCACTGGGAACATCATGCCGTCTGGCACTGCACTCCAGCCCGGGGCCCGTCGTCATCCTCCTCATAGGCCTCCCTGTGCTGGCGCCAGTTCTGCTCACTGGGATTGAACTCTGTCAGCTCCACCTGATCCATGTCATCTGTAATTCTCACCTTCTGTCGAGGGGGAAGTAAAGCTTCCAGCTGAGGAAGCTTGTCTGGAGAAAGCCAGTGTTTCTCAGGAAAGATTACCTGTAAGGGGTGAGATGAGAAAGAATGGTATTTTTTTTTTCCCTTCCCAATTAAGGCCACTTACTATGTCCCATGAGAATAAAACACGTGAACTTACTAAAAACTGTATGATCAGAATTCCTTTCTCCAGAGGTGCTTTGTAGATAGGCATTCCTTCATTTCGCACACATTTCAGGTCCCCGTGCTTTATCACCTCACCTGCCGCAGAAAAGGTTTAGTTATGAAACACAAAGATGGAGGGAGGCCTTGAGAGGTCAGTCTCCCTTTTGGGAGAGCCTAGGGGCGGGTCCTGGTATGGCAGCGGGCAAAGGAAGGGAAAACATAGCATCTGACCAGAAAGCTGGTCCCAGCCAGAATGATCCCTGTCAGAGGTCCTGTCTGGGTGAAGGGGATGAGGGTGAGGGGTCAGGGAGCGGAACTCTCGGGCCCATGCTCTGGGCTCCAGCAGTGTGTCAAGGAGGCAGCATGCTGGAGTCTCCATCACAAGGCAGGATGGTTTTAAAAAAAAAAAAAAAAGTGAGCTAGGAATCAGAACACTCAAGTCTGGGTAAGTGGGGCTAATACCTGTCAGCCTGCTGCTTCACGTCATGACACGTATCTCCACCACGAGTGGGAGGAGAATATGCTCAGAGGCTCAAGCAGAGCTTAGAGCAGGAAAGGGCCTCAGAGAAGTCCAACCAGCACCCACCTGGCAGGAGAGCCTCCTGTGGCTGCTGGCTGTCTCCATCAATAAAAGGCACTTCCTCACATGCAGCTGAGCCGGGGTCAGTCTAGCTTGCACACAGGAGTCTTACACCTACACTTTTTCAAAAGGCATCCTGGGAGTTTAGACCCCCAGAGCTCTAAAGTTCCCCCCCACGTCTAAAAATATTCCTTCCAAACATGAAAAGGAAAGGAACAAAAGAGTCTGAAAAAGTATGCTCTTCAGCTAAGTAATGACAATGGACAAAGAAAGAAAGAAATGTTCAGGAAAAATAAGATGGGGAAGGGGAAGTTAAACACTCATTTACTCAGCAGCCCACTCCCCTGGGTGAAATCTCTCAAGAGGAAATCTTTAAAAGTATCTCACAGGAGTTTTTAAAATAAAGTGTGCCGAGCACTCTCTTTTAGGAGGTCATTCTATGCAGGGCCGTGACTCAGACGCGACCCTCAGAGCTACTGACCCTCAGAGCTACTGACTGCCGGATGGGGCCCCTTAGCTAAATGGCCCCAGGCTCCCAGGTGTTCTTAGTATTGTGGGGTTTTTTACATAGTTTTTCTGTGTCTCCCTTCCTATCAGGTGTCACTTCTTGTTGCTCTCAAGCACAACTCCCTACATTACTGCTTCTAAACTGGGGGCTGAGAAACCATGAGAGCAAGCATGGAAAACCACTTGTAAGAGAAGGAAACCACTACGAGTCAGGCTCTTCCAGGAGCTAAGTATTGGGCATCACACCCTTGGGCAGCTCCTAAGGCACTTTTTTCATTAATCTCCTAATTGTCAGCAAGGCTCAAGACAGCCTAAGGGCCTCCGGTGAGGAAGGTATTTCAATAGCAGAAGAGAGAAGGGACAAGAGAGAAGAGGAAATGAAGGAATGAGAAGCCAAAACAAGAAAAGATGGGGTGAAGGAAAAGGAGAGGACACAGAAAAGGACAAATGAGCAAAAAGAAAGAACACACACACACACACAAGAAATCTCCAGCAGGTTTTCTGGACACCTCGCCCTTCCTTAGAGCTAAGCAAGGAAATGGGTTTCCCGGGGTTTACACTTCCTTCCCTCTGGGGCTCACTTCCTCTCTTCCGTCCTTGGCTCCGGGGTTGCCTGTGGCTGGGATCGGAGTGCAAGGCAGCGAGGAGCGCTGGGCTCACAATCCCACAGCAGGGCCCTGCTCCAGGGAGCTCTGCCACACTGACCCAAGGTCTCAGCCCCCTCTAGGCCAAGGATGAGCTTTCCCAAAGAAGTTACACACAGATGCTGCCAGCTCCTGCTCCCAGAAGGGCTGGAATCAGGACTGAGACAATGTTAGGGGGTCCTGAACACAAGTGCAGGGGGTGCCAGGCACACACCTACTCACAACCAGTGGCCGAGGGCTTTGAGTGAACTGTGATCCTCAAACTTTCCTACTCTAGAGCGGGGGAGGAAATGGGTACCCTGTGAGGTCTATGGAATGGAACCTAAAGGAAGGTGTTGTATTTAAAGTTTTCCTGCAAATTCTGCATTATACTACAGTGCATTCCCCAATCCTTAAGTATATGTATATAAACACACACACAGGACAAAAGGAAAAAATCAAATTGGGTTAAATGTTGACAATAGGCAAACCATATATGGGTGGTCCTTGGACTATTTTTATTTTTACAACTTTTTGTTAGTTTGAAATTGTTCCCAAATAGAAAGTTTTAAAAAATCTCTGATCAAGGCTTAGATATATAATTTCATTTCATATTATGTTCAGAAAAGAAAGCAACAGAAAGAGCCAAAGAGGAAAGTAGCAGAGGAAGAGAATAAGGCCAGAGAGGCGAAGAGGAGAAATGGGCAAGAGGCAGGAAAGGTCTGGAAGGTGGTCAGGGAGGTGAGGTGGCCACTGCTCACGCCACTGGACTTCAGAGTCTTATCACCAGCTACCACTGCCCTTGGACAGGCTTATTGGCTGGTTACCTCCCCCACAACCCCAAAACTGCCCCTCTAGCCTTAAACCTCAGATGCCCATGGGAAGTTACTCCCTGACCCCGAGGCCAGGGCCACCAGAGCAGCACTGTGATGAAGTCGAGGCTGCCTGGGTGGCTTAGCCACCACCACATTCTTTGACCTGAACAATTGACCTTACGTGTTACTCAGAGGCAGCTTCAAGTCAAGGTCCCTAGCCTGGCCTTGCTGCCTTTTCCAATTTGCCTGCCTTCCCCTCAGCCCCTTCTAGGCAGGTGCTCTGGTGCCCACATGGTCCCTCGACTGCAAGTAAACCCTAGCCCTCCTGGGAGCTGGAAGTCTGGGAGCTATACACTCCTAACAGGTTCTGGCCCTTGTGAACCCTTTCGGTCCAGGGGCAGCTCTGTCCAGCTTGTGTGGGTGTGTACAGACAGGCAGCTCTCTGGAAGATTCCAAGGATAAACTGACAGGCAATATCTTTTTATCAGGAAAATTCTTTTTCTCTCTTTTCTTTTCTTTTTTTTTTGGTTAGGAAGATTGGCCCTCAGCTAACATCTGTTGCCAATCTTCCTCTTTTTGCTTGAGGAAGACTGTTGCCCAACTAACATGTGTGCCACTCTTCCTCCAGTTTATATGTGGGATGCTGCCACAGTGTAGCTTGATGAACGGTATGTAGGTCCGTGCCCAGGATTGAAACCCACACACCCTGGGCCACGGAAGCAGAACATGCAAACTTAACCAACTACACTACTGGGCCAGCCCCAGGAAAATTCTATCTTAACATGTCTCTCATGAGTAATCGACAGCACAGAGGATAGAGGAACAGGTAGGTGAATCAGCACAGATCACCACTTGAGCTCCGATTATCAGCTGTTTTCTTTCTTTTTTAACTTTTAGATTGGCACCTGTGCTAACATCTGTTGCTCATCTTTTTTTCCTTCTTCTTCTCCCCAAAGCTGCCCAGTACATAGGTGTATATTCTAGTTGTGAGTGCCTCTGGTTGTGCTATGTGGGACGCCGCCCAGCGTGGCCTGATGAGCGGTGCCATGTCCGCGCCCAGGATCCAAACCAGCAAAACCCTGGGCCGCAGAAGCACAGCGCGTGAACTTAACCACTTGGCCACAGGGCCAGCCCCTCAGCTGTGTTTTCTTATTAAACAGAAAGAAAATTTTAAAAATTTAAGTTTAATTGGCAGGTTCCAGTTAGAATTTTAAAACCCTAAGATTCCTGTGTGAGGTTCTTCCCCCAACTCTGAATTTTTTTCCTAGGAGAATATAAAAGAAATTCATAAAATTCTTAGGAGTCAGTGGTGATGACTTTAAATTTAGAGAAAATCAAGTCACGCTAGCTTGTGTGACAGAAGTCAACCTGAGATATGAAACCAGGCTACCCAGCCCGTAGCAGTATGTCAAACATACAGATCAGTTACTACGAAACACACATTTGAAACATTACCTGATTTGGACGTAATAACAAGGATTCGATCATCCAGCGTTTTTATCGTCTTCTTGAAGCCACAAAGGGCTTCGGAAAGCTGAATTTTCATTTTCATGATCAAGTCATGGCCTCGTCTCTGAAAGACACTATGATCCTTCTGATCAAGCACAATTATGACATCACCAGGCTCCAGCTCAGGCTCCTGATCTCCTTCTCCATGAAATAGTATCTTTTGCCCATCTTTCATACCTATGAAACATCATCCCTTTCTGATTAGCCATTTCTCTTAAAAACAATACTTTCTACAAAGCTGTTGAAGAAGGCACACAGAGTCCTTTGGAGGTTCTTTATTCATCAAGCCGCCCAACCTCATGCAGGCATGGGGATGGGAGTGGCGGCTAGAATTGTCACCAATAAAGAAGCCATGCTTCCCTCAGCATAACGAGGGTCCTCAGCATGAAGCATGATGAGTGCAAAACAAGGCCGACCCATGACAGGTTCACAGCACACTCCCTGCCTGCCTGGGCCCTGTGAGGCCACAACTGACACCACATTGCCATCATGAAGTGACCGCGCCCTGCCCACTGCACACAGTGCATGGCTCTGGGGACTTTCTAAGACATCAGTGTGTACACACAGGAACGGGGGAGATGTGTTTACACAAGAAGTCCTGTAACAACAGCTGGGTTGGTTTGGGGGTTCATTCGTGTACTCTGGTTTCACCTCTCAGGCAGGATATATTCACTGGAAGTCACGGAATAATCAGGGACTACCTGGTGAACAGCTAAGACTGGAAAAGGCCTTACAATGACGGCACCCGGCAAGATAAATAGCAGGGGAAGGCACTATATTTGGGAGAATCTGATGCAACAAAAAGGAAATGTGTGGAGAAAAGAAATGTGCAGCTACAAAGCCTTAAACGTGCTCTTATGGCCAATGAGCGATAAAAGCTATTAGAAAGACGTCTCCAAATGACTCTAAAGAAATGATTTGAGAATGGCAGGAGAGGACAGTTAACCAAAATTAAGATCAAGTGACTTTCAGAGCACTGGAAAACCTTAAAGAGAGGTCGTTTTTTATCTCAAGGAAGCAGACCTCAGCAAGAAAGCTTTGGCAGGTGATGTGGGATGGAAACAAAGCCAGGGAGGGTCAAGAGACAACCTGGAAATAGGAGGAATTTACGGCACATTCTAATATCATTTAAATACCTGCTGTCATGTATCTCATTTCCCTGATACCTAGCCTGTGTGCCCCAGGATTAGCACCCCGGAAGCACTTCCAGCCAGAGTGGAGCAGTGGTTCTGCGCAGCCTCACCTTTCTCCACATGCACTTCGATAATCTTCTTCTCTCGGATCACCTTGGTGCCGCTGCAGCTCTCACAGCGGTCCTTGGGGTTGATGCGCTCGCCCTGGCCCTTGCACTCAATGCACATGGTCTGGATCTGCTGCACCATGCCTGGTCCGATCTGCTGGATGTGAATCTGCATCCCTCGCCCCTTGCACAGTGGGCACTTCTCTACAGATCCCTTCTTCCCACCAACACCTGCGAGGAGGGGAGGCAGGAGTGAGAGCTGTGCTCGCCCCTTAGAAGCACCCCTACTGGGTGCCACAGTAGATGGGTAATGAACAATTAAATCGGTTTGAATTCTGACTATTTAAAATCATCAAAAGCAAGGTGGAAAAAACTGGATGATTCTAGCCAAGCAGATAATATCCAGATGTTAACATGTGATCTTAAACATCTGTGTTTTGGGCTGTGCCATGCCAAATTCATTACTTGAGCTTCATTAACTGTGTTTTCTTCCACCCCAGGATGGAAAAACACCCATGCCTACAGGTGACCAAGCAGGCTGTGGAGAACTGGAGGACACAGCCCTGTCTACAGGGGTGGCTACTCAGCTCAGCCAATTCTCTGTGGGACAACGTGGGTCTGCGGTCACCAGATCTGACTTTTCTTGAAAAATCAGATCAAAAAAAATTATGTTAACTACATTTACATTTAAGTCAAGGGTCAGTAACCTACGGCCAGCTGCCTGGTTTTGTAAATCGAGCTTTACTAGAACACAGGCACATCCATTCATTTATGTATTGTCTAGGGCTGCTTTTGCACTAAGAGTTACACAGTTACAACATAAAGACCACATGGCCCACAAAGCCTAAAATATTTACTATCTGGCCCTTTACAGAAAAAGTCTGCTGACCCCTCAGTTGGGTGAACCGTTTTGATTTTTATATTTTTAAAATAACTGTCAACATATTAAATAAATGTGCAGTCCAAATAAAAAACGTACATGGCCAAATAAAACAGATTTGGCCCTCAAGCCACCTGTTTGTAATCTCTGTTTGACTGTCACATTTGAAAAGATAAATTATTTTTCTCTGAACTGTAAAACAATCACAATTGTTTCCAGATCTAAGGAATCAGAACTATGAGATTCATTCAAAAATTAATTTTTACCTTCACATTTCTCACAAATTATATTTTTCTGGAGGGCCAATTTCTTTGTGACTCCATTATATAAATCTTCAAGAGTTACAGACAACTGATGTACAACATTCTTGCCTTACCAAGGGGAAAAAAAACCAATTAGTAACATTGTATTGAATACACCACTGCACTAAATACCACCCACGAGACACAGCGGTCTGAAGCCTCCAGAGACTCAAAGCTGTGCCTGTGTCCTTCATTCCCTTTCCTGCAGGAAGCAATGCTTCTACTCCACTTGGCCCATCCTCTGGCCCTCTGTCAATGACGAGAACTAATACCCTCCCTAACTACGAGCTAATTATTCAATCATGTAGAGAGATCAACAAAAAGCCTTTCCACCTTTATTTTCTAAGAACAAATCTGAGGACAGAGAGATCTCTGAGAAGACCTAAGGCAAGGTTAACCAATGGAACTGGTTAACTAGGTTCTCCCTACGAAAGGAGCCCTTTCCTCATAGATCAATGCACGACAACCATCTCTGGACCTTTAATTGAAACTCTTCCTTGAGCACAAAAGGCTCTGCTTTTTGAGCCCTTTCGTGACTTGTGGCCAAGTGGAAACTCCTCCATCGGCCTAACTCTCGTCTGTGCGTTCAGGGCAGCGCACCTCTTGTTCTCAGGCTGGGTGTCTGTCCGCCTGGTGCTGTGCCAGCCTGTCAGGGCCCACAGCGTCAGGGCCCCCGCTGCTGCCCATAGGGCTCTTGCAGTCACTCAGACAGATTGTCCTTGTTTATCGGCTGTCAACTCTGAGAGACGACTTCATTAAGGGCATGAAGTTGATTGTCTCAAGACAGTAAGAGAGCTGGGAAAGAGCACACCCAAGGTGTTCAGAACGTCCATACCGTCAATTACGTGAGCAGGCAACACACCCGGACAACAGGGCAAGGATTTTTCCCTAATAAACACTTTGTGATTTTCAGCACACTGTGTTCACAGAATTGACAGCCAGGCTTTTTGAAGCTCAAAGTCAATTATAATGTGAGAACAAGAACAGCCTTATTTATCCAGGGGCCTCTCGTTGACCCAAACCACCCTTCTTTAACTCCAATGCAGAGTTTATTTCTTCTGATCTTATCTAGGACTATAGCAAGCTTGGTTATCTATCTGGTTTCAGGGTCCAAAGCAGATTATCAACAGTAAACTGGACAGGGGGAAGAAGGCTATTAGAGACCACTGATGACAGTGAGAGGTGACAGCTCATAGCCTGACAGGAGGTGAGAGGTAGGAAAATTAGGAGGAGCACAGCCCAGAACTCAACCAGTGGCCTGGGGCCTTCAGCAAGGGCGCAGTCCCTCACTCACCTCCTGGGGATGAAGGTGCTCATCAGAGTACATTCTGAAGAGAGGTAGGTAGGTTCTTTTACAAAGATGTCCAAACACAAAGGGGTAAACTTTATCACCTAGTACATTTCCCCAGCAGGCTGAGAAAATGAGGCCACACTGCACACTGCAGAGAACCAGCCAAAAGTAGAGCCTGTGGGCCCTGGCCCAGGTCAGGAGGCGCGAAAAGCACTCTTGACAGAGGCACCACCAACAACCCCAGGAGGTCCATCTATGTATGTCCGTCAGGACACTCATGGGCCTGACCCCAAAAGAGAAAGAGAAGCAAGATGAACTTGATCTTCCTCCATTCTACTCACCACCATTTGCCCCTTTCTCTGTGGTGTTTGAAGGGGGTCGGGTAATTGCTAAATGCGCTAAGAGATTCCAGGCAGCCTGGATACTAGACAAGGATGAACTATTTAAAGCTACTGATCCCAAAACATGACAACTGCACGATTCACCCTGATTCCAATAACATGTATCATTTGGAGACTACGACGTGCTTACAGGTCTTTAAAAGCATTTACCTCTTCTCTCTCTCGCCATCCGTCCTCCGCCACCAAAGAACATGTCAAAGATGTCCATGGGTGAGGAGAAGCTGGGGCTGCCTGAGCCGCCTTCCTTAATTGCCTGTTCACCGCCCTGGTCATAAACGTCCCTTTTCTTTGGATCTGAAAGTACTTCATATGCCTGAGATATGAGTTTAAACTTAAAAGAAAAAAAAACAGATTTAAAAAGAGAGAGAGGGAAGGTTTGAGTTCTTTTATTAAGCAAACCCACCATAAGAATGTTACACAATAACGGGTATTCCACACCCAACTCCCCAAACTAGCTGGTCTATACATTATCTGCAACCTGATTTTTTCCATTTACTCCCCGTGTAAAGTGGGAAACAGAGGGCAAACACAACTAAGGGACTAGTGGTAGGGGCTGCAGAGAATGAGGGAGCGAATGCAGCAGGGAAGGAGCGTCCCCTGCTCTGCCTGCCGTGGGCAGGAAGACGTGGAGTGGAGCTGGGACACGGCCCACAGCTCTATAACTGGAGAAAGCCAGGGCCTCCTGGGTGCTGCTCCTGCTTTCCACTCACAGGGACTGCTTCACTAGTTCACCGGCGTGAACTTCACCCGCAGACTTCTCGTGAGCGCCTATCCACGCACAGGCTGCAGACTTCGTGCGCAAACCTGTACTCCTGATCCCCGCACCGCAGTCCTGCCCCTCCCAGGGTCTCCCCCATATCTCAGCTACTGGCCACACCAAAACCTCATTTCCTTTCTCCCTCACATCTCATGTCAACAAATCCTGTTGGCACTACCTTCATATGTATGTCTCCAGTACCCTGAGACAGACACAATACCCCAGGTATCACACTCCTGCCAAAAATGTATCACTGGAATCCAACCTTAGGAAGCAGAAAACCCAAAGTGAAGGACATTCTGCAAAACTACAAGACATGAAAACTAAATGAAATGTGTGACCCAGAACTGGCTCTTGCACTAAAGAAAAAACGGCTACAAAGGACATTATTGGAACAATTGGAATAATGTGAATTTTTTTCTCGGTGTTAAATTCTTTAAATTTGATCATTGTACTGTGGTTTTGTACAAGGAAGTCATTCCTAGAAGAAACACGGTGAAGTATTTAGGTCTGAAAGGTTATGATGTATGCAACTTACTCTCCAAAGCTTTAGCAAATAATAATAATAATAGAGGTGGATAAAGCAATGTGGCAACATCTTTACAACTGGTGAAGCTAGTGAAGGAAATGCAGCTATCCACTGTCCCACCCTCATCTTTTCTGTAGGTATATGGAAGTTTTAAAAACAAAATCAGACCACTATAAAATATCCAAAATTCATCCCTTCTCGTCACTACCACCATGCCCGTGCCCTGGCCGAGGACCACCTCTTGCCTTGATTACTTCAGTAACTACCTCAATGGTCTCCTATCTTCTGTCCTCACATCAGCTTTCAGTCTGTTCTTCACACACCAGACAGAACAAGCCTGTTATCATGTCAATCCTCTGCCCCAAACACTCCACGGCAGCCCATTTCGCTGGGAGTAAAAGCCAGCCCTTACTCTCATCTACAAGCCCAACCTCTCTGCCTCCATCTGCCTGCAATTCTGTTCCGGCTCCGCTGCCTCCTTGCTGTTCCTCAATCCCACAGCACTTAGAGCTTAGAGTGTATCCCCACTGCTCCGTCAGCTCCGTGAGGTCAGAGCTTGGTCAGCTTTGTCCACTGCTGTACCCCTGAGCCTAGAACAGTGTCCGGCACGTGGAAGGCACTTGAAAATATTTGTTAGGTGAATGGCCCAATTCTAGGAATTCAGAAATAAATAAATGAGATAGAGTCTTGGTCCTCCAGGGGTACAATTTAATCTGAGAGACAGATGTATATATACACATCCTATGATGCAGGATCTATAAAACATACAGAAAAAAAGGGCCATGAAGATACAAACATGGAAACTGATGGAGATACTACAAGTAATACAAGTTTTCTCTTGTATTACAGATCCCTGATAGAGATCTAATAAGTAACTAATAAATAATAGCTAATAACTAATAGCTAACAAATAACTGGGCAATTTTAAAAATTAAGTCTTAAGGAGGCATCAGATTCATACCCAAGGCAGTCAGATCTTTTGACATGTTAATTATCACACCATTTCTGCAAAGAAGTAGGGATCACTCACTCCTTCCCCTTTCCACAGCAGAAAAATCAAAGTGTAGGGATTACATGCCTAGTTTAGAAGATCAGAAAACAGCTAGGCCAGGCTGCCCCCAGAGTTTCCAGGCCTGTCTGTAGTTCAGGGACTAGGTAAATATGCTTCCCGAGAATGTCCACTAGAAACACTCACCAAATACCCTGGATACTCACAAGACACTTGAACTTAACAGAATTAATGATTAATCTAAGGAAGAAAAGGAATGGCCTGTTACTTGGGTTATTCAATCAGAGACCAGATCTCACATGGGATGGGGGCTCCCACTACCACTAGTGGGCCCACCTACCCCAGAGCACCAGCACTCCAGAGTCTAATTCAGCTTCCTGCCTGTACCCCCCATCAGAGATTAGCGCTCTAACCAGCTCACCTTTCAAGAATGTGATAATTTGCCACAGGACCTTGATGAGATTACTATCTGGCTGGAAAAAAGGGCTTTGGAGACTATGTAGCATCTTGGAAAAGTATTTGTGTTAAAATATTAAGTGGTAAGAAAAAAAAAGTATGTACCAGAAAGACCGCGTATGATCACCTGGGAAAAAGCATGGAAAGCAGCACACTGGCAGCAGTTAGGGTGATGTGTACTTGCTGGGTTGTCCTCTGTATTGTGACATTTTCTGTAGTGTTAAGCTCTCTTTTACGATTTTTTTAACCTGAAAATCTATCATTCAAACTAAAAGTTACAGTGAAATTGGCCAAAAGACCAAATCCGTCTCAAAAGCCAGTAAGGGTAATAAGTAAGAATCCGCCCCATCACTGTCCCTGAAAGGGACTCGCTTACTGACCCACTGCCCGGACGTCTTGCAGAAAACCAGCCACAGATAAGTACAGACTCCATACTGAGCACCTGACAACAGACACGGGCTGCCCACTGCTTAGCAACACAGGACAACAGGGCACAAAACAAAGACCAACACCCCAACAGCCTTCTCAGTTGTCCTGGAGCAAGGAGGGAACGGATTGGCTTAATCTATTTTTGAAGAGACATTAATAATACAGTGACAAACTCAGGAGGGAAAAAAAAAAAGATTCCATCCATGACAGATAAAGCGGACAAGAACCACACACAGACTGGGACAAAAACAGAAAGGGCTACACTGTAACACCTAGTAGGACCAAAAAGGAGATATCTGGTGAATGAATGAATGAATGAATGAACGAATGAATGACTCCTCTCCAGGGAAACTTTATAGCAGAGTTTCTATAAATTGAGTCCCCAATCTCCTCAACCCCTTTGATTTCCAATCCAAATTTCTATTGATCCCCAATTCCCCCCACTTCACCACAACAATTTCCCTGCCAAACTGTGCCTTTTCAGGGCTCTCTCCTCCTCCCACATAGAATTCTTTAAACTATATATCTTCTGGTGACATCTCCATTCAGCCAGCATTTTAGCACCTTCACGGCACAGCTAGGCACAAGGCCTGTGAGTGGGCCGGAGGGCGGTAGTGCCCACCCTGCTTACTCTGCAGTGGGGAACACAGGCATCAAACAGGAATCGTAATAAGGCAGCATGAGGACTGGGCCAGCGGTTCAGTCTGTGGGCCGGAGGCAGACTCCTAGAAACAGCTTTAGCTGAGAACTAAAGTAAAGGGTTGTATCCCTTCATGGGAGGGAGGGAGGGGAAAGTATTCCCTGCAGGAGGCTCACACAACGCCCCTCCCCCTCCAAATGAGAAGGACTGGCCAGACCTCACCACCAAGAGCCTCACTTTTGTGACACTAATCCAGTGCCTGGCTATAAACAAATATTAGTTTAAAATAAACAATGTGCTCAGATAGGTATATACAGGGTGACACCTACAGAAATGTAGTACAGGTCAAAACCAATTTAAAAAAAGCTTCAGAACACCAAAAGCAGATTCACTCCAACTGTACACACACAGCCATGAACTCACTCTTGGAGACAGCTATGAGATCTGACCTGAGACCAGGGTCAGAAGGCTTTCCCACATGCTGCCTTTAGCCAGCGTCCCGAAACATGAAATCAGAAGCCTGGATGCACTCTCCTTAAAGGAGAATCTCAAACACAGGCTACCATGAATCACCAACACCACATAGAAAGCCAGTGACTTTAAAAGTAACAGTAAGCCACCCAAATATAGATGAGAAAGAAGGCAAGTGAGTAACAGACAAATGATCTTACAGGAAAGCATTTTAAACTTGTGACAGCCACAGTCGGCACATGTGGCTAAATATAAACATTCTATCACTGTTGCCACCAAGCCGACCTTCCTTAAGCAGCTTTCTCCAGCTTGGAAAAGCTATCGCAGACAGGTATTTTGATATTAGTGTCGTTTCCAGGGCTCTAAATGTTAGATGGGTGATCTGTGACTTCAAAAGTGGCCTGGGTGTCAGCTAATACTGATACAAATACAAAATCACCACCTCCCCCAAATCATCTAGGACATCAAAAGTTTCATAAGAAAATGGCAACTGAAAGGAGGAGTGGAAGGCCAACAAGCTTTCCGAAGCATCAATGTCTGACCCTTCAAGTCACCTATTCAGGTGGGTAATGAGCCTCCTTGAGGATAAAAAGCAGGCTTGACTGTTCCTGTGAACAGAATGAAAAAGGTTAATTGAGGTTTCTATTATGAAGAGCATTTTTTGGCCTAATATTGATACTTAGGATCAACGGTGGGTCATCTGTCACAGAAAACCTGGAATATTCAGGTAAAATGATGCGTCAGGTTAGAGATCCCCGGGTCCCTGCGTAATAAAGCAAATGTGGTCATCCAATGTCTCACAACCTTCATCAGGCAGGAGATAGGCACAGAGACCAAATCCAGTCGATCGTTCTCAAGAGGGACACTAGGTTTGTCCCAGGTACTAGCTCAGGTTAAAGAAACTCATCCCTAAGGTTTCTGCATCAACAGTGAGTGTGAGCGCACAAATCATCCAGTGCCGGTCGTTCCCAGCAAATACACAACTTCTGGTCGCGGGTGCCTCGGTTTCCCGGTTTGCTGGCTGCCTCTCCTCCAGAAATGCCCGCAAACCCTATGAGCAGTGGGCGCGTCCCAGCCCCAGCCCTCCCCGGCGGTCGGCACACACCGGAGGGGCCCCAAGAACACTTGCAGACTGAACGGAGGAATGAATGGGCTGCGAGGGGCTCACGAGGGCTCCAGGCCCCCACACCTCGATCCTCTCGGGCGAGCCTGGGCTCGGCGAAGCGCCCTCCACCTGCCCGCGCCGCACGCCCTGGGCCTCGGCCACCCCGGCCGGGCCCGCGGCGCCTGGCGTCCGCCGCACCAACAAACGCAGCTCGGGGCCCCCGAGCTCCCGGGCTGAGAAACCGACGGCGGGCCCCGCGCCGCCCGCCCCGGCCCGCACCTTCTCGCCCTCATCCGGGTTCTTGTCCGGGTGGTACTTGAGCGCCAGCTTGCGGTAGGCCTTCTTGATCTCCTCCGGGGAGGCGCTGGGCTTCACCCCCAGGATGTCATAGTACTGGGTCTCCTTCACCATCTTGTCTCTGCGGGGCGGGGCGGGCGAGGACGGTCAGCGCGCCCCAGACGCCGCCGCCGGGCTCCCTCCCGCCGCCAGCCCACGCCGGGCCGACCTCCGCGCCGGTGCCGCCGCACTCGAGCCGCCGGCTCCTCCGCGGCGGGTTTTATTCGGCGCCGGCGGAAGGTTCCGCAAGGAGACAGTGACGCCACAAAGACCCAGAACCTTCGCGGAGGTTCCGGCGGCGCCTGGCGGCGGCGGGTCAACGCGCGGCCCCGGGTTCGCCGCCCGACCCCCGACGACGGGGTCCGGCGCGACCCCGTCGGCTCACCCGCTCTCCTCGGGCCCCTGGTCCTCTGGCCGCCCGTCCGACTCCCCGGAACTCCAGCCCTGCCCGCCTCCCCGGGCCATGGTGGGGGCTTTGGAAGGCGGCTTCGGCGTGGAGGGCGCCCTCCGACGACCGTCCCGCCGTCCCGTGGCCGCCCCCTTGCCCTTCCGAGGATCCGTGGGGCCAGCTGGCTAGAGGATCGGGTGGCCTGGAGGGCAGCGTCGGTGGGAACTCTGCCCCGAGGAGTTGGACTGGGAGAGCTGCGTCCAACGGTCCCCACCCGGCCTCTCCCTGGGGGTGTGGCCGCCCTCTGTTGGGTCACCGCTGGGATGCGCCCTGAGGCCTGCCTTGGATTGTTGCATTTTTTAGGGGTTTGGAGAGGGTAGGGGTCCTCCACTGTAATGAGGCCTTGTTTCCCGGGACCCTACAGCTGCTGGCACTCCCCGGGGTGTCTTTAAGACTGGGGTGAACCTAAGACCTCTAGACATGTATAGTGGTGCTTTGCTGGCCCCTATTATGGGCCCACGGTTGGGACTCCTGAAGTCCCCCAAGGGTGGGCAGTGGTCCCTCTTTTCGAGGTGGGAAACCACCTCCTCCCCTCCGCTCATCTTTATTGTGCCAATCACCAAGGCTGGACCAGGCTCGTGGGCCGAGTGTTGTGCACAGCGGGTGGGGCGAGTGGCTCTGGAGCCCGCGACTGTGCTGGATCACCCAGGACGCTGCCTGGGAGGGTTCAGTAACAGATCCCCGAGTTCCCTAGGTTGTGTCCAGCTACCTGTAAGTGCTCAGAAGCCATGATCCCTACCCGCTGCAGAAACATGGGCGTGGAGAACAGCATTATCACAGAACTGCAGGCCCTCTGCTCTAGCCCAGCCTTGGCGTCTGCTGCTGGAACAGTTTGTCAGAGAGGGGAGGCCGCTGCTTACCTCTCTGGGATCCTTTGGCCTTGTTTTGGATCCTGTGGTTGAGGTAGTCACTATCCCTCCTCCACGTGTTCAATGTGGGGTGGGAAAGGACGTTTAATGTCCAAGAGAAATTAAATTGCTCATTTCTGTTTTAGGAGATACTGCTTTTTTCCTTTCAATTATGCCTCTTTAGAGCTGTAACTTTTGGGCGGAGAACTCAGAGCTGGAGGTCAGGAAGCTTGGATTCCGTACCCAGATGTTATTAAGTATATGAGCTTTAGCCGCTCTGAACTTGGTTCCTCAACAGCGGGACATGGTCATTTGCCCGCCGTCCTCACAGGGCTCTTGCAAGGATTGAGTGGGATGATGACTGTGAAGGCTTCTGTCACAGTGGGTTTCAAAGCTGGCCGCTCAGAGATCACCAGGGAGCTTCTAAAAATCCCTGCGTCCAGGCCGCACCCCGGACCAGCTACATCAGAGCCTCTGGGGGCAGAGCCCAGGCATCTATTTTTGAAGCTCCCCAGGTGATTTCAGCGTGCAGCCAAAGCTGGGAAGCAATGTCCAGCACCACACTCTTCTCCAGAGTCAATACTCTGGACCAGTGAGATTGGCAGGATGGGGATATGTGAGTAGTCAGAGCCTAGAGGCGTAGAATGCAGCTATGAACTCTGGAATCAGTGAGACCTGCATTCAAACCCCAGCACTGCCACTTCAGGCTTGTGTGAACCTTGGGCAAATGACCCAGCCCTTCTGAAACTTAGTTTCCTCAGCCTTTTGATGGGGATGATACTGACAGTTTCTGCTTCCTGACCTTGGGAAGCACCCAGCATGGAGTCTCAACACATGTCGATGCTTTTTTTTTTTTTTTAACTCTCACCTAGGCTAAAGAGGCTGACAAAGATTCTCTCCTTTATCAAACTCTAGCCAGACCCCTCTGAGCCCTCTTCTGGACTAGGCCTCAACCTTGGCCTATAAAGACTTGAACAAACATTAGCATACTTTCTGACAGCTTGAGGCCACATCCCTAAGATGACTCTAGCTGTCCCTTAAAATGCTTGCCTGAGAAAATTCAAGGCTGCCAAAAACTTTTCCTGTTTTTTTCAGCCAGCACCTGAGCATCGGGCATCTGTCTCCCAGGCTCTGTGGGAGGATAGAGTCCTAACTTCACTGTTTGCCAGCTAGCAGACAGCTGGCCTAACCACATTTGCACTGACCAAGTCTTTGTGATTCTCAATTCCCTGACTCCACTGAGCCCCACTGACCCCCCTCCCGACTCCCTCAGTCTTCCTTTAAAACACCCAGTTATTTCTGTACAAATTGAAGTTGGGTTCGGTTCACGCTGGACTCTTTTCCATGTTGCAATAGTGCGTTACTGATGGAAGCCTGTCCTTACCCACTGTATCTAGTGGTTTCCCTTGGACAAAGGCTTTGATGATCTAGTACGTTGTTTCCCAGAATTATACATGGGAGCATCTGAGGCTGTACACAGACATTTCTTACTTTATCAGTTATGTGTTTATTTTCATGGTTCCCTTTTCTTTATTGCAACCCTTATTGCAAGTGGCATTGGTTTTCCAGTCACAGTAAGCAATGTAAAGTTTCCTTTTTTATAGGTTAAGAAAGGAGTACATAAATAAGGTAAATAATGCTTATAAGTATATGATAATACAGGTGGTACAATGATAAAGCAACAATGGTGGTACTTGAATGACTGAAATCAGGGAGATACTGATCCAATTCCACCACCTCACTTTACAGCTGAGGAGACTTTTAGATGAAGAGGCAAAACTACAAGGCATAAGATGGGCATTGTCCCTGACTCCCCGTGGCAGACTCCCTCTGTGATCTGAGGGTAAGGAGAGTCTAAGCAAGAACAGAAATATCTTCTGCAAAGGTGGCCTGGGACAGGCTCTCCCTGGAGTCTACTGAAGAGGGAGAGCCACATCCGACGGGAGGGAAGTCAAGAAGGACCTTGTGGAGGAGGGGCAGATGCCATAGACCAGGAAGGGAGAACTGTGTTGAGAAGAGGTGAGCGGGAGGGAAGCCATGCTGAAGGGACAGCAGAATAAAGGCAGAGAGCACAGTGCTAGGATGGAGGAAGGCGCTGAATTGGGCAAGAAACCGACATGGGTACAGTGGAGCCCTGAATGTCTTAGGGAGGAGTTTCCTGCTCCTCTGATGGACCCTGGGAGCCTTTGAAGGTCTCAGAGCAGGAGCTACATTCTGGGAGGGATAATCAGCAGCTGTCATCAGGGGCTGGGTGGGTCCGTACCTGCTGGGAGAGGTCTGAGCTGGCCATGCAGATTAGAGGGGCCAGGTTGTTGACAGGGTGGCCCAGAGAGAGGATGTAGAGGGAGGAGGAAAGCCCTGAGGAGGAGCCCTGGTGACCATCTGCCTTTAGGAAGTGGGAGGAAGAAGAACAGCCATCAGAGAGGCAAGAGGAGAAGCAGGAATGTGGAGAGGAGCCAAACCATGAAAGGTCAGAGTGGGGAAAGGAGCAGAGGGGACAGTGCCCAGGTGGCAGAGAGGCCAGGAATAGAGGAGCTAGTGCTTTGAGGGGCGGTCACAGGGTTTCTCCAATGAGAGGATGCTAATTTGTTGGCCCCCAAAATAGCAATTGCTACTCCAGGCCATTGTTTCAGTATCACAAGGGACTTCTGCTTTCCTGCCTCTCACTGGCTGTGTGACTTTGAGCAAATTACTTTACTTCTCTCTGAACCTCAATTTCCCCCTCTATAAAATGGGGATAAGAACACCAACTTCATGGGGTTATTATAAAGATTAGTGGAGACAGTGTGCATAAAGTGATTAACACATGCCAGCAGAGGACCAGTGTTCACAAGATGGAGTTTATTGATTTCATCACAACAGATAGTTGGTGCACACCTGCTGTGTGCCTGGCTTGGGGTTGGGCACCCACAGTACTGTGCGGGATTCAGGTAGCGCCTGCCCTTGAGGGGCTCACAGGCTGGCTGTGCCCAAACACCTGAATCCAAGCACTCTGGCTATCCCCCAGCGGGCCTATGTTGTCAGCACTCGGGACCCATGGACTCGTATTGACATAGTTAACTATTGTCCCCTCGCTTTAGCAGACAAAGCCCAAGCTTCTGGCAATGTTTCTGTGGGTTAGGACATGGTCTCCAAGAGCCCACTTCCTCCTGAAGCTCAGCCCTCACCCAGAGCTGCTGCCACCCAAGGTCGGGGTACCTCTGTTTGTGGAGGAAGAACTAAGAAAGGGAGGGAGTGGCCTTCCTGGTGCATATTTGTACTTTACAGACAGCATTCTGGGGGCTTCTCATCAGGCCACCCATCTCATGAGGTCACACAGCCCAGAGAGGAGACATCCATTCATCCTTTGGGCATGTCAATAAAGCACCTTTTGTGTCCCAGCCCCTTGGGAGGTTTTAGAGCACACCAGACAACAGACAGGGGAACAGACTGCACTCTTGCCTGCACAGGGCTCACGTGGACCAACCAGGAAATAAACCTCTAGCTATGCACTGTGATGACAGCCACAAAGGAAAACTATTCTATGGAGTTCTGGGTGGTCAGGGAGTTGTGTGTGTGTGTGTGATTATGTTGAAACCTGGGGGTTGAGAAGGAGCCTGCCATGCAGGGCCAGCGTTAGAGAGTTGCAGGCACAGGCAACAGCATGCGTGAAGGCCCCAAGGCGTAGAAGACCTTGGCCTCTTCCAGGAACCAGAAAGGAACCAGTTTTTCTGGAACAGAGATGGAGTGGAGTGTGGACCATTAGGCAGAGCTGGAGTCTTTAGGGAGCCAAGAAGACCCGAAATGGCTTTAAGCAGTGCACTTAAAAAAATTGTAGTATATTTATGTTCCATAAATTCCATATATTCCATTTCTTTTTTTTACTTTATTTCAGCAAAATCACTATGTTGTTATAAACAGCAATGTTGCATACTTTGAGTTCTATTTTCAGTAATGCCAGATTATGAAACATTTCTTGAGTCATTGTAGCTCTTAGTCTTAATTTGGAGACACTTTGCTCTTCTGAGGCGTAGCAAAATTCTCAAAGCAATTCTTAGATTCAGAAATAAATGATGAATTTTATGCATCATGCCCACACATTGTAATGGGGTGACATAAGATAAATGAGTTGCTGTAGAAATATTACAAATATTTTAATTTCATTGTATAATTGTTATCAGTTTTTAAAAACAGCTTTGTTGAGATAATTGACAATGAATTGCACGTATTTAAAGTGTACCATTTGATAAGGTTTGATATATGCATATACGCTTGAAACCATCACCTTAATCAAGGTAGTGAACATATCCACCACTCCCCAAAGTGTCCTCATGAGTGAGTGTACATTTGAAAGATGACCCACCCAAGCTTGGAATGGCTGCAGCTGAGCTGGGGCCAGAAGCCCGTTCTACTGTCTCCTAGTTTGGTTCTTTCCAGGAAATAAACTCATTAGCACCCTTGGGTGTGATGCTGGTTCTGCCAGTTCCTTGCTGTGTGACCTTGGGCAAGTTGTTTAACTTCTTTGCCTCAATTTCTCATCTGTAAAATAATGCTTACTTTGTAGGGCTGTGAGGAGTATATAACATTATATATATGATTACACACACAAACATATATGAATTATACAATAAAAAAAGCCTTAGGACAGTGCTTGGCACAACATGAAATAAATGTTGGCCAATGTTGTTATTTGACGCAAAGAGCTCTGTAAATGCATCTGCCTAGAAGTATCACATTTGGAAATACAAAAAAGCCCAGTAAGATGGAAGGCTGAAACATCTTTCCCTTCTCCAGGGACATTGAGCTGAGACACCTTAATGACGTCACTGTTCTAGGATGCCCTGTGTATCTCGTAAATGCTACACTTATTTAATGGTTTCTTCACATCTTTCCAGGCTTTGGCTGGTCCTGTCTCAGCAGTAATGGTCCATGTTAAATTGTTCCTAGCAAATTACAGACTATTCCAGACCAGGAGGGAGGAGTTGGCTTCACCCTTATAAGGATACTTCATCTCATCCTCTCTCGCTCCTTCCCCACTACCGAAGGCTGTGGATATTCCTCAGAAGTCTCCCAGATCTGTCCCCTGCCTTAAGACAAGCCCTCATCATCCTTGCCTAGCCCCTCTAATCACTCTCTTTCTATGCCAGTTACTTAAGCAGAAGCCAGATTATGAAATTTTCAGAAGCCCAGTTCTCTTCAAGTCACAGCCCCGCACTAACACCTTTGATAAATCCCTGAATAGAATAATCAAATCCAAATTCTTTCCCTTGGCATTGAAGTTTCTCCATGGTCTGAACCCAGCTTATCCTTCTTGGCTGCAAGTCCCACTCAGAACTCTTATTTGCACTGTCAGAATAGCGCAGTGCTGTTCACCAGCTCCGGAGGTTGGGAGAACAAGCCTGGAATCTGTTCAGGGGCAGAGAGACACCACAATGCTGTTATGATGATGGTGAAGTAACATTTAAAGAAACATATACATCTAAGTAGCTGGCTTTGAGTTGTTCCTAGAATGGGAACCATCTTTGGAAAAATACATTGATAAGCAGTTTAGAGAGGTGTTTGCAATTCTAAGGGCAGGGCCTTGAATGTTGATGGCTAAATTGCTTGGTGTGCCATGGGGGAGGGATTTTTGCTTTGAGGAAGGAGTGTGGAGGCAGATGAGAAGGGAGGAGGGAGAAGAGCTGGTGAGATGAAGAGCAGCTTGGATGAGGTGAGCTGTCAGCTCCTCCATCTCCTTACCTCCACCCGCCCCGTCTTCAGTGTGCTAAATGCACCAACATTTGGCAGCATGTGTGAGTGTGTGTGTGTTTGTGTGTGTGTATATGGCATAGGGTAGACCTGGAAGGAGGGGCTGAGCATATTCAGAGGAGGCCACAGGCTTCTCAGCCTCTGGAAAGGCGCAGAAATTGTGGGCAGAGCTCTGGAGTGCTACAGGCTGTCGAATTTGAGCCTGTTTTACCTACCCTTGATGATTATCTGGTTCTGTTTATTATTGTTATTATTATTGTTGTAATTACAAAAAAAAAATATCCTCTACAAAGATACTCCCTCCTGGGAGAAGCACAGAAGAAAGAAGAGCAGAATCTTGCTGCAAAAAAAGATCCTTTAGAAATGGTTGCTTGGCAGAAGTATATCTTTCCTTTCTGGTTAGCTGACAAGTGGAACAGGGCCCTCAAAACATCAGGCTCTAAACAAAGAAATAAAAATGACCAGTAAATTTAGAAGTTCAACCTCACTACTCATCCAAGAAATGCATATTAAAACAGCAGTGTGATACCATTTTTTGCAGGTGAGGACCAGGAAAGGCAGAGTCAACAAGGAAACTGCTGGTCGCTGTGCTGTGGAGAGAGTGCCACATCCCCTGCTGCAAGCCTCGCAAAAGGAGGCCAGCAGGGCCAGCAGGGGCCAGATGACGGGCACCCCGAAGGTGGGTCCAGTCCCACTCCCAGCATCCACAAAGAACAAATCCCTACACACCCAGAAGCCAGGGGTCAGACCTGGGGGTCAGACTCGGGGAAGGGACCACTGTAAGCCAAAAAGAGGCCAAACTTTTTAGTTTTTAGATTTTCATAGTACTTTAATAAAGTATAAATTACATAGTAATTTAGTAAAATGTAAAACACAGTAAAATGCACAAAACTTAAGTGGACTGCTAGGTGACTTTTTACATGTGTATACCCATGTGTCCATCACCCAGATCAAGACATGGAATATTTCCATCACCCCAGAACGTTTCCTCATTATTCTGAGTTCTATCTCCACAGGTTGAGTTTGCCTGTTGTTGACCTCCATGTCCATGGGACCATACAGTATGTATTGTTTTGGTCTGGTTACTTTTGGTCATCATATGTTTTTGAGATTTATCTATGGCCGTGTGCATATGAGTAGTTCATTTGTATTGATGAGAAGTATTCTGTTGTATGAATAGAGCACAGCTCATCCATTCTCCTGATGGACGTTTGCCCTTTCCTGTTTTAGTCTATCATAAATAAAGCTACTGTACAAATCTTTGTGTGACTATGTGGTTTTATTTCTCATCGGTGAATGCTCGGGAGTGGACTTACTGGGTCATGGAACAGGTATATGTTTAACTGCTAAAAATTTTCCATCGTGGTTGTACAATTGTATACTTCCACCGGCAGTTTGTGTGAGTTCCAGTTGCTCTGTATCTTCGTCAACACTAGGTTTTATCAGTCTTTTTAATTTCAGTCCTTACTGGTGCATGTGTACTCATATCTTGTGGTTTTAATTTGCATTTCCCTGAGAACCAACCATGCTGAGCACCTTTTTATGTACTTATTGTTTCAAATGCCAATTAGGATGTGTCAGGGACCCAGGAAATCATGGAGGGAGGTCCCCTAAAGACATAACACCTCCAAATTGGGGAATAGGAGGTGAAATGTACGTTTGTAGGCTTTTTCTTTTCTATGCCTCTTGCTGCTTTTTATGGGCTGTGGGTTGTTTTGGTGATGGAGGAGGACTGGGGAAGTTGTTCTTATGTCTTGGGGGGCTTGACACATAGAAAGCTTGGCAAGACTTTGCTGCTCTGAGTCATCTTGGACTCCACATGTCTTTTTTCCCTGAGGCTTCCAGGCAGTTCCATTTACCAGATCTGCTCTGACTTCCCTCCATTGCTGTACAAACCCTGGAATGGCTCTGGCCCCTGACGTAGGAAGAAGAGCCAAGTGGAGTAGGACTGACATAAACGACAGGGTCCCAGCCTGGTAACACAGTCCAGTGAAATACATAGCATAAGGGATTGTGTTGTTGACTGTCCACACCAATCCTCTTTCCCAATGTCCTTCAGAGAATTGTCTCTCCTTGGGGAGGGAATGGAGCGACCCCGGCAGAAGGAAAAGCCTGCCTCCCCCCATGTTGGGGTTATAGGGCCAGATTCAGCCTCTCCTGGCCCTGGTGAAGCCAGGGATGAGGGCGTTGCTTGGGCTTCATCAATCAGATGCTCTCTTCTAGCATGCTGGATCTCAAGAGAGTGAGCCTAGGAGCTAAGGAAGAATTCTTGGCAGCTGTGATGGAGGTGGAGCAGTGGTGGCCTGCCTGCCTGGCTACAAGGCAGTTGACATGTTTGTTACTTTCTGCTTCTTGGTTTCCTGGAACACCTGGAGGACTGCTCAGTCTAAAGGCCAGTGCCCCAGCATCCTGTCAATTCTACCAGTCCTCCAACAGTCTTCCTGTTAGGTGTGGCCATGTCACTGAATTCTGACTAATGGAAAGTGAAGGGATGATGTGGACAGCACTTCAGGCCCACAAAATCCTCCTGTATAATCCTTCACTCTCTCTTCTTCTGTCTGCTGGCTGCATGTTGACTGGTGACTGAGGGAGCCATGTGTTGAATGGTGGAGCCACCCACACTCACCAGGAACAGCTGTCTGGGGCTTTATGGAAGCAAGAAATAAATCTGTGCTGTATAAAGCTATTGCAATTTTGGGATTTTCCTAACACAGCAGCTAACTGCACTTTAACTAATATAGGTCGTCAGAGCCAGTTTCTGTTGCCTGCCACCAAAAACTGACTGAAAGAATATATTCGGTCATTATGTATCTAAATCTGAAGGATATACACAAAAATACCAACAATCGCTATCTCCAGAAGATAACGATTTTATTTTCTTAGTTTGCTTTTCTATATGTTTCAATTGTTTTTGTATGAACATATGTATATGTATGTTTGTGTGTATGTGTGTATATAATTAGAAAAAAGTCATTAGGAATAAGCAGATTTGGATTCTCTGAGAGTCAAAGTAGAGGAAACACTAGTCTCCACACAGGTCAGGAAATTCAGAGAACCCATTTGATTAGCAAAAGCAGTGATCCTAGGCCCCTAGAGTCATCTTCTCTGAGCTACACTGCCCCCACCCCAGCAGTTTCTCCAGCTGTCCCTCATACGTCAAGGTCCTTCCCCATTCTCCAGGACCCTTCCTCGGAGTCCTGTTTGTCGACAGCCCCTTATAGAGTGGGGCACAGAATGAAAGGTTAGACCTCCTGGTGCTTGCTGTTAGCACATCAACAAGGCTCTAGGAGGGCTACACAGGGGGGTTGAAGACGGGCACCCAGAACACTAGCTTGTGCTCTGCCCCCTACTCTGATCCTTCCTCCAGCCCCAGCCTCCCAGGGCCTCAAGGCAGGGGCAGGCCTGAGTTCCCCTGGGTAAGGCAAGGCCCTCAGGATGCAGTCTCTGCACCACCTGTAAAGGAGGGCTCTGCTCTCCAAGGGCTCCCTGGCCACCTCTATTTTCTTTGTTTAGTTTGGATCAGCAAATTGTCAGACTGATCAGATGTCTTCTTTGGCCTGGTCCAGCAGGAGACCTATCTAACTTAGGGACCCCACCAGGTATAGGGAAAGCAGCTGTGCCTACCAACAGCTGGGCACTTTTCACTTCTAATCTTCACACCTGCCCAGCAGAGTGGGTACAATTGCCTTTATTTACCAGTGAGGACACTGAAACTCAGAGAGGTGAAGTAGCTCAACCAAATTCACACACTACTAAGACGGGGACCCTGCCAGAACTCTAACCCAGACAGAAGGATCCCAAAACCCCCTGTGTTCTTTCCAGTCCACCACACACCTGCCTCTGCGGCCAAGGTCAGATAACTGGGCCACTGGAAATGGAACCAAATCCTTGCATGACCACTCTAACAAGGAAATAGGAAAACATCTCCAGTTCCAACAAAGTCTTGGACTCTTCCTTTTTTTTTTTAATATATATATATGAGGAGTCAGGTTAGCTACAGTTCAAGCAGTTTGCTACGTTTCTGCAAAAATCATACAATCCGCATAAATGCCTTCCCAATTTTTGGATGAGGAAACTGGGACCCAAAAGGGGGCCACAGGTTGGGTCCCGTAGCATCTTAGTTCAGGCAGGTTAAGGCCGGAACCCGGGCCTTCTAACTCCCAGCCAATGTCCTCCATGTCATATAGCCACCAAAATACCCTAGTCACTGCATATGCTCATTCATAACTTTTTAAAAATTTTTATTTATTTTTATTTTTATTTTTCCTTCTCCTCCCCAAAACTCCCCAGTACATAGTTGTATATTTTAGTTGTGGGTCCTTCTAGTTGTGGCATGAGGGACGCCGCCTCAGCGTGGCTTGATGAGCAGTGCTAGGTCTGTGCCCAGGATCCAAACTGGCAAAACCCTGGGCCACTGAAGCAGAGCACACGAACCCAACCACTCAGCCACAGGGCCAGCCCCTCATTCATAACTTTTAAAATAAACTTATCATTGCAAAATAATGTACACATATAAAATAGATCAGGAGTATACAGCTCAATGAATTATCACACAGTGAACACTCCTGTTTTACCCCTGTCCAGAATTAGAACATTACCAACACTCCGGAGGCCCCCTGTGCCACCTCCCAATCACTACACACTCCCCTGCAACTAGGGCAACCCCTATCCTGACTTCTCACATGTAGATTCATTTTGCCTCTTTATGAACATTTTATTTAAAAAGTTGTCTGACATAAATGAAGTCATGTAATAGGTATTCTTTTGTGTCAGGTTTCTTTTGCTCAATATTAAGTTGGTAAGAATCATCAGTGTTCCTGGGTTTAACAATAGTTCATTCATCCACATTGCTGTTCAGTGTTCCATCGTGTGAATATGCCACACTTTAGCTGTCAATCTACTGTTGTCAGGCGTTTGGGTTGTTTCCAGTTTGGGGCTGCCACGAGCATTCTAGAGGATGTTTTTTGGCACATGTATGTTTATACTTCTGCTGAATATACCCCTAGGAGTGGAATTGCTAGTGGATTGGGAGTGGCACTTCTTCGCCCCTTGTGCCTTCCCCTGACACACTCCCCCAGCCAGTGGAGGCTCCTACTTGGTGCTTTGAGAAATCCACTGTGGGCCACCCCCCTCCTTGTTGCCCATGAGACTCTCAGGTTGCACAGTGGAGAAAGGGCTTTGGGCAGCAGCAAGTACAGACTTGCTGCAGCCAAATGGCTGCCCCGGCTGGCTCTGGCACTTCTGCTGAGACGTGCTATCTTCAGAGCTGTTCAGATAACTGTCTTTTCAGTTAAGCAAAGGCCCTGCAGCTGCCAGTTGGGAACTGGTTCTGTTCAGGCTGTCAGTTAGTGATAATATGCTCATCTTGCACTGGTGTCTAACCCAACATGGGGGCTAGAGTGACCTCTGATGACACCGTAGCTCCACCCAGGGCAGGGGCTGTGTCTCTCTCTTTTGCCACTATCTCCCTGTGGCTCAGCAACGTGCCTGGTATGCGGAAGCTACTCAGTAAATATTTGTGGGATTAAATCCAGCTTTCTAAAATGCCAATGGGACAATGTTGCTGAGAGTCTCAGTGCCCCACACTGTGCTCAGCCTAGAGCCATCTATTCATTTTTGTGGCTGCTGTAACAAATTGCCACAAAGTTAGTGGCTTAAAACAATGTACATTTATTCTCTTCCAGTTCTGGAGGCCAGAAATCTGAAATGACATTACAAAGCTATAGTAATCAAAGCAGTATGATATTGGCATAAAAACAGACATGTTGATCAATGGAACAGAATAGAGAACCCAGAAGTAAACCCATGTATATGTGATCAATTAATTTATAACAGAGGAGGCAAGAATATACCATGAGGAAAAGACAGTCTCTTCCATAAATGGTGTTGGGAAAACTGGACAGCCACATGCAAGAGAATTAAACTGGACCACTATCTTAACACCACACACAAAAATTAACTCGAAATGATTAAAGACTTGAGTGGAAGACTTGAAACTGTAAAAACTCCGAGAAGAAAACATAGGGGGTAAGCTCCTTGCCCTCGGTCTTGGAAATGAATTTATGGCTTTGACACCAAAAGAAAAGGCAACGAAAGCAAAAATGAACAAATGGGAGTCACACACACAGATGACGGCTCTGACAGGCGTCGCTGCTCGGGCTCCAAGCCTGGCTCTATCATCTGCTACTTGTGTGGCCTCAGGCAAGTTAATGTCTGTGTGTCAGTCTATAAAATATCGTCTACAAAATAATAATAAAAATTAAAAATAATAAGAAAGATGGTTTTATAAGGTTGTATGAAGATTAAGCCAGAGAATGTACATAAAACACTTGGGCACAGAGCCTGGAATACATAAAGGCTTGATTTAAAATTGTTATTGGTGTCCAAGACTCCCCTCCTAGCTGGGCTGTAACTCCTTACAAGTAGACCAGGGTTACCCCTGTGCCCCTAAAACGTCCACCTGGTACAGTCACAGGTGTTCGTTGATCTGCATTGAAGGGATGAAGGAATGAACACATGGCCATGTTTATTTGCAATCATCTAGCTGAGTGTGTGACTGGACCCTTGGAGCCAGCAAGAAAAGCAGGCTCCCATGGCCCCAGGCTGAGCAGAAGTGGCAGTTTAGCTCTCAGTGGCAGGGATAAAGTCTACACGAAATATACCAAAGAAAGTTGGAAAATGTAGGGTTATCCAGGAAGGCTTCCCAGAGGAGGTGAGTGTGAGAAGCCTGGAGTGAGGAGAGGCAGGGGGATGTCCGGCCTCTCTATCCGGGCTCCCCACCCCTCTGCCCCTTCACATTCTTTAGCCTCCCAGGGCCTGCAGTGTGCATGTGCCTTTGAATGGTGGCAAAGCCCTAAGAGAAGTCAGTTATAAATGCTGAGAAGGTCCCTGGGGATGAGATGGCTCTTCTGTGATCCAGGGGTCCTCAAAACAGGCCGATCACGGCTGACTCCAGCTGTTCCCAATCAGCCAGGGTCGGGGGCTCTTTCCCCCATGCCTTCTTGGAGGGGAGGTTTGAGGGTCTGTCTGGGTTCTGCCTCAGGGAGACCTCGATAAAGAAAGGAGCTCCTAAAGGCCTGCCAGGCAAGAGTGGTCTACTGGGGTGATCAGATTCCTGTGTGGGAAAAGAAAAGGAGTTTTTTTTAATCTTGAGCAACACTACAGGAAAGCGTGCCGATTCATTCAGCTGCGACTGTCCCCTGCATTATGGGAGGCCCTTGAGAACTGCTGAGCTCCTGGAGAGCAAGCAGGGAAGACCCCCTGCCCAGAGCCAGTGCAGCTTCCACATGCCCTCATCATCCTCTGGCTGCAGATGGTTCCTCCGAACTCTTGCCCACAGTTTGGCGGGCCCTCGGCCCTGGGGACGGAGGACAAGGTCAGAGGTCAGACAAGCTGGGCTCTTGTCCCACATCTATAATGGCTGGCTGTGGGGCCTCAGCATGTCCCAGCCCTCTCAGAGTCCCTATCGGCATGATGGGGTTCTAATAATGCCTCCTGGCAGGGCTGTCCTGAGGCACACATGAACCTGGGATGTGGATGCCTGGCGTGGCTCGGGGCACATGTGGCACCAGGGCAACCTCCCCTCCTCCCTTGTTTTAGAAGGACAGGCTCCCAGCACCATTAGGCTAGGAAGGAGCCACACATACCTGAGAGTGGACTTATCTGGGCACTTTATTTCTTCCCAACTAGTGCCCTCTGGACATGAAAGAGCAGGGGCTGGGAAAGGAAAGGGTCAGCTAGAATCTGAGAAAGCCTCAGCCTGGTTCTGCTAAAGATGCCTGGCCTTAGAGGTTTGTCATTCAGTAGGACACGGGGTTTGAGCAGGGAGCACATGCTCCATGCTTGGATGTCCAGCCCCCGTGATGAGTAGCACTGACCTGCCCCAGCCAGCCTTGGCCCTGGATCCTTGCTGCCTGGGCCACTCGTCAGCACTCTGGGGTCCTGGCTGGTTGTCCATGTTCCCCATTCCCAGCCATGCCCTGGGGAGGTCACAGAGGCAACAGCACAAGCAGAAGCTGGAGAGGTCCCCAGACTCAGAGCAGAATCCCCACCCCAGGCTCCCTGATACTGGCGGTCTGTGCCAGAGGAAGGTATTCCCCAGCCAGCTCCGAGGCTCAGAGAGAGGGACTTGTGTACCCCTCCTCCCGGTACACTCCTCTGTCGCTGTCCGATGCCACAAGCCCTTTCCATCACATTGGCCAGGCTGTTTCCTCTCTGGGCCTGTTTTCTCCTCTGCAATGGGAGCAGAGGGCTGGAGGAAGTGGTCTCCAGGCCCATCAGGTCTGACATTCACCGACCTCACCTGACGTAAGTGCTCGCAGTGTTTTGGAATAATTAAACTTTTGGAGCACCCTTAGCCTCTGCCCAGGTGAGGCTCCTAGACACAGGTGTGCGTGTCAATGTAGTCACTTCACAGACAAGGAAACTGAGGTTCTGAGGCAGGAAGGCCACAGCTAGGGTCATGCAGGCTAAAACCAAGCCATGCCCACTCTCCAACTTCAAGGGCAGCCAGCCCACAGAGGGTGTGGCCTGGGTGGCAGCAGGCATCCTCAGTCACGAAGCTCTGTCCCTGACAAGAGCCCAGGAGAAAGTCGTCCAAACCTCCATTCTTCTCATGAAGATCCACCCTGTACCAGTGTAGAGAGCTCGCTCGGGTCCCAGGGCAATAAAAATTCTCCACACTGACTCTTATTGAAAGCTTCCACACTGCTCTAAGGGCTTCTGTGTATTTAACTCACCACAACTCTCTGAGATAGGAATTATTATCACTCCATTTAACAGATGAGAACACTGAAGCACAGAGAGGTTAAGTAGTATATTCAAGGTCACGCTGCTTATTATCCCAGGTTTCTCTAAAAAACAGAGCCCATGGCAGGGCTTATGCCCGAAGGCTTTGTTCAGAGTGCATCCTAGGGCACAAAAGTGAGGGGGGAAAGGCGATTAGGCAGAAAAAGGAGGAGAGCAAATACAAGGTAGTGAGAGCATTCCTGAGCAGTCCACTGTTTCACAAGAGAACAGAGCTCTTTGCTCTGTCACAGAGGACATCTCAACAGACCTGTGCTCTGCACTTTGGACCGTTCCCTGAGGGGAGAAAGGAGAGATCCTCCTGCCTCCTTCCGATCTCCTGTGTCTCCACAGGAGGGAGCCAGTGTACAGTGAGGAATGTGTCACAGGGAAGGAGGGCAGAGCGCCAGTGGAAGCTGTGAGGCCATCCAGGTGGCAGACCAGATCCAGGTCCCAGTCTGCACCCCTCGCCCTCCGGTATTTAGTTGTTAACCCGTCTTGGAGTGCGTGAGTCATTTTCTTGTCCTTTTTGCCTAAGCCGGTTTCAGTTAGGGCTTCTGCCCCTTCCCACCCATAGTCCCCATTTTACAGATGAGGAAACACTCAGAGACGTGAGGTGACTTGGTCTGGAGTGTATAGCTAATCCAAAAACTAGTCTGCTCAGGCTCTCCCCTGTACCATCTGGATCCTGAGAAGGCAGGCAGGTCATGCCGCCCTCCATCCAGGTCTCTCCAGGTGAGGGAAGAAGGTGGTCTCTCCACGGAGCCTAGGCAGGCCTCAGGTTTGCTCCATTCCTTCTCTTCTGCCCTAATTGCCTCCCTTAAAGGGTTTGGTCCCAGGTGGCCCCGTTACCCACTCCCAGCCCCGTTCCCACTTGTTAGAATCCTCTACACGTCCACGTTCTTCTGCCCCTGCTCACAGGAAAGCTCTGCCCTGGTGGCCTAAGTCTCTGAGAATTCGAGCCCCTGGGAGAGGGGATTGAGCCTCAGAAATCCCTGGGTTCTATCTATAGAGCTGGAGGAAACTCAGCTCTGATCCTGGGACTTAAACTTCACTCATTCAGTATAGAAAGGGACCCAAGAGGACGCGGATGCAGCCCAGGGCCACAGCAGCCTCAGGTGCACAGGAGTCTTGTAGCTAGGCCTTGGGACCCTGTGTCCAGGGTACACCGTGGTAGCTGACAGAGGTGTCCTGGGGGAGGATGAAGGAAGGCAGTTTCTGGGGGTGAAGTGGTGATGGCGAGATCCGTGGTTCTTGGAAAATTTGGCGGGTGGGAGGCACAGCGGCCAGCAGGGGCCAGCAGAGGCCTGTGGTTCTCCTGTTCTCCCAAGTCCTGGACCTGGATGCTGAGGCCTCAAACCAGAGCCCCAGGATGCAGCATTTCAAAAATTAAACAAAAAAAAAAAATGATATCCTCTAGTACATACATATGGTAACAAAAATTAGCCTAAAAGAGCAGATACTGAAAATATACAGCAACGCTCCCACTGCCCAAGCCCCAGAGGTAACTTGTTTTTTTAACCATTTCTATTCTTAACACCTCTTTCTTGAGAGGGTTCCACAGGTTTAAAGCACATGATTATCTCTCTAGGTCTTGACTTATCAAACATAAGCAACATAAACACGTATGTACCACGATCGAGCTCGTTGCACTGAGCTCCTCTTCCTGCCTCTTTCCAATGCTTGATTGTCGTACCTTTGGTTCTATGATTTGTTTCTGTACCTTTGAACAGTGTATTTACATGCCTCTTCTTCTTGTTCCATCCACTTTTCACAGGATCTGAGAGCCCTCAGTGTAAGATGAGGATCTGAGCGACCCCTACTCCCATTTACCTCCTGTCTTCTGTCAGCCGTTCCTTGATTTTGGCATTGTTAAGATGAATAACACTTACATTCTTGAATGAAAACAAAATTAAAATTTCCCAGCTTTTTCTTTTTCTTTCTTTTTTTTGAGGAAGATTAGCCCTGAGCTATCATCTGCCACCAATCCTCCTCCTTTTGCTGAGGAAGACTGGCCCTGAGCTAACATCCGTGCCCATCTTCCTCTGTTTTATATACGGGATGCTGCCACAGCATGGCTGGTGAAGCGGTACCATTTCCGCACCACGGATCTGAACTGGCAAACTCCAGGCCGCCGAAGCTGAATGTGCACACTTAATCGCTGCACCACTGGGCTGGCTTTTTCTATAGCAGATTCCAAAAATGTCCTATGATCAAATATTATAGGTGGTACATGGACAAACATTTAAAAATAATGTTATACTAATTTTAAAATTATTTTAAATTAATTAAATTAAAAAAATTTAAAAATTTTAAAATTATTAGGAAATATATATAACGAGTCCTTCAATTTGTGATTTCAAAAATCTAATTGCTCAGAATGAAGATGGAATCAATTTTTAAATTTCAGAAGTGAGTTGAGGTGAAGAAAAATATGAAATGACATACAATTCCAGAGGTACGCAGATATGGCAAAATCATGAAAATGGTTAGGAGATTGATTGGAAAACTGGTCTTGATTCTCAGAGTGGAAAGCCAGTGAACACAGCAACCGCATTGCTATGACAGCATGTATCAGCCACTGCTGAGGCAAGTAGCCCGTGGCAGTCATGCTGCCTTCTCTATCGGCCGTGCCACAGACCCTGGGCTATGCAAGAAACGATATGCCAAGCATCAAGCATGTGGAGACTATTATCTTCCAATTGGTTGTTACAGTCGTGCCACATTCGTACTTGCACCATGGTTTATTTTTGAAGTTGTTTTTCTTAGTATTCCTAATCACCTTTATTTACTGTATATCTTCAGCTTGAGTCATCATCTCTATCATACTGCCTGTTACATGGAGTCCGCCTTTTTGCCCAGAGACACCCAGGAACTGTTTCCAAAAGGAGCTGTTTATTATGCCCCAGTGGCGGAGGTCCACGGCTGTACCATGACTGCACCCATGGGTCACAGGTCATACATTTGAATGAATGACAAGTGTTTCTTGAGCACCTGTTCTCTGCCCAGCACTGTTCTGGAGTATTGTAGGTAGAGAAGGAGCTGAAGAGACGGAAGTCCCTGCCTTCCGGGAGCAGGAGTTCTGGTGGACAGACAGATGATCAAACACACAGCATACAAGAGTCCGACGATGTGAGGGCAGGGAACATAAACAGAAAGTGGGTGGGGAGTACCGTGGGGGTGGTTCTGGATGATATGGTCAGGGAATGCCTCGCTGAGAAGTAATAGCTGAGTAAGCACTGAGGAAAGTGAAGGAGAGAGTTAGCTGATACATGGGGACAGCGTGTTCCAGGAAGAAGGAACAGCCTACGCAAAGGCCCAGAGGCTGGAGGAACAGCAAGCAGGCCAGTGTGGTGGGTACGGGCCAAGGAGATGTAGGAGGTGAGGTCAGAGAGGTGATGGGAACTGGAACATAGGGAGCCTTGTGGCCCAATGTAAGGGACTTCGGCTTTTATTCTGAGAAGGGAAGCCTTTGGACGATTCTGGCAGAGGAGCAATGTGCTCTTGGACTTAGTTGTAATGGCCTTCATGGCCTCATCCCTATGCAGGGAGTCCAAGACCCCACCCTGCTCAGGGCAGCTCACTCAAATCCAGGACTGGAAGGCCATTCGTCCACAGCTGATGGAGGCCAGGGGCTCCAACCTCAGTATATGCCGTTCTCTGCATCCCTTCCGGTCTCCTATCATTTCCAGGACTCCTCATTCTACCTTTGCTGTCCTTTCCCCAACCCCGTTTTATCCAATCCCCGGCAGGGGAGAAACTGGCTTTGCGTGCACATTTGCATTATCTGGTTCTAGGTCAGCAGCTTCTTGGAATCTTTGTTTCTGCTTTAGCGTGGACCAGCAGAGGAAACTTGGTTCCCACAGGGCACCAAGGGACAGAAGGAGGCAGAGAAGTATGCAGAAAACCAGGTTATTACCACAAGACACAGCAGTGCTACCAGGAAGCTGCTACTAGCAGCCAGCTCTGTCCTGGGCACCCGCCCAGTCTCTCAGTTCATCTCTGTCCATGCAAATAACCCATAACCATTCCATAGATAAGAGAGATAAGGTGAGTTTTACTGGAGTCAGAGTGAGGACAATAATCCAGGAAGGCCTTTTCCGCAAAGGAAGAAAGTGCTCTGGAGAAGCACAGTTTTCAGCACAGTCTTAGACCTTTCTAGAACAAAGAACATACATTAAATTAAACATGCCCATGAGACATACTCATCAGTGTCAAAGAGGTATTCAGTTGCAAATTAGCGGGTGAACAGGCCCCTCATGTCCAGGAAAGGGAACTTATCTGCAGGAGTGCTGATGGGAGCCTGGGGCAGAGCCTGGGGTGGGGCGGGCTCACTGCCTGCTCTGAGGAGGGGGACTGCCCAGGCCTTCTTGCCCCTGGTGCCCTAGAACCATCTCCTTCTCTGTGGCCTGCACTGGGCACTCTAGGGCCTTGTCACTTTCCTGAGTAGCCTAGGGCCCCGACTACCCTCTTCCCTCCAGACTGCTCAGGAAATGTGCCTGAGGGAGCTCTTCTCCAAGTCTCTCCCCAGGATCTCCCCCTCTGAAATCGTGTCTACCCAAATTGACCTAATTTGGAAATTGGTTCTTTACAGATGTAATTGATTAAGACGGCATCTTACTGGGTCAGGGTGTGCCCTAGTCCAATGACTCGTGTCCTAATAAGAAGAGACATGGACCCAAAGAGGGAAGACAGCCATGTGAAGACAGAGGCAGAGATTGGAGTGACTCATCTACAAGCCAAGGAACATCAAGGATTGCTGGCAACCACTAGAAGCTAGAAGAGGCAAAGAAAGGCCCTGGTGATGCCTTGGTTTCAGACTTCTGGCCTCCAGAACCATACGAGAATAAATTTCTGTTGTTTTAAGCTCCCTAGTTTAGGATACTTTGTTCGGCAGCCCACGGGGAGATCGCTGGTATTCAGAAAAAGCCCTCTATTCTCCCTGCCCTACATGCGTTTCCTAGATCTGTTTATAGATGCCTGAAAACCCACCATTAACACTTTTCTTTCCTTAAGCTGAAGAGAAAGATCCACGGGTATATTCATGCCCCTGGGCAGTCAGGTTCCTAGGTCCCCTCTATCATGCTTGCTTCAGTGTAAATGCTTCTGTCAACTATATAATAGTCCTCAGTGTGGGAGTTGTCTCTTTCCTTCCCCTAGACTGGGGCTCATTGAAGGCAGGAGCCACGGTCCTTCTCAGGTCTCCAGTTGCCAGCCCTGGGCCTGGGGGAGGTGGGCTGATGGGTGAAATCCCGAGGCTGGAGCCCGCTGACGGCGAGGTGAGGTTGCAGAGCGTGGGCAGTCGGGGTCATTAGCTACGAGAGGTCCTGGGTCCAGATTGGTGCTGAGAACCCCTTGTGCTCCAGTGTGGCCTTTTGAAGCCAGTGAAGAGGTTTTCTGGGGGGCCCAGAAGCCCTGAGCCCATTGGCCAAACTCCCTGGGAGAACCGGAGCAGATTTGCATCAAAAAGAACACTGGCTTCATTGAAATTCTCCTCATCTTGAGTGAAACGAAACCAGAAGAAAAAGAAAGTTTTAATCCTGAACAACTTCACCGCTAAGGAGTGTTTTGAGCTTCTAAAAATAGAGAGGAAATGGGCCTCTTTGGGCTACTCTAGTTGTCGCCTCCCCTGGCCCATGCCCGCCCCCACGGCCCACTCAAGGCCAACCTCTTGCGCAGTGGAAGACTGAGCTCTCTTCAGCAGATGCCCACAGGCAGATGCCACGCTATTCTGGAGCTGGAAGCAGCTGCCCCCGCCCAAGGACCCCAGTATGCCAGACAGCAGAGAGGCCCCTCAGGAGAGTCGGCAGGACGCAAACCTACGGACCACCCAAGAAAACTTGGGAAGCAGGTAAGTTGGCGGTTGGGTCTCTGTCCACTGAGCCTGTGGGCCAAGTTCTGGATTTGACTCTGCTGTATGAACCTGGGCAAGCTGCTTCCCTCTCTGAGCCTCAGTTTCTTTCTTCATCTGGAAAATGAAGGGAAGGGTCTGAATGGCCTCTAAATGGAATAGGCACTGGACGGGCACCTGTGTCATTTGGAGCTGCTACTTGGTGTCTCCTCCCCTCTGTGGCCAAGAGGGCTCAACTGCAGAATGAGTCACATCCCAGGGACAGGGGTAGGAGCCGCAGTTTTTAGTCAATAAGAATGTTTCTCTGTCTCCTCAAGGGGGCCTTTGGCATTTGGAGTCAATAACAGACAAGGACAGGGGAGAGCCGGAGGGTCCAGCTCCAGTTTACTGGGTGACCTTGGCAGGTCCCTCCCCCTCTCTGGGCTGCAGCCTCCTTGTCTGTACATGAATGCAGTGGTTGAAGTTTCCCCAAAGCCCTTCCGCTGTGTATACCCCTCTAACCTCTGTGTATACCCCTCTAACCTCTGTGTATATAATCCCTATGATTCAGAAGAAGCGGTTTCCATTTGTCAGACATTCACCAGTGCCCACTGGGCCTGGGCCCCGTCTGTCCGAGAAGTGGGGCCAGATGAGAGGGTCAATAGGCCCCTTGAGGTAAGCTAGATGGGGCTCCCAGGGGTAGATGCTGGATCTTCTCTGGGTACCGGTGATCTTACCACGTCTCCTCGTCCCTGGGGCCCAAGGGCTCAGGAAGAGGGGAGTCAAGGCACTCCCACCTCACAAGGCACTCATAAGCATGCCTCAAAAGCTCAGCCCTTGAAAATAAGAAAGAAAGTCAGCTGGTTCTCAAGTTTCCCTGACCCCGGGAATGAGGGGCCAAGGCAGAGGTCAGGAGCCCGGTGTGTTTTGAAGTCCGTATCTCTTAGGCCCATGGTGATAAGGGGAGGCAGAGGGTCCTCTGTGCCCAGCAAGGGCCTGGCCGTTCTGGAGGAGGCTGAGTACCTGGGCTCACAGAGGCCTGGGCCTGCTTTGCAGATACCATGAAAGGGAGGCGGCTAGACTGGGGTTGAGACTCAGCCTAGTGCAGGGAAGGGTAAGGTGAGGTGCCCGAGGGGGAAGAGATGGCTGAAAACCCAGAGCTGGAGGGCTGGCCCCTCTGCTTTCTTACTTGATGACTTTGAGTAAGTTGTTCAGCTTCTCTGAGCCTCAACATCACTCTCTGTGCAAATGAAGACAAAATGCTTGACCCCTACTGACTTTGCAGAGAAGCTGGGCAGATTCTATCAGCTGGTGTGTATGAAATGCTTTCAAAAGCACAGGGGCTGCCACTCCTACAGGCACAATAACCCTGGGGGACTCTCTTAGCATCAGGCTGGGGGGCTTGGGCCTTGGGTTCCTATCCAGCCCTGCTCTAGACCTACTCTGACCCTGGCAAGACACCCTCTCTAAGCCTCAGTTTCCCCATCTATCAAATGGGGAGGATAATGCCTCCTCTCTCAGCCTTGCAGAGTAGCTGTGAGGAAAAGACTTTGAACCCTTGTTGAACGTTGTTCTAAAGTTGAGATGGACACTGCTGCTGCAGCCCCTCTCTGCTTCTCTGCCCCTCCAGGTGGATCCTAGCAGCAAAGGGTTCCATCTCAGGCTTGCCCATCTGGCCTGCCCTTGTAGCCACAGGCAGGCCACTAGTCCTGGGGGAGGGTGAGCCTGCAATTCTCCAATAGCCTGAGAGGGGCCTGCCCTTCCCCCCTTCCCTTCCCACTGTTGCAGAGAGGGGGACTGCGGGGGCAGGGAGGGGAGACAGAGCCAGAGGAGGGTTTGCACACCAGCCTGACCCACGTGAATTCCCTTTTGTGCTGCACCAGTTGCAGGGCTGGAGCCGAGTAGTATGGGCCGTGTCTAGAGGGAAGAAGCCAGGCCAGGGCCAGGAAAGATGGAAACTCCTGGGCTGGAGCTGGGACTGGTCTGGCACTGATCTGGCAGCTTGTGCTCTGTGCCCTTTGAGGCTGCGGCATTAGACTATGCCATCCATCAGCGGCACCCATGTCTATCGAGTGTGTCCAGAGCCCCTGTTAAACTATCTGTCCAGTAGAGACACTAGCTTCTTTAAGCCTGAAGAAGTCCAGGCATATGCTGGGGCCAGCCCCGTGGCATAGTGGTTAAGTTCGTACACTCTGCTTTGGTGGACCGGGGTTCACAGGTTTGGATCCTGGGCACAGACCTATGCACTGCTCATCAAGCCATGCTGTGGCAGCATCCCACATACAAAATAGAGGAAGATTGACACAGATGTTAGCTCAGGGCCAATCTTCTTTACCAAAAAAAGATAGGCATATATTTAAAGAAGCCACCAGAAGTTTTCCACCATGGTTGTACTGTCCCCACTAGCAGTTTCTGTTCCTCCGCATCTTTCTCAACATGGTATTGTTACTCTTTCTAATTTTAGCCATTCTGGTGGGCAAATGGTGATATCTCATTGTGGCTTTAATTCTAATTTCCCTGATAATGATGTTGAGCATATTTTCATGTGCTTATTGGCCATCTCTATATCTTCTTTTATGAAGTGTCTATTTAAATCTTTAGCCTATTTTATAATTGGGTTCTTAATCCTTTTATTATCAATTTGTAGAGATTCTTCATTTTCCTAATGGTTTCTTTTGATGAGCAAGCATTTTTTATTTGATAAAATCCAGTTTATCTGATTTTTTTTCATGGTTGGTGCTATTGCGTTCTCTTTAAGAAATCTTTGCCTATACCAAGGTCATAAAGATGTTTTTCTATGTGTTCTACTAGAAGCTTTATAGTTTTAGCATTTACATTTAGGTCTATGATCCATCTCAAATTAATATTTTCTTTTTTTCCACGTTTATCCAGTTATTTAAGTGCTATTTGTTGAAAATAATTTTTTTTTTCAGTATTAAATTGCTGTGGCTTCTTTGTAAAAAAGTCAGTTGACCATATACGTATGGGCCTATTTCTGGATTTTCTTCTGTTGAGCTATTTTCCTTTCTCTTTCCTTTTCTTTTTCTTTTTTTTTTTTTTAGATTTGGTTGCCTTTGTGAGAAGGCTTGAATCTTTAGAATTCTAGCTTTTTTTTTTTTCAGGAAGACTAGCCCTGAGCTAACTACTGCCAATCCTCCTCTTTTTGCTGAGGAAGACTGTCCCTGAGCTAACATCCGTGCCCATCTTCCTCTGCCTTATACGTGGGACGCCTAGCACAGCATGGCTTTTGCCAAGCAGTGCCATGTCCGCACCCGGGATCCGAACCGGCGAACCCCGGGCCACCGAGACGCGGAAGGTTCTCGCTTAACCGCTGCGCCACCAGGCCAGCCCCTGTTGAACCGTTTTTCTATCTTTATGTCAATACTGTACTATTTTTATACTAAGTCTACAGCTTTATACTAAGTCTTGAAAACAGGTGGTGTTGGTCTCCAACTTGATTCTTTTTTTTTCAAAGACTGTGTTAGCTGTCCTAGGTGTGTCAGACAGCCTCTACGGTGCTCCTCAATGATTCTTACCTGCTAGGTTCCTGTGTGATCCCCTGCCGTTGAGTGCAGTCTGACTTAACAACTGCCTTCTAACAAGCAGAACATGGCAAAAGTGATGGGCTCTCACCCCAGAGATTTGGTTACAAAAGACCACGCTTTCATTTTGATTGCTCTCCTTCATCTTCCTACTTGCTTGCTCTGAGGGAGAGGGCTGTGTGGCAAGGACCTGAGGAAGACCTCTGGCCAATAGCCAGTGAGGAAGCAAGGCCTTCAGTCCAACAACCTGCAAGGAACTGAATCTTACCAACAACCACATGAGTGAGCTCAGGAGCAGATGCTCCCCGACTAGAACCTTCAGATGAGCTGGCAGCCCTGGGTGACAGTTTGATTGCATCCTCATGAGAGACTTAGAGCCAGAGGATACCTGTTATGTAACAGTAGTTTACCAATACACTAGCTCCTTTGTATTTCCATGCAAAATTTGGAATCACCTTGTCAGTTTCTACAGAAAAGACTGTTGAAATTTTGATTGCAAACGAACTGACTCTGTATTTCAAATTGAGCAGAATCTTCTGATCCATGTATATAGTATGTACTTCCGTTTACTGAAGTCTTTGATTTCTCTCAATTATGGTTTACAGTTTTCAGTGTAGATGTCTTGCACACTTTTTCTTAATTTTTTCCCTAAGGATTGTATGGATTTTGTTGCTTTGTAAATTGTTATTTAAATTTAATTTTCTAATCATTTGTTGTTGGTATATAGAAATAAAACTGATTTTTTAAAATATCAACCTTGTATCCTGTAATCTTACTAAATTAATTTATCAGTTCTAGTACTCTTTTTAGATCCTCTAGGATTTTTTGTATACGCAATTTCATTATCTATTAATAAAGGTAGTTTTACTTCTTCCCTTCCAATCATTTTGCCTTTTAATTCTTCTTGCCTTATTGCACTGGCTAGGACCTCCAATATAATGTTGAATAGAGGTAGTATGAGTGGACATCCTTGCTTTGTTACTAATGCTAAATATATTTAGCATTTCTAGTGATGTTCATCCCTTCCTGTGGATTCATGTTTCCATCTGGTAGAGTTTCCATCAGCCCCAATAAATTCCTATAGCATTTCTGGTAGTGAAAGTGTTCTAGCTATCTCTTGCTGCTTAACAAATCACTCAAAAATGTGGTGTCTCAAATCAACAACAATCATTTATTATCTCTCATGGTTTCTATGGGTTAGTAATTCAGGAGCAACTTAGTTGAGCGGTTCTAGCTCAGGGTCTCACAAGGTTATACTCAAGATGTCAGCCAGGGTGGCAGTCATCTGGAATTGGAGGACCTGCTTTCAAACTCACTTAAAGGGTTGTTGGCAGGCCTCTGTGCCTGACTGGCTGTATTAGTTTCCTATCGCCACTGTAACAAATTACTACAAGCTTGGCACCTTAAGATAGCAGAAATGTGTTCTTTCATAGTTCTGGAGGCCAAAAGTCTGCAATCAATTTCACTAGGCTAAAATCAAAGCGTCAGCAGAGCCTCCAGAGGCTCTAGGGGAGAAGCCATTCCTTCCCTCTTCCATCTTCTGGTGGCTACCAGCATCCAGCCTTGGCTGGTGGCTGTATCCCTCCAATCTCTGTCTCTGCGGTCACACTGCCTTCTCCTCTTCCGTGTGTATGTCTCCCTTGGGATCCCTCTTGTAAGGATACATGTGTTTGCATTTAGGGCCCACCTGGATAATCCAGGATAATCTCCCTGTTTCAAGATCCTTAATTTAATCACATCTGCAAAATCCTTTTGGGGGGGGGTGGCGGGGACATATAAGGTAATATTCACAGGTTCCAGAGATTAGGAGATGGATATTTTCGGGGGACATTTTTCAACTTACCAGACTGGCTGTTGACCAGAGACCTTAGTTTTGCCAGTGGACCTCTCTATAAACTGCTTGAATGTCCGCTTGACATGGCAGCTGGTGGCTGGGTCTGGGGCCATCTCAAAGTCTTCCTTACTCATATATCTGGCGTCTAAGGTGGGAAGACTCAATAAAGTGGGATTTGGAGCAGCTGAGGCTCCTCAGTGTCTCCCTCCATTTCTACGTGGCTTCTTCATGCGCTCTCCTTCACGGGGGCTTCAAGGTAGCGAAGCTTCTGACGTGGTGGGTCAGGGATCCAAAAAGCATGTGTCCTGAGAGAGTTAGGTGAAAACTCTATCACCTTTTGTGATCTAGCCTTGGAAATCACATAATTTCACTTCTACTACACTATATTTATTAGAAACCAGTCATTAAGGCCATCTTATATTCAAGGAGAGGAGAATTAGACTCAACTTATTGAGGGCAAGAGTGTTAAAGAATTTGTGGGCATGATTTCAAGGCATCACAGAAGTGTACTGGTGAAAAATCCTCTCATCTTTCATTGAAATGAAAAATGTTGTTAATTCACCTTTGTTTTGAAAGATATTTTCGCTGGAAAGAGAATTCTAGGATGATCATTTATTTATTTTAGTACTTTAACACATATTGTTCCATTGTCTTTTGGTCTCCTTTGTTTCTTATGAAAAGTTAGCCATCATTTCTATCATTGTTTCCTTTTACGCAATATGTTTTCTCCTCCACTTCTGCCTTGGTTGCTTTTAAAATATTATCTATATCTTTGATTTTCAGCAGTTTCACTATGATGAATTTAAGTGTGGGTTTCTTTTTTTTCAGTCCAGCTTAGGTTCAGTGATCTTCATCCATAATTTCTAGACTTTCATCTATAATTTTTAGGTGGTTGTTTTTCACCAAATATGAAAAAAAAAACAGACATTATTTTTTTCAAGTATTTTTTCTGCCCCGTTCTCTCTTTCCCCTTCTCAGGGACTCCAATTAAATGTATGTTAGACCACTTGATAGTGTCTCACAGGTCACTGAGGCTCTGTTCATTTTTTTTTAATATAACAGCTTTGAGATATAATTTACGTACCATATGATTCACCCATTTAAAGTGTAAAGTTCAATGGTTTTTAGTATATTCACAGAGTTGTGCAGTGATCATCACAGCCAATTTTAGAGCATTTTCATCATCCCAAAAAGAAACCTTTAACCCATTAGCAGTCACTTCCCATTTCCCCTCAAGCCCCCAGGCCTAGGCAACCACTAATCTACCTTTTGTCTCTATAAATTTGCTTATTCTGCACATTTTACTTAAATGGACTGATACATCATCTATTGTGGTTAACTTCTTTCACTCAGCATAATGTTTTCAAGATTCATCCATGTTGTATCACATGTCGGTATTTCATTCCTTTTATGGCCAGATGATATTCCAGTGTATGGATATGCCACATTTTGTTTACCCATTCGTCAGTTGATGGACATTTGTTGTTGTTTTTTTTTCACTTTTTGGTTATTATGAATAATGCTGCTATGAACATTTGTACAGCCATCCTAGCTGGTATGAAGTATTATCTTGTTGTGGTTTTGATTTGCATTTCCTGATAGCTGATGATGTTGAGCATCTATTAATGTGATATATGGACAAGATTGTTGTCCATTTATATATATTCTTTGGAGAAATGTCTCTTTGAATCCTTTGCCCAGTTTTAATCAGGTTGTCTTTTTATTATTGGATGTAAGTGTTCTTTATATATTCTACATACAATTCTCTTACCAGTTATATGATTTGCAAATATTTTCTCCTGTTCTGTGGGTTATCTTTTCACTTTCTTGATGGTGTCCTTTGAAGCACAAAAAGGTTTAATTTTGATGTAGTCAAATTTATTTATCTGTTTTTCTTCTGTTGATTGTGCTTTTGGTGTCATATCTAAGAAGGCTTTGCTTAACTCAGGGCCACATAGATTAACTCTTATATTTTCTTTTAATATTACAGTTTTAGCTCTAACATTTAGGGCTTTGATACATTTTGTGTTAATTTTTTGTGTATGGTGTGAGGAAGGGGTCCAACTTCATTCTTTTGCATGTGGACATTCAGTTGTCCCAGCATCATTGGTTGAAAAGACTATTCTTTCCCCCATTGAATTTCTTGGAAACTTTGTTGAAAATCAATTGACTGTAAATGTGAAGGTTGATTTCTGGATTCTATATTCTATTCCATTCATCTCTATATCTATCCTTATGCCAGTACCATATTGTCTTGATTACTGTAGGTTTGTAGTATGCTTTGAAATCAAGAAATGTGACTCCTCCAACTTTAATCTTTTTATAGATTGTTTTGGCTATTCTGGGTCTTTTGAATTTTCATATGAATTTTATTTTATTTTAATTATTTTTTTTTTGAGGAAGATTAGCCCTGAGCTAACTACTGCCAGTCCTCCTCTTTTTGCTGAGGAAAACTGGCCCTGAGCTAACATCCATGCCCATCTGCCTCTGCTTTATATGTGAGACGCCTACCCCAGCATGGCTTTTGCCAAGTGGTGACATGTCTGCACCTGGGATCCGAACCGGTGAACCCCGGCCCGCCAAAGAAGAACACATGCACTTAACTGCCACACCACCGAGCTGGCCCCTCATATGAATTTTAGACCAGCTTGTTAATTTCTTCAAAAAAGCCAGCTGAGATTTTGATAGAAATTGTGTTGACCTGTAGATGAGTTTGGGGAGTGTTGTCATCTTAACAATATTAAGTGTCTTGATCTTCAGATGCCTTTCCATTTGTTTAGATCATTTTCTTCCAACAATATTTTGTTCTGTTCAATTTAAAAATATTTTTTCTCTCTACTCTTTGGACTGAATAATTTCTATTATTCTGTCTTCAGTTTCATGAACTTTTTTTGGTAGTTTCCAATATGCTGTTAAGCTCCTCTGGCGAATTTTTCATTTCAGAGATTCTGCTTTTCTTGTATTTTCTATTTTCATGTTGAGATCCTCCAATTATGTCTATTTTTTCCTTTAAATTTTCAAATGTATTCTAGTAGCTGTTTTAAAGTCCTTGTATGCTTATTCCAACACCTGTGTCATATTGGAGTTTGTTTTTATTGGCTGCCTTTTTCTTGATTTTTGCTCACATTTCTCTCTTTTTCAGATGTCTAGTCATTTTTTCTTGTATGTTGTATATTGTGATGATATGTCAGGAGTATGTTGAATTGAACAATTTTTTTTAAATGTGCATTAAACTGGTATCTCAGCCACAGGGCTCTGCCTTTCTGAGTCAATTGCTCCTAAGAAATCCCGTGTTACTGAGGTGTGTGGAGAGGTCAAGATCCTGACCCAATTTGAGGTAGTGCATATAGTGGTTAAGAACATAAAATCTGGAGTCAGATTGCCCGGATTTGAATCCCAGATATTCCAATTACTAGCTGTATAATCTTCAGCAAGTTACTTGATTTCACTGTGCTTCCATTTCCTCATAAAATGGGAATTATTATTCAGTGCCTACTTTATAGGATTGTTGAGATAATTAAATGAGTTAATACATGTAAAGCAATTGGAACAGTGCCTGGCACATACCAAGGGCTTAGTAAATGCTAGTTCTCACTTTTACAAAAGTGAGATGATGTTGCCCTGAAAGACGAATCTCCTGCTGCTCTGTGCTCCCACTGTGTGACCCCCTTGCCTGCCATGTTCACAGATGCCTCTCATGTGTACAGACCATGTAGGTGCCTCTCTCCTTTACCCTCCTCTTTAGACTGTGGGCTCCTCCAGGGCAGGGACCAAGTCTGAGAGCCAGCATCCACACACTGCAGGAGCATAATGTCCCTATTGGTGGAAGTCTAACCCCCAGCTTCACCCCCTCCCCTGCACCATGAACTCCTCTGGCTGAGAGAACTGGTCCAGAGCCTGAGGAATAGGCAGTATTCTTCCTTTTTCTCATCTCCCTAGAAGAAACTTGGAAAACCGCCTATCATCAGAGGTGGGACTTAGAGACCATCCCATCTACTCCTTCATTTTGCAGATGGGATAACAGAAGCCCTAACAGGAGAAGGAGTGTGCCCAACCCCACACTTGTAGTACCTCAAATAAAAACAGCAAGTGACAGGAGATGGCAATTTTCTAGGAGTCATTGCAACTTTGCCCTCCCAGTGATGATCAAAAGTACCACTTGGCAGTTACCTGTGTCTGTCTTCGATACAACATAAAAAAGTGGTTTAGTTATGATTTAATACATGCACCTTGCTTAAACACAACATTTTCAAAACGTTAGTTGGAGGAGGGGTGTACTAAAAGGGTCTGATGATGAAAGATTGGAAGCAGGAGTTTAGAGGACCATGGGATGCCCACATTTCTACATCTCCCCCTTTCTGCCCCTGCCTATCCACCTCAATCACCCAGTAGGCCTGAGACCATTGGGTGTAGCCTGCTGGTTAAGGGCATAAACTTTGAAACTCCCACCTGCCTGAATTTATATCCTGACTATGCTAACCAAAATATCTTGGAAGAGTTATGTAATCTCCCTGTACCTCAGTTTCCTCATCTGTAAAGTGGGGATAGTGATATGAACCACTGAACTGGGCTGTTGTGAGAATTCAGTGTGTTGATGTGTGGAAGGTGCAGGGAGCACTGCCTGGCACACAGTAAGTGCTCAGACATGTCAGCTACTAGCTGTTATTCCTATCTGTTTTCCTCTGCCCCCTCAGGCCTGGGGGCCTGGCAACACCTAGCCTTGTAGACTTGTCCCTGCCTGGTGCAGCAGAATTCCAGCCCAGAAACTCAAATCACCTGTCACAGATAGAAAATTGGAAGGCCCTTCGTCTATGGTGTATCTGAGGAAACAGAGTCTCATAGAGGACCAGGGACCTGCCACCTGAGGCAGAGCCTGGGCTAGAGTCTAGTTGTCCTGGTGCCCAGATAACTTTGTCTTGGACATGACCAGCCTGCCTGCTGACTCTTTCTGGGCCTTGTAGGGTAACTTGATGATTAATCCCTTTATTTCTATGCGGGATGTGTGATTTGGCTTAACAGGATTGGATACTCTGGGTGCTGCCAACTGGGTTAGAAGTGAGCTGGCTGGCTGGACTGCCCACGCACACCACGGCAGGAACCAAGGTGAAGCTGGCAAGAACCTTGGGGGCTGAGGCCTCTCAATAAGCCCACTCCTATTGGGTCCTTGGACTGGGGGCTCAGTCACAATCAAGGGTCCCAGGTGCCTGCTCCAAATATGTTCCTTCTGGTGGATATAGAAGGATATGTCTTAGACCACCCCTGCCCTGTCCTTACCCTTTCTGAGAGACCATGGGTCTCCAGAAGATCTCTGTTGTGGCCAAGGCCCCCCCCGTGAGCTGAGAGACCAAGGCTGGAAAAGGTCCACAGCCTAGGTCCATCACAGGGGCCTTGGCTCTTTTCCGCTCTGCGCCACCCGCCCCCACTGCCCCATTGCTGGGACGCTTGCCCTCTGCCTCACATGAAATAGTCAAACTTTCACCCCTTGCCAACTTTCTTCCTTTAGTTTTGTTATACCCCCTACCCCAGTGTGGATCTAGTGACCCCACAGTGCCCTTGAATGCATCTTTGTTTATTGACTGTCAATCCCATCATCTCTAAGTCTTTGAGGCAGAGACCAGGCTCACTTTGCTTACCCCCATTTCCATGCCCCCTGCAATGTCTGCACAGAGGCGGTGCTAAGTCAATAATCATGGTAGGAAGGAGGATCCTCATGGAGCTGTCAGTCACGGGCCAGGGAGAGATCATTTCCAACTCTAGGAATATGGACTCAATTAAGATTTTTATTTCATGGTAGACAGTTATGTTTAAAAAAGCAACACTCAGCCTCTAAATGCTAAGTACTCTGGGAGGGGCTCAACCAGGGAAGCTCCAGAAAGAAGCATGAGAGCCAGGATTCCCTCCCAGAAGACTTCCTGGAGGAGGAGGGGTCTGAAGAAGAATAGGAGGCTTCTGCCAGGGCAGGCCAGGTTATGGTTTGGGGAGGAGATGGGAAGCGAAGATTACACATTTTGCAAGCTCTCCTGATCCTGGAATAAGCCCATTTGCCCTGCCTCTTCATCAATTTGGAAATTCTACATCATCGAGCTGCCCAGTAGAGGCTAAGAGATCTAGGCGTGGGGTTCCTCCTAGGCCTTAAAGTGAGGTCATTTCTACTCCCACCCCCACCCACATCAACCCCAAGGGCCAACTCCAATCATTAACATCACTACTCTGTCCTCATCAGGAGAACAGGAGGAGGAGGAGAGGAACAATCCACGTCCTCTTCAGGAGAGAGGAGGGCTCTGTTTTCCTGCCTGAGATTCACTGGCTGGGTTGTTAATATAGCATGGGCTTCCAAAGCCCCCTGGGAACCCCAAAACAGTGAGACAGCATCTGGGTGCATTGATGGGGGTGAGGGGAGGGTTTCCAGCAAGTTCTCAAAGGGGCTTATAACCCATGGGAGGCTCAGGGCCAGCAACCCAGACCCAAATTGTCAGGGTGTCCCGAGGCTGCAGTGGGCAAGGATCACTGGGAAGAGAGGCCTTTAAGGAACTAGAATTTGTGAAGGGCAGAATTTTCTTAAAGTTGGTGCTCTGGCATTGACCTACCAGCTTAGTGTAGCAACCTAGGGGTTGTCTGCCACCTGACTGGGTAGAAGGCCTTAGGATAATCCCTGTCCCCATCATCGTTGCTGTGCCCCGCCCCTTGGCCTTCAAATTTTGGCTTAAAATTTCCCCCTAATACCCAGTGGGGCTGCCTCCATTTTTTCATCTTATCCAATGCCACAAACCTGCAAGTCTCTGAAGTGAGGGAAGAAGTGGAGGGGGCATTAGAGGGCAAAGGGCAAGGTGCAGGGACGTTTGTTACCATGGAATAGGGGCTATCCAGAGGCAAGGGTGAGAGGGAGTGGTTGGCTGAGTTTTGTGACGCAAATAAAGGGCAAATCTAGTGCACCTGGTTTCAGAGGCAGTCGTGGAGCCCTGGGTCTCAGATGCCAGCTTTGCCTCTTGCTGGGCAAGTGATAAGGAAAAAGTCTAAAGCTCTCTGGGCCTCTGTTGCCTCATCTGGAAAACGGGACTGTTAAAAAATTACAGGGCTGATGAGAGAATGCGAAGAGTCAAAACACATAAAGCACTTGGCATGTTACCTACATTTAGTAAAGAAAAGTAAAAAAGGCAAAAAAAAATAAGGTCAAGCTTCCCACCCAGCCCAGGGGCCCAGGACTGGCTCCAGGTGGAGATCCCAGCAGCAGAAGCGGTATCTTCCTGCGGCTCTGCCAAGGACGACAGCCAACAAACTGCCTCTACTACCTTTACTGGCAGGGGCCTCTCCCACCTCCTGCCTTTCTTACGTAAGACTCACAGGTGGGCAGCTGGGGCCTGTGCCAGGTAGGTCAGAGGTATCAGGAGCCACACCCCACCTGCAGCCCCAGAGCAGGCTGAGGTGTATCCTCACTCACACCCAGCCCCACTGCCTTGTCACTTGGAACTCCGGGCACTGGCCGGGCTGGCCCCACACTCACGATGCCTTGGCTGAAGGAGCACCGGAGACGCTGAGCCCGTGACTAACAGCCACAAGAAAGAGGAAGGTGGGCACCCATCGGCAACCAGACCATCCTGGGCACTCCCTCTGCTGTGAGTCCTCTGCAGGGGTCTTCAGGCCAGGAATCGGGAATCGAGAATCACGAGGAGCTGCCACGGGGCTTGATCTTTGAGGTGAGACAGGCCATGCAGACTAAAGAGAAGGGAGGGGCCTGGGGCCCGCTGTGCGGGGGAATGGAGAAGCCAATGTGGAAGCCGAGCTGGAGATGAGGCTGTACAAGGAGAGCTCCAGTCCATGCGGAGGGACTGGCCGGTGTGGCCGGGACCGTGGGGTATGGAGGAGGCACTGCTCTCCTGACTGCTTGGGGGTTTAGGTCTTGGGAAAGTATCTGGGCAAGGCCCTCCATTGAAGACCTTCTCCAGCATTCTGGGAGACGAGTTCCCCCTTCCACTGCCCCTGAGCAGAGAGAGGAGAGAACCAGAACAAATAACAGGGAGCATAGCCAGTGATGGTCAGGAGCCTTTGCAAAGAAAGTGTCTTGAGAGTCTGATTTACTTGCCCATCCTGGTACGTGATTTGCCCTGGGAAATGGAAAGACCACATCCAGAAGGCAGTAACATGCTGCAAGACTGTGTTGTTCTCAATGAAACGGATTACGAGGCAGTCAGGTGCCAGCCCTGGGAGCCAGTGAGCCATTCCCAGGAAGAAGGGCAACTGCCCCTTCGCCCAGCCAGGCCTTGGGTGGTGACTCACACCGTATCTCTGTTGCAGGGCGGTTTGGTGGAGCTGGGCCTCCCTCGGGCTGATGTGGCTCTCCCAGAGGACGCTGGGACACGTTCTCTGAGGTTCTCGATCTCTCCAGGGTGAGCTTGCAGGGTGTGGCCACCCCACAGGGACCATGCCAGAGGTGCTCCTGCTCAGGTCTGCCAGCTCCATCCTGAGGACTGTGTAAGAAACGAAGATCCCACCCTCTTCCCGCCTCCAGGCCCCCATGCTGCCTCCTAGGGAGAGTACCCTGGCTTGGGGCAGCACCGGGACCCCTAGACTCAGTCACCCTCCTAACCTCACCAAAGAGTTTCCTTCTGCTTACTGCCCGAAAGACCCATGATAGTCCACCAGTAATAATGACGAGAGCTACTATGTCCTAAGTACTTTACTTTGCATCATCTGATCCTCACAAAAGCCACAGGATTTAGGCAGAAAACTAAGGCTCAGAGAGGTACTCTGACTTGCCCACGTCACACAGTAAAGTGAGTTAAACCCAGGCAGGCCAGCTCTGGAGAACCTCAATTCTATGTTGTTTCAAGAAAGCATTTCTTGAGCACTTACTGCATACAGAGCAGTGGCCTTGTTGCTGAGGGCTGAATAGGAAGAAAGGGAAAAAGAAATACATAGAAGATGGATCCCCATCCATGAGAGATTCCATGGAAAATGAAGGCTCCCCTCAACTTACATGTCACACACATAGTGACAACTTGAGAAGAATAAGATCCAACCAACATTTACTGAGCTCCAGCTGTGTGCCTCAGTGAACACTCAGAGCCAGAGGACAGAGTTGAATCAGGCATCACCCCTGCTCCCAAGGAACTTCCCAAGCCCTGTGTGACCTTCAAAGCACAAACCTGAGTGTCCAAGGGCCACAAGAGTGAGACAGTGTTGGGGATAACCTAAGAGGGCTTCCTGGAGCAGGAGCTGAAGGAGGCTTGGCAGACTCTGTCTTCAAATGGTTCCCTATCAGCTCCTCTGGCAAAGTAGGAGAAGAAAAGAGAGATGAGTTGCCCAGAGATGGTTAACAGGAAGGGAGAGTGTGGGCTCTCCCAGACTCCTCTGCCTGCCTCCCACACCTCACATGCCCTTCACTCGTATACGCCCTTCAAGTGTTTTCTTGCTCCCTGTGCTACTGGGCAGGTGCTAAAGGAGTTTTTGTTTGTGTGAAAGGAGAGTAAGGCAAAGTACTTACAGTGTGTGGGTGAGCTGGGGGTGAGAATGGACTCCTGACCTCATCGAGGTGGTCCTTTTCAGATCTCCTCCCTCCGAGGAGTAAGCAAAGCGGACAGAGGCAAGTCAGCCTCCTGGGACCATTCTCCCTCTTAGAACTTCTGCCCCTGAGACTGCAGCCAATTTCTGGAGTGCTACATACCAGGAAGAGTCTAATTGTCCAGAATGACAGGAATACTGTGTTCATCACCTTTGACAGGCTCATTGTGATCCCTGTGGCAGGAGTCGCGCCTCACCTGTTGGGGTCATTTACTGGCCACCTGTGCTTTCTGGAATAATAGCAAGAATCAGAAGGGCTCACAATGCTTTTGAGAAGTCAAAACAGTAGGTATTACTCCCCAGATCTCAAGTGCTTTTGTTTGAGGAAAACATAAATTCTGTTTTGGAAGCCATCTTCTCTGACAATCTACAATTCTAACAGGCTTGACTGTCTAGCTTGGCTATCTTATTTCCTAGTCTGCTACAAAAAGAACCTGCAAAGTCGAAGGGAGATGAGTTGCTGGAGGCTTGCACACTGCCAGTGGCAAGAAGTGATGGCTAGTAACACAGGCGAGGATTGAAAACTGAAAACTATCACCACCACCACCACCACCACGACTTGTGAGGCAGCAGCCAGGTTGAGAAGGGGTGGACAGCCCTAGGTGTGATGTGTTTTGGCTCACTTCTCTGTTAGGAGGCAGGCCAGCAAAGTCTGTTGCTAGTTATGACCCTGAGCCAGCAGGAAAAAGTTACAGGGGGGTTTGGGAGGAAATTCTGTTTCAGATGATGGGCAAGGGTGACACCCCCTTAAAGGGACTACATCTCTTTTTTTCCTTCCTTTCTTTCTTTTTTTTAAAGTTTCTTTTAGTTTTTTATTATTTTTTTATTGTGGTCATAATGGCTTATAACGTAGTGAGATTTCAGTTGTGCATTTGTCAGACACCATATAAATGCACCCCTTCAGCCCTTGTGCCCACCCTCCCCTGCCTTCCCCCAGTAACCACTAATTTGTTCTCTTTGTCCATAAGTTTGTTTATCTTCCACATATGAGCGACATCATACAGTGTTTGTCCTTCTCTGTCTGGCTTATTTCACTTAATATAATGCCTAAAGAGACTAAATCTTGATGGTTCTAGCAAGAGAAAGGGTATACTTTACTCATTTGGACAATTAGGTTTTGATATTCTCTTAATCAGACATCCAATGGTCTTCAGGCACAGGGCATGGAGGGTTGAATAAGACCCTCCAGGGGCCATCCTCAAGGGTAAGTGAGGTGTTCCTGTCACACCAAGTACAGGCAAGGGCCAGAGTCCACACTAGCACTGAGGGAGAGAAAGGATAGCACAGGGGAGGGGACAACAACAGTGTCGGAGCCACAGAGACTTGCTCCTGCGACGGCCTGCCAGACACTTGGGAAAAGGCCCGCCTCTCCTGCGCCCCCAGCGAGGAGGCACTTTCGATAGCCTCTCCTCCCATAAACAGAAGGTTCTAGTTATGATAAGTGACTTGGCCCTCAGCTTCCTTTGGTGGCTGTCTTTTCATTTAGTTTCTGTTTAGCTATTTTAAAACCAGAACCAGTTTACACAAATTTTATGAGGTAGGAGAAATTTTGCCTGTATCTTTTGATGGTGAGGATTTAAAAACAGACTTGTTTGTGAGGAAGCAGTTAAGATGGTGGGAGATTATAGCCAATGATGGCCTTGGCTAATTTGGAGGTGTCTGCCCAGCTGGTGGTTTCAAAGGCCGATCAGCTTCAAGCACTGGGTTTGCCCTGCAGCCGGCCCTGTCTTTTGAGGACTTGGGCGGAGATAAAGCGTGGACATTACACCAAGTTCACAGTCCTCCCCAGGACACTCACAGTGTGGGGCCCTCAGGCTAGTTGTGTGTCCCCCTCTTTCACCCTGTAACCGTCTGAGGCCAGAGCTCAGGGGCCATTTGGTAATATTACAGTTTTCTTTGTCACAAAGTGGAAGTAGTTTCTACTCCACAACCCAAGAGAGTAATGTCGGTCACTGATGATCCAAAGTCATCAGGACAAGTTCCATGGCATTCAGAACCCTCTCCTTCCCTCTGCCGGCACACCAGGCCTCACCCCAGAAGCATGCTTTGTCATCTTTCCAGTCCTTCGGGCAGCATCCCTGGAGCAGGTCATCATAGCAACAGAAGGGCCACTCCAGCCCTGTGGCCCACGCATTGCTCACAAAATTCCCAAGAACGGGACCAGCTTGGCACCCCATTTATCCCCCTTCTCCCCATCCCCTCCCTTCATAACGTCTTGATGTCTTTTGCTTTAAAACTTATCTCAGGTTCTTAAGCAGACTGCCACCTGGTGGGCCTGGGTGTGTTCACAAACTTAGTTTGAACCTGCGGGACCAGCAAGGACTAAGGCGGAATGTGGGAAGGTAACTGGCCCAGCTGCCTGGGAACTGGGCAGGGAGGGGACTGGCCCCACCCTGACAGATAGACAAGACTTCCTGGGGCCATCAGGGCTGCCATGACCAGCTGCACAGTTTGCACACTACACAACTCCAGGAGGCTCTGTTTACGTAGCTGATGACTGTGAAATGTGTCCCTGGAGTTGTATAATGTTGCAGGCTGGCTTGATCCTGAGGTGTGCACTGCACTCTATCTACTCATCCATCCAGGAGGTTGAGGTCTGGCCAGGTGAACCTCAAGGAGGAATGATGCTGAGGAGCAGTGAGGCTGGGTTGAAAATAGAAGCCCAGTAACCCCTTGGGCTGTGCTGGTCGGAAGAAGAGATCTATTGTCCAGGGCCACCAAGCCTGGGAGGCAAGGGCAATCCTGGCCAGGGGTGAAGGCAGATGGCATGAGTTCTCCCTGGCCCCATGCTGTTCTTCTGTGGGTGAGCAGACAGAGGACACACCCACAGGCACCACTGAGGAGGAGAGGTCCTCATTTGGGGGCCTGCTTAGGATCCGTGAGAGCCTAGGGATGTCCTCAACCACACTCTAAGTTTCTAAGCATGACTGTTCTCAATGCCTGAGGACTCGGGGTGTGCAGAGCGAGCCATGGAGACTCCTCCCAACCGTGAAAGCCTGCATTCCGTGGAGTAGTGCTCAGAATCCTCCATTGTTAGACCCCAAACTTTTCCTTGTCCAGATGGGGACACGGAGCCCAGAGAGAAGCATGCACTTGCCCAGAGTCACACAGCAAACTAGAGCAGAGCAGGACTTGATTTTTCTTTCTACTGAGCCCTGAGAACCTGCAGGGAGAGGCTGGGTGGGGATGGGGGTGGGGTTGACCCCTGCAACTACTGAGATCTTGTCCCCTGACCCCGCTGGGGAGGCAGAGATGCCAATGTCACCCCTATGCTGGGCCAGTGTCTGGGAGCCCATGAGAGTCCTCCACATTCTAACAGTTGTTTTCTCCCGACCCCGCCAGCTTCCTGACTGATGGGCAGACGCTCTCCAAAGCGTCCCCACGCCATGCCCCTGAGTTCTCGTCCCCGGAGAAGGTGACCGATGCTCGGTTGGATTCTCCAGGTGAGCCAGCTGGGGGCTGCTGGGCAGGGCAGAGTGGGGCAGGAGTAGAGAACTGAGCTGTCCTGGCTGTGCTGAGGGGGGTAGGGGGAGACTATCAGTTCAGGCAGAAGAGAGCCAGGGCAGCCACAGGACGGAATTGTGGGAGATAGAGCAGAGGAAAATCCTGCTAATCTCCATGCCCCTAGAGACCCCACCATGCCCCTTCCCTCAGGGCCACCATTACCACCATCAGGGCCAAGTGTGATGGGAGGTAGTAGGGGCAAGATGTCTTCTTCAAGAAGGGTGGGAAGGAGAGAGGCCAGAGACAGGGAGACAGTGAGGCCTCATCCCAGGCTAGGCTGTGGGGACCTGGGAGCACAGGTGAGGATTGCTGGAGAACGAGAGGAGGCCCAGGGAACCATGGCCCTGGAGTTTCCAGCCTGGGTAACTGGGCAAGAAGCATGCCTGTGGGCGGAGGCTGGCGGAGTTTGTTTTGGAGGCTTGGAAAGCTACATGCTCTTTTAATGACTGTTACCCTCAGATAATTGCACCTTAAGGGAGGCAGGCTCACCATTTATCTCAAAGAGTCATCAAAATGATAATAATAACACAGCTTTTATTCATTTTTATTGGCTGTACAACAATATTGTAGCAACAACAGAAGTTAAAAAAAAGGAGAACAATAGGGGCCCGGCACAGAGGGTCACTGCTTCCCGCGTTCTGCATTGTCCTTGGGAGGGTACACTGTTGCCGTCTTGTGCTGGCCTGTGTCCCCTCTTGGGGATGGAAAGCTTCTCGGCTGTGAACTTCCCAGCTGCAGGCTCCTCAGAGCAGCAGGCTGGTGGGATCTCACGTGATCCCAAGACTAGCCCCGCTTGCACGGGCGTTTGCGTGGGAGCTGCCTGGGGTGCTGGTGCCCTGGCTGGTCGTGGTTTTGCAGAATGTTCTTCAGTTGGGTATGCCTGGTGCCTTCCTCATGGTCAGGCAGGGGTTATGGGTTTAGGGGAGTGAGTGGTAGTGTTTGGAGCGGGACTAGCTGGGCAGGAAGGGCCTAGAGGAAGCCAGTTCCCAGGTTCCGGGAACGGGGCAGTGATGAGGCTGGGACCAAGGACAGGAGGAAGGAGGAGGCCCAGGGCCTTTGTTCTGAGGCCTCTTCCCTCAGACTTTCTTCTCACCTGGCTACTCTGGTCAGAGAGTATGCCTGGTATGAGGACGGGGACAGAGTCAGGACCTCTCTGCTCTGTCACAAGCCTTGTCATGGGCTAGAGGGTGGGAGGCAGGGCAAAGGGCACCATACCCATAGTTAGTGAGAAGAGAGGCGCAGAGAGACATAACTAGGGGAGACTCCTGGCCTGGGCTCTGGGCACCCTGTTCCCCAGGCCACCTGGCTCCTTGGAGACCAAACGCCGATCTTCCCACCCCAGCAGGGCTTGCCACTGCCATCAGACAAGCTGCCCCCTTCTAGGTTCAGTGTCTCGGGGTAGCCTTTGCAAGGATCTGCCTGAGGGGTCGGGGTACACTTCCCAGGAGTGAACGCTGCCCCTCATGCTCCTCTTCAGAGATAGAGACTGGGCCCGGGAGAGGACCAACTGGTTTCTGAGGGGAAGGTTTGAAAGGCACCAGAGAGAGCCCAGGAAGAGGGCCCGCTGGGCCAGGCAGCCTCCATGCTCTCCTCCCAGGAGCCAGGGAACCTCACTGTTCGCTCTGCTGCTGTGCCACCCCAGGCAGGTCCCATCAGCTTGCTCAGGCTTGCTTTCCTAATACTGGATAGTTCCTTCTCTGCAGTATTCCAAGAGCTGCTGTCAGCCAGGGGCTTGTGCACCGCCAGGCACTGGAGCTGAGGAAATCCTGACCGTGGGTGATAGCGTTGGTGTTCCTACAATTCGAGGGACAGGAACGGAGCCAGTGAGGGCAAAGCTCAGAGGAATGAGTAATCCCCAGCCGTGTGGGCCTCAATCACTTAATCTGATTGGCTGCCCCACAGTAGAATAGACAAGTTTTCAGCAAGTGAGTAGGGAATGCCAGAAAGTGTCCCAACAGAGGGGGCTGGAGAGCAGTCAGGGCCAGGTGGGTGGAGGGGAGCATTGGACTTATGGAGGGGGATGGGTAGGCAAGTGCAGGGGAGGCAGCAAGGTTGTTCTGGTTTATGAGGACTTTGGGAAGCTGGTGTGGACAGCCAGGCTGGGCGTGCACCAGGACCCTCCATCTCAGGCGAGAGCTGGGCTGCCAGGGATACTGACATGGACAAGTTATCTCTCCTGCCCTCAAAGACCTCCTAGTCTGAGGGCAGACAGGCCCTGGGTGAGGGGCACAGCTAGGCTGAGGAAGGAAGGCCTGCTACTTGGGAACTGGGTGATCAAGGTGGGCTTCCTGGATGAGGAGGACCTCTAGCTGGCCTCAGACCCTCAAGCCTGCTCTGGGTCTGGGCCTGAGCTGAGAGGTCTGCCCTTGGGAGTTTGGCCTCTGGGGCTGCTTATAAGAAAGAAGGGACAGTCTGGGAGGGGCTAAAGGTGCTTCTTGGCACTGTTGCTGTCAGCAGGCACCAAGAACGGAAACCTTGAGGGACCCAGGCACTGCCCAGGGCAGAGCCAGCAGGCCTCATTGGCCCCACAGGCCTGGAGTGGGGGTCATGCTCTGCCCAGCACCCTCTCATGTGGCCCCAGAGTCCCTACGAGTGGAGTGCCAGGCTCTGGGATGCAGCTGCCGTGCGTGGACGTCTTTACCTCTGCGGCTCCCAGACTCTGTGGGGGAGGATATTGGAGCAGCCGCAGGTCAGAAGGGGTCTTGAAGCTGCCCTTACACAAAGCATTTCCCATATGCTTTAGAAAACGCAACTATCTACATGGAAGACTGTTGGGAAGAAGGAAATTTGGGGATTATGAGAGGGGTTAAATCCCTCTTCCCCACACAGCTGTCCCCCTAATAACAAGAGCGAACTCTTATTGAACATTTACCATGTGCTAGGCTCTGTGCTAAGGGATTGACTTATATTCTTCCATTTTATCTTATAGCAGCAGTGGGGTAGGTAATTTTATCATTCCCATTTGATAGAGGAAACCAAGCTCAGAAAGGTTCAGTGATTTTCTCAGAGTCACACAGCTAATAAGATCTTAACGGGCCATACTGCCTCTCTGGGGCCTAGATAGCAGTGTGGTACCCTCTAGGCCTGGCCAGTCCCTGCCTCCCCTCCAGCTAACTATTAAGCTCGCAGCCCCTCCAGGAAGCTCTTGGAATCTTACATTCAGGAAACAGCGATCAGCTGGGTCTCCTTCAGTTCCCAAGAAGCTGGAGGGTCCTCAAGCTCTAGTCCCCAGGATGAGCTCCAAGCTTCCCAGATGGCTTGCTCCCAGGGAGCAGCCCCACTGAGTTGGGCCACAGAGCTGTCAGAATCTGACCTTCACACAAAGGCAGCCTTGTGCCCGGCCCTGGAGACACATTTCTTTCTAGCCCTTTTTAGGTTGAGCATGAACCCCAGCTGGAGCAGGGCAATATCAAGACCATAGGGAAGGGGAGGGGATCCAGCAGGAACAGCTGCTGGAGACGGGGCTGGTGCAGGTGCTGGCCAGCGCTGTTCCTACCACCACTTTTCCTAGAAAACCCCCACACCCACTGGGGAGCTTTGAGCTAGAGGTCGGGAGGCTAAGCACTCAGCTCAGCTTGGTATCCAGCCCAGTAAGGCCCTTGGTGGGTCAAGGGAAGGACTGGGCCTCCTTCTGTCCCTCCCTCCCACCCTTCCCAAACGTTTCAAGGGCATGGGTGGTGTTTCGGCTGGAGCCATGAGCTGGAGAGCCAGAAAGGAGCCAGATACTCCCCTTGTCTTCAGGGAGCTCACAGCCTGAGGCTGGGGAGCAGGGAGAGCCCTCAGGGACAGTGGGAGGCAGAGGACCCACTGTCACTTCAGCCTGCGGTGGGAGTAGGGGAAAGGAAGGTCAGAAAGTCTTCCCAGAGGTCAGAGGAAGTTAGCATTGGTGTCTCCTCAGCTGAGAGATGGAAACAGGTGGTAATCCCAGCCCTCTAGCCGAAAAGACTGGAGCTTCTGGGGACCCTTGTAGAAACCTTTTCCTAATCAAAATGTCCAGTTCTGTCATGTCACAAGTGTGTATGAGGTGCTATGTCCAGGCCCAGAGTTGCCCATGTCTGTCCCCAGGGTGCTAACCAGGTATACGTGCAAGGGAGGGATCAGAGGCTGGGCATATGCCCAAAACGACATGGAAGCTGGGAAGGAGGTGCAGGCAGAGGGAAGCAGAGGTCAGCGGGGCTGAAGAGTCTCAGTGGCTTCCTGGAGGAAGGGCACCCCCAAGGCTGGTGGTGACTGCAGGCATTGCTGGGTCTCAGGCAGGGACCCCAGGGGCAAAGGCATCCATGCAGCCCCTGCCTGGAACATTCTTCAGATACTGCTTGGGTGTCCCCTACCTGGCTGTCCCCTCCCAGGGCTCATTTGTAATTCAGACACAGAAACTGAGGCCTGGGGAGGGCAGGGGTCTGCCCAGGGTTACTCTGCTAGAACTCAGGGCTCCTGACCCTCAGAGGAGAAGGCTGGTGAGTGGCCAAAAGTGGCAGGGGCGCCTCCCTGGACTTGCAGTAGGCCTCGGGCACAGCAGAGCTGTAGTCACCCGCTTTCTAGTGGGTACATTCTATTCCGCTTTGCCAAGGTCTTGTTCCCTTGCCGGCCTTGTCCCTATATTTCATCATGTCCTGAGGCCTCTTCCTCTTACATATCCCCAAGAGTGCCTGGCATGGGCTGAGCAAGTGCCAAGGCCCTCAGCAAAGGGTCCCTATATGGAGAGGGGACCCTGGTGGGGCTAGTCGCAGACTGGTCTTTGTGGCAGGGCTGCGGGACCGGGTGGCTTAAAGGAGCGTTCTTGGAGAGAGACCTGTCCCAGGCCTGAGAACCGCCTCTGCCCCAGGACAGCTTGTCCCTCTGTCTGCGTAATCAGCTTCATTCCTAGGCCGTTCCCACAAACTGCAGAAAACACTCCGGGGCCTCCCCTTTTTGCTTTCCTATTTTTCTCCTTCCCAGCTAGTTGAGAGTGACTTCCTCTGCTGTTTAGATGCCTTTATTTCAGAGCCCCAGAGAACACAGCTCCCTGCCTACCCAGTCACCCCCAGCATAATGGGCAATTGATAAGACACAGGCCACGGTCAGGCCAAGACAGGCAGCAGAAAGTGCACAGGGCCTTGGGAAAGCCCACCCCCGGAGCTCAGCTGATGCTCTCTTGGCCATGGTGGTGCGGGGGCGGGGTGGGGCATGGTGGGGTGGGGGATGGTTCTTGGCTGCTGGCTGCAGGCTGCCTGCTGGTAGGATTCTCCATAGATCTAACTGTAGATCTAATCACTGGTTGCCTTTTGGACTCATGTCCAGTTGGGATCTTGGGTGCCTTGCTTGGTGACAAGGACCTTGACTGGGTCCTGGCCATGTTCCTCGCTGTTGCTACAGCAGTGACCTTGGTCAGGCATGAGACGGGTCTGTGCTCCCATTGAGCCTCTCAGTGGGGATTTGGGACACCTTGAAGGGGTTCACAATTCGTCCTGATTTCTCACGTCTCTGTTATCCCTCAGGGAACCATCCCCAGGGCGGCAGGCTGAGAGGTTCCCACAGCAGACTGGGGCCCATTCATGATCCCTCCCTCCTACTTGGTTCCAAGCAGCCCACCATGTGGCACGGGGTTAGGTCCCTCAGGCACCGCTCTCCTCCAACCTTAACACCATCCCCAGGGGAATAGACAGTGGACCCCTGAGCCTGCACCTTATTCACTGACCAGCCTCAGAGCCACTGGGTGCAAGGCAGCTGCCAGGACTGACTGAGGTCTTGTCCCAACTCTGCCCCTACCTTGCTGTGACCTTGGCCATCCCTGCCCCCCTGGGACTTGGTTTCCTCATCTGTAAAGGGGTCCTCTCCCTCTGATGCACTATGTATAGGAATTCCCTGCTCCCACTTCTCAAAGATGCCCCTCTGGCTGGGGTCTTGGTCTGCACCCCTGATGGGCATCACGTGCTTAGTTTTGTTTATTCTTTTGGCAAACATTTATTGCAAGTCCAATGCTTGCACCTGAAGCTCAGAGTCTAGTCAAAAAGGATGGAGAGACCTTTCCTGTGCACTCAATGTGCTAAGCTTTTTCACAATAATACATTCATGCACATCTTTTCAGTTTTGTCTATACGTTTCATATGCACTTTCATTTGCTCCTTTTTTCACTTGATGTCATACTGTGAACATGTGTTTGTGCCATTAAACATTCTCTAAGTACTTTAATGACTGCCCAGGAATCCCTGATATGGCTATACCCTAATGAATATAACCCGTCCCCTATTGGACATTCGATTGTTTCCAATGACGTTGCGAATAGAAGCAGAGCTGTAACGATATCTCTCTCTACGTGTCTGATTTCTTCCCATGGGTCCTCTCTCAAAGTGTGATTGCTGAGTCAAAAGTCACTCCTTTTTTAAGTCCTTCGCTATAATATTGCTAAATTGCCCCCAGGAAGGTAGTACCAACTTACACTCCCACATCACACAGCACCCTTGCCAAGAAGATGTCTGCTTGTCTGGTTACATCTTTGCTACTTCACATGCTCTCATTTTAGGAGAAACCCAGATGGGTAGGTAGGCTGGTAAGTGAGTTCAAACGGCTTCAGTTGGGGGAAGTTACTGTGAGGACGGGCAGGAAGTAAAGCAGCTGAGAAGGTGGCCAGTGGGGAAGGGGAAGAAATACACCTCCGTGGTCCACACCCAAGTGACAGCCGCCATTGCTCAAGCTCAGCCCCTCTCAGCCCTGCCGCTGCCACCTGCTTCTCTCCACTCCCCACACTAGGCTTGCCTTCCACCACCCCGTTATGTCCATATGTCTGTCCTGAGCGCTGCAAGTTGCATTCACACTCTGCAAGAGAGAGGCTCTGAGTGTATCAGTCGCCACCCATAGGAGCGCTCCTGCCGGACAGTGTCCTACATCATGACCTCATGGCCTTTGTCCGGGGCCTGGAGCTCTGGTCTCACTCCTGTGCCAGGGGAGCAAAGCCAATGTCCAAGGCTCAGTGCTTTGTGAGCATGGGAGCCCTTCTGACCGCTCTGCCCATCTTGCTGATAGCTAACTCGTAGTCCAGAGATTTCTCCTGCTCTAACAGAGACGAAATTGGAAGAGGGAACAGTGTGAGCAAAGGACCAGAGGTGGGGATACCTGGACATGCGAAGAGAGAGAGGATGAGGCGCCTGGACTAGATTTCTCTCTCCTCCCTTCTCTCAGCTCCCAAGCACAAGGGTGGGCTCAGCAGCTGGCACCAGAGCTTGAGGCCACGGAGCTGTGGCAGCCTCGGGCCAGAAGGACACTGAGCAGGGTAGGGCCTCGCCAGTCCCTACCTGGGGCTCTCAGGCATGCGGGATGGGAGTTTAGCCTGGCATGGGTTTCTTGGGTAGGCACCTGCTCTGTGGGCCAGTCTTTCTCTGTACTTGGGCAGCAATGTGTCTTGTATCATCATCAAGCCATCTTGGGGGAGGTGGTGGGGAGGGATGCAAAATCCTGGGGCCCCTAGACACACAGTCATTCAGTCCAGCCCTCCTGGGATTGGAACATGTCAGAGGCTATCTCGTTCTTTCCGAAGGCCCTCTGCTCCAGGCTAGGCTTTTGCATTCAGGACCTAGGGAGGAGGCAGGCCTGTCTTCAAGAGCTTCTTGCCTTGTGGGAGAGGCAGACCCAACCACGACTCAACCCTCAGTGAGGCTTGGGCACCAAAGTCTTCAGTGAGGGGGTGGCACCTGAGATGTGGAGTGTGGGGGAGTTGGGTTTGTGATGGAGGGAAGGGCATTCTAGAGAGAGTCACAGCATGGACGAAGACACAGAGGTAGGGAAAGAGGGAACCAGGAACAGCTCAGCTTGGCTGTCAGGAAGGGAGTGGATTGAGGTAGGGAGAGGTTGGGGAGGGCCTTCCTTAGAGGCCACAGTGTGAATGTCACCCTGTGGTCAATGGGAGTCATGGGAGGCTTTTGAACAGGTCATATCTGGGTTCAGAAATGTTGCTCCAAGAGCCTCTGGAATGTGGGAGAAGGCAGTGGCTGGAGGTCGTGGCTGCCCAGCACACTCAGTCTGAGCCCCAGCATAGGACTTGGACAGGAGGCATGACGGTCCTTTCCTGGAGGAGATGTGGGTGCTAGAGTCTGCCTAGATCCCCACTGTGAGAGGCAGCGTGGCCGATTGGAACAGTGTGGATTTGGGAGTCAGACTGTGGGTCGGAATCCCAGCTCTGCCAGCCATTACTTAGCCTTTCTCAGTCTTATGGGTTTAGCTATGATGTAATACAGAAGGTTGTGGTCATAAAACAAGATGGCATATGGCCCACCTGGCACAAGGTGGGTGCTCAGTAAACAGCAGCCGTGACCATTTTAATTCCTTCATGGGGAGAATGATTGGGCCTCTAGGAAGGCAGCCAGTAGGCCCGTTTCCCACCAGCGTCTTCTCTTCTGGCTGGTCTAGGGGCTCATAGAGGTCCAGCTGGCTCAGTTGAGCCCATGGAGAAAATGGAGAGAAAAAGGGCTAGACCAGGGCCATGCTGCCGGCCAGTGGGCCCCGTCACCCTTCCCAAAGGATATGGGGTCCTCCAGAGGCCAGGGCTCTCATCCCTGTCACAAAACAGCTGGGCTAAGAAGAGACTGAACTCACAGACCAAGTGCCTTTCCTTGTCTTTTCCACCCCTTCTTTCCTCCTTCCAAGAAGGCTATGAGATGACTTAACACAGGAGCACAGGCACCACGAGACGACCAATGGGTGCAGCAAGAAGTCAGAGCCGCGCAGTTCACGGGGGAGAAGGACTCAGAGGAGGGAACTGTGTCCAAAATGTCCGTCAACATTATAAATGCTTTTTTCTTCTGATCCAGTAAACTGACTTCTAGAACTCTATCCTTTGGAAAGGCTAGGACAAAAGGTGAAAGCTGGAAATCGTCTGAATGTCTTTCAACGGGAAGTGGTTGGGTAAATTATGATATTGCCAAACAATGGAGTATTGTATAGCCACACACACAATAGCAGAGACCTATTAATGTCACAAAAGTTAAAGGTGAATGATTTGGCTAATGGCTATGTTCAATTCAATCCACATAATTTTGTTTTTTTTGAGGAAGATTAGCCCTGAGCTAACTGCTGCCAATCCTCCTCTTCTTGCTGAGGAAGACTGGCCCTGATATAACATCTGTGCCCATCTTCCTCTACTTTATATGTGGGACGCCTACCACAGCATGGCTTGCCACGCAGTGCCATGTCCGCACCCAGGATCCGAACCGGCGAACCCTAGGCCGCGGAAGCAGAACGTGAGAACTTAACTGCTGTGCCACTGGGCCAGCCCCCACATAATTTTTTTAAGTGTGAGCCAACATTTAAAAATCAAGTGATTATAAATTTGCTTAGAAACATTTAAAAATCAGGTGATTGTACATAAGCACCTAGATTTCAAGTAACTCTTTGTCTCCATTCCTTCTAGGCACCAAAGCCTAGAGCTAAAGAGCAGCCACCCACTTTAGATGAGGTGTGTGCCCTCCCACCCCTAAAGTGCCCACAAGCCCCTGGGGCCTCCCTGACACTGAGGCTGGGGTCAGTACAGTTATTGTCCTTGTAGTGCAGTGTTCCTTAGGGAAGGATTGCACTGTTCCTTGTCTTTATCAAAAGCAGAGGGACAAAAGGCAGACTAGAAGAGCCATGTGTCTCAAGGAAAACGAGAGGGAGCCTATTTCTTGGTGGAAACGAAGACTGTGCCTCTGTGGTTCACATGCAAATCCTGAGGCACTTTATTCATTTATTATTTATTATTATACATTATTTATTATGATGCTGATACATTACCCACCTGGCCCCTAAGGGCATTTTGGGTTTCCTACCCTTGATTAACACAATAGTAACATGATCCTTTGTTTTCTCCTGTGGCTAAAAAGCAACAGCAGCAACACCAACAAAATAAAACCTAATTCCTTGTATGTATATTTGTATAAGGATGACGTACACACACCGGATGTCAACAGTGGTATCTAAAGAGGTAGAATTAAAGAGGGCCTATGACTTTTTATATCATATGCTTGTAAATTATTTAGTAGTTCTCAGAACAAGTATGTACTGTTTTGTGATTTTAAAAGAAGATCGTAAGTGTTAAAGTTAAACCTTTTGGCTGAGGGAAGCTTGAGCAACAGATCATAAGACATAACTCTGATTTTCTTGGCAACCCAGGGCAACAGGTAAATACAGTGGAGCATGAGCCTCTGGAAGTGCCCACAGGAAAACCCACCTTTTCTGTCTGAGCACCAGGAGGAATCTGTGCCAGGGAAGGAAAATGAACTACCGGCTTGAGCAGTCTCTCTGCTGGGCTATCTCACAGACTCTTTGTGCCTGTTTAGGAGGTCAGTGTTGTCCTCCCATTTTTTTAAGCAGTTTTATTGAGGTATAATTTATATGCCATCAAATTTACCCATTTTACTGTATGACTCAATGATTTTTAGCAAATTTACGGTTGCACAAATGTCACCACAATGCAATTTTAGAATATTTTCATCACCCCATAAAGATTCTTAGCATCCATTTGTTGGCACTCCCCATTCCCACCCCAGTGCCAGGCAACCACTAATCTGCTTTCTATCATTCCTGCCTTTTCTGGGCATTTCATAGAAATGGAATCAGACAATAGGGGGTCCTTTCTTCTGCCTTCACCGAACATGTTTTTGTTTCATCCATATTGTAGTGTGTATCAGTACTTGGTTCCTTTTTAGAGCTGAAGAGTATTCCAGCATATGGATATACCATGTTTTGTTTTTCATTTCCCATTTGATGGACATTTGGTTGTTTCCACTTTTTTTTTTTTTTTTTCCGAGGAAGATTAGCCCTGAGCTAACATCTGCTGCCAATCCTCCTCTTTTTTGCTGAGGAAGACTGGCCCTGAGCTAACATCCATGCCCATCTTCCTCTACTTTATATGTGGGATGCCTACCACAGCATGGCCTGCCACGCAGTGCCATGTCTGCATCCAGGATCTGGACCAGGGAACCCAGGGTCACCAAAGCAGAGCGTGTGCACTTAACTGCTGCGCCACCGGGCCAGCCCCTGTTTCCACTTTTTGACTATGATAAATAATGCTGCTATGAGGATTTGTGAGCAACTCTGTGTGGGGATGTACATTTTCATTTCTCTTGGATAGATACCTCAGAGTGGAATTGCTGGGTCGTACAGTAGATTTATGTTTAACTTTTTAAGAAACTGCCAAAGTGGCTGTACCATTTTACATTCCCACCACCACCATATGAGGGCTGCAATTTCTCCACATCCTTGCCAACCCCTCACACTTTAAGATGGTTAAAACGGAGCTGGGAGGAGGATGACTTGCCAGGTCACTCAGCGGGGCGTGGCAGAACTGAATTTGAACCCAGGTTGACCTGACTGCACAGGTTGCCGTCTCGCCCTGGTCTGTTTGTGGGCATGGACTTTTGCAAAGTGCAGAGGTTGGAGACTCTGAAAAGGCTGATGACTGGGGTCTGCCAGGCTGGGGTCCCAGGATATGGGAATGGGCTTGGAGAAGTCTGAGGAGTGATCAGAGGGGGGCCCTCAGGAGCCCTTGGTTCATACCTCCACCCAAGGGTGCTGGGCCCCCGCAGTGGCTAGTGGTGAGGCCTCCATCTGGGGAGGTGGTGGTGGATGTGGCCAGCATGGTCTTGACCTCTGCCAATACACAGGGCCTCTCCTGGGTGAGCTGCTCTCTGCCCCACCCTGCATTCCCACGGGCTGCCACACCCCTGCCTCATATATTTCTTTCTCCTGTTTGGGCCTGAATATGGCCTCTCGTTCCCTGTTCCTAGCCTCCACGGGAAGAAGAATGGGCTCTCCTGTCCCAGTCCCAGGATCTTTATCTCTTTCTGCCAACCTTAGGGTCCACGTGCACCCTAAGAGTGTTGAAGGGACAAGTCCCTCCAGTCCATCTGCCTGCCTCCGGGAAAGGCCAGTCACAGGCCACCCTGTTGGTGCCACCTCAAGATGAACATCCGCTGAGGCTGGGCCTCTCCATTTCAGTGTGGGTCCAGCCAGCAGATGGCAGAGCAGCCCCAGTCATCCTAGTCAGCCCTCACTCTCCCTCCCCATAATTATCTTCTTAGAATGACCACCCTGGCTCAGAGCAAAGAGGCCCCACAGACAAAAGGGTCTAGACCACTCATCCAAGCCTCCTTTGCAAACAACCTAGAGAACTTGGATTCTCTAGTTCCTCCAGGAGGAAGAATGAAAGTGTGCATTTATTGAGTACCAACTATATGCCAAGGCTCTTGCATACACAGCATTTCTTTTGATTGTCATATCATCTCTGAGAACTGAATCCTCACCTTTCCCCCGAGAAAACAGACTCAGAGGTTAAATGGCTTGCCCCAAATCTCACACATTAAATGTAAATCTCTGTTCCCACCTAGCACACACACAAAGTAAGCTTAAAGGCTGAGTGATGCCCCGGACATTGCCTCAAATGTGAGCAGTGTCACCAGGCACACCTTTCCTGCTGTGTGACCTCGGGAAAATGACTGAGTCTCTCTGAGCTGCAGCTGTCCCATCTGTAAAATGGAGCTATCAGATCCATGTTGTGAAGACTGGATGCGATCCCTATTTGAGGGATTTGGCATGGTTCCTGGCAATCGGCAAGAATGAGCAAAGACTGTTTTATTGTCTTCTGGGATGTGGAAACTTTTCAGGCCGGTGATCAGAGCCTACTGGTTTTCAGTCTCCTCTAACACCTTGGGAGGGTTGCTACTTTTGATACTTTGACCTTCTATCCAATTGGGTCTGTCTCCAACCCATTCTCAGGAGACAGAGGAAGGGTGAAAACCCTGAAGGCACATTGAGATCTGACAGTCCTACTCTTCTGAGGCAGCCCAAACTCCATTACCCGCTGCCGAGCCTCAGGGGGCAAATTCCAGCTGGTATGAAGACAGGAAAAGGTCTAGGGGCCTCATCGTCTCCAAGGCCTCCGTCTCCCCTCCAGCTATTCCCTCTCCTCTTCCTTGCTGCACCCTAAAGCCTTGCCCATCCTTCAAGACTGTCAGATGTCCTGCTTTACACAGCCTCCAGCCTACCCTAGACCCTGGCTTGTCTACCAGCCCCCATGGCCCAGTGCCTAAGGCATCGTCGGGGCCAGAGGGCTCGGAGCTCTGCCCAGGGCAGGACAGGGGCTCCCTGGGGACAACTCGGGCTGGCGTGATCCAAACTGTGGTCTCCCCCACCCTGCAGAGGAGGCACTGTGGACGACTCGGGCCGACGGGCGGGTACACCTGCGCATGGACCCCAGCTGCCCACAGCCTCCCTACACCGTGCATCGGATGTTCTACGAAGCCCTGGACAAGTATGGGGACCTCAGCGCTCTGGGCTTCAAGCGCCAGGGCACGTGGGAGTACATCTCTTATTCCCAGTACTACCTGCTTGCCCGCAAAGCTGCCAAGGGCTTCCTGAAGGTGAGGGGGCCCTCAGGGCGCAGCCTTTCCCCTCCCCAGGCCTGCCTTCCAGCACTGGGCCCTCTCCGGCCTCCTCCCCAAAACCCTACCAGGCCAGCCATTAGAAATGATAATTGTAAAAATCACTACCATTTACTGAGCTAATGGTGTGTGCTGGGCCGCGGACTGAGGGTTTTACATTGACTGAGCCCTTACACGTGCAGGCACTTGATATGAGCTTTTCACGTGTGACCACATTTAAGGTGGGCTGGGAAGCCTGATGTGCTGGGCTAAGGGACTCCCTGGGAAGGCCCTGGGAGGGGCAGCAAGGGCTGTTGAGTGGCTGATTACCTAGGGCATTCTCTGACTGGGTGGGCCCTGGGAGGGTGGTCCCTGAGATGGGCCTACAGGGTCCCCTGCAGTCTGGAAGGGGGCTTGATGGGAATAAGAGGCCCCCTTCCCTGCCTGGCTGACCTGGCCTGTTTGCCTTTGGCCTGGAGCTCGGCCTGGAGCGGGCCCACAGCGTGGCCATCCTCGGCTTCAACTCCCCGGAGTGGTTCTTCTCAGCAGTGGGCACAGTATTTGCAGGGTGAGTGGCTGGGGTAGGGGCAGAGTCTCCAGTGGGTTGGAGGTGGGTGGAGAGTAGAGAAAGGGTTATTATCTCTTTTACAGGCCCCCCTACAACATCCCATCTCTTCCCTTGGGCCCTCTGCAGACCCACCTTTGGCCTGTTCCCTGCCTGGGGGGGGCTATTCTGAGCTGGTCTGGGAGCTCAGCCTGTTCCGCCCATGGGAGCTCTCTGGGGCCAGGGCTTGTAGGTGTATCAGGCAGGGGGCTGGGCTGAGGGGGAGGCCCTCTGCACCTGCCCAGACATGAATCCTCCCGGATCTCCTGCAGTGGCATCGTCACCGGCATCTACACAACCAGCTCCCCTGAGGCCTGCCAGTACATCGCCCAGGACTGCCACGCCAACGTCATCATAGTCGACACACAGAAGCAGCTGGAAAAGATCCTGAAGGTTAAGGGGAAAGGGGCAGCAGGCATGGGGGTCAGAGGCTGGGTGTCCTCGTGGACCTCCAAATTACAAAGGACTTTTCCACTCTCATTTCCAGAGTCCTCCCTCATCTTCAACAGCCTCACCCCTTCCCCCCAACACACACACACACACACATAGAGAGCAAGACAGGGCAATGGCTACCTACCCATTTGCCAGGTCAGAAAATTGAGCTCAGAAAGCCCAAGGGACATGCCCTAGGTCACCCAAGAAGTGGAGAATAGGGCATTGGCCTAGGACTCCCAGCCAGGCAACTACTGCCCGTGGCCTTCCCTTCAGGGCAGCGTCTCCTGAGAGGGGGCTGGGTCCTCTCCTGGGTTGAAGGGTTGTGTGCACCAAGGGCGGCTCAGGGCTCGGACACCTTGAGCACTCAAGTCTGACTCTCAGTGGGGAGTGAGGGTGAGGGCTGCCACAGGGCTGGGGTTGGGCCAAACCAGAGCAAGTGCTGCAGGGTTTTCTAAAGACAAGAGGGGCATAGCAGGAGCTCTTGAGCCTGCTGGCTCTTTTCTAGAGCATTGATGATGCCTCTTGACTCATTTTAGACCTGTCCTTGATTGGCTCTGTCCTCACATGCACCATGTTGGCGTGTGGTGGCGTGGGGAGACCTCTGTGCCAAAGCTGCACTCAGCAGCCTGTGAGATCCTCCCTGTGTCCCAGAGGAGGCCTCCAGGATTGACGTGTTGGCTTGGCTCGGCTCTGGTTCTGGACATGTCGCATGGGCCTAAGCTCCCCACATTGTACCTGAAGGTGGGAGAAGTGGTCTTCAACCTTCCGGGGCTGTGGGACGTGGATCCTCAGGGGGGCCAGCGCAGGTGCCTTTCCTCAGCTCAACCAGAGAGGTCTCCTCAAGCCTGAAAGAAAGAAGCAAGCTTGGGCCCATGGTTCCCAACAGGGCAGCACCAGAGTCTCTGGGGCAGGCCCAGGCCATAGCCCAGACCCCCAAGGCAGGACTGATTGGAGGGCATCACCAAATCAGAGTATATTTTAGCTCAGTGAGGCCATGAGCAGCCCAGGCTGACAAAGGCTGGTTCACAGCAATATAAAGAAAAGACCTGGGAAAACCTCAGAGCTGCCCAGGCGAGAGTACAAAGGCTTCTTGACAGAGTTTAAGCTGGGAGGTGGCCTAGGGAAGTGGTCAAACACACAGGCGATGCGGCTGGACTGACCAAGCTCAAATCCTGCGTGGCCTTGGAGAGGCAATAGCAGCCAGCCCAGAGGCTGTTAGGCAGTAACTCTTAGGCAGGTACCTGGCTCTCGGTGGCCTCCTGTGTTAGTTTGCTAAAGCTGCCATGACAAAGTCCCACAAACTAGTGGCTTCTGGTGGGTTGCTGGCAATCCTTGCTGTTCCTTGGCTTGTAGAGGCATTGCCCCCACTCTGCCTTCCTCTTCACATGGCATTCTCCCTGTGTGTCTTCACATCCATCTTCCCTCTGTGAATTTCCCTGTGTCCAAAGGTCCTGCTTATAAGGACATCAGTCATATCAGATGAGGGCCACCCTAAGGACCTCACTGAAATTTGGTTTCCTCTGTAAAGACCCTATTTCCAAATAAGGTTACAGTCTAAGATACTGAGGGTTAGGACTTTGATATATCTTTTTGGGGGACAGAATTCAACCCACTGCAGTACCACATAAGTGCTTTTAAATTGTTATATTGTTAAAGTCTTGACTCATATGAGAAGAAAGAAAGGAGTTCTTTTCAAAACTTAGGGAGCTTTTAGAGCTCAGAGGGCCCGGGGAAGGCAACTCGTCCAGTGCCCACCCTCTCTCCATTTCACACATGAAGAAACAGACCCAGAGGAGAAAAGGAGGTGGCCCCACAGCTCAGTAGTAGTAAGAATGACATGGATGCTGTTCACAGAGTGCTGGCTCCACTGGGCACCTCGTGTACATCACAGCAGCCCTGAGAGACGGGTCCTACAACCCACCTTACAGGCAAGGAAGCAGGGTCAGAGAGGTGAAGTACGGCTTACACAAAGCCCCATCCCTTACAAGTGGCAACATAGGGACGGAAGCTCAGGCCCTCTTTACTCCAGGTTCTTATGAGGGAATCATAAGAACCGTTTGTGAGAGAAATTGAGGGGGCCACATCTTTCCAGGGGGCATCATTTATACAACGTTTATGAAGTCCCAGGGCCTGCCCTAATATTACCACTGAGGCATAGCCGACCCTCCAGCTTAAGGGGGCAAGGTGCCCTATCAGGACTAAAAGGAAATACATTACCTAGCTGTGGTGGCTCCTCACAGCCCTGGGAGCCCAGGACCACGGTGGGAGGGGGGGCCTATGGGCCCCTTACCCCCACCAGAGTCTGGGCAGGGAAATGGGTGAGCAACTATAGGGTCAACACCCCTCAAGCAGGGCCGGCTTCATGGGCATGTCTCCTGTGCATCACGCAGGGCCCTGTGCTTGGCTTAATGCTCTGCTGCTGCCATTCTTAATAAGTTTTGAACAAGTGCCCCACATTTGCACTCTGCACTCAGCCCTGCAAAGCATGTAATCAGTCCCGGCCACAGGCTCCAGACCCCCTCTGACGGTTGGCTCTAATCCACATAAATGCTCTCTCTTTGATGCCATTTGGGGATTATCTCGAAAACCCTCTTTTTCACAGGGGCTTTGGATCTGCTTTTGTTTTACCATTAGGGTTTATGAGATGGACTCACTTTACCAATGCAGGGATGGTCTTCCTCCGCGGGGGTCCTTTTCTGTCTCCTTTTGAACCCTGTGTTTTCAGGATCTCTTATTCTGAATGTCTGCATTCTGTCTGACTTGGATAAATGATTGAAACTGAGAGAGGAGATATGTGTGTGGATTATGCAGCTCAAAACGAATTGCTCTGAGAGACCGAGGTGAGCCTGAGCTGTCTGCAGCGCCTCCTTCTCACCCTCCCCTACCCCAAGCATGCAGGCCCCTCACTAAACAGAAAGGGAACAGTGGCCAGCAGGGATGTCCCATCATTGGCCTGTCCAGGCACCCTAGGACTCTGTGGGCTTGCTTTCCTCAGGTGTGGAGGCTTCGTAGACCCCAGAGGCCCTCGCCAAGAGCTGACCCAGGTTCTCCCAGGCCAGCTTCACCTGAGGCCTGGATGTTCTAAGATTTCCTTGAGAGCTAAGCTGACAGGGGCCTCGGCTGCCAAGTACACAACGGTTAGCCCATCTCCTCAGCTTCACCCACCAAAGTCACCCACTCTTCAACATGGCGCTCATATCAGAATCCTGGGGTGGGGAGGGCGGTAGAGCTTTTGAAGGGCCCCCAATAGATTTTGCCACGTCCCTCAGGGAGCCAACCCCCTCTGCATTGACCGTTGATCTGATCCAAATGCCCTCCTCCAGCCCCATTTTGTAACTGAAGAAACTGAGGCCTAGAGTTAGGAAATATCTACCCTAGGAAATTACTCAAAATAACATTTGTGGGGCCAGCCTGGTGGCACAGCGATTGAGTCCACACATTCTGCTTTGGCGGCCCAGGGTGCACAGCCTGGATCCTGGGCACAGACCTGCGCCCTGCTTATCAGGCCGTGCTGTGGCAGGTGTCCCACATACAAAGCAGAGGAAGATGGGCACAAATGTTAGCTCAGGGCCAATCTTCCTCAGCAAAAAGAGGAGGATTGGCAGCAGATGTTAGCTCAGGGCTAATCTTCCTCAAAAAAAAATAATATTTGTGTTATGGAAAATTTCCAAACAAACAAACAAAAATAGAAGAGTTTACTGGACCTTTTAATATCAGTCATCCAGATTTAATCCTCATCAGTGGTTTTTTATCATACTCATTTTGTTGATTCACCTTTTTTGTTGAAGAATTTGAAGGCAAATCTCTGACACCAGTCATTTCACCCCTTGACTATTTCAATATGCATCTCTAAAAAATATGAAATTTTCCTTAAATAATCACAGTCACTTTATCACCTCTAACACAAGTAAAACAATTATTTCATATTATCTAATACCCACAATGTCTTTTTACAGTCAGTTTCTTTGAATCAGGATCTAAACCTGGCCCACATATGCTGCATGTGGTGGTGCTTCTCAAGTGTCTTTTAACTCAGAACAAAGCCCAACCTTTTGTTTTCTTTGCATAAACCACTAGGGCCCCAGACCAACAACATCAGCATCTCCTGGAAACTTATTAGAAATGCAAATTCTCAGGCCCCACCCCAGACCCACTGAATCAGAAACTCTGGGTGTGGGGCTGGCACACTGTGCTAAACATGCCTCCAGGTGATTCTAACATGGATTCAAGTGTGAGAACCGCTGCTGTCAATATACTGCAGAAACTAGGTCAGCCATTCTGAAGTGTCCCGCATCCTGGATTGGTCTAACTGGTTCCTCTCACTGTCCTTCAACTTCTTCCTCTAACCTCTGTACTTCCTGTTAGAGCCAAAGGCTTCTTACAGTTCAGATTAAACATTTATTGGCAAGAACACCCCAGAGGTGACGCTGTGTACTTCATATTGCACCACCTCCAGAGGCAAATGATGTCAGCTGGTACCACTTGTAGTGATGATAAGGTTCATCAGTGGGTTCAGGCGGTGGCCACCTGCTCCTCCACTGTGAAGTTCCCCATCAACATTTCTCCATTGATGATCTCTGCCTGAATTAATTATTTTATGACAGATGGCAAAATGTTGGTTTTCTAATCATCAGTTAGGATTCTTTTCTAAAAGAAGAACTTTCTCTTCTCATCTGGGGCTCTTTGCTACCTGAAGCACCCTGTTTGTACAGAACAGGTGTGGTAGACAGAATAATGGTCTATTGGTGAATGTTCCCTGCATATTTGAAAGAATGTACATTCTGCAGTTGTTGGGTAGAATGCTCTATAAATGTTAAAAATGTCACCTTGGTTGATGATGTTATAACGTTGTTTACATTATCTATATCAATGTTGATTTTCTGTCTACTTTTTCTATCAAATACTGAGAAAGGTAGTGTTGAAATCTCCAGTTATTATTGTGGATTTATCTATTTCTCCTTTCAGTTCTATCCATTTTTGCTTCATGTATTTTGAAGCTCTGTTATGTGCATACATATTTAGATTCTTATGTCTTCTTGATGAATTAATCCCAATATCATTAAGAAATGTCCCTCTTTATTTCCTGGTAACAGTTCTTGTTCCAAAGCTCCTTTGTCTCAAATTAATATAGCCACTCAAGATTTCTTATGGTTAATGTTCGCATGGTGTATATTTTTGTATTGTTTTACTTTTAACCTATCTGTGTCCTTATATTTAAAGCAAGTTTCTTGTAGACAGCGTATAGTTGGATCTTGTCTTTTTATCCAATCTGACAAAATTGTCTAGAAATCTACCAGTTGGCTGTTTCCTATTTGTCTCATCTGTTTTTCATTCCTTTCCCCCTCTTTCCTGACTTCTTTTGGATTGAATTTTTGTTTTCATTTTGTTTTGTTTTTTGGTATTCCATTTTATCTCCACTGGCTTATGAGCTACCCCTCTTTGTTATTTTGTTAATGTTTGCTCTATGGTTTACAATATACATTTTTAACTTATCACAGTCTACTCTCAAATAACATTATAACATCATAATATAATATTATACCACTTTACAAATAATGTAGGAATTTTACAATGGTATACTTCCAGCTCTCCTCCCATCCTTTGTGCTGTTGTCATCCATTTTACTTCTACACAGTTTATAAACCCTACAATACATTGTTTTAAACCGTCACCATTCAAAGAAATTTTAAAAGAAGGGAAAAATGTCTTTTATACTTACCCACATATTTGCCACTTCTGGCACTCGTCATTTCTTTATGTAGACCCAAGTTTCATCTGATTTCATCTTCCTTCTTTCTTAAGAATTTTGTTCAATGTTGTCTGTGATACAAGACTGATTACAAAACATTCTCTCAGCAGCTTTTTGTCTCAAAATGTGTTTATTTTTGCCTTAATTTTTTTGAAAGATATTTTTAGAATTATGATATGATATATTTAGAATGTATTTATTTTAGAATATATTTCTATGATATGATATATTTAGAATTATGGGTTAACAGAGTTTCTTTTTTCCTTTCAGCCTTTTAAAGAGTCCATTCCAATATTTTCTACTTTGCATAGTTTCTGACAAGAAGTCTATGATTTCTCATCTTTGTTCCTCTCCACACGGTGTATCTTGTTTCTCTGGCTGCTTTTAAGATTTTTTTTCTTTATCACTAGTTTTCAGCAATTCGATTATGTTGTGTCTTTGTGTGGTTTTCCTTTGTGTGTATCCTGCTTGGGGTTCATTGAGTGTCTTGAATTGGTGGGTTTATAGTTTTAATCAAATTTGGAAATTTCTCACACTAGTTTTCAATTTTTAAAAACTATTTCTTGGGCTTCCAGTTACATGTATGTTAGATGTCTTGGTATTCTCTCATAGGTCATTTTGTTTCCAGTATTGATGCAAATAATCAATAATTAATCTACAGTAAAGAACAGAAGGGAGTTTTAATCGAGCCAATCTGAGGACTGTGGCCCAGGAGAGTAGTGTTCACAAAGGAAGAAAGCGCTCTAGAGAAGGGCTGGTCTTCAGCACAGTTATCTACCATCTTGGAACAGAGAAACGTACATCCAGCATGACAGGTGTACCTTCTTTCAAGATTCAAGGAGAGGGGCCAGCCCCATGGACGAGTGGTTAAGTTCACGTGCTCCGCTTCAGCAGCCCAGGGCGCGGACGTGGCACTGCTTGTCAGGCCACGTTGAGGTGGCATCCCACGTGGCACAACCAGAGGCACTCACAGCTAGAATATACAACTATGTACTGGAGGGCTTTGGGGAGAAGAAGGAAAAAAAGAGAAGATTGGCAACAGATGTTAGCTCAGGTGGCAATCTTTAAAAAAAAAAAGATTTCAAGGAGACATTTTGTTACAGATTGGCAGGTACATTGTGGGGCAACATGACATGGGTGTCATGGGAAGGGAAACACTGGTTTTGGCACCACAGGGAGTGAAGCATCATCTTTATCTTCAAAGAGTACATTCTTTACTGTAGGATGGTGAGCTAAAGCAGATGTGCAATGTATGTTTGACAGGCCGCAAGTCAGGCTCCTCTGGTTAAAAGCAAATTTAGGCCAAATCAAGTTTAAACCAGACGAGTTTCTTTATACATCGTAGTATTTCAAATTTTTCTTAGATCAGCAGTTTTTTTTCTTCTCTCTGAACTTCATTTTGAGACTTGTGTTTAAGCCTTTTCAGAGCAGGTTTAGATAGCCTTTACTCTAAGGCTAATTTAGCCCCATTACTAAGACCCGACCCTTCTGGGGTCCCTACTTCATGCCTCATGAGATCCCTCCATTCTGGCTGATGGAATGGGCTCTTCTTTGTCTCTAGCCCCAGTGGCTGTCCTTTCTCCAGCTTCATGGGGTTTCACCCTGTGCATGTGCAGACTGGTATTCAGCCAAAGACTTAAAAGGACTCCTAAAGAGATGTCTAGAACTCTCTCTACATAGTTCTCTCCTCTCTGGTATTTGGTCCCACAAATTCCAGCCACTTGGGCCTTCCTTAACTTGGGTCTCTGTCACCTCAACTCAGTGAGACGACTGAGTTGTCTCCCTCTCTGTCTCCTTCTTCCTCGCCCTCTCTGCCTCTCTGTTCTACAGTTAAATAGTTCTCTGCCATAGAACTAGATCATAGTTTGTTCAACCAGGCCCAGATGGCTTGGTTTTCCTTTCACGGAGAGACATTCCAGCCCCCTGCTTATCCCACCTTTACCACTCAAAGTTCTCATGATGGGAAAACTGCATGAAGAGTAGCAAGTGTCCTGCTGGGTCAAAGGTCAGAGCTGGAGAACCCAGCAGCCTTTGCCACAAAGTGACTGCCGGGCAGAGATGGGGCTCTTCTCAGGAGGTGGCTTTTTTTTTTATGAAACCCCATTTATTGTTCCTGTCAATGCAGATCTGGAAAAATCTGCCACATCTGAAGGCAGTGGTGACATATCGAGAACCTCCTCCAAAGAAGATGGCCAATGTGTACACGGTATGGGTAGAGGGGCCCTGGGTATCAGGTGGGGCCTCTCTGGGCCCACCTAGCTGACCTGGGCTGTCTGATTTCTCCTACCTGCCACAGATGGAGGAATTCATGGAGGTGGGGAATGAGGTGCCTGAGGAGGCCCTGGACACCATCATTGATGCCCAGCAGCCCAACCAGTGCTGTGTGCTAGTCTACACATCGGGCACCACCGGGAACCCCAAGGGCGTGATGCTGAGTCAAGACAATGTAGGATAGATGCCCAGATGGGTGGGGGTGGGCTGTGGGTGGATCTGTCACAACAGCCCTGGGGAGGTTCCTCTGGCTTCTCAGCTCAGGGAGCTGGGATAAGTAGGACAGCCCATCAATCTGTGGTTCAGACTGAGCCCAGCAAAAGAGAGTAAGACAGAGAGGGGAGGGAAAGGGAGGGTAGGCCTGTCCCTGGGGGTTTCCTGCAGAGATGTGCAGGAGGGCAAACACCCTGGGGATCCCTCCAGAAGTAGCCCAAGCCCCCAGGATGGCCACAGATGTGAGTACTTCCAGGGCTTGCTTGTAGACACTGCCAGGGCCCATCTGCCTGTCCTCCAGATCACATGGACAGCACGGTACGGCAGCCAGGCCGGTGACATCCAGCCAGCAGAAGTCCAACAGGAGGTGGTGGTTAGCTACCTTCCCCTTAGCCACATTGCTGCCCAGATCTATGACTTGTGGACAGGCATCCAGTGGGGGGCCCAGGTCTGCTTTGCCGAGCCTGATGCCCTGAAGGTCAGTCTGCCTCTCTGCCTGCATGGGTACCTGAGTATGTGTGCAAGGGCATCCCCAAGTGTATATTTGTGTCTATGGGCCCTGTGTGTGCATTCGTGAGTGTGTGGGTTTCCTGTACATTTATCAGTCAGAATTCTTTCAGCTACAATTAGCACAGCCTGACTCAAATGACCAAATAAGAAGGGAAACTGATAAAATTACATAAAGGAAGTAGAGTTAGAGTAGTTCGGTGGGTCCACCATGCTATCAAGGATAGGCCATCCTCAGAATAAGGTCACAAGATGGTCACAGCTGGCCACAGTGCTGCACTGCATCCCAATCTCATAAACTACACTTATTCTTTGGAAGCTTATTTTAACCATGAGGAGAATTTTCCCAGAAGCCCCCTAGCAGATTCCCCCCACCCAACATCTCATTGGCCCAAATGGTGTCACATGTCCGTTCCTAAATCAGTCACTGCTTAGGGGAATGGGAGTATCATGTTAGAGTGAGACTCATAAAGATTCACTGCCCCAGACTAGGAGGGGACTGAGGTACTTCGGAAGCATCTGGCCACTCTGATACCTGAACTACATCAGAGTTCTGTTAGCTAAAAAGGGCAATGAGGGGATGGCTGTTGAGTCACAGCCAATAGTATATGACACAAGTTGCATGGAGATGTGTGTGCACCTGTATGAGCATCTGTGTGCAGGATGCCTGTGAGGTGTGTGCATACTGACTCTGGTGCAAGGAGCTTCCTGGTCCCAGCTGGCCCTGAGCTAGCAGGCCTATCTCTCTCTGGGGGTGAACAGGGGAGCCTGGTGAACACACTGCGGGAGGTGGAGCCCACATCCCATATGGGAGTGCCTCGGGTGTGGGAGAAGATCATGGAGCGGATCCAGGAGGTGGCGGCTCAGTCTGGCTTCATCTGGCGCAAGATGCTGCTGTGGGCCATGTCAGTGAACTTGGAGCAGAACCTCACCTGCCCAGGGAGGTACAGAGGGCTGGACGGCAGGAGGCCTGGGGAGTCAGCAGGGTTGGGTCATAACCTCAGTACACAACCAAGGATCTGATAGGCCAGGCTTGTCTTAGCCCCACTAACCTGTCGGCTCTGGAGATCCCCGTACAGAGGTCCTGTCCTCTTCCCAGATTCCCACAGGAGACAGTCACCTCACCTTTGGGTTCTGACTGGGAGGACTGACTTACTCTTTCTGAGGTGGATTCACCTCCCTGGGAGCAGCTCCTGACACAGACTCCTGAGGGTCTCCTGACCTCAATAGGTGGCTAGAGAAGGAGCCACAGTGATGAGGGCTTTCCATCATCCCAAGTAACCATTCGGGTCTCTCCCCCACAGCCTTTTGACTGCTTTTTAAATTCCCACACAGTGCTGTGGGAGGGTCAATGGCAAAAATCTGGCCTGTTCCAATTTGGAAATATCTTCTGTTACTACTGTGTCTGTGAAACTGTATCATGTCTCATGAGACATGTCTACACGTGTCTGTAGACCTACAGCTTCATTTACACAGATATAAAAAATGAAGATGCACGAGTGACCCATTCATGGGCTTCAAAGGGGATCATACATGTTTGTACATGTGTGCCCATGCATATATACTTCAAGTCTCTGCACATGTATATTATTGTATGCGCAGACTTTCACACATCTGGGTTGTTGCCTGTGTTCCTGTATACAATTGAATCTGTTTGTCTGATTTCCTGGCTCAACATATTTGCACACAACTACATGCACAATATGCACACTCATGTTCAGAGGCAAGGCCAATATTAAAAATATTTACCAATGGGTTTGGCATTGGCACTAACCAATCAGAACAGGTAACTGGAATGGCCAGACCAGTGTGTACCCACTGCATACCCACCCTTTTAATGTGAGTGTTTGTATGTTTTCTTCTGCGGACCATACTCCTTCTCCTACCAGTGATCTGAAGCCCTTCACAACCAGACTGGCAGATTACCTGGTGCTAGCCAAGGTCCGCCAGGCGCTGGGCTTTGCCAGGTGTCAGAAGAACTTCTATGGAGCAGCCCCCATGACCGTGGAGACACAGAACTTCTTCCTGGGCCTCAACATCCGCTTGTATGCAGGCTATGGCCTTAGTGAGACCTCAGGCCCCCACTTCATGTCCAGCCCCTACAACTACCGGCTCTACAGGTGTGGCCCAGGTTGCAGCACATACACATGTCCACACACCCTCGCACACCCCTTGGTGTTCACCTGCTGATTGGGTCCCAGAGCCTGGGCCACTGGACTGTGGGATCTCCAAGATCCAACAGTTCCATCTTGGGCCAAACATCGTGGCCAGGCTTCAGTCTCAAGGAGGTGGTCTCTGCCAGTGTCACATGGGTCTGTAATTGAAAACAGCCCTACAGCCCAGGGGCCGCTGATCAGGGTTCTGATGGAGGAATTTCTCTTTGTCCCCTCGCTCCAGTAGAGTGGGGTGTGTTAGAGTGTCCCAGTATCGCTGATGGCCCAGGTGCCATTTGAGGGGGGAATCTGGGGGACAAGGCCAACCCTCTAGTGGGCAGGGAGGGCAGTCAGTTCTGGGCAATGAGTTGAAGGATCATCTGTTATGCTTAAATATCTCCCCTCACTGCCTGCCTGTCACAGTGCTTGAAGTTCTCCCATTAGGATTTTACTCATTCATTCATTCATTCCCCTACAAACCTTAAATTGGCCCTACCTCTCAACTCTAAGTCCCTTATTAAAATACAAATATCCTGGGAGGAGACACCTTCTAGCCATCAATGAAGACTGAGAGGTTGGGCTGACGATGGGAGCTGATCCAGGGCTTGGAGGAATGGGCTCCCTCTGACCACGCCCCTGGTCCCTCCACCCCCAGCTCTGGCAAGGTGGTGCCAGGCTGCCAAGTGAAGCTGGTGAACCAGGATGCAGAGGGCATTGGCGAGATCTGCCTGTGGGGCCGCACTATCTTCATGGGCTACCTGAACATGGAAGACAAGACATCTGAGGCCCTCGATGCCGATGGCTGGCTGCATACAGGCGATGCTGGACGCCTGGACGCCGATGGCTTCCTCTACATCACTGGGCGTCTCAAAGGTGAGCGCCAGCTGGTTTGAGGCTGTTTTGGGGCATGGGAGAAATGATACTGCCACCACTATTTACACCCACTACTAATACCGAGCCCTTACAAAGTGCCATGCACGTTGACTGACATCATTTTACTTACTAGTGTCTCCTGTGGGGCAGATACTATTATGAAGCCAACTCATTAATGAGGACACCCAGAGAGGTTAAGTAACTTGCCCAAGGTCATCCAGCTGGTAAATGATGGAGCTGAGATTCAAACTCTCTAGAGAAACAAGGCAAGTCTTTCCAGAAGATTCTAGGGCATAAATATGTATTTTTATATGCAAACACAGATATGATGTAGAGTAGAATGCAAATTGGATATAAAATTTAAAGTAAAACATGAGATGTCAAAGAAATTTTCCATGAAGAACTTGGCTTTCCCGGGAAGGTAAGCTGGAGACTTCCCCGTGGAAAGGGTGCTTTGTGTACTTTGAAGGAGCGAGCAGATGTAATGCCGAAGCATCCATGTGGGAATCCTCCCACTCCCATCCCCATCCCACAGCCTGGCCCCAGTTTCCCAGGGGAAACTGAAGCTCAGTGAGTGGGTAAACAACTTTCTGGAAATTACACAGGCAGGTGTGCGTGCAGTTGAGCCTGGGGTTCTGCTGGTTACAGAGGGTTGGCTCTCCAGGCGGAGTTTGGGCGCCCTTGGCCTGAGCCTTGGGATGGACTGGACATCCTGGTGTTTGGGTCTTCGGATGTGCAGGCCAGTGAAGCCTGGCTGGTGCTCCCGCCTGAGGCCCAGATGGCCCAGGAGATGCCTGCCCAAACTGTAGTGCTGCTTGGGTGTGCCGAGAGCACCGCCTAGGATTCTCCATGGTGACGGCAGGTGAAGGGAACCTGTGTCCCTGCATACGGAGGGAGAGTAACCAGAAAAAAATTCAACCAGAATTGGACTTCCTTTTACAAGCAGTATGATGAGAGGTAGGGGCCCAGATACTTTTTCTTCTTATAAATATCCAACTGAACCAGCACCACTTCCAGGAAAGACCATCCTTCCCATTGCCCTACAGTGCCACCTTTGTCATAAATGAAGTGACTGTTAGGAGAGGTCTGATTTTGCACTTTCTATTCTCTTCCATTGGTCTATTTACCTATGCGTGCATGAAACTCCAGTGTCTTAATTTCTGTATCTTTATGATAGGGCTTGATATCTGGTTGCATTAGTCCTATAGCTTGGTCTTTGTCTTTAAGACAACCTTGGCTAGATTCGTACTGTCAATTTCCTGAAAAAACTGGCCAGGATTTTGATTTTGATTTCATTGAATCTACGGATTAATTTGGTGTGAACATACATCTACAATCTTAAGTCTTCCAATCCATAAACATGGTACATATTGCTCAACTCTGTAGAGATATATTTAAAAAGATGAACTAGATAATTTTCTAGGAAAATGTAACTATTTTCAGAAAAGATAGTAAATTTAAACACACTTATTTCCATGGAACTAATAGAGAAAGCTCCCCCCACCACATATACAAAACACACAAAGCACTGGGCCCAGCAGTTTCACTGAGGAATTCCAATGATATTTAAACTGTTTCAGAGCATAAAAAAGAAGGAAAATTTCCAATTTTTTAATGAAGTGAGTATAACATTGATACCAAAATCTGAAAAAAGATTATATTTAAAAAGAAAACCATAGACCAATAACTTTTATGAATATACATGCTAAAATCCTGAATAAAATATTAGCAAACAGTATCTAGTGGCACATTAAAAAATAACCCATCATGACTAAGTGGGATTATTCTGGGAATGCAAGGATATATAATATAATTAATCATATTCATAGATCTAAGGAAAAAAATTTTATGATTATCTGTACAAATACTGAAAAGGCATTTGACAAAAATCAGTACCGATTCATGGAAAAAAGCACTCAATAAAAATAGAAATAGATGAATACTTCCTTACATAATAAAATGTATCTCTCCCAAACCAAAAGTCAGCATCAGTCATAAGTAACACAGACTCAATCCCACTAAAGTAGGGAACAAGACAAGGATGCCCACTATCACCAGTATTATTTAACAGTATTTGAGGTACCAGCCAATGTAATTAGACAAAGAAAGAAATTAGAGTTGTAAAAAGTTCAAGGGGCCGGCACAGTGGTTAAGTGCGCACGTTCGGCTTCAGTGGCCCGGGGTTCGCCAGTTCGGATCCTGGATGTGGACATGGTACCGCTTGGCAAGCCATGCTGTGGTGGGCGTCCCACATATAAAGTAGAGGAAGATGGGCACGGATGTTAGCTCAGGACCAGTCTTCCTCAGCAAAAAGAGGAGGATTGGCAGCAGATGTTAGCTCAGGGCTAATCATCCTCAAAAAAAAAAAGGTCGAAAGGAGGAGTTAAAGCTATCATTATTTCTGTATAATAAAATCACGTGTATAGAAAAACCAAGAGAATTTTGTATGGAATCAGTAGCTTCCATTTGTACAAATAACAAGTTTAGAAGATAGAATAAATTAGTACATCTACAATAGCAATAAAAAGGATAAAATATTTATACATAAAGAATTGAAACCGTATAACAATTCAAAGAAAACATTAGAGAAATCCTTTATAACATTGGAATGGGGAAGTTCTTTCTAAGTATGCCACAAAATACAGGAGCCACAAAAAATGACCAGTGAAATTTTACTACATTAAAAATAAAACAAAGGGCCAGCCCAGTGGCGTAGTGGTTAAGTTCATGTGCTGGGCTTCAGTGAGCTGGGGTTTGCAGGTTTGCATCCCAGCCATGGACCTACAAGCTGTCATCAAGCCATGCTGTGGTGGCATCCCACATACAAAATAGAGGAAGACTAGCACAGATGTTAGCTCAGGGCCAATCTTCCTGACCAAAAAAACCCACAACAACAAAACTTCTATGTAGTCAACTCACCCTGAGCAAAAATGACAATGCTAGGAAAAGATATTTGCAACTCATATTGTATTGATCAGGGTCCCAGGAAGAAACAGATGGTTTACAAAAACAAAACCCAAAACATGCTATAGCTCTCCATTTGCTTAGGTCTTTAATTTCTCTCAACAATTTTTATAGTTTTCAATGTAGAGATTTTTGCACATCTTTCCTTAGATTTACTCCTAAGTATTTTTTTGTTTTGTTTTGTTTTTGTCTTTTACTTTTTATTAAGATTATGATAGTTTACAACCTTGTGAAATTTCAGTTGTACATTATCATCAGTCATGTTGTAGGTGCACCACTTCACCCTTTGTTCCCACCCCATTATCCCCCCTTTCCCCTGGTAACCACCAATCAGTTCTCTTTGTCTCTATGTTTGACTTCCACCTATGAGTGGAGTCGCATAGAGTTCATCTTTCTCTATCTGGCTTATTTCACTTAACATAGTACCCTCAAGGTCCATCCATGTTGTTGTGAATGGGACTATTTTATCCTTTTTTATGGCTGAGTATTATTCCATTATACATATACTACATCTTCTTTATCCAATCATCAGTTGATGGGCACTTAGGTTGCTTCTACGTCTTGGCTATTGTAAATAATGCTGCAATGACCATAGGGGTGCAATGGGACTTTTGGAATTGCTGATTTCAAGTTCTTTGGATAGATACCTAGTAGTGGGATGGCTGGGTCATATGGTATGTCTATTTTTAATTTTTTGAGAAATCTCCATACTGTTTTCCATAGTGGCTGCAGCACTATGCATTCCCACCAACGGTGTATGAGAGTTTCTTTTTCTCCACAACTCTCCAACATTTGTCACTTTTTGTTTTGTTTATTTTTGCCATTCTAATAGGTATAAGGTGATATCTTAGTGTAGTTTTGATTTGCATTTCCCTGATGATTAGTGATGATGAGCATCTTTTCATGTGTCTATTGGCCATCTGTATATCTTGTTTGGAGAAATGTCTATTCATGTCCTCTGCCCATTTTTTGATTGGGCTGTTTGATTTTTCGTTGTTGAGTTGTGTGAGTTCTTTATATATTATGAAGATTAACCCTTTGTCGGATATATAACTTGTAAATATTTTTTCCCAATTAGTGGGTTGTTTTTTTGTTTCAATCTTGTTTTCTTTTGCCTTGAAGAAGCTCTTTAGTCTGATGAAGTCCCATTCGTTTATTCTTTCTATTGTTTCCCTTGTCTGAGAAGACATGGTGTCCAAAAAGATCCTTTTGATACTGATGTCAAAGAGTGTACTGCCTACATTTTCTTCTAGAAGCCTTGTGGTTTCAGGTCTCACCTTTAGGTCTGTGATCCATTTTGAGTTTATTTTGGTGAATGGTGAAAAAGAATGGTCAATTTTCATTCTTTTACATGTGACTTTCCTGTTTTCCCAGCACCATTTGTTGAAGAGACTTTCTTTTCTCCATTGTAGGCCCTCAGCTACTTTGTCAAAGATTAGCTGTCCATAGATGTGTGGTTTTATTTCTGGGCTTTCAATTCTGTTCCATTGTTCTGTGCACCTGTTTTTGTACCAGTACCATGCTGTTTTGATCACTGTAGCTTTGTAGTATGTTTTGAAGTCAGGGATTGTGATGCCTCCAGCTTTCTTTTTTCTCAGGATTGCTTTGGCAATTCGGGGTCTTTTGTTGTCCCATATGAATTTTAGGATTCTTTGTTCTATTTCTGTAAAGAACATTATTGGGATTCTGATTGGGATGGTGTTGAATCTGTAGATTGCTTTAGGAAGTATGGACATTTTAACTATGTTTATTCTTCCAATCCATGTGCATGGAATGTCTTTCCATCTTTTTATGTCATCATCAATTGCTTTCAAGAAAGTCTTGTAGTTTTCGTTGTATAGGTCTTTCACTTCCTTGGTTAAATTTACCCCAAGGTATTTTATTCTTTTTGTTGCAATTGTGAATGGGAGAGTGTTCTTGAGATCTTTTTCTGTTATTTCGTTGTTAGAGTATAGAAATGCTACTGATTTATGTATGTTGATTTTATACCCTGCAACTTTGCTGTAGTTTTTAATTATTTCTAATAGTTTTCCAATCAATTCTTTGGGGTTTTCTATATATAATATCATGTCATCTGCAAACAGCGAGAGTTTCACTTCTTTACTGCCTATTTGGATTCCTTTTACTTTTTTCCTGCTGAATTTCTCTGGCCAAAACCTCCAGTACTATGTTGAATAAGAGTGGTGAGAGTGGACACCCTTGTCTTGTTCCTGTTCTCAGAGGGATGGCTTTCAGTTTTTGCCCATTGAGTATGATGTTGGCTGTGGATTTGCCATATGTGGCCTTTATTATGTTGAGGTACTTTCCCTCTATACCCATTTTACTGAGAGTTTTTATCATAAGTGGATGTCGGATCTTGTTAAATGCTTTCTCTGAATCTATTGAGATGATCATCTGGTTTTTGTTTCTCATTTTGTTAATGTAGTGTATCACGTTGATTGACTTGCAGATGTTGAACCATCCCTGTGTCCCTGGTATAAATCCCACTTGATTGTGGTATATAATCTTTTTAATGTATTGCTGTATTCACTTTGCTAAAATTTGGTTGAGGATTTTTGCATCTGTTCATCAGTGATATTGGCCTCTAGTTTTCCTTCTTTATATTGTCCTTGTCTGGTTTTGGGATCAGGGTGATGTTGGCTTCATAGAATGTGTTAGGGGGTGCTCCATCTTCCTCAATTTTCTGGAATAGTTTGAGAAGGATAGGTATGAAATCTTTTTTGAATGTTTGGTAGAATTCTCCAAAGAAGCTGTCTTGTCCTGGACTTTTATTTTTCGGGAGGTTTTTGATTACTGTTTCAATTTCTCGTGATTGGTCTAGTCAGATTCTCTATTTCTTCCTGCTTCAGTTTTGTTAAGAATTTATCCATTTCTGGGGGCCAGCCCGGTGGCACAGTGGTTAAGTTCGCGCATTCCACTTCTTGGCGGCCTGGGGTTTGCCAGTTCAGATCCCAGGTGCAGACATGGCACCGCTTGGCAAAAGCCATGCTGTGGTAGGCATCCCACATATAAAGTAGAGGAAGATGGGCATGGATGTTAGCTCAGGGCCAGTCTTCCTCAGCAAAAAAAAAAAAAAAAGAGGAGGATTGGCAGTAGTTAGCCCAGGGCTAATCTTCCTCAAAAAAAAAAAAAGAATTTATCCATTTCTTCTAGGTTGTCCAATTTGTTGGCATATAGTTTTTCATAGTATTCTCTTATGATCTTTTGTATTTCTGTGGTATCTGTTGTGATTTCTCCTCTCTCATTTCTAATTTTATTTATTTGAGTCTTCTCTCTTTTTTTCTTAGTGAGCCTGGCTAAGGGTTTGTCAATTTTGTTTATTTTTTCAAAGAACCAACTCTTTGTTTCATTGATCCTCTCTACTGTCATTTGTGTTTCCAGTTCATTTATTTCTGCTCTAATTTTTATTATTTCCCTCCTTCTACTGACTTTGGGCTTTGTTTGTTCTTTTTCTAATTCTGTTAGGTGTCGTTTGAGATTGCTTATCTGAGATTTTTCTTGTTTATTTAGGTGAGCCTGTATTGCAGTGAATTTCCCTCTTAGGACCGCTTTTGCTGCATCCCAAACGAGTTGGTATGGCGTGTTTTCATTTTCATTTGTCTCCAGATAATATTTGATTTCTTCTTTAGTTTCTTCAATAATCCATTGTTTGTTCAGTAGCATGTTGTTTAATCTCCACATTTTGGCCCCTTTCCCAGCTTTATTCTTGTAGTTGATTTCTAGTTTCATAGCATTATGGTTGGAAAAGATGCTTGCTATTATTTCAACCCTCTTGAATTTGTTGAGGCTTGCTTTGTTTCCCAAGATATGGTCTATCCTTGAGAATATTCCACGCCCACCTGAGAAGAATGTGTAACCTGCTGTTTTGGGATGGAGTGTTCTAAATATATCTATTAAGTCCATCTGGTCTAGTTCTTCATTTAATTCTATAATTTCCTTGTTGAGTTTCTGTCTGGATGATCTGTCCATTGGTGTTAGTGGGGTGTTGAGGTCCCCTACTATTACTGTATTGTTGTTGATATCCCCGTTTAGTTTTGTTAATAACTGCTTTACATACTTTGGGGCTCCTGTGTTGGGTGCATATATATTTATAAGTGTTATGTCATCTTGGTGGAGTGTCCCTTTTATCATTATATACTGTCCCTCTTCGTCTCTCTTTATCTGTTTTGCTTTGAAGTCTACTTTGTCTGTTATAAGTATGGTGACGCCTGCTTTCTTATGTTCATTATTTGCTTGGAGTATTGTGTTCCATCCCTTCACCCTGAGTCTGTGTTTGTCTTTGGGGCTGACATGTGTTTCCTGGAGGCAGCATGTTGTTGGGTCTTATTCTTTAACCCATCCTGCCACTCTGTGTCTTTTAATTGGAGAGTTCAATCCATTTACATTTAGAGTGATTATTGAAATTTAGGGGCCTAATGCTGCCATTCTATCGCTTGTTTTCCGGTTCTCTTGCATTTCCTTTGTTTCTCACCCCATGATTTTTGGACTACCAATTCAGGTAGGTAGTTTTCTATATTGGCTTTCTTCTTATTTGTAATTTGCGTCTTCATTCTTGATATTTGTTTAGCGGTTACCATGTGGTTTGTATAAAACATCTCATAGATGAGATAGTCCATTTTCTGATAGCCTCTTATTTCCTTAGATTAAGCCATTCCATCCCTTTCCTCTTCCCCTTCTAGGTTGTTATTGTCAGATTTTTTTTCCTTCTTGTGTTGTGAGTTTGAGGTTAAAATGACAAGATTATATTTATTCTTGGTGTTTCCCTTCCTTTTATCTTTAATGTTATACTTAGCCTTTGCTAACCTGTTCTGATGCAGAGCTGCAACTATCTGATTTTGTCTTTCTTCTTATTTCCTTTGCTCTGGGTTTTGTAACCCCTTTCCTTTTTTTGTTTTTTCAGGTATGAGGGTCTTCCTGGGCATTTCTTGTAGGGGAGGTCTTGTGGCAATGAACTCCCTTAAATTTGTTTATCTGGGCAAGTTTTTATTTCTCCATCATATTTGAAGGATATTTTCGCTGGATAGAGTATTCTTGGCTGCAGTTTTTGTCCTTCAGAGTTTTGAATATATCATTCCACTCTCTTCTAGCCTGTAAGGTATCTGCTGAGAAATCTGCTGACAGCATTATGGGGATTCCTTTGTAGGTTATTTTTTCTGCCTTGCTGCCCTTAGTATTTTCTCTTTGTCATTGACTTTTGCAAGCTTCACTACTATATACCTTGGGGTTGGTCTTCTCACATTGATAAAGTTTGGAGATCCATTAGCTTCTGTCACCTGGAGTTTCATCTCTCTCCCCAGGTTTGGGAAGTTCTCAGCCATTATTTCTTTGAACAGCCTTCCTGCCCCCTTCTCCTTCTCTTCCCCCTCCAAGATACTTATAATCCTTACGTTGCATCTCCTAATTGAGTCAGATATTTCTCAGAGAGTTTTTTCATTTCTTTTTAGTCTTAGTTCTCTCTCCTCCTCTATCTGCAGCATTTCTACTTTCCTATCTTCCAAATTGCTAATTCTGTCTTCCATATTATCAACCCTACTGTTCAGAGAGTACAGATTTTTCTTAATTTCCTCCATTGTGTTCTTCATCTCCAACATTTCTGATTGGTTCTTCTTTATAGTATCAAGCTGTTTTGTGACATAGCTGCTGAACTCATTGTCTATCTGCATTCTCTTTTATCTCATTGAATTTTTTAATGATGGCTATTTTGAATTCATTGTCATTTAGGTTATAGATTTCAGTGTCTTTGGGGTTGTTTTCTGGGTACTTGTCATTTTCCTTCTGTTCTGGAGATTTAATATATTTTTTCATACCGCTTGATGGCATGGATTTGTGCCTCTGCATATAGACAGAGTTTAGTTACTGCTTCCACTTGCTTCTACTGGTGTGTGGGGGGGTGAAGCAGAGCAGCAGCTGTGTAATCTGCACCAACCAGGATCCCTGTCAGCTGTTGCTGACCAGACCTGGGCCCCTCCTCGTGATCACAGTGGCCCTGTGGAGTCTCTCGTCGGCTGGGGGGACAATCGCAAGGGGGCCTTTGGGTTGCTGGTATCTGCTGTCACAGACTGCCTAGACATGCTCCCTCCTTAGGGTCTGCAGCAGTGTTATGGGCTTTCACAGCGGCCAGGAGCAGGTTCACCTAGACTCGCAGCTCTGCCACTGTCAGGGCCCGCAAGATCTCACTTGTCCACTATGGTCTGCAGCAGAGCTATGGGTATCTACTGCAGTCTGTGGTTAGCTCACCCAGCTGTGCTACTCCTGCCCCAGGGCCTTCCAGGCATGTGATTGCTGGGAAGGGTCTCTCCGCTAATGCCAGGTAGAGGCTTTCCCTGCAGCTGCTGTGGGACCGTGGATTTTCCCACTGAGGTATGGAGCAATCGCAGGGGGCTTAGGTAGGGCTGTAGTCACCTGTTTCAACCATCGTGCTGCCGATGCACACAGATGCCCGCCCTTGGTGCCATGGCGATTCTATGAGTGTGTCAGCCAGTAGAAAGTCACTTGCAGGTACTAGGCTGTCCAGGGGTTGGAGAATTTTCACTTATCTCCACCTCCTCCCAGGGGGAAGTCCGTCCACCTTCTGATGTATAGCAGCGCGGGTCTCTCAAGCGTCCTGAGATGCCGTGTGGATATCCTTAGTTGACTGATGAATGTTCAATAAGTTGTAGTTCAAAAGGGGAGAGACAAAGAAAACTTCTCACTCCACCATGTTGCTGACATCACTCCTCAGTATTTTTTTGATGCTATTGTAAATAGTGTCATTTAAATTTTTTTCTATTTGTTTGTTGCTAGCATATAGAAATGGGATTGATTTTGCATATTGGCCTTGTGTCAAATGACCTTGATGAGTTCACATATGAATTCTAGTACTTTGTATATTCTTTCCAATTTTCAATGGACACAATCAGATCATCTTCAAATAATGTTTTATTTCTTCCTTTCCATTTCATATGATTTTTTTTTCTTGCTTTATTGCACTGGTTAGGACCTCCAGAATAATGGTGAATAGAAGTGGTGATTGTGGTCATTCTTATTTTGTTCCTGATCTCAGGGGAAAGCTCTCGATATTTTAAGTATGTTTTGTATGGATTTTTTGTAGATATTCTCTATGAGATTAAGGAAGTTCCTTCCTATACCTATTTTGCTAAGGGTTTTTATCATTCATTTATAGTAATAGATGCTGGTAAGAACGGGGGGGTGATAAAAGAGCAAGAATGAGGTAGCAATGATGAGTGTATGCGTGAGAGGCTGCATCCTGCCTTGCCACATGTTTCCAGGGTCCATCTTTTCCTCTCTGCCCCACTCCTGCTGCCCTAAATGAACTCTGATCATCTGAATTTTTGTCATGCTTTCCTCTCTGGCCAGCTCGCCCCTTGAATAACCACTCTTTACCCTGGTCACCAGAGTGTCCTAAAACTTTGATTCCCAGCCATTCAGTGATTCCCACCTGTCCAGGCCAGCTCCTCAGCTGGCATTGGAGGCCTCTGTCCTTGGCCCTGCTCCCTTTCCAGCCTTTCCCTCCCTGTATAACCTGAAGCTCCCTAAAGGCCTGTGTACTTCTGCATATGTGCACCCTCTGCCTGTCAAACCCAATTCATGCTTAACATCCACTGCCCCACTGCACTGTGAGCTCCTTGCAGTTAGGGACTGTTTTATTCTATTCTGTGCCTGATGTCAACACAGGACCTATGCACAGAATGTGACCAACTTATCTTTGTTGAATTAGACGTAACTGGGGAGATAGGAGTACAATCTAGCTAAAATCAGTCAAGGAGTATTTATTAAATGCCTATTTATTACCATCTAGCCTGAAAGTAAGACATCATTCAGAGAACAGAAGACCAGTGCATTGAGTGCCCAGTACCTGGCCTTGCACACTGAGACAAAAAAATATTTGAATAGAAGAATGAACCAGTGGATGAGTGGATGGATGCTATGAGAAAAGGTCAGAGAAAGGAGAGTTAGTGTGTACTGGAAGAGTTGGAGGAGGCTTCTTGAAGGAGGCCACTCAGTGGGTCCTTCAAGAACAGGCAGTCTGTTGGGCAGATGGAGAAAAGGGGAGAGTATTCATTGGGAAAGGTGTAAGCCGGGTGAGAGGTACCAGAGTAGGGTGGGTCAGAGCAGGGGCCCTGGAAATGCACTGCACTTAAATCTTAGCTCTGCCATGTGAACTTGCACAAGTTACTTAACCTCTCTGTGCCTCAGTTTCCTCATTTGTAAAATGAGAAGACTGCCTGCTTCTTTATAGGCCTATTGTGAGGATTAAATGAATTACTGTACAGAGAGCATTTAGCACAGTGCCTGGCACATGCAGAGTGCCTTATAAGTGATGGGTGACAGTTATTAAGCAAAGGCAGGGAGGGGAATGACACGGTTATTCAGGGGTGAGGTGGGAGGTCCATTGAGGAACTGGGTCTAGCAGAAGGGGGTGGTACATGAGATGTCTGAGCAGGCAAAGTCTCCAGTAATGAGGAGAGGAGTGTTCAGTGACGAGCAGAAGAGTGGGAGCCATGGGCGAGAATTTGTCCTCTGGGAACTGCCATCACCCCCCCGCAGGTGTGAGGTCCTTCTGAGAGCCTGCTTGTCAGGGGACATCTCTGAACCTCCCCAAGTCTCCAATAGTACTGCCTACTGCTCTGGCCTCCCCAGCTGTGGCCAAGACTTGAGTCTTGGTTCAGCCGGGGCACCTGGACTAAAGCCTGTGCTGGGGGCCTGGCCTTGCCTCCCCAGAGTTAATCATCACAGCCGGCGGGGAGAATGTTCCCCCCGTGCCCATTGAGGAAGCCGTGAAGACAGAGCTGCCCATCATCAGCAACGCCATGCTGATTGGGGACCAGAGGAAGTTCCTGTCCATGCTGCTCACCTTGAAGGTGTGTCTGGGGGTTCTGGCTCTGGAGAAGCAGCCAATGGGTGGTCTGGGGGTCTGACCCAGACAGAAGCTATGTTGAGCCCAGAACACATCTGGATCTCATTACTTCATTCTGGTATAACTAGCCAGTACTGCCTGCACTAAGGGGCAGCCGTAGCATGTGGAAGTTCCTTCTGTCCCCAGAGGTACAATTAATAATATGCTGCTGTGATGATCCTTAATGTGTACTACAACATGTTTACAAAGTGCTGCTGCCCTCATTCTCCTCAGCAGATACTCAGTCTCCCAGGATGGTAGACAGGGCAGGAGTTATGGTCCCTGTTTTAAGTTACGACTTCATTGGCTGACATCTTCTAGATTTCTGACCACTGCTCCTTCCACCACCCCACAGGGCTCAACACAGTCAGGGTAGCATCCTACTCATTCTAGAGCCAACTCTTTGAAACAGAGCTCACAGTGATCCATATCCTAGATGTTAGCAGTAAGACCTCCTCCAAGACCAGGACTTATGTCTCATGGAGTGAGGCTTGGTCCTGATCTGGTCTCCGGCTTTTCAGTGCACTCTGGACCCAGACACCTCTGACCCAACTGATAATCTCACCGAATGGGCTGTGGAGTTCTGCCAGAGAGTAGGCAGCAAAGCTACCACAGTATCTGAGATCGTGCGGAAGAAGGATGAGGCTGTCTATCAGGCCATTGAAGAGGGGATACAGAGGGTCAACATGAATGCAGCTGCCCAACCCTACCACATCCAGAAGTGGGCCATTCTCGAGAAGGACTTTTCCATTTCGGGTGGAGAGTTGGGTAGGTTTTTTTCTTTTCACTATTCCAGGGGGTGTGGGAGGGCAGAGGCCATGACAGAACCAGGGAGGTGGCTATTAGGAAGCAGCCATAACAAGCAGAAGGTCACTGTCAGCACTTTAGATGACACCCACCTCCTTCCCACGGGAAGACATTGAATACTCAGTGCATGGGCTTGTGGTTGTGTAGAGCCTATTAAACGTATAAGATACGTGCTGGAACTTATTAATTTAAAGACACAACATTTAATTTTGCTTTCACTATGGGATCATTTTCCCTTGAAATCACCTAATGGGACCACCAGGCAGACATCATGGCCCTATTAGTGTTTGGGCTGGAGTCACCTGGCTCTAGAGGTGAGACCACCATAATCTTCTGTAAAGTCAGCTCATGTGACAGGTAAAGGGATGAAGCCCTTCTAGACTATGGTCCACAGAACCAGAAAAGGCCTCTGGTATGGCCTCAGCTAGATGGATGAAGTTGCTCCTGGCTGTAGCATCTTAGGGTGTGCACAGCACAGGGGGAGGCGGAAATGGCTTCTTCAGTGAGATTCCCTGTAACCCATCAAGGCTGAACCCAGATGCAACTATCTACAGTAATGCTGAGCTGCAATCAGAGACCTTGAGTTTATCTGGTTGTCTGGTGCTAACAAGTTGAATGCAAGGTCAACCAGATAGAAGATGTCTCCTCCAAGCAGTTTATATAAATGATTGATTTTGAAGTCTCCAGTTACCAGCCAACTGTGAGTTAACACAAAAAGGACTTTAAACTACCCAGGACCTCAACTCAGAGCTCTTTCAACCTTTAGAGGGGGGAACCTTCAGAAGTGGGGAAAACCTCTAGAAAAGATGTAGCAGAGGCCCTCACTAAGCCAGGGCTTTCCCCTGCCCCATCACAAGCCATCAAAGCATAATATCCAACGTTGGATGAACTTCCACTGAAACGCGGGGATGATCTGTATATTAGTTACCTATTGCTCTGTAACAAATTATTCCAAAATTTAATGTCTTAAAAAAATAAACATTTATTACCTTAAAGTTTCTGTGGGTCAGGAATCCAGGACAGCTTGGCTGGGTGGTTCTGGATCAGGTGTCTCACAAGGTGACAGTCTAAACGTTGGCTGGGTGGCAGTCCCCTGGAGCTCAGAGGGCCCACTGCCTTGCTCACTTAGATGGTTGTTGGCAGGCCTCAGTTCCCTGTTGGCTGTTGGCCAGAGACCTTAGTTCTTTACCAGTGGATCTCTCCATAGGCTGCCTTTGTGTCCTCGCAACATAGTAGCTGGCTTGCCCCAGAAAGAATAATTCGAGAGACCAAGACAGAAATTATAGTCTTTTGCTTGCCTGAATCATTTATTCATTCAAGGGACAGAACAGAAGATGCACTGAGGATCAGAAATGGGTGCAGGTCAAGGGTAAGGTGGATGTGGCTTTTACACCACTTTACTATATATCTGAGAGAAAGTGCAATCTTTCATAACCACTCTCATAAGTGACATACCATCACGTCCTCTGTATTCTGCTGACCACTTAGACCAGCCCTGGTACAAGGTGGGAGGAGACTATAGCAAGAGGTGACTGCCAGGAGCAGGCATCACTGAGGGCCATCTTGGAGGCTGGCTAATCATCTGTCTCCAGAGTTAGAGGATTCTCTGGGCCTGGATCTTTACCACTCACCTTCTCAGAGCCTAGGCCTCACTCATTTCTTCCAATTTCTCTTGTAGGTCCCACAATGAAACTGAAACGGCTCATAGTTCTGGAGAAGTACAAAGATATCATTGATTCCTTTTACCAAGAGCAAAAGTAACAGGGGCCGTGCTTCCGCAGTTTCTACTGAAGATGGCAGGCCTTCCCAAGTGTTTTCCTGAGCTCCAGGTCCTCTTCAGTCTGGGTACACGGACTTCTGGCAAGTCTGTTAGGTCTCCAGGTCAGGATACAGCAGTGATATCTACATTTTCCAGGTCTTCTGCCAACAATAGCTCACAATTCTGAGAAGCTTCAAGTGTGGGTAGTTTAATTCTGTTTCAGTATTGCTTTTTGTTGAAGTGACAAGTGAGATCAGCTTTCCTTCCAGAACTAAGGGCTGACAGTTTTTGGCCTTAGCTTCAGGTAGATTTACCAGACTGCCAGCTCACGTAACAGGCTAGCCAGTGGCAGGCTGTGTTGGAGGAGGGAGGATGGGGGAGATGGCTCATCTTACTAGTGTGTGCTACGGGGAAAGCCAATAATTATAACTTACCTAACGGCCTTTGCATCTCAGTGGACACTGCCAACCCTACTGTCCCATTACCAGGGACTTCCTCTCTACACACATGCCAACTGACCTGATGCTTAATAAAACTTCTGCTGCCTACTTGATTGTATTTAATGTGTAATTTGAATATTAAACTTTTTAACAGAACTGCCAACAAGTACCTGATTTTTTGTCAATTGAGCAGGTGGGATCAGTCCAGAGAGTAGTGGGTATTTAACCCACAAGACTGTGTGCAATAGGCATATGAGTGACCACTAGTGCCCTGGAAAAAGCAAAGGTGCAGGAGGGGGTCAAGCAGAGCATTCTAGTAAAAGCAGCCAACTCGTGCTAGTCTGTCCCCACCACGCCACCCCTTCCACTCTGAATACCTTAAGCAGCCACTTAGCAGCAAACTGAGCCAAAATGACTAAAGCATCTAAACAAGAAACAGTAGAGAAAGCATATATCTCAACCAGTTTTGGAATTCTTTTATTTGTGTGAACCCAAGAATCACTGATAATTAGCACAATCCAATAAAACACAGGAAGCAGCAGCTTAAAGAAATTAAAATACATCTAAGATTCTAAGTCCGGTTACAAGCCTAAAAAAGAACCCAGGCAGAGATATCTGTTGTTGTTAAGAAATCCCCTTGTGACCTGGGTACATTTTGCAAAGCCACAGGTTACAGTGTTACACAAGGGGCAAGGGAGGGCATGAGCTACCTTTGATGTGAGGCCAATGGGTAACTGTTCATGAAAACAGTAACTTACTGCCCAAAGATTAAGAAAAATCATGCTGGGGCAGTGAGTGGAAGGGGCAGGGGAGATGCCTGAAGGTCAAAAACTGAGCCCAAGCCCCAGTATGGCACAATTTTATGTATCCACTCAGGCTGAGTCTGCTCCAGTCTCTGCAATCTCATCTTGTACTGGTGGTGTTGAGGTGGAGGGTAGTGATTTGGTGCTTTGGGGAAGGGAAAAGCCAGCCGTTAAAATATAAAATTAATAGCCAGCATCCCCAGTTCCTCAACTGCAGCCAAAATATACGTGGTCAGGCCTTTTAGCAGTATCAGCTGGAGTGTGGTCAATTTCCAGACAGTGACATGCGTGCTGCAGAAGAGTAACTGCACACAATGGTAGCTCCCATGTCTGACTCAAGAGTGGCAGTCCAGGGGCTCAAAGGCTGTGATGCTTAGTGTGTCCAATGAAAAGGAAGTACCACCCCTTCACTTCATTAAAAGCTCTCAGAAAGTATAGTAAATCTCAGGATAACAAAATAATTGCATACATAATGCATTTCTGTCTTTGTACCAAATATATTACCTACATCTTATTAACAAAAATTACATCTCTCATTATATATTTCTTAGATCAGAAGACTTTATTCATATTCAGTAATTCATGTAAAGGAAAAAAATCTGTCCTAATTCTACATCACTAAGAAATATACTGTATTCCCTTTTTTTGATGTGAACTTTCCTAGGAAATTTCTCTTGTGCCCATTTAGTTTTATAAGAATGTTGTCTTGTGCTGTTATGTCAATATTCTGTTTTATTTCTATTATATTTTTCATAAACAAGGAAAACAGTTTTTCTTTAAAAAGTTAGATGTTTTCTCTTATTAATTCTGTCTCATGATATTTACAGCTGAGGAAAAACTGTTTTAACTTTAGTGTAAAATGGTTAACAACGGCAAATGATAAACTGTAAACACAGACATTTAATAAATAAAACAAGCACTTGAAAAAGTCCTTTGAAAGCAGACCTAGGGACATTACCTGCATCCTTTGTACATATTTTAAGAAAAGGCCAGATCTAAAAATGTACTGTCAAGAAACAAGCAAAGCAAATGCATACATAATGGGAGGTATTCTAATATAACTTTATGTGGTGTCCATTAGGAGTGACTGATGCAAACACCATTTGAAGCCTTAATCTAAATCTTTTACTCTGCGACAGATTTCTTCGGTGAAGTCTGAGCATTTTGCATTGCCTCCCAAATCTTTTGTTAAGCTCTGAGAAAAGGAAAAACCAAAAAAAAAAAGACATTTATTTAAAGCCCTCTGTGAGATAGCAGCTGAGCAAGTTACCTGGCTGCTCTTTCATTTAGTTCCTCATTTCCAAGTGAGGCCCCAGCCCCCCACCAGCCACCTACCCCAAGAGGATTGGGAAAATCCAATTAGATAGTGACACAAAAACCCTCTGAAAAGAAAGAAATGCTCTCGCTACAAAGGGAAGCAGGGAGGCTTTCCCAAATTGTCCCTTCATCTATACAATAGACCCTAAGAACATCTGATTATGGACATCTAAATGAAAGAAAATACAAACAAGAGATTTCATAAATCCCTTGAATTTTTAAAGTTTAAAAAACCTAAGACATATTTTCACCTATTTTTGGAAGATGGGGAACAAATACTAAGGTACACTAATGCTTAAACTTTCCTCTTCAGGAAAGAAATTCTTCCATACGGCCACTCTGTTTTCTATCAGCTTATCTTCTCTTTACTCCTCAACAGATCTCAATATATTTAATTCTCTTGTCTCACTGCATCCTACACAATTAAAAGGGCCCACTGTGTAATTTAGGCATTTCTCTGCTGCACTCTATAGTGTGGCTTCTCAAAGAAAGCATCAGAATAAAAAACAAAGTCACATGCCCTTCAATATGACTATCAGGTTGTTACAAATAAGCTTGGATTTCTTATATTTTGGCCATAAGAAGTAATTTCAAATTATAGAATTTTTTAAAAAGAAGGAGCCAACCTTGAAGACATTATGCTAAATGAAATAAGCCAGTCACAAGAAGACGAACATTATATGATTCCACTTATATGAGGCACCTAGAGCAGTCAAATTCATAGATACAGAAAGTTGAAGGGGGGTTTCCAGGCACTGGTGGGGAGGGCAGGAAATAGGGAGTTACAGTCTAATGGAAAGAGAGCTTCAGTTTAAGAAAATGAAAAAGTCTGAAGATGGATGGTGGTGAAGGTTGCACAACAGTGTGAAAGTACTTAATACCACTGGACTGTACACTTCAAAATTATTAAAATGGTCAATTTTATATGATGTACATTTTACCATAAATAAAGAAAAGAGAGAGACCTCAGATTAGGGATCAGCCATTAAGGTTCAGCCTTGTGAAGCCATGACCTCCTCCGTGCTCCTCTTACTTTCAAAATAATCCATCACACCCCTTCTGTGGGCCACAACTGCTTATGGAAACACTGAAGCTTGTTGGGTAAAAGCCAGATTGGGTGTGAACCCCAACTTTGCCATTTAAAAGCTGTCAGACTTTGGACAAATTACTTAATCTCTGTGTGCCTCACTTTCCTCATCTATAAAATGGGATTAATTATAGTATCTACTTCACAGAGAGGAAGAGAAGATTTGCTGAGATGATATATATAAAGAACATAAAATCATCTAAGTATTCAATTAATGTTAGCCATTATCATTACTTTTACACAACTTCTGTATTACTTTTGTACTATAGAGCACAGACTATAACATATAACACCACTGTATTAGAGACACATCTGCATCTCTATCTACCACTAGCTTCTGAACTGAGCTCCTTGAGGCCTGAGACCTTACCTTATTCCTCATTTTATTATATTCTTCATACCTTATAACGTACACAATAGATGTTTGTTAGGAGGAGGAAAAAGTTCCCTAGAAAGTTAATGGACTTGGCCAAGATCACACAGCTAACAACAGGGTAACTAAGCTGGAACCAGCTCTGACTCCCAAACCACTGCTCTTCCCAGTGCACACTGATGTCTATCAGTGCTTCTCAACCCTCTTCTGATGAAACGTGTGGCTCCTCCCTTCAGAAAATGCACACGTGTGCACGCATACCCTGAGTTCACTCAGGGAGCCCACATTAAGAAGACTTGTTCAACGTCAGATCCCTTGGCCCTCTTGAGACCCATCACCTGTTCCCTTCACTCAGATAAGACACACGGAAGAAATGTATTCCACCCAGAACAAGTGTGGCAAGATGACTGATACCTTTCCGTCCTTAATTGTAGCAAAACATGCAGCCTCAATTCTTGCTGCGTGGTCAAAAAGTCCCATGTGGCGCAGCATCATCACAGCACTGAGCAGGAGGGCGGTGGGATTGGCCATGTCCTTGCCTGCAATGTCCGGGGCGGTCCCATGAACCTACCCATGGAGAAAAACAGCACAATCAGGAGAGAGACAAGAACAAACAGCCCTCTTCCAGGGAAGCTGGCATCTTAATCATCTTTCCTCACCAATGGAAACAGTTACTGAATAGCTACTGTTCCAATTTATCAGACAGAGATCTTAGAAATAAAGCCTCAGAAAAATAAAGAGCTAAAGTAACCTTTTTTTAAAGTGCAAAAATATAGACTAACAATCTTTTCCAATCAACCTTTCGTAAAATATTTTTTTATTTTAGTTTGTTTGTTTTTTGCTTTTCTTTGAGGAAGATTAGCCCTGAGCTAACTACTGCCAATCCTCCTCTTTTTGCTGAGGAACACTGGCCCTGAGCTAACATCCGTGCCCATCTTCCTCTGCTTTATACATGGGACGCCTGCCACAGCATGGCTTGCCAAGCGGTGCCATGTCTGCACCCGGGATCAAACTGGCAAACCCTGGGCTGCTGAAGCAGAACATGCGAACTTAACTGCTGCGCCACCAGGCCAGCCCCTGTAAAATATTTTAACTGAGGAAGGATACATAATAAATAATAAGGATACACAAATAAATTAGAGAGGAATGAACGAATAAACCAAGCTTATATCAAAAATCTAAACAAAGCATCATTTTCTTTCGACAATTGGAAAAACTCAAGAGTTAAAACATTTATGCAGATAACGCCTCCTAGGGTCTCATGCCATTCTGACTCGAATTCTGCTTCAGGCGTCACCAGGGTCCTTACCGACTCAAAGATGGCAACCCCGTTGGCTCCAATATTGCCACTTGGTGTCACACCAAGACCTCCAATCAATCCCGCACACAGGTCACTAAGGGCAGAAAAGCACTTCAAAGGATGTTTTGAAAAATCAAGCATCTCACCTAGCATTCAGACTTCAGGTTTTAAATACCATTCTCCAATAAAAGGAAGCAGGGCTCTGTGGAGAAATGGCTGATTCCAGGACTACAGTTAGGAAAAGAGAGGATGAGGCTGAAGCATCTTACTGTGTCAGAAACCTAATGATCGGCCGCGCCAAGAGGACACAGGAGACGGCTCAAAGGGACTCCCACTGGCCAAGTCGGGACAGCACCAATACAAACGAGGAGAGTGATAGATATAGCCATTGAATAAAATAGAAACCATGGGCCAAACTGATATAGATAATTAGGCAGACAAATAAGAGAGAAGAAAAAGCTTATCCTTACAGTAGAATGTCAACTAATAAACATAGAAGGAATAATGGACTTAGAAAATCACCATATGGCCAGCATCGTGTGTGTGTAGAGAGAGAGGAAGAAAAAAAAGGAGGAGGAGGAGGGGGAAGGGAGGGAATGGGAGAGAAAGAGAGAGAGTAACAAAGTGTGGTAAAATGTCACATTTGGGGAATGTGAGTGATGAGTACACAGGAATTCTTTGTATCATTCTTGCAGCTTTTCTCTGTCTGAAATTATGTCAAAAGCTACAAAAAAATTTGTAAAAATGACTACCCACCTACCTAGCTATACAAAACACTGAAATCAACTAACTCATAAAACATCTGAAAACCGGGAAAAGGGAACTAACGATTAGGGAACAAAAGCCCAGAGGTGATTTGGCAAATAAATGAAAGAATAACCCACCCAACTTGTAATCACCTGTATCACCACTTGAATTATTAGAATTCAACTAATATCTTATAACAAATGCGGTATTTTATAATATTTGATTGAAATTTTTAAGCCATAATTTGTCCTAGGCTGTTTATAAATAAATATATGCTAAAAGGGTGCAGCTAGACTCACCTTAGGATGTCTCCGTACAAATTTGGCATAACAAGAACATCAAACTGGGACGGATCTTGGACCATCTACAAGGAATGGATTTGTGCATTTAGCAATCAAAAACAGCACACCATACATATACACTATACACCACAAAAAATAGCAGGTAAGTATGAATATATACTTACATTCAAACATACTGTATCCAGGTACATCTCATTAAATTTAATATCTTTACAGTTTTCTGCAACTTCCCTGCATTTTTGCAGAAAAAGTCCATCTGACATTCGCCTGTATTTAATCAAATAAAAATTGCTGAAAGCAAAGACTTGCAGAAAGAAAAGGATCAAATCAGAGAAGTAAGTTAAAGATATTTAAGTTCCAGAAGACAAGATGTCTGATTTCAATTACAGTAAAATTCTTTTTTTAGGCAGTTAATAAAATGCAAATTGATAATATTTTGGGAGGCCAGCCCCATGGCCGAGTGGTTAAGTTCGTGTGCTCCGCTTCGGCAGCCCAGGGTTTCGCCAGTTCGGATCCCAGGCGCAGACATGGCACCACTCACCAGGCCATGCTGAGACGGCATCCCACATGCCACAACTAGAAGGATCCACAACTGAAAATATACAACTATGTACTGGGGGGCTTTGGGGAGAAAAAGGAAAAATAAAATCTTTAAAAGAAAAAAAATATTTTGGGATACTTCTGAAAGCACAAAAATGTAAAACAGTGTGAGCATAATAAAGAAGACTATACTTTTACAGTGCTGTCCAGCAAAAATTAAGAAATATCTATTAATAAGAAAATGTTAAAATTACTTTAAAAGGTTAACTTATTCAATTATTTAAATGGCTTTACTATTTTATATGCTCAACACTTTCCTTAGGTTAGGAAACATGTTTCCTTATACATTCAGAGTTGGCCTTTAATAGACTGGGGACGAGGAGAATTGAAACGGCTAGAATAATACATCAGATGGCGTTAGCACTATTAGCACTGACTTGTAAGCCCCTGAGCATGTGGCCATTTTAGAAACACTCCCACTATTCCACTTCTACAACTTAAATGACCCTGCCCTTTTATCTATGTGGACTTAGTTAACTGGACACAGTATCTGGGGATCCAGTCTCCAGCTTCCTTCTCTGACAATTCTCAGTCCCTCCTTAACCTTCCAGGACCTGAATTCCTGTCCCTTCCAAATTTGCTCCATTCACCCAGTGAGGCACACTTAATAGGAGTTTATGACACAAGAGAAATGCCTGACCCTCTGATTGGTTACAAGGTTATTTTTCAGAAATATCAGGAATCAATGAGCAAGCTGGAGCGAACAAAGGAAAGCCCTGTCATTCCTCTCCCACAAAGCAAGACAGGGTGCTGGCCCCTGCAGGGACTCACATGATGTTGGCTTTGTGCACGGCTGTGACATTGCTCCGGTGATTGTTCCGGGCGTACTCAAATGCAAACTCAGCAATGCGCTTGCTCGCCTCCTCAGTGATAAGCTTGATGCTCTGCACAACTCCATCCACGATCTGAAAGAGAGGAAGTCTTGCCTCACTGGAAAGAGTGTGGCAACAACTCAGTGCTACACAGCTGGTGGTGTGTAGCCAACAGCATTTGTGACATGCTCCCACAGTGCCAGCTACCCTGGCACCATGCGTACAGTATGTCAGTGTGGTTAATGTTAACCCCAGCCCCACGGGGTAGAGATTATAAGCCCTGCTGTACAGACGAGGAAAACTGAGTTGCAGAGATGGTCACCTGCCTGAGAGCACATCTGTGAAGTTAAGGATTCAAAATACAAACAGAGGGATATTCCTAACCACTATGTCCTGCTCCTCCTAGCATCCATCTGAGCACTGCTGGCCAGCAACCCAGGACCAAGACAAACACCAACACCTCACAGAGGTGAAAGTGAACTGTCTCTGGGAGATATTTTCAGCTAGGCATTTGACCAACTGTGCCAAAGGCACAGAAAGCAACCCAACTAACAACAAAAAAGTATCTGAAATAAACATACCACATGCTCAATCCCACTGTATTCTCCTTCTGTGTTCTCTCGAATGGTGACAATATTTACGTCAGTATAAGGGGTTTTATAGCCTTCGATTGAGACACATGGCCGCACATTTGCATAAAGGTCAAATGTTTTACGCAGCAATAAATTCATAGATGGGTGACCAGCAGCTATTGGGGTCTTTAATGGGCCTGTAATAAAGAAGAATACCCAGATGACAATAGGATACATTCTAATCTTTTTTCTTCTTCTTTATAAACACAAGTACATAATGTTTATTTGAAATTTCAATTTTTTTTTCACTTTTCCATTAGAGCTGTACTTAGGATCCTTTCTTTGGACGTGATGTAGTTGTGCCACATGTTGAACACACGTGTTTATGAACCAAGCAAGAGTCCTTTGAAAGGACAGGCAGACACTCTGTTTCGAAGTGTGATGTTCTCTTCATCGTGAATGAGTCCACCCATGGCTGGTCACTCTCAGGCAATCATTCGGTGCTCACTCTCTATATCACCTACTAACCCCCTGGGCTATCTGGCAAAATGTGTTCTGCCTCTAACTTGACCCTCTCCCTCAGATTCAAATGGAGGAAGAAAACTTCTTCATGGAGGCTTTCTGGAACACTACTGCATTCCTTAATAATACTGAGCACCTTCTGACTGAGGACCAAGCACTGTACCAGGTGCTTGACATGATCTAATCCTCGCCACCAATCCATGATGTATCAACTCTGTCATTTAAAAGGAAAGGAAAGGGACCGGCCCGGTGGCGCAACAGTTAAGTTCACACATTCTGCTTTGGCAGCCCAGGGTTGGCCAGTTCGGATCCCGGGGGCGGACATGGCACCGCTTGGCAAGCCATGCTGTGGTAGGCATCCCACATATAAAATAGAGGAAGATGGGCATGGATGTTAGCTCAGGGCCAGTCTTCCACAGCAAAAAGAGGAGGATTTGCAGGAGATGTTAGCTCAGGGCTAATCTTCCTCAAAAAAAAAAAAAGTGAAGGAAAGCATCAGCCCCGGTGGTCTAGTGGTTAAGTTCGGCATGCTCTTCCTCAGCAGCCCAGGTTTGGCTCCTGGGTGCGGATTTACACAATTTATCTCCCAGTGGCTATGCTATGGCAGTGGCTAACATACAAAAAAAAAAAAAAAAGAGGGAGATTGGCAGCCAATGTTAGCTCAGCACAAACCTTCCTCAGCTAAAAAAAAAGAAGGAAAAAAATAAAACAAAATGAAGAGTAAGAAATTAGCCCAAGCCTCCCCCAGTCAATGAGCGTCAGAGATGAGATTCAAACTTGGATCTGTCTGGATTTAAAGCCTATGCTGAATTTGAATCAGTCACATGTTAGTATTTTGAATCATGACCATAAGCATGAACTAATTAAAATAATAATAAAAATGTAAAAAATTATGCAAAAGACCAATCTATGTGAAGATACATATATACTTTCATTTGACCTTTGCCAATAGTACTTTAATGTTTTTACTGGGGAAAAATATGTCCCAAAATTAAAAATAAAGCATCTTACTATGAATAAGTTGCTTCATAAAAGGACAGTTTTACTTTAATAGTCAGGCCTTAGTTAGTTTAAATGCATAAACTTTAAAAATATAGCACCTGTAGCAGAAATCAATAATAACCATCATATCCATTTCTGTGCTACCTTTCAAGCCCATCTTGTTCTTATCCATGGACTCTTTGGCTTCTGGAGGGATCATCCACTTTCCTCCCGGTCCTTGAATGGCAGTGACATTCCGCTCCTCCCACTGAATAGGCGCCTAGATGTCACACCACAGAGCACAGTGAACTGGAAAGCCTTAAACATGCCTGCCATTCACACTACAATTACAAACAAACTTCTTCAACTTTGGATGCAATTGGTGAAAACACACACAATAAAGGTCTAGGAAGTTCCTGGCATGCAAGATGAGATGTCATTCTCCAGCATGCCCAGAGGAATTCTCCACGTTACCCTTGCCCAGCCATCACTCCTAGCTGCCACCTACCCACTTTTTTTCACAACTTTTAATGTGGCTATAATTACAATACCACAAGGAGTGGAGAAATATGGTTTGCAGAAACATTACATAGTACTGATACATGGATGAACCTTGAAAACATTATGCTAAGTGAAAGAAATAAATCATATAAGACCATATGTTCTAAGATTCTATTTATATGAAATGTCCAGAATAGGCAAATCTGCAGGTGGAAAGTAAATCCAGTGGTTACCTACGACTTGTGATGAGAGGGGCTAGGTGAGAGAGAGGGAAGGAATGGGGAGTGACTGCTAAAGAGTATGGGGTTTCTTTCTGGGTGATAAAAGTGTTGTAAAATTAGATTGTGGTGACGGCTGCACAACTCTATGACTGTACTAAAAACCACTGAATTGAATTACATACTTCAAATGTGTGAATTGTATGGTATGTGAATTACATCTCAATAAAGCAGTTAAAGAAAAACACAAAAAACAAGATACACTACATAACCTCCGAAGGCACCAGTTTTAAGGTATAAACCAGTGTCTTCCTTTCTTTCCACCCACATCCTTCAATGTGTACACGCACATCTAACAGCGAGCACACTGACTGAGCGTGTACTAGGAATAGGAACAGAGTAAGACATGAGCCTGTTCACAAGGAGCTTACAATTGAGTGAGCGATCATATTTCAGTTCACTCGGGGAATTTGCTACTGCCTGAGTATCATTTCCTCTGTAGGAGTTTTAATTAGAAGCTCATATAGAAAAACAATGTACGTATAATTTAAATAAATTGCATTTCTTGATTTACAGCTGTTGATATAACCATCACTGTTTTAATCTTACACATTTTTTCACCTAGCAGCTATAAATAGCAATAATAAAGCATCATGTCAAACAAAATCCAAGTTTCCTAAATTCCCCAAAGAATTTTAAAATATCTACCTGCACTGGACCAGATGGCTTTCCTGGGGAATGCTACCAAACTTTCAGAGAGGATTTAATACCTATCCTTTTCAAGCTAGTCCAAAAAATTAGGGCAGATGAAACACTTCCTAACACATTCTATGAGGCCAACATCACACTGATACCAAAGCCTGACAAGGACAACACGAAAAAGGAGAACTACAGGCCAATATCGCTGATGAACATACATGCAAAAATTCTCAACAAAATTATGGCAACCTGAATTCAGCAATTCATCAAAAGGATCATACATCATGATTAAGTGAGAGTCATACCAGGGACATAGGGATGGTTCAACATCCGCAAATCAATCAACGTGATACACCACATCAACAAACTGAGGAATAAAAACCACATGATCATCTCAATAGATGCAGAGAAAGCATTTGACAAGATCCAACAGCCATTTGTGATAAAAACTCTGAACAAAATGGGGATAGAAGGGAACTACCTCAAATAATAAAGGCCATATATGACAAACCCACAGCCAACATCATACTCAATTGGCAAAAACTGAGCACCATCCCCCTGAAAACAAGAACAAGACAAGGATGCCCTCTCTCACCACTCTTATTCAACATAGTACTGGAGGTTTTGGCCAGAGCAATTACGCAAGAGAAAAGAATAAAAGGAATCCAAATAGAGAGGGAAGAAGTGAAACTCTCGCTGTTTGCAGACGATATGATCTTATATATAGAAAACCCCAAAGAATCCACTGGAAAACTCTTAGAAGTAATCAACAACTACAGCAAAGTTGCAGGGTATAAAATCAATTTACATAAATCAGTAGCATTTCTATACTCTAATAACGAACTACCAGAAAAAGAACTCAAGAACACAATACCATTCACAATCGCAACAAAAAGAATAAAATACCTCGGGGTGAATTTAACTAAGGAAGTGAAAGACCTATACAAGGAGAATTACAAGGTTTTTCTGAAAGAAATGGATGACAACATAAAGAGATGGAAAGACATTCCACGCACATGGATTGGAAGAATAAACATAGTTAAAATGTCCATTCTACCTAAAGCAATCTACAGATTCAACACCATCCCAATCAGAATCCCAATAACATTCTTTACAGAAATAGAACAAAGAATCCTAAAATTCATATGGGGCAACCAAAGTCCCCGAATTGCCAAAGCAATCCTGAGAAAAAAGGACAAAGCTGGAGGCATCACAATCCCTGACTTCAAAACATACTGCAAAGCTACAGTAATCAAAACAGCATGGTACTGGTACAAAAACAGGTGCACAGAACAATGGAACAGAATTGAAAGCCCAGAAATAAAACCACACATCTATGGACAGCTAATCTTTGACAAAGGAGCTGAGGGCCTACAATGGAGAAAAGAAAGTCTCTTCAACAAATGGTGCTGGGAAAACTGGAAAGCCACATGTAAAAGAACGAAAATTGACCATTCTTTTTCACCATTCACCAAAATAAACTCAAAATGGATCACAGACCTAAAGGTGAGACCTGAAACCATAAGGCTTCTAGAAGAAAATGTAGGCAGTACACTCTTTGACATCAGTATTAAAAGGATCTTTTCAGACACCATGTCTTCTCAGACAAGGGAAACAACAGAAAGAATAAACAAATGGGACTTCATCAGACTAAAGAGCTTCTTCAAGGCAAAGGAAAACAGGATTGAAACAAAAAAACAACCCACTAACTGGGAAAAAATATTTGCAAGTCATACATCCAACAAAGGCTTAATATCCATAATATATAAAAAACTCACACAACTCAACAATAAAAAAATCATACAACCCAATCAAAAAACGGGCAGGAGACATGAACAGACATTTCTCCAAAGAAGATATACAGATGGCCAAGAGGCACATGAAAAGACATTCATCATCGCTGATCATCAGGGAAATGCAAATCAAAACTACACTAAGATATCACCTTATACCCATTAGAATGACAAAAATAACTAAAACAAACAGTAACACATGTTGGAGAGGTTGTGGAGAGAAAGGAACCCTGATAAACTGCTGGTGGGAATGCAAACTGGTGCAGTCACTATGGAAAACAGTATGGAGATTCCTCAAAAAATTAAAAATAGAACTAACATACGATCCAGCCATCCCACTACTGGGTATCTATCCAAAGAGCTTGAAGTCAGCAATTCCAAAAGTCCCATGCACCCCAATGTTCATTGCAGCATTGTTTACAATAGCCAAGACATGGAAGCAACCTAAGTGCCCATCAACAGATGATGGATAAAGAAGATGTGGTATATATACACAATGGAATACTACTCAGCCATAAAAAAGAACAAAATCGTCCCATTTGCAACAACACGATGGACCTTGAGGGAATTATGTTAAGTGAAATAAGCCAGATAGAGAAGGACAATCTCTGTATGACTTCACTCACATGAAATATTTAAAAATGCAGACAAAGAGAAGAGATTAGTGGCTACCAGGGGAAAGGTGGGGTGGGGGGTGGGCACAAGGGGGGAAGGGGTGCACTTACAACACGACTGACAAACAATAATGTACAACTGAAACTTCACAAGATTGTAACCTATTATTAACTGAAGAAAAATTAAATTAAAAAGAATATCTACCTGCATTGAAGCTATTAAAATATCTACCTGTTAGAATAATAATACTTCAGGCTTGATGATAATACCACATCAGAAATTTTTTTTTTAAAAAGTCTTTCAAAATCTCTTATATCATTTTTTGAAATATCAATTCAATTCTCCTTTTTGGCAGGAAGGCAGACTGAGGTAGACCGGTGACTTGGCAGGGCTTAAAGACCTTAAACCCAGGCAGGATTCAAAGATCCACAAATATGCCAGCACTACTTTGATTACTTCATATACAACCGAAGCTAATGCAGGAGCTTAAACTATCGACAAAGACAGCTGCAAACAACACTGTTAAAGTTAAAATCTGTGAAGATGAACAACAGACCTTACGAACTGCAGACAAACGGGAACAATTCATTCCGTTTCACAGGGTTCACAGACTCCAACTGGCCAAGAAAACTTTTCTACAAATTATTATTAAAGGTAATTTTTAAGCCCACTTACTTTGGCAGCATCAAATATCTTCATAACTGCAGCTGAAATTTCTGGGCCAATACCATCTCCTGGAATTAAAGTTACTGTCTGAACCTGAATACAAGAAATCATCAAAGAAGATAGTAAGGATTGATTTTTGAAGGTTTAAAAAAGAGTATCATTGACAAAGAAATCCAGTTTATGGCAGGGGGGGGAGGTCTCAAAAAAAACCAAATGCCTTTAAGAAAACAGACCTACCAACTGCCCAAGGGCTCGTCAAAATGGAGGGAAGAGTCAAGAGACTCCACAATTCTACTCTTTACCTGAGTTGAGGGGTTTTAAAAAGAATTTAAGTGATGCCCTATAGATAAAACAAAAATAAATTAAACTACCAAGTAGACATCCCAATTGATCTTTCTTTTCGGACAAGCTAGAAAGAGACCAATTAATTCAAGTCTGTAAAACCAAAGAGAACAAAGAATTTCAACAATGTTCTCTCACTAAAATTTACAGGGTTTCTCATGAGAGTAAGCGCTTTCTTCTCCAGTGGAATCCTGGAAAGCTTAGTTTCTCACACCACTTGTTCAGTCTTACAAAACACTTTCAGACACATTTCCAGAATACCACTGAGGTCTGTTTTGGTACTCAGAGAAAATCAGACTTCACATCAAGAGAGGGTCTCTATTTTTCCGAGTTCCTCTATAAAACTGGTTCCTTAAGGACAAATGCAATCTAAATAAGCTCAGCAAAGTTTATCTGCAACCAATAAGAATAGCATATGTGGGGGCCGGCCCCATGGCGGAGTGGTTAAGTCGCAAGCGCTCTGCTTTGGGGGCCGGCCCCATGGCGGAGTGGTTAAGTTGCAAGCGCTCTGCTTTGGGGGCCCAGGGTTTCACCGGTTCGGATCCTGGGCGTGGACATGGCACCACTCATCAGGCCATGTTGAGGCGGTATCCCACATGCCACAACTAGAAGGACCCACAACTAAAAAAATATATACAACTATATACTGGGAGGATTTGGGGAGAAGAAGAAGAAGAAGAAGAAGAAAAAAAAAAAAGATGACTGGCAGCAGTCGTTAGCTCAGGTGCCAATCTTTTAAAAAAAAAAAAGCTAGGTTCACTATTCTTGAGCTTTAAGTGCAAGCCTCATTCTGCCTCTTTTGCATAAGCAGAGACAAAAGAACTCTTTGGCTTGTTCTTTTGATTCTCCCAACATGTAATAATAAATGTCATCAGGCCACCAGAAAAATCTACTTTTCTTCCACAGTACCAAAGGCAAATGGGAAAAAACGTGCCATGGTCTTATACATCCCTCAGAATAAGATGTTTATGGGCGTATAGGCATTATGAAATCCAAATCAGATTTCCTAAGAAGGGGGTAAAATAAAAACGTATAGGAAGTCACTGACCCACAGTCTTAGAACACTCTAAAAATGTGGCATCAGCTTTTAAAGCACAGAACTCTAATGTTGAGAATTCTAAAACCAGCAGATTTAACGAGAAATAGATGATCCACCAACATGCTAGTCTATAAAGACTTCCTAAGGAAAGTATATGCCTACAGGGCTTATCTTACAGATGTCTGAGGCATTCCTAACTGGCGACCAATCAACTGTTTTTAGGGAAGCTCACAAAATAAAAATGCAAAGCGGGTTTTGAAGCTTCTCAACAATTTTCTCTCAACTTGTACTAGTTTTGAAAAAAACCATCTTACCAAAATGAGATTGTGAAATAAAGTAACAGGCTCAAGGGTAATTTCTATCTATTTTTAACAAGGCTCTTTGAAGACATTAATGTGACAGGCTTACACAGCCAGCTGTAATGTAATTCTTTCAAATGTGCAAGTGACCTAATAAATTTATGCATGTTAGCCAATAATTTAAATACATAGTGTAAGTATGGCCAATATTCCCTAATTTTAAATAAATGGAGATAAAATGCTATATAATAAATGTGTTAGAGCATCTTTCTTGAGAAACTTCTAAAAGGAAAATATAAAAATGTAATTATACTCACACCACCAGCAAAACCTCTGGTCACCTGTTTTTGGTTGTGGAATGCCCCCAGCAGCCGAGAGACCTACATTAATATCAACAAAAAAATATGATGCACAGAATTAAACCACATATAGTAAAAGGTAGAGATGAAGCCATTTCTGATGGCTGATAATGCTGCAAATTTGCACAGACATATTTGGGAACTTTCAAGGAATATTTTTCTCATATATTAGCTCAAAGTGGCAAGCTATCTCAGATTTGAAAACCTAAACATTCAGTTTACCCTTGCTTTGAGAATTTAAGTACTATATACTTTAAATCAATTTTATGAATATAAGTTGTCAAAAGACGTTGAAGGTAGAATGAAACTATACTTTTTTTAGCTCAAACAATGGATTTTTCTCAGATGAATATTGGATTTTTTCTCCCATGAATATTAAGAAATCACACTTCATAATAAAATCTAAAAAAAGTTTACTTAATGCTATTTTGACATCTGTGTCATATACAATAAAGATTTTAACTAAATAATTTATTTCTTCTGATAATACAGGTAATGTGGTCATTATTATTAATTGCTGGGATGGGGAAAGATACAAAAAGGGAAAAAAAAATCACCTAGTAACCGCACTACCCCAAGATGTTACCACTGGTACATTTTTTTTCCACTTAACACTATTACATGCCAGAAATATAAATTTTAAAATGTTATTTCAAACTTGAAAAACTTGGCCCTTGAAAACTGGTACAAAGTCATATTACATTATAAGAAACAGAATGTAATCAAAGAAACTGGGTACATAGACCAAAGGTATTAAAATGTATTAAAAGTTTTAAAGGTAACTTTTTTATGCTAGATACATGAGCAAAGATGCATTTGTTACATCCTGCCTTAGTCTTCCTTTTTGGGGACAGTTCTTACAAGACCTGAACCTTTGCTGTAATATTGGCATCTACTAACAAGACACCAACGAACAGTCAAGAAGATACGAATGAGCTGCATTCTCTAACCTGGTGTCTACAGTCATCTCTCCAGACTGAAAATAAAAGATAGGGCAAGACCCGAAAGAATACTCTGCCAAAACCACAGGCAAAAATTTTAATCCTAGACTGAAACAAAAAGACAACCCACCAACTGGGAAAAAATATTTGCAAATCATATATCTGACAAAAGGTTAATCTCCATAATATATAAAGAACTCACACAACTCAACAATAAAAAATCAAACAACCCGATCAAAAAATGGGCAGGGAGTATGAAGAGACATCTCTCCAAAGAAGATATACAGATGGCCAATAGGCACATGAAAAGATGCTCATCATCACTGATCATCAGGGAAATGCAAATCAAAACTACACTAAGACATCACCTTACACCCATTAGAATGGCTATAATGACCGAGACAAAAAATAACAAATGTTGGAGAGGATGTGGAGAAAAGGGAAATCTCATACACTGCTGGTGGGAATACAAACTGGTACAGCCACCATGGAAGACAGTATTGAGATTTCTCAAAAAATTAATAATAGAAATACCATACAATCCAGCTATCCCACTACTGGGTATTTAACCAAAGAATCTGAAATCAGCAGTTCAAAAAAACTCATGCACCCCTATGTTCACTGCAGCATTATTCACAATAGCCAAGACATGGAAGCAACCCAAGTGCCCATTGACTGATGACTGGATAAAGATATGGTATCTATACACACACACAATGGAATACTACTCAGCCATAAAAAAAATGACAAAATCATCACATTCACAACAACATGGATGGACCTTGAGGGTATTATGTTAAGCGAAATAAGCCAGATAGAGAAAGACAAACTCTGTCTGATTCCACTTATATATGGAAGATAAACATGTGGACAAAGAGAAGAGATTAGTGGTTACCAGAGGGAAGGGGGCTGGTGGTGGGGGTGTGGGCACAAACGTTGAAGAGGCGCACCTATAAGATGACTGACAATAATGTACAACTGAAATTTCACAATGTTGTAAACTATCATAACCTCAATAAAAAAAAAATTTTAATCCTAGAACATGATTCATCCACCAGCGGATGGGCTATTAGAAGAGAGGCCAGTTAAAGGCTACTGTGAACTACAATGAGATATCACCTCACACACATCAGAATGGCTATTATTAAAGACAAGAAATAACAAGTGTTGGAGAGGTTGTGGAGAAAAGAGAACCCTCATACACTGCTGGTAGGAATACAAACTGGTGCAGCTACTATAGAAAACAGTACGGAGATTCCTTAAAAAATTAAAAAAGAATGGGGCTGGCCCCGCGGCTGACTGGTTAAGTTCGCGCGCTCCACTGCAGGTGGCCCAGTGTTTCGTTGGTTCGAATCCTGGGCATGGACATGGCACTGCTCATCAAACCACGCTGAGGCAGCGTCCCACATGCCACAACTAGAAGGACCCACAAGAAAGAATATACAACTGTGTACCGGGGGAGCTTTAGGGAGAAAAAGGAAAAAAATAAAATCTTTAAAAAAGAAAAAAATTAAAAAAGAATACCATATGATCTAGCTATTCCACTTCTGGGTATTTATCCAAAGAACATGAAATAAACAATTCAAAAAGATATATGCACCCCTATGTTCATTGTAGTATTATTCATAATAGCGAAGATGTGGAAGCCCACCAACTGATGAATGGATAAAGAAGATGTGGTATATATATATATATATATACACACACAATAGAATATTAATCAGTCATTAAAAAAAAGACAAAATCCTCCCATTTGCAACAACATGGATAGACTCTGAGGGTATTATGCTAAGTGAAATAAGTCAGACAGAGAAGGACAAATACTGTATGATTTTACTCCTATGCGGAAGATAAACAAACATATAGATAAGGAGAACAGATTTGTGGTTACCAGAAGGGACGGGGCTTGGGGAAGGGCAAAAGGGGTAAAGGGGCTCATACGTATCGTGACAGATAGAAACTAGACTTTTGGTGGCGAACACAATGCAGTCTATACAGAAGCTGAAATATAATAATGTACACCTGAAATTTACACAATGTTATAAACCAATGTCACCTCAGTAAAATAATTTTAAAAAATAAAAATAAAAGCTACTCTGTGACAAGCAACGTTATAAAATTTGCATGAGTCCTCCTCTCCACCCCCCAAAAAGAAGGGAAAGACATTCACACAAAACATACCCATGTCTTTGTGACAAATGACCCAGCCAACGACTGATTTAAAATGTAAATCCACGAGTGCAAAGATTTTTATGTTTTGCTCACTGTTTTATCTCCAGGCCTAGAACAGTGGCTGGCTCATAGTGGGTGCTCAATAAACATTTTTTGGAAAAACTGAGGCCAGCCTCAAGCATCTATCTGACAAGTTCCCACACCAGTAAACAGCTTTAATATTTGCATTGATTTTCTCTAACAACCAGTCACTTCCATGGTTGTCATCTCTCCTACATGACCTTAGAATAGGTAGTACTACATTTGAATCATTAAAATCACCCAGAACTTTCAGTAAAGTAAGATTTCTTAAAGCATAGATGGTCATCTACCTTATAATGTACTTGTACATATATACTACATTATTTTATTTCTATAAAACCTGGAGAGATAGGTATTAGTGGTCCTTTTCAGATAAGAAGACTAAGGCCGGGGCCAGCCCTGTGGCCAAGAGGTTAAGTTCACGCGTTCCGCTGCAGGCGGCCCAGTGTTTCGTCGGTTCGAATCCTGGGCGCGGACATGGGACTGCTCATCAGGCCACACTGGGGCGGTGTCCCACGTGCCACAACTAGAAGGACCCAAAACTAAGATTATACAACTATGTACCAGGAGGCTTTGGGGAGAAAAAGGAAAAAAATAAAATCTTTGGAAAAAAAAAAAAAAAAGACTAAGGCCAAGCTCAGAGAGCCTGGACTGAACTTCTGACTTCAGGTTCTGGGCCATCCTAATTCACAGCTCCTCATCTCCCTTTTCACCTTCATACTCCAACTTAAAAACAAATACAGTGTTGGAGGTATGGCAGGTACTCACTCAATAAATGCCTGTTGATGGGGAATTGGCGCATTGTACAGTAAATACTGTACTGTAAATACACTACTTTAGAGCCAGAAAGGTCTTTAGAAACCCACTATTTTCTCTAAATAAAGCTTTTTAGAAAAGAAAATTTTAAGCTACAGATCCCTTTTTTTCAAATAAAAACTTAAATGGAACCCCAATAGAGGAACTGCTCTGATTGAAACCCACATCCAGCTCAGCATCCCCACCATCCTGGGGCATCAAGTCTCTGAAGCACCTGCTCCAATCCCTAAAGGGAGAAACGGGCCTACAGAGGTCAAATGATTGCCAAAGGTCACACAGGGAGTCCAAGCCAGAGGAGAACCTCGTCTTCTGATTCCACAACCCATGACTTTCTGAACACCTAGCATGTGGATTTTTTCTTGTAGACCACACTAAAGGCAAAGCAAATTTACTAGCACATTCCTTAGCAACAGGGCTGCTTCAGTCCCTCATTCTGAAGGCTTACTGTACCTACCAAAATGAATTAGGTGTTGAGTAAGCTCAGTGATTAAAGGATTGATTCCTTTTTAGACAGTGAGACAGAAGTTGCTTTACCTTCAGGAACAAATGTGACGTAAGTTACCAGCACACACAAACCCAGGTGTGAAGAGGGTAACAAAGCAGAATCCCGTTACTGAGTAAAACCCAGTTATTGATGCCCAAGAACCAGTGTCTGCTTGATGACTGAAAGATAAATATATTGATAGCTAGGAAAGCTTCAGATATTTGTGTTCCTTCTGCAAGTACTAGGTGCTTTCAGATTACTTGATTTAATCCTTAAACAACTTCATGAGGCAAGTATAGATATTTCACAGATGGACATATAAGGCTCAGAGATGTTAAGTAATTTCCTTAGGGTCACACATCCAATCAGTGGCACTGCCAGGATTTAAACCTAAGACTCCTGAATTCCAGTGTAGAGCTCTTTTCACTAGATAACAGTGTATCTGGACCTCTTTAAACTCAACACAAAGAAGAAAAATAGTATCAAATTTTACAGAAAAAGAATTATACTGCTTATGGAAGATTTCTAGGCCAGCACTCTTTAAGAGCAACAGGAGACTCGAGGACCCATTTTTCCCTGTGCCTATACTGTGCTGTGTGACCTCGGCCACAGAGCAGGCAGAATGGGACTGAGAGCTGGGAACCACGACGCCTGGCTTCCTCTCCCAGTTCTGACACCGACTTCCCGTGTGACCTTGAGCAATTACGCCTTCAGACACAGGTAACCTCCCCGAGGAACCAAGGAACCGCAGAGCCGGTCGGAAACCCTTTTCAGCTCCGGCATGAGCTGTCAAGGAGAGCGAGAGCTCTTCAGGTCGCAGCATTCCCACCAACAAAGGGGGAAAGGCAGGCGCGGCGCCTCCCTCGCCGAGGGTCCCGGTGGTACCGCCCCGGTGGAAGGGGCCTCGCGTCCTCCGACGGGGAAACAGCCGCAAGGGCAGACTGGAAGGAGCTCCACGGGGCGCAACCATCTGCCCGGGGCGTGGCCCCGCGATTCCCTCATCTGGGAGAGCCTCAGCCCGTGAGGTCAGGAGCCAGGGGCCGAGCAGACCCCGGGGGAGGCCCGGGCCATGCCAGGGGGACGCTCCGCGCCAACAGCACGGGGGCAGGGCCGCAGCCTCGGGAGCGGCCGGGCCGGCGGGGCCGGGCCGACGGCTCCTGTGACCTTCCCGGGCTCAGCGTGAGGCGCGCGTTCCGGCCCGGGCGGATGCGGGCGGTGGCACCCGGGCTCGCCAGGAGCAGGCCCAGCGCCCCCCGCCTTGACCTTGACGCCGTCCCCGCCTCAGGCGGGGCCATCCGGCGCAGGGCTGCCCACACATCGCACGCGGGCCACCGGGTGAGGCGCACGGGCGACCGGGACAGACGCCCAAACGGTCCCTGGCGGCCGCGCGCCGCCGCTTCCCCATCCGGGCCCGCCCCAGCCCAGCACGCGGCCCGCCTGCCTGCCCCACGCCGGCCTGCCCGGCGCTCACCTTGGACATCCACGCGGGCCCGGCCATCGCGCCCCCTCCTCGGCACGGCCCCAGCGGCGGCAGGAGTGCGCAGATGCGCGGCGCGCGCCCGGAGCCCGCCCCCGCCGGGCCCCGCCCCAAGGCCCCGCCCCTAGGGCCCCGCCCCCGCGGGCACGCCTGAGGGATTCTCCGCGCTCGCTCCCCGCCCCAGCCCTGGGGGCCCACCGCCTCCGCCGGCCAATCGCCGGGCTAGTCTCGCGGTGTCCGACGCCGCCGAGCGCGGAGCAGCGACCTGGGAGCTGCCTGACCGTCATCTCCCGGAAGTCTCCTCTCGCTTTTCCTTCGTTCGTTGATTCACTGTTTAGATAAGAAGTTTGTTCCGCGCCTACTAGATGCCCGTCACTCTTCTAGATTTGGGGGATATGGCTTCTCCCACGGAGTCTACAGTCTCGTGGAGGCAGATAGATAATTTACTCATTCCACGGATTTTTACTTTAACAGCTTAATTGAGGTATAATTTATATACCATGAAATTCACTCACTGTAAGTTCAGTGATTTTTAGTAAATGTAAACAGTTGCACAGATCACCAGAATCCAGTTTTTGAACATACGGAAATGTTCCTGTGTGCGTTTGCCTTCAATCCCGTCTCCCATGCCAGGTCCCAGGCAGCTACTGATCTGCTTTCTCTCTTTAGAGCCCTACAAATATTTTTGAGCTACAACTAGATTCCAGACACTGTTCTAAGTGCTTGGACTTACAGTCCAGTAGGAAAGACAGACCTCAAGTATCACACAAAGACGTAATTTAAAACCTCGATGAGTGTCAAGAAGCAAAAGTGCACAGAGCTATGAGAAGGCAAAATCAGGAACCTGATTCAAATCTAACAGAGAGGCCAGAGCAGGCTTCCCTCAGGAAATAACACCCTTACTCACCTTCCTCTTTGTCCTCTGCTCAGCAACCACAATCCTGAAGTTCCACTGATCTCGGCCCCTAGCTGGGTGCCCTGGAGGTGGGGTGATTTAGACTAAGTCTCCCCTCACCCCAACATGGAAAGCGTTCTGTCCAGAGAGGAGCTACCCAGCCGCCCAGAGAGCTGATGAATTAGGTGGAGAAACGATGCCAAAGGTTTTCATGAGATAAGTAATAAACCTGCAGCAAAGTCTGTGGCCTTGTCAGGATAGAGGAATCCCATCAGCCTCTTCACCGTGGCCTTCTCATCAGGCCCTGGAGGCCCATCCTGAAGTGTTCTCCACAGTCCTCTTCACCTTCATCTCCCTCACCACCCCTGCCCTCATCCAGGCCTGACCATCTCATGCCCAGACTGTTGCAACAGCCCCCTCACCCACCAACCTCCCCCTTCCAGTTTCTCCCCACAGTCCTCTCCTTCAGGCACAGCTCTAACCAGGGTTCCACCCTGGCTTTAAAACCTCCTGGCTCTCCCTTGCATTCACCTCTCACCACTCTCTTTTCTCAGCCATATTTCCTGTTACTCCTTCCAGCCCTAAAGTCCTGGAGTGCCAGCCAAGTAGAATTCTGGCTAGCCCCCAAATGCTTCCCATATTTTCTCTGCCTTTGGTTATGCCATTCCTTCTGCCTGAATGCCTTCTTGCCCCATTTTCAACCTGTTGAAATTCCAGGCACTTTTGAAGACTCAGCTTAGATATTGGTTCCTTTGGGAAGCCCCCAAGACCTGCTCACGTGTCCCTTCTCCCTACTCAGAGCTCCCTGGCACCTGGTTCCCAGCTCTCCTGGGAACTTTATCATGTTATTTTCTGCTGTGTACTACTGAGAAGATCTTCCTCAAGCCCAGAGACTATCTTTTATGTCTTTGTTTCTGGAAGAGAGACTAGCACATCAAGAGTACTTGCTGCTCGGTGATTATAAAACAAAAGTTGAATGACTTTCTCCAATTTCCATTTAATCTTCATAATAACTCTATGAGGAAACTGAGAAACAGCTAGTAAGCAATGATGCCGGCATTATACTAGGAAGCCTCCTAATTACTAAGGCAGTTCTTCTAATTGCTAAGTTTCCTCTGAGGAGCCAACCAGTTCCACAAAGGCTTCCCAAGCACAGTCCCTATCAGGGCACTGTGAGGACAACGACGTGAGTAAGCTCCAGCCCTGCACTCTGAGTCCAGTGAGGGAGAGACAGAAGAAATCCAGACAGCGACAGGGGCTGTAAGGGCTGGAGGGAGGGGTTGATTAGGGAAGATTCCACTATGGAGATGGCATTTGAATCAGTCCTTGAAGAGGGAAAATGTCAGCAGCCTGAGTTGAGGCCATGAGAAGGGAACAGTGCCAGCAAAGACTTCCAGGCAGGAAAGTGTGGAACCCTCAGAAGCTCCGATTCTGGAGACTGAAAGGAACCTCACAAGTTTCACAGTCCAGCTCCCACAACAAGGGGCTCCGTGCCTCCTGAGCAGCTGGAGGGGTGTCAGAGAGACAGAAAGCTCCCTCGCTCTCAGCTGGGACCTGCTCCCTGAGTCAGCCCTTAGGCTCCAGAACTCCCAGTCACTACTCCTCACACATGTTCCAGAGTTCCTCCAACATGCAGGTCACTCTCCTCAGGACAAGCCCCTTTAGCCTGTCCCTTGAACTTTGTGGTGTCCAGAGATACGATCAGCAAGGTATGTTTGGACCAGATAATGGGAAAACATTGCAACTCAGGAGAAGGATCTAGGTGTGCCCTTATTTGTTACTACAGCAGTACCAAAACCAGGTGTGCTTCACTCTAAGAAAATTTTTTAATCAAGATGGCAATTTTTAAATTAATAAATCAGCTAAATAAAGTATACTTATTGACATACTAAATGCTTCTTTTTATTTTTTATGAAAGGAACACAAATTTATTTCAACAGAATTTCTGTATTTTCCTAAATATTAGGACTTTAGTAAATAAATGGGCAAAGGACCTGAACAATTAGTTCACAGCCAAAGAAACACGATAAAGAAACTTCAAAGATGTCCAACCTTGGGGCCAGCCCGGTCACCAAGTAGTTAAGTTCACTCACTCTGCTTCGGTAGCCCAGGGGGTCGCTAGTTCGGATCCTGGGTGTGGACATGGCACCACTCATCAAGCCATGCTGAGGCAGCATCCCACATGCCACAACTAGAAGGACCTACAACTAGAATATACAACTATTACTGGGGAGCTTTGGAGAGAAGAAGAAGAGGGAAGAAAAAAAGGTAAGATTGGCAACAGGTGTTAGCTCAGGTGCCAATCTTTAAAAAAAATAAATAGGGCCGGTCCAGTAGCACAGTGGTTAATTTCACGTTTCTCTTCACTGGCATGGGGTTTGCTGGTTTGGATCCCAGGTGGGGACATGGCACCACTTGGCAAAAGCCATGCTGTGGTAGGCGTCCCACATATAAAGTAGAGGAAGATGGGCAAGGATGTTAGCTCAGGGCCAGTCTTCCTCAGCAAAAAGAGGAAGATTGGCAGCAGATGTTAGCTCAGGACTAATCTTCCTAAAAAAAGTAAAATTAAATTAAATAAATAAAGCACACTTAAATAGACTTTAAAAAAAGTGTTTTTATAATAAAGTCCAACTTTAACTATAATCAAATGCATGCAAAAATTTTAAAAATTAGAAACTTTTTTACCCCTTTTTATTAGAAAGTATTAAAATGCTAGTGTCCTATACGATCTAATTTATGGTGAAATTGCTACACTCTAAGTTTTGGCTGGCCTTATACGTTGCCACAATCTTTTTGGAAAACGATTTAGCAATGCGTCTCAAGAGCTACTGTGTTCTTGCCCTTTCACCTAGTAAATCCATTCCTGAGAATTAATCCTTTCAAAAAAATCCACAAAGACAAAGCCATTAGCACAAAGATATTCATTATAAGATTATCTATAATTTTTTAAATTAAAACAAAACCAGTTTAGATGATTAACCGAAGAAATGGTTATGTAATTTAGGGAAAATGAATTGAATGGGACGCCACACAGCCCTCACAAGCAATCGTAATGAAAACTCTTTGTAAGTATAAGAAAAAAATATCAACATTTAAAATATCTCCTATGCTCTGCTCTCACTTCTTCCTGTATGTGAGCAAAAACTAGCAAGGAACCTGTGCCCTCACACAGTCTTCCTTTACTCAATAAAATCCAACTCCAGTCTTCCAGTTGCTCAGGCCAAAAGACTTGAAGGTCAGCTCTATTTTTCAAAATAAATCCAGAATTGGACTCTTCTCCTCACCTCCACCACTCCCACCCTGGTCCGAGCCAGAGTTATCTCCCGCTTGAACCGATGCAGTAGTCTCCAAACTGACCTCCCTGCTTCACCCTTGCCCACCACCCATTTCCTGCCCTCAGGATCCTGTTGAAAGCATAGGACAAATACCCCTCCTCTGCTCAAACAGCCAGTGAAACCCTAGCTCTCTCCAAGCAAAAGTCAACGCTCTGACAGGGGCCCATAAGGCCCTAAATAGTCTGGTCTTGCTACCGCCTCTCTTTCCTCATCTCCCACCATTGTCCCCTTCACCACTCTTTTCCAGGTACACCTGCCTCCTTGCTGTTTTTCGTTAGGTCACACTTCCTCCCACCTCAGGGCCTTTGCCCTTGCTGTTCCTAAAGCCTGGAATGCTCTTCCAAATGGCTTGCTCCCTCAGCCACTCCTCATCCCCCGCTCCCCACCCCTATCCCTGGCCGCCACCAATCTACTTCATGTCTCTATGTATTTGCCTACACTGGGCATGTCATATAAATGGAGTTATACAATTTGTGCTCTTTTGTGACTGGCTTCTTTCTCTTAGAAATTAAGTCATATTTTCAAGACTTATCCATGTGTGTTGGAAAAACCTCAGTTCTTTTCATCCTGTTTCCTACTGCCACATTCACAACACTTCTGGTCACCAAATGTGTAGAGATTTTTCCCCACCAATTCAATTCCCCCCAAGCAATTCTCTGTGACACCAGCTGGGTGTCCTACAATTTAACTCAATTCTGACACTATCTACCTGGAGATAGTGTCAGATCCCACAGGTTAAGCGTTCGGTCCCACTAGACTGTTCCCTCCCACAGTTAAGACAACAATCACAAGTCCAAGTTGTCACCTGCACTTCTGACCAATCGGCTATAAATCTGAGGTTGCCACAACCTCCTCCTCAGGTTCGATTAATATGCTAGAGCAGCTCACAGGACTCAGGGAAACACCTACTTACATTTACCAATTTATTTATCTATTTATTTATTTGAGGAAGATTAGCCCTGAGCTAACATCTGCTGCCAATCCTCTTCTTCTTCTTCTTCTTCTTTTTTTTTTTTTTTGCTGAGGAAGACTGGCCCTGAGCTAACATCCATGCCCATCTTCCTCCACTTTATATATGGGACGCCTACCACAGCATGGCTTGCCAAGTAGTGCCATGTCCACACCCAGGATCCGAACCAGCGGACCCTGGGCCTCTGAAGCGGAATGTGAGAACTTAATTGCTGCGCCACCGGGCCGGCCCCAACATTTACCAATTTATTAAAGGATGTAATAAAGGATACAGATGAACAACAAGATGAAGAGATACATAGGGCGAGGTCTGGGAGGGTCCCGAGTACAGGAGCTTCTGTTCCTGTGGAGTTGGGGTGTGTCACCCTCCCAGTACATGGATGTGTTCACCAACCTGCAAGCTCTCTGAACCCCACACTTTTGGGATGCTTGTGGAGGCTTCATCCTGTAGGCATGATTGATCATTAAGTCCATTTCCAGCCCTTCTCCCTTCTCAAGAGAATGGGGGGCAGGGCTGAAAATCCCAAGATCTAATCATGGCTTGTTCTTTCTGGTGACCCTCTCCCATCCAAGAGCCATGCAGGAGCCCACCCAGAGTCACCTCATTAGAACAAAAGACACTCCTATCACCCAGGAAATTACAAGGGCTTCAGGAGCCCTGTGTCAGGAACTGGGATCAAAGGTCAAATATTAGAACAAAAGATGCTCCTAGTGCTCATATCACTTAGGGATTTACAAGGGTTTCAGGAGCCTTGTGTCAGGAACCGAGGGCAGAGACCAATATATATTTCCTATTATCTCATACCATGTCATGGCTTGTATCAGTACTTCATTCCTCATTATTGCCAAATTATATCCCATCGTGTGGATATACCACACTTCACTTATTCATTCATCAGCTGATGGACGTTTCAACTGTTTCGACTTTTTGGCTGTTATGAATAATGCTGCTAAGAGCATCCACTTTCCTTTGATTTCTTTTATTGTTCCTGAAATGTTACTTGTGCAATAAAAATTATGTGTTCCAAAACATCCCCATACATTGACCTTCTAATAGCATGTGTGTTGCCTAAAGCACACAAACAACACGCACTATATGGCACGAAAGCCTGGAATTGTTCCCTTCCTGGGGGAGTGAAAAGATGCCTGTCTGCAATAAGACTGGATAAGTCTTCAATCCAGTGATTTCTCCCTTTGTCACACCTCCCAGTTAGAAAACAAGAGCGTGCCCCAGGGCTCGCAAAAGGCACAGCAGAGCCTAGTGGGAAAGAGGTGGGCCTTGGGCAAACTTACTCCTACTTCCTCCACTGCAATGACTTCAGGTCAAAGAAAGTTGCCCTGAATCCTCTTGTTTCCACAGTCAGGTTTTTCTGTGTGGGTCCCTCCGGCAATCACTGCTGATTGCTCTGTCAGGCCAGGTCTGAATCTGTCGGGGCTAGAGATCAAGCTTCATCCCCAACCTCAGAGGAGCCCCTGCCCTCTGAGGATCTGGGCAGATACACAAATAACCACAGGAAGAGACACACACTAGTATTGTGAGCCTCTCCCAGGCAGCCCCAGCTGGTCTGTTCATCCCACACGCACGGAGACACTCAGCAATGTTTACTGATCAAACAGATGAACTGATACTCTGACTGCACTTGCCACTCTTCAGTGGCATTTGGAGAGCAATGCAGGCTGCAGAGACAGTGCCCCTGGGCACCTCCACCTGGAAGTTCCAGGGCTCTCCACACTTTCACTGAACTCATCACTCTTCCCTCTAAAGTGCCCTCTCTCCCGTGTTCCTCATCTCAGCAAACCTAAACCAGGGAATCACCCTCAACTCTTCCATCGCTCACTCAAAAAAGATTCTCTGGAGCCAGCCCTGACAGTTTAGTGGTTTAAGTTTGACATGCCCCACTTCAGCAGCCCAAGTTCAGTTCCTGGGTGCAGAACCACACCACTCTCATCTGTCAGTAGCCATGGTATGGCAGTGGCTCACATAGAAGAACCATATACAACTATGCACTGGGGCTTTGGGGGAGAAAAAGGAGGACAAAAGGAGGAAGATTGGCAACAGATGTTAGCTTAGGGTGAATTGTCCCCTGCAAAAAAAAAAAAGAAGAAGAATGTCTGTGCATCTGCCATATTCTAGGCCTGTGGCTAGGCACAGGGGAGGAAGCAGTAACACAACGGAGGTGAAGTCCCTGCCCCCTTGGACCTTAGAGTGGTTCTCAACACTGCCAGATATGATGCCCCCATTCTTTTTTTTGTTTGTTTTTTGGTAAGAAAGATTGGCCCTGAGCTAACATCTGTTGCCAATCTTCCTCTTTTTGCTTGAAGAAGATTGTCACTGAGCTAACATCTTTGCCAGTCTTCCTCCATTTGTTTTGTATGTGGCATGTTGCCACAGCATGGCTTGATGAGTAGTGTGTAGGTCTGCACCCTGGATCCAAACCCGTGAACCCCGGGCTGCCAAAGCAGAGCACGTGAACTTACCCCCTCTTCCACGGGCTGGCCCCGATGCCCCCTTTTTATATCAAATGTTTTTAATATCCTCTTTGCCATCCTGAAATGAAACTCATGGATAATATAACCTACTTATACATGTAATGAAAAAACAAAACCAATATAATATAACTAATATAAAAGAGAAATAAAAAGAGCATGCTAATAAAATAACATGTGTTTCAATCTGTAAATGCTCTGACCTAATACGCTAGAAGACATCATGAAGTGGTCGCATGTTTGCACCTACTTATAACAAAGAAGTTTGGATTTAAGAGGGGTAAGGTACTATTCATTTATTTTTGATATTTGAAAATAAGAGCTAAAAAAGTAGGTTTTTATATACCATGGATGACGGCGATGGTGACATCAATAAATGCAGACGAATGCAGGTGTGCCATATGGGGACTCGCCATGGTCAAGCAAAATTGTCAAACAGATAGCATACCAGCAGGCGTCAGGGGTGATTTCTCCTTTCTCAATCATGAGTCAAGTTGCCACCACTGACGTGATTTTCCAAAATGGTCATCAATTCTTGCTGAAGCTCTGAACAAAGCAAAGTTCAGTCTTCCTTTGATTTACGTAGTAGTTGCATTCCTGGAAAATTCAGCATATTTTAAAACCATGCCCCAAAAATACCAAGTTTATGTGTGAAATAGTTAGTTTCCAAGGTCAGATCACTACAAACAGGTATGTTACCTACAGGAGTATCTGGTGGTACTTCTCAAAGTCCCATGGGACATGGGACATTCTCTGTGGGGCAGAACTGTCCCAGCATTGCAGGACATCCAGCATTCCCAACCCCATCCACTAAAAGGAAGCAGCACCCTCCTGTCACTGCATCCACTGAACACCCCATTCACTTCGAAGTATTCCTTGGGGAACAGGAATTCCATTCAGAACATTGGTCTAGAGGGCCAATATTCAAACAGTTGATCCCAACCTGGTGTAACGTGTGCTGTGATATGGATTCCAGGGTCTGTGGGTACTCCAAGCCTGGGGTGCCTCAGGAACTAGGGGAGAGGAGACAGAGTATCCTGGGATTTGAAGCAGGCAGAGATTACTACAAGCAGACAAGACTTAAGGGAGGCCCATTTTTCAGACAGAAAGACGGGAAGAAGGGGTGCTAGGCAGAGGGACAGCATCAGCAAAGGCTGGAGATGGATGATAATCCATGTGGTTAGTGGGGAAATACAAAGGCTAGAGCACAAATGGCCAGGAAGGAAGAGGCTGGAGGAAGAGGCAGGGAAGGTCCAGATGCTCACACTCCTGTCACAGGAAGCAGTTTGGACTCTGTCCTGGGGAGGTAATGGGGAGCCATCTGACATAATGTGTGTTTTACTCATAAGTGCATTATTTTGCTTAATGAACGCTGGGCAAAAGATTTGCTCCCCTGAGGTCCGTTTTGGGAATAATATCTCTGGAGCCAGGTCAGAAGTAAGGCCTAGAAATGCAACCCAGGGGTATTGCTCAAATCAAATTGACTTATCTTCCATTCCCATACACTGCAGGACCTGGCTTTACTTTGTCTATCCAAGTCGACAGATCAAGTTCAGAGAAGCTACATAAACAGTAATAATGCTTCCCTGAAAGCAGATGTGACTCCCAGCCCAGCACTCCTCCTAGAGAAGCCAGCCTGTGGTCTGCAAGGTTAATAGAGTGAACTCTTGAAAGCTCACTCCCACAATCCTTGGGGTAGACAGAGGAACTCATGACCACTTTCAAAGAGACAATGTCCACTCTCAGTGAAGGTACCAGGGCAACAGAGAAAGATCTCAGCAAACCTGAGTCCCCATTCCCACCCCACAGAGGGTTCTGAATATTCTATGATTAATGTGACACCTTATAACACCTTAAATGCTTTACCAAGTAGAAGCTAATATATTGGCAAAAGACCTGTTGAATCCCCCATTCTCTTGAGTTAATCAGAAAGATGCAGGGAAATGAACTAAATCAGAGTCCTCTCTACACAGACTTCCTAACAATCCTCCAAACACAGAAATGAATATGAGATCATTTGGTTCCAGATGTTGAGGAACCCACAGCCAGTCAGCGACACAGATAATTCTGGGAGACAGCTCATGTTACGATGATGGGACTTGGGAGGCGCCAGGGGTTCTTAGACAGATTCCTTTGTTTCTTTTGTGTAAGTCATGACCCCAGGGCCTCTCTAAGCCATAGAAACTCTCAGCTCACTGAGACTCTCCAAGAGGTCTTACTGAACAACGTTTCTGTATGGTTAAGAGTTCCTCTAAGTGATAGTGAAAGTAGCCTGCTCCTAAAAATTGTGGGGATCTAGGGCATTTGGGGTGCCATTTTTACCCCATTTTACCCCCATCTCTCTCTCTGATTCTGATGGCTTGGGAGGGACCATAAGATTATTTCACAGCTGCAGAAATTGATGCTGAGAGAGGAACAATGACTTGCCCAAGGTCATAGTGAGCAAGTCAGGATTGGAAACACAAATCCAGGATTACCTTCAATTGCAAGACCACATGTAAATACGTTTATGAAAGTCCCCAGGGCAGTGATCAATCAAACTGTCTCTAAGAAGGAGTCATTCATACAGTCATCAAATGAATGTTCTAGGCTTTTCTTGTTCAGTGCTGAAGCCACTAGCCACATGCGGCTATTGAGCACTTGGAAGGTGGCAAGTTCAAATTAAGATGTGCCATGTGGAAAATACACACTGGATTCCAAAAACTTAGTGTGAAGAAAAGAATATAAATTATCACCTTAGTAATTTTTTTATATTGACTACTTGTTGAAATTACAATGTTTTAGATATATCTGGTTAAATAAAAATATTATTAATGTGGCTACTAGAAAGTTTAACATTACATACATGTCTTATATTGTATTTCCATTGGACAGATCTTCTATAGGCATTGAGAATACAGCAGAGCACAGGACAGACAAAAATCTGTGCCCTCCTGGAATTTACCCCTGAGAGGAGACAGATACTAAGTAAACAAACAAGTGAAATATACATGGTATGTTGGGGATGATAAGTGCTTTAGAAAAATGAAGTAGGGAGGAGCGGTTGCCACTTAGAGTGATCAAGAAAGGCTTTGCTCATATTAGCCTTCAGGAAAATGCAAATCAAAACCACTATTAGATACGACTTCACCCACTCTAGGATGGCTGTAATCAAAAAGACAGCTAATAACCAGGATCGGAGAGGATGGAGAAATTGGAACCCTCATACATTGCTGATGGGAACGTAAAATGGTGCAGCCACTTTGGAAAAAAGTTAGGCATTTCCTCGAAAAGTTAAACATAGAGTTACTACATGAACCCAGGAGTTCTTTCCTTAGATATATACCCAAGAGAAATTAAAGCACATGTCCACACAAAAACTCGTACATGAATGCACATAGCAGTCTTACTCCTAATAGCCAAGAAGTGAAACACTCAAAATATCCATTCATTGATGAATGGATAAATAAGTTGTGGTATATCCACATGACAGAATATTATTCAAACATAAAAAGAATGATGTGCTGAAACATGCTACAACATGGATGAATCTTGAGAATGATACCAACCCTGATATCAGTTTCCCTACATGAAACCCAGCTTAGATGGGGTTAAAATCAAAACACTCTTTCCCTGCTTACTTCCTGGCTTCCTGGCTCCAGAATCCACTATCCTCCATGGAGACAGACATCGCCAAAGACAAGCAACTGGATTTACTATCTCCTTGCTGCAAAGAGATACGGGCTGGTGGGAAAGCTGCTGACCAGCAAAGTCATGGGCTCCCTCCTCTCTGCAAGTAGTCCCAAGACCAACGAGAGGCTGGTGGGAAAGCTCCGACCAGCAAGGCCATATGCTCCCACTCCCCTACCTAAAACTCTCCCTTTTAGCTTTTTGGGGAGTTTGGGATTTCAGCGTTAGCTGCCCTTTCTCCTTGCTCAGTGCTGTGCAATAATAAAATTCCTACTTTCTTCCACTATACCTGGTGTCAGAGATTGGCTTGCTGCGCAATGGGTGAGCGAACTCACTTCAGGTTCAGTAACAAAAACACTATGCTAAATGAAAGCAGTCACTAAAGAGCACATATTGTCTATTCCATTTATATGAAATGTCCTGAATAAGTGAATATATAGAAACAGAAAGTAGATTGGCGAGGAGGATTGAGGAGGTTGGGGAGAAATGAGGAGAGACTGCTAATGTGTATGAGGTTTCTTTTTGGGGCGATGAAAAATTTTCTATAATTGATCATGATGAGGGTTGCTCAACTCTGTAAACACACAAAAAAACCACTGATTGTATACTTCAAATGGGTGAATTGTATGGTATATGAATTATATCTCAATAAAACTGTTATATAAAAAAGAAAGGCTTCACTGAGAAAAAATATTTGAGGAGACATTTGAATGAGCTAAGTGGATATTTGGGAGAAGGGGCGTTCCAGACAGAGGGAATAGCAAATGCAAAAGTCCTGAGGAAGAAGTGGGCTTGGCTTTTTCAAGGAACAGGCTAGAGCAGAATGAAGAGAAGAGTAGAAGGAGTTGTGTTAGATGGATGGGCAGCATATTATGTAGGGGGTTATAAGAGCTGATGGTGAATGAGATAAGTCACTGGAGGCTTTGAGCAGAGAGTGACAAGATGTGACCATCAGTTTGGCTGCTGTGTCAAGCATAGCCTGTAGACATCACATGCAGAAACAATTAGAAAACTACTATATTGTCTTTAAAGATTTCTGTTTAAATAATGTGATGTATATGTGTGTGTTACTGGTTCAAATCCCCTATAACAGGGGTTGGAAATTACAGTGGCCCACTACCTGTTTTTGGACAGCCCACAAACTAAGAGTTGTTTTTGTATTTTTAAATGGTTGATAAAAATCAAAAGAATAATACTTTGTGACACTTGAAAATTATATGAAATTCAAATTGCACTGTCAATAAGTAAAGTTTTATTGGAACACATCCATGCCCATTTGTCTCATATAGCTGCTCTCACAGCAGAGGGGAGTAGATGTAACAGAGACAGTGACTATACGGCCTGCAAAGCCTAAAATATCTCCCAGCTGGCCCTTAACAGAAGAAGTTTGCTGACCCATAGAGCAATGATTATCAAACATTTTGGTTTCAGGGGTATTTTTCACTCTTAAAACCTGTGGACTTGGGGCCGGCCCAAGTGACATAGTGGTTAAGTTCACATGCTCTGCTTTGGCAGCCAGGGTTCACAGGTTCAGATCCCGGGCATGGACCTAGCACCACTTGTCAAGCCCCAGTGTGGCAGCATACCACATAAAGCAAAGGAAGATGGGCACAGATGTTAGCTCAGGGCCAGTCTTCCTCTCACACACACACACACACATACACACACACACAAAAGAACGTATAAAAAAAATTGAGGACTCAAATTTTGTTAATAGAAATTATATCTATTAATATTTATCATATTAGAAACTAAACGCACATTATCTCATAGGTATTTTTAAAATATGTATTAAATAATTTTAAAATAACAATAAACCCACTATATGTTAGTTTAATTAACATATTTTTATGAAAAATTATGTCTTTGAAGACAAAAAATATTCAGTGAGAAGAGTGGCATTGTTTTACATGTTTACCGATGTCTTTAAAGCCTGGCTTAATGGAAGACAGCTGGATTCCCAAATCTGCCTCTTCATTCAACCTGTTGCAATACTACACATGTAACTTATGGAAAATTCCATTCTATATTTGTGAGAAAATGAGAGCGAGAAAGCAAATAATGTCTCAGTATTATCATGAAAATACTAATGGTGCTGACCTCACAGACCCTCAGAAAAGGCCCCAGGGATCACAGGGACCACTTTGAGAACTGCTGCCCTGCAGGCAATAAGGACTTAACCCAGGAGCGCACACTCCAGAGACACTTGCCCAGTGCTTCAATTGTATTAATGCCATTCCAGTGGCAGAGGATCCGTTCATTAGCAAAATGAATGCACAAAATAATTGTCCATTGGTCAAACAAGCAGTGTTCCAGGTGTGTGAAGTGCTGTGCAAGGGCCTCTACCCTTGCACAGACAGAGCATAAGAATCTAGTGAGTTCCGATGGTCTCTAGATCTTAGGAGTCCACCTGCTCTCAAGTTCAAGCCACTGAGTGAGGATGCAGTCACCTGATCCCAAACTGAAGGTTGTCCAAATCTTGTTCCTCAAATATTGTTGCTTCTGCCTTGGACTAAATCTTTAAAGAAGGAAACTTGTTGGAACACTCAAAAGGACAGGAATTTGGGCCTTCACTGAACTTACAGAGCAGGTTATATAACAGTTGAGGACCTACTGGCTAATAAATGATGGTCCATGGAGTAGAATTCAGTCTGAGACTTGCCCACTTGCCTCAATATCCTTATGAGCAAGGTTTGCTCATCTACTGCTCATTACTGGAGATTACTGAGATCTACAGCAAAATTGAACCAAGCTGTGAATGAATCGGCTTAGTCATTTCATGGTAGATACTACAACAACAATCCAGGAGAGATGTGAGGGGGGCCTTGGACCACAGTGATAGTGATCGAATGCTACACAGTGGTTGGATTCTAGATATAAGGGGCTGTGCTGATGGGCTGAGTGTGAGGTGTGAGGAGAAGAGGGGAATCAAGGAAGGCTTTGAGGATGTTAACGGCACCTGAAAGGACAGACATGGCAGGCTGCAGGAGAAGCAGTTTTGTGGAGGAGACTGACCCCTCCTCCCTCAACAACAGGACAGTCACCATCAGGTTGGGGTCTCATTCTAGGCCATCTAGGAACTTCTCACATCCAGAATAGCTTCTGGGAGAGGGTCTAGAACTGGCCAAAAGGGGTCGTTCAGGAAGGGAGAGAGTGGGTTCACTGTGCTCTGTACTAAAGGGCCTGGTCACTCAGTTCTCCAGTAGGAAAATCTTTTCCAGGTCAGAATATTTGGGGAGTTACTTGATTCAGTGTGTGGACAGGTCCAGGAAAATGTATTCTTTCAAAGAATGATGATTCAATATTTATTAAAACCTTGTCCTAGACCCTGGGGATGGAGCCAAATGAGATGTGGTGCCAGTCCTCCTAAATGTTAGTATTTGAGAGGAAATAAATCTCTCTTCAAAGAAGACAGCCCCAGGCTGTATATTCATTAACCCATCAAATATTCACTAAGAATCTATGTTTAGGGGCAGGCCCCTTGGCCAAGTGGTTCAGTGGCCCAGGCTTTTGCCAGTTCAGATCCTGGGTGCGGACATGGCACCGCTCATCAAGCCACGTTGAGGTGGCGTCCCATATAGCACAACTGGAGGGAACTACAACTAGAACATACAACTATGTACTGGGGGGCTTTGGGGAGAAAAAGAGAAAACAAAAAGAATCTATGTGCAAAATGCTGGAGATACAGGAAAATTACCAGACAAGCTGTTCAGTGGTAGGATATAGGTCAGTTGCGGGGTCGGGGGGGCGGTGAGAGAGACAGAGAAAGAGACTGAGTGAGGCAGACCTAGTATATAAATATACATGGCAGCTATGTCGAAGGAGAGGCCGAGATGTCAAGTACTCTGTGAGAAAATATAAGACTTCAGGGAGGAATGAGGTTTGAACTGCCCCTAAGACAGACAAGACTCAGATGAGGCTAGATAGTTGCAGGACATTTCAGAAGGGGCCTTGAAGCTGATACAAATTAGAGATGGGACAGCAAAGGATTTGAGTGGAGCTCTGGCGAGTGGCTCACTGGGCCTACCGGTCTGCTAGAAGGTAGGGTTACTTTAGGAGATGTTCCTGCCCAGCCCTTGGGCCCAGGGCACTCCATCTCTGCCATCAAGATCAACTTAGACTCTAAGTCTTAGAAGAACAACTTGCAGATCAATGATATTTCATCACAAAGAACAGCAACTAGTCAAGGAGGAAGGACTGCGGAAAGAAGGAAAGAAACGAATGTTTGATTGTATCTACTGAGACCCTTCACCTCCTGTCGTGTTTACTCTTTGGGCATTTTGTAGTATTTATTCCTCCTATTTTCCCTACAAGTTTATTGTGTCAGTCAGAAATGAAACTAACATTTAATGAGTACTTGCAAAATGCCTGGCATCACCATGACACCCCTAACTATCCCTTGTCACTACCTTCTCTTGTTTTATCTGACTAGGAGTTGGCCCCCTTTAAACAGTGGTAACCACATGTTCCCTTGCCCTAGACAGTGTGATCAAGAAAGTCAGGACCCAGATTAAAATCCACCCATTACCAGCTGTGTGACCTGGGGCAAGTCACCTTCTCTGAGGCTGTTTCTTCATCTGTGAAATGGGATAATAATACCAAGCTCTATAGACTGAAGAGGCATTCATGGAATAATCATATCAGTAAATGATAAAGCATCCAGCACAACCCCGGGCACAGAGTAGGTCATCAATGTCTTTCTTCTCCCTCTGTCCACCATCCCTTCAAAAAAACACACACATTGTCTTTCTCAGGAACCACACCCAACATCTGAGAGCAGCAGAAGCACATGATTTAGAATCAGAGAATGAGGTTAGAGCCTTCTTTTCTCCTTCCTAGCTGCGTGGCATTGGGCAAGTCCCTTTGGCTCTCTGAGCCCAGAGTTTCTCCTCTGTAACATGAGAATTGTTTCCCTTCACCCTCCTCACAACATTATTGTAATAGTTCAAGTGAGAGGGCCTTATCTAAGGCGATGGCAATAGCGATCAACAAGGATTTATTAAGGGAATCTTCTAGTCAGGTTGGTTGCTTCTATTTATCACCTGTAAAAGGAGGGACCTCCCAGAACTAAAAACACAGTCTTCTTTGTAGAGGTTCTGGCTTTTTTACCCGGAACACCTGGTATGCAAATGAACAGCATGTTAGCTGTGGTAACAGAATGTACCCGAGCAGGATCTGAACACACACAATTCTGGCCTGTTTGTGGGCAAGGTGGAATCTAGGGTGGGAAGAAGAACTTTTGTAGTAGTCATTGCATGGTTCGGACAGGGTTTCAGGTTCCCAACTCTAACATGGGAGAAAGGGGAAGTACAGATGGAGAGAATCTTATCAAGGCCTGTCTTTGTTCTAAGACTCCACATTCTCTGAAATCCCACATATCCTGCCTTCTTTCCCACGGTTGAGGCCCCTATCACATGTGTCCAATACAAACATGTGTCCAATACAAACGAAGGCTGATGATGTGGCCTCTGAAGGCTGGTCAACAATCCCCTGGGGCTCTGAGTTTCTTCCTGCCCGTCTGGTAACAACTCATTATGCCTCTGATGACTCTCACGATATCAACAGGGGGGCTTGTCTGCTTAGCTGATGGCTGCTATTCTCACTGACAGGTGGCAGAATAAAGTTGGAAAACCCCAACCAGGAACCTCAGGTATAAAAGGAAAATGTGAAAACACCAAGGATCATCTGCCAAACTTGGACCCCTGCTCCTACTGGAACCCCCAATCTTCAGCCTAAGCAATGATTCTCTAAGTGTGGTCCCGGGACCAGCAACATCATCATCATCATTTGAGAACTTGGTAGATGCCCACATTTTTGGTCCCCAGACCTACTAAATCAGAAACTCTGGGGGCGGAGCCTCCCAAGCGATTCTGACGCATTAAAGAAACAAATTTTGTCCCCTTCATCAAAATCCAAGTGTGGAAGAGTGGGCTGAGCCAGCCCCTGAGTCCAGGCCAAGTTCTGCCAGTTCCCAGCTGTGGGACTCTGGGCAAGTTACTGAAACTGTTTCCTCACCTGTAAAATGGAGATAATACCTATAGAACCAGTTATCCTGGGGTTAGAAATAACACATGTACCACCTGGACCCCTAAAAAGTACTTAGCAGTTGCTCCATTTGCTGCTGGTGGATGGCATTTGTTTAAAAGCCCCAGAAAACATCCTGGCCTTTGTCCCAGTATATCTCTGGACACAGTAAATCCTTTCAATGTGCTCAAGTCTCACTGTTAGTACCTACAAACATACGTTCCCTAACTGCCACACAAGAGGAGCCAAACAACTGGAACCCCAGACTTCTGGAAGGAAAGGGTTTTTATTTCCGATGATATCAGCTGGGAGACGAGAGTGAGCCCTCAAATTCCTCTCCTTTCCTCTGGTCTCCTCGAAAGAGGGGAGGCCAGGGGTTCTAAAGGTTTGCAAGGAATGTGGCTGTTTGTAGATGGCAGGGGGGAGTCAGTGGCCTTGCGGGTGGGAGCTTTCCCTCCACCTTGGGACACCGCTTGCAGGGAGGAGGAGGAGATGATAAGGAATTCAGGTGGCTGTCCTTGACCCTGTCTGTCTCCAAGGCATCTTAGTGGATTCTGGAGCCAGGGAGCCAGAGAGTAAGTAGGGAAAGAGTGCTTTGGTTTTAACCCCATATATGCTGCCTTTAACGTAGGGGAACTGATAGCAGGGCGGGCATCATCACGTTTGTATCCGGGGACTCAAAGAAAGGTAAGCAAATCCCGTCCTCCTCCCTAAGGGACCCGGAGGGCCTGAGACGCCCTGCCCGGGCCGCAGTCAAAGACCAGAATGGCTTCCCTGGGCCTGGCCTGAGAGGGGCCTCAAAGGTCAGCTGGACTGACCCCCTTCTTTTCCGCGGAAAGCTGGGGTCCGGAAGGGCGTGGCCAAGGTCGTGCAGCAACAGGTGGCAGAACTGGGCCCCGGCTGGATCCCCACACTCACAGTCCAGGGGTCTCCCCTTGCTCCTCGCTGACGCCCCTGCCCCAGGCCACGGGGCTCCAGGATCACTGCACTCGCTCCCACGGCACCTCTCGAATGGATGTGCCCAGGCCCTGCACCCTCACGCCCGCGCGACGTGGGTTCCCGCCGGCCGGAAGTCCCAGGTCAGCGCCGCCGACGCTGGCGCGGGCACCCGGCAAGCCGGGCAGCGCCTCACGCGGCCAGGCCGCCCCCTGGCGGGCCCGGGACGCCGTGCAGCCGGGGAGCGGGGTGCCCACCCTCTTCCCGCCGTGGGGCGGAGTCGCCGCGGCTCGCGGTCCCGCTCCCCGCCTCCCAGACCCCTGCCCCGCCTCCTCCGGGTGGGCGGCGGGGCGGGGTGGGGCGGGCCGCCGTCGGACGCTCTCCGCCGCGGGGCAGGGCCGCGGGCGCGGGGCTCCGGTGGCCGCTGATGGGAGGCGGCGTCCAGGCGGGCAAGCAGCGACTGCGCCGGGGCCACCATGGGAAACAAGCAGACCATCTTCACCGAAGAGCAGCTAGACAACTACCAGGTGAGCCCGGCGTGCCCCGAGCTCGAAGCGGCGCCTCTCTGCCCCTCCCCTCTTTCTCCCGTCGCTTGCCGAGGCCCGAAAGCCGGTTCACCAGGTTCAAACCCTGCCTCTGCCTTTAGGTGGAAGCGTGACCTTGGGCTGGTGACTTCTCCGAGCCTCAGTTTCCCCACTCGTGGAATGAGAGCGCTTTCAAGTTAGAAGATTCTCCAAGGCGTGCCTCGCTCCAGCTACCCCTTCTTCCCTGCCCAATTCAGCCTTCTTACTCTTGTACCCGGGCTGGACCCCAACCCCTCCCCAGCCTCCCATCCCAGCGCCCACCTTGGCAGGGAGATGGAGAGTCAGCAAATGTGGGCCGGACGGAGGACCCCGTTTCTCCTCCTCCAATCCCGGGAAGCAGCCCGGGAGAGTGAGTCTCTATAAAGCAGAAATGAGCTGGGGCCCTATCTGGGTTGGGAGTGAGGTGCATCAGTCTCCAATGCCGTTTTAAGTTAGGGGTGTCTTTTTTATCCGTTAGAGTCTCTCCATCTGGCCCAGCATGGAAATAATTGGAGCAAGAAGGCAAGCCAGGTACCAGTCTTACATGGTCACCTCTCCAAGCTCCCTCAGGCTGGCAGCAGCCACCCCCTTAAACCCTTCTAGGGCCCCCTGCCTCCAGAGCCAGGGAGCTGTCCAGATCAGCGGTCCCAATGCCTTCTCACCCATGTACAAACTTTTCTGTGGTTGCAGCATGAAGCCCAACCCCCTGACTTGCCCAGAGCACTGGCCAGCCTGCCCGGTTCCTCCCCTGCCCTGTGCGCTGCAGCCACCCCAGAACTACCCTCAGTTCCCTAACACCAGCAGGCTCTGTCCTCCTTCCCTTTGCCCGTGCCCTGGAATGCTTCTTCCCATCTCCAGATGATCTCTCCCATCCTTTAAGGCCCAGCTCTGATGCCTCTTTCCTGACTCTCCCAGGCAAGGGGGGCCGGACTGTGTTGTTGCCTGTGTGGAGTGTGCTGTAAGAAAGATGAACACCAGCAGGGTCTCCGTAGGCGCCTGCTGCTTTCCTGCGTATTTATTTTGGGATCGGGCTTGAAGTGTGGGTCCTCTGATGTGGGCAGATGTAAAATAAAGGTCCCCTCTCATCCAGTAACAGATTTCTCAGCTCCATGTGAGGCTGTGAGATGGAATGGGGGGGGGGACCACATTCATGGATGTCTAGCAGGCATTGTGACTGATGCCCTCTATGCATCAACTCATTTGATCATCACAGTGAGGTGGATTATTACCCCATTTTACAAAAGAGTACACAACGGCTACGGAGCCATTCAGCACCCTGCCCATTCAGGGCTCACACAGGAATGTGAATCATGAATCCAAGGCTCACTCTTTTTGCGGGGGTGGAAGGTGGGCTGTGTGTGCTCTTTGTCCTCAAGGCACTCACTGGCTGGAGAGACAGACCCTTACCACCATGTGGCCCTTGTCAGAGGCAGGTGGCAGAGTGTGCTCTAGGGGAGGGCAGTAGTGGGCAGTGGGAGACTAGAAGGGAAGGGGGGCTTTTGCTTTGACTGGAAGTTTCAGAAATAATGCAGCACTTGAAAGATAGGATTTTGCCCAGGAGGTCCCAAAAGGAGGCATTCCAGGTGGAGGGGACAGCTTGGGTAAAGGCTTGAAGGTGGGCACAGACAAGCAGGTAGACCATGCTCAGAAGTAAAGAGTAGTCCTGTGGGGTTGGGCAGCCCGGGTTCCTACTCAGGCCAGCCTGGCATTGGGTTATCCTTCAGAACCAGTCCCAGGATTCTGATGCTTTGCCAGAGCCTGGCTGGACCCCATCAGGGCCGGGGAGGAGAAGGGAGAGCTGTGAAGCCTGACAGCCCCACTTCTCCCTCCCTCTGACTCCAACCAGCCACCAGCCAACCAGGGGCAGCTGGAGGTGACCCCAAGTTATAGCCAGCCATTCCCCCAAGTGATCCCCTCCCCAGCCCCCAGGTGCCAATGACTTCCAAAGTTCAGGTTTCTTCCCAGACCACTTCTCTGCCTTCCAGATCCATTCCCCAGACCTCTCAAACTCCCAGAAGGGATTCACTGCCTTCCCCGGAACCCACACTGCTCCTCCAGCTGTTCCAGCTCTGCTCTCAGCAGCCTACATTTTCCATTAAGAACAAGTGCTGTAACTCAGCCTCCATCGGGTCTCATCTGGGGATACCCCACAGCCTCCACAGGGATGCCTCCACAGCCAGAGTTCTGGGCCTGGCCTCCTCATCTCATGCGAACTGAAGGTGTAACTACTTCCTTGCCCACCCCTCCTGTCTGCCCTCTTCAGCCACCCATATGCTTCTACCACAATCCCTTAGTTTTCTCACTCCACCCCCTTTCTTCCTTCCCGCTTCCCTCCTAGCTTCCTTCCTTCCTTTCTCTTTCTTTCAACAGACACAATTGGTATCCCATTGTAAAGCAACTTTTTCTATAAAAAGAATCCACGGACAGAGACTTGCATTGTATTAACCAGTCTCCTTTGCTGTAGGAGACCCTAGGGAGTTGTCCGTAGGACATGAATGCCTGGAGCAGAAATGCAGGATATGAGAGATCTTTCTAGAACATGGGCATGACCCTCTCCTCTCCCTGTAATTCCACTGTGTCTTGGGATAATAGCCTGAGTGGAGTCCAGAGCAGAGCTTACCCTGGCCTGGTCTGGGCTCTGCCAGCCCTCAGCCTCATTCTTATTCCCCTCCTCTTGCACCCCAACTTCCAGGCATACTGAAGGGCTTCTAGCCCTCACCTCTGGCCTTGTTCTCATGGCGCACTCCCCTCCCCTCTGCACCAACCCAGTCTGGCCCATCTTTTTGTCCAGGTGAGGCCTTACCTCTTTAGGAAAGTCTCCCTGGCCCCCTCCCCCAAATCCTTTTTGTGGACACAGAATGGTTTATACCCAGTCACCACTGTCTGTTTATACTCTGTCTTCCTTCCTGTGTGTCCCCTGCCCAGACACACAAGAGGCCCTGGAGGATGTTGTCGAGTGAATGAATGAATGAATGAGTGGTTGTTAAGGCATGCCTCTGAGGAAGGGAAAGAACTCCAGGGATTCTGAAGTCCTGGGTTCAAGTCATGGCTGGGCTGTATACGCTGTAGGCATTAGTAAGCCACTGTCCCCTTCTGGGCCTCAGTGTCCCCACCTCCAAAATGGGAATAGGGGCCAGCCCAGTGGCACAGCGGTTAAGTTCGCACATTCCACTTCAGTGGCCTGGGGTTCGGATCCCAGGTACGGACATGGCACCGCTTGGCAAGCCATGGTGTGGTAGGCATCCCACATCTAAAGTAGATGAAGATGGGCACAGATGTTAGCTCAGGGCCAGTCTTCCTCAGCAAAAAGAGGAAGATTGGCGCAGATATTAGCTCAGGGCCAGTCTTCCTCAAAAAAAAATAAATAATAAAAAATAAAATAAAATGGGAATAACTACTAACCCTGCTGTGCTCATGTCACAGGGCTCTTGTGGGCATCAATTGAGCTGTGTGGTGGTCAGCTGGGCAGTGCTGGGGCCTGAGCTGACAGAGCTGGATGGAGAGACCACTTCAGCTGGGACTGGCTGTGGCTCAGCTCATGACCACTGGCACAGGCAGAGCAGGGATGTGTGAGATGGACAGCAGGGAAGTGGCCTGAACAAAGCAGCCCTTCAGTTGAGTTTTGGAGAGTGGAAAGGATTCAGAGAAGGGGAATGCACTCCAGGTCGGGGAACAGGGTGAATATAGGCTTGGAGGAGGAACTCCAGCCTTAAAGGGCATAACCTCTGAGCCTCCACTGTAAAAGCCCAGCCTGGCCTGTTTTCTGCTGCCCCAGAGTCCTGAAGGCCCACCTCTGCTGGGCTGCGCTGCCTCCTTCTCTCGCTCCTACCCCTCATGACTCTGACTTGAGCTGGGACTCTTGCCTGAAGACCTATCCCTATGAACTGTCAGGAGGCAAGCAGTGACAGGGACATTTGCTCTCAGTGGATTATAAGGAAGGCTTCTTGCAGACCGATGGCTGTAACTCCCTGGGCAGCTGAGTATATGGAGGGGGTGGGGATTTTGTTTGGCTACTTCAGAGTGGGGGCTGACATGGAGCTACAGGCTCTGAAGGGATGCCTTTGAGACATGGGGTAGTGGATGGAGCTGTTGCACAAAAGAGGGAGAGAACCTTGGCAAGCTGTGGCCAATAGGCTTCCTTCCCATTATCTCCTTTGCTCCCCTCACTGCCCCTTTCAGAGAGGCGGTATCCCATTTTACAGATGTAGAAACTGAGACTCAGAAAGGTGAATGACTTGCCTAAGGGTCCAAAGCAAGACAAGAATTTGAATCTGACTACAAAACCTTTTCCTCTGCTATGGTGCTACACTACTCAGAGCCCTAAGAAGCTTTTAAGGCACTTGCCATGTGCATCCCCTGTGAGCTGCCTCCCTGGGATGAGTTCCAGGGAAATAAGTCAACAGAAGAAAAAGCAAAACATCAGTCGATGAGCAGGTTCATGGCAGCTCTATTGGTAATGTTGAAAACCTAGAAATAGCTGTTGCTAAATGTTTAGAAAGAGGAGAAAGGTTAGGTTAAACGGAGCCAGCCAGTGCCTTCAGTGAGATATTCTGCAGCCAGTGAGATGATAATGGAACTGCAATGGAAAGTTTATGTGGAAAAGTCTGTTCACTCATCCCGCCAGCCTGTCTTGAGCACCCACTGTGTGCCAGATACAGGAATACACAGCAGAAGCAGGACCAGGAGTGGTTGGTGTACGATGGTCATGGGTGGACTGCGGCTCTGTTTACGGTCAGTGGGCAGTAGTCAAGAAGCACATAAGCCTGAGTTCCAGCCCAGCCCTCCTGGGCTGCGTGTGTAATGTAAGGCAAGCCATTCAACTGTGCTGAGCCTCAGTTTTCCAATCTATAAAAAGGGGAGAGAGTGCCTGCCCCTCCCCCATAGGCTAGTGATGAGATTAAACAAAATTGGTTATTCAGAGGCCCCACAGAGCAGGCCCATGGTAATCGTGGACTGGTTGTGATGTGGTTCTCAGCCTGGGCTGCACATTACAATCGCTTTGAAAACTGCTGATGGCTGGATCCACCCTCAGAGATTCTGATTTACTTGGTCTGGGGTCTGTTGGTAGTGGTGGGAGGGGGCACAGGGAGTTTAAACAGCTCCTCAGGTGGTTCTGCTCTATAGCAGAGGCCCTCACACTTTAGTAAGCACAGCATCACTGGGAGGGCTTTTAAAAATGCAGATTCCTGAGCCTCACTCCCAGGGTTTCTGATTCAGTAGGTCTGGAGTGGTGCCTGAGAATCTGAATTTCCACTAAGTCCCCAGATGATGCTGATGCTGCTGGTCTGGAACCACGCCTTGAGGGCCATTGATGTAGACAGGTGTAAGTAGTTGTGATAAGGGACCAGGGTCTTGTGAGAAGCTTTTGCATCTCTCTGCCAGTGGAACCCTCAAGTCAGGACTCAGATACTTCATTTCCGACCCAGGGATGGGAGAGAGGAGAGGAGATGGGGAAGAAGGAAGAAGATAGGTCAGGAGAAAAGAGAGCAGAAGCCAAGACCTCTCCCCATTCCGAGTTATGCTGACACCCGCCTCCCCCCCCAACCAGGCTGGTTGGGAGAGCCTTGGCCCTTTCCGCTGAGCACCTTCAGGCCATAGAACCAACCCTGGGGCCAAGGGAAGTCTGTACCCGGAAGGCTCAACTAGGCTACCTTTGCTGCCTACTCCACGTTTCTGGGGTCCACTGAGAAATCAGCCCACACAATCTCTAGTCTGTCTGAGTCTTAGGCCTGCTAGGTGGGGAGTTCTCTGTCCATGCTGGGTAGGGACGGGGGCACTGCTTTCCCAGCCTGAGCCTTTGCTTGCCCCTACAGAGGAGCTATTGCTAAAAGCAAAGCGTAGCCCCGCAAGAGAAGCTCCTATATTTCCAAGAAGGGAAAGGCAGCATGGGGGTCCTTAGTCTAACTCCCAGGAAGCAGCATGTGGCTCAGAAAGACAGACTTGTGGGGCCAAATGGGGCCTGGAAATTCCCACCAACTTTCCCCTCTTCAGCTCTCCTGCAGGTGCCCAGTGGAAACCCTAGATGTATGCATCCTGTGGGCCTCCTTTCTTGGGTCCTCCTCATTGTACAATCCAATTGCCCCAGTGCCCAGCTCCAGGTCTCATCCAGTGCAAGCCTGGCTGTCTGCAAGCCTGGGCTGCAGCCTTTAGCCCCTCATCAGAGGCAGCTCTGGTCAGCATACCACCCTAGGTGGCCCCACGGGCTCTGGGCTCTGCAGATCCTGAGGCGCCTTCTTCCCTCATGCGGAGGAGCCAAACAGCAGGGGATAAGCATAAAGGCCCTACAAGGTTGGGCATTTTACCAAGTGCTGGGTCCTTTTCACTTCCGTACTTCCCACCAAGGCCTGGCATAGTAGCCATCATCACCAAGCAGGCCAAGCTGTGGACAGAGGTGGCAGACTGTGAGTGGCAGGTCATCAAGACAAAGGCCAGACCCCAAGATGAGTTTATAATCTGGATGACCTCAGGACCAAGTGCTGCCCCCACCCTGAGTAATGCCTACCTGGGGGTCCCCAGCAGCTTCTGCCCTTGTCTCTGTCCAGATGCTACCAGTTCCTCCCTGCCTACCTCTTCCTCTCCCGCTTACTTCCCCATGCCTCTGGCCTCTCCACTGCCTTCCTCATGTGACCTCATCTATTCCTGTGGCTTCAGATGCCAGGTAGATGCTGGTGCTTCCCCAGTCTGTGTGCCTGGAACTCACAGTCTCTGAGCACAGGGCTGCGGCCCGTGGCCTCTCAGGACACACACCACACAACTCCACCAGGCACGATTCTCAGGGGCTGCAGTGTGGATGGCGCCCCTGCAGCTGCCCTCTGTGGTGACCCTATCAGTCCTCACTCCTGAGTTTGTCTCCTGAGTTCTCCCAGCCACTTCCCCATGGTATCGCACAGGGTATCCCACTGACCCCACAAATTAATGACATCCACCTCTGAACTCTCCATCTGCCCTCTAAAAGCACTCCCCCAAGCATGCCTCCCAGCCCCCGCATGCCATGCACTCAGTTCCCTGGGTCAGGCTGAAAGCTCCAGGAGACAGGTCCTGGATCCACTAGACTGCTATCCCCAGTGGGCGGAGACAGGAAGGGGTAGTAGGGACTCTTCTGCCCCCTGTCCAGTGCTGCTCCTGTGAGGCTGAGGAAAGAAGAAGCGTGGGACCCATACAACCAACTGTGTGTGTGTTTTCCCTCTACAGGACTGCACCTTCTTCAATAAGAAGGACATCCTCAAGTAAGTGTGGCTTCTTGTTCACTCCTTTGGAGCTGAGACGGGGGCAGGGGTGGGGGCTGGGGACCCCCACCTCATGGGCTGGCTGCACCAGCGTGAGCTGAGGAAGAGCTTCCACCTCCGTAGGAGCCAAGTACAGGCTGCTGTGTGAACTCAAGAACTTCCCACTTGCCCCTGGACCCAGATCCTTCTGCCAGGAATTGAGCATCTGCTTACTGAGTGCCAGGCCCTGTGGTGGGTGATGTCAGACACATTTTCATGTAATTCTCACTGGGACCTTGTAACAGGAGAATCCTTTTATCCTCACTACACAGATGGGGCTTAGCAACTTGGCTAAAGTCATATAGCCAGGGACTGAAGGCCTGGCCTCTGACTCCAGGCCCCTTGCTATTTTGCTGTATCCTGGGGCCTGTCAGACTAAGGGGTCCCTGTCTCTTAGACTAGGGGTCTCTAAGGACCCTCCAGCTCTGGCTTTGATGTCCTCCCACTCCTATGAAGCCCAAAAGTCAGCAGCATGGCCTACAATGCCCCTACCACCTTTGAGCTGTCCACCAGGGTCTTTTCCCTTTCCAGGACATCCCCTTTCTTTGAGGGTGGGGGAGGTGGGCCGAGATAGGAGAGATGAAGGGATTGGCAGCCTCAGAGCACCAGGACCAGACGGTGAGCCGGACTCACAGAATGCCAGGAAACCTGGCCCCACGGGCCTTGCTGGGCCCCCTGCCTGGGCTATCAAGTGGCACTAAAAGCCAGCAAGGTCTCAGGATCACTTTCCCTGGAGGTCGATGGGCATGCTGGGGCTAGAGCCTGTTACAGCTTCCCCGGAGAGCTGTGGTTTGTCATTGCCCTGACCACTCTGCTCAGACAGGCAGTGTCCCTCGCTGGGCCTTTCCTCTCTGCCCAGGCTGCTCTTCCGACCTGCTCCCACTTTTACCAGAGAGGCAGAGTGAAGGGCAAAGCACCCAGGCTTTGGCATCAGCAGATTTGGGCTCTCCTTCCACTGCCCAGCTCTGTAGCCTTGGGCAAGCTTGGAGCCTCTCTGAGCCTCAGTTTCTTCTGTAAACTGGAGATAATGATACCTCCCCTCATAGCATTGCTGAGAGGCAGGAACACCAGGTTGTGGTGTTTGATAAATGAGATTTGGTCTGTAGCTTGAGTGATGTGTGGAATGGGGTCCCGTTTGGACAGGATGCTCCTTAGAACTGTAATAACAGCCATCATCCCTGGCATTTCTGTGGTACCTCTTACCTTTCAAGTTCTTGGCACAAATCCCCACTTAAGCCTCACCATGTTCATCCTCTGTTGCAGGGAACTCCCACCATCCTGAACTCCCACCTTTGTAGATACCAAGCCCAGAATGCTGTCTTCTGAGGCCCACGACCATTGCTCTTTTATTGAGGAAGATTGGCCCTGAACTAACATCGATGCCCATCTTCCTCTATTTTATATGTAGGACACCTGCCACAGCATGGCTTGACAAGTGGTGCATAGGTCCACGCCCGGGATCCAAAACAGTGAACCCCAGGCCACCAAAGCAGAGCCCACGAACTTAACTGCTGTACCACCAGCCCGGCCCCCTGACCATTTCTATTCTGGCAACAGCAGCTCACCCCTAGGTCTTTGCATGCTGTCTCCGCTTCCTGGAGTGCCCTTCTTCATCACCTCTACCCACTGCCTTCCTACACATCCTTCAAGGCCCAACTCCAGAGTCATCTCCCCAACTCCCTGCCACCCCAGCTCTCACAGTTACTCTTTTAGGGAGTTCTGTGGGTTCATGTCTCAGGTGCCCAGCTCCCTCAGACTTGCAGTCAGGCAGGACCCAGGCTCCCTGTGCCTGGCATTGGGCATGGTACCTGTAAGCCACAGTGAGCACTTGAAGAGTGTGGGTAAAGGATGGTAGGGTTGGCCAAGGGGAGAACATTCCAGCTGGGAGTAGCAGGGTCAAGGACACAGGCCTGCTTCACCCCACCCCCACCCTCCAGTGGTCTTACTGAGAGAGCAGGGTTGCCCGTGGGGGAGGAGGGTGGCTCAAAGGCCAGGCCAGGAATTTAGACTCACCATGATATGCCTTTGGGGGTTGTCCCTCGCCCCTTGCAAATGGTGAACTCCTGGCAGATGGGAGCACTGGGGATGGGGTCCTGGCTCCCCACAGCCCTGGCCTGCCCAACTCTGTACCCTTCAGCACCTTAGCCTCTGTAGCTCAACCAGAGCCCAGACCAGGCCTGGGCTCCAGAAAGGGGGAAAGGATCCCTCCTGGCAACTGGATGCCCCTCCTGAGTCCCCTGCTGCCTGCTCTGTCACTGGTTCATTCAGGCTCCACCTCTGTGTCTGCACTCATTGGGGACCCAAGGGACCAGAGCCAGTACTTTTTCTGGGAAGTAGTCATGTGGGTAGGGGGATGGGATAAAGCCCCCCTGGGAGCAGGAGTCCTGGGATCTGGTCCCCACCGTGTGTGGCACCTGCTGTGTCTCAGTTGCCACATTAGCATGGGGATAACAGTGCTCCCTGGAGCTGTTTTCTCACAGGCCCCTGTGGCTGGGCGGGCCAGGGTGACAGTGTCATTCCACAAAATGCAGGGCTGCTTGGAGTTTTGTTGCCGACCCATCTGCCCTCAAGAAGGGTGGTGAGACCAGGCAGCGCTTGGGATTACTTGTTCCTGGAGGGACCGGGCATGGCTACGATAGCTCAATTCCGGTTTTAGCCCCTTCACTTTTCTCCAACCTCCTCTCTGGGCCCCAGCAAAGACTGACCACCTCTGCCAGGCTAGCCCTCTCTACTATCCACGTCTCAGGTCCAGGTGGGACAACAGAGCCCTAGCTCCCAGAGAGGGCAAGGAGCAAGGAACTCCCCAGCAATACATAGCAGGTCAGTGGCAGAGCCAGGCCCCAGACCCAGGGCCTTCCTCCCAAGGGCCTTTCAGTGCTGCTTCCCCCACCCCCACCCCCTGTTTGGTTTCTTGGTGAGCTGCATCCTGAGTACGACCAGATGGTGAGGAGGAAATATGAGCAGTAGGTGCTTCTTTGCAGCATGGGGCCCAGCGGTCTGGCTGCCTTGGGTCAGTGATACCCAGTCACAGATAACCCTTGGGGAAGTTCTCTCCCTCCGCCCCTCCTCTGCCCTCCCCCACAGGTGGATCCAGTTGCTCCCTTGAGCACAGCTCTTCCATCCCCACGCTGAGCCTGAGTGGGCAGCACCCCCATTTGGCCACCTTTCTTCCTGTAGGTAAGAGCTTAGTACTCTGACTCCTGCTTGCCCCTCCTTATTCCTCAATAAATGGGACACGAGTCCTTGTCCCCTCAGTACAGAGGCCCACACAGCTAGCAGCCCAGGGTATTTGCCTGTTTGTCTATTTTATTTTCTCAACCTTTTAAAAACTTTGTATAATCAACTTTAATTTTCTATTCCACATGTAATACATGATGACTGTAGAAAAATTAGAAAATAAAGCCAGTCAAGAGAGGACCAGGGGCTGGCCTGGTGGCGCGGCAGTTAAGTGCGCACGTTTCGCTGTGGCAGCCTGGGGTTCAATGGTTCGGATCCCGGGGGCGGACATGGCACAGCTTGGCAAGCCATGCTGTGGTAGGCGTCCCACATATAAAATAGAGGAAGCTGGGCACGGATGCTAGCTCAGGGCCAGTCTTCCTCATCAAAAAGAGGAGGATCAGTGGCAGATGGTTAGCTCAAGGCTAACCTTCTGCAAAAAAATAAAAATACATTTTAAAAAAGAGGACAAAAAATTACCTATGATCTTACAACTCAGAAATAACAACTGTTAACCTTTTGGTGTTTTTAACCTTTTAGTGTGTATTGTGCCAGTATTTTTCTTTTGTGTGTTTATCAAAAAGTTGGGTCATGTTGTTTTGTAATTAGCTTAAAGTTGTTTTTCTTTAGGCAAATTGTAAACATAGCTAAAAATAAAAATGATCCCACCACCTGAATTCATTTAGTGGGTCGTTTTAGTTACAACGTTTCGCCATTATAATGAGCACTGTGGTTACTATCCTTGTGATAGCATGATGTGCACCTACACATCTGAGATTACTTCCTCAGGGTAAATTTCTAACAGAGATTTCTGGATCAAGAGGTATGGACAGGGCCGGCCCGGTGGTACAGCGGTTAAGTGCGCACGTTCCCCTTCGGTGGCCTGGGGTTCACCGGTTCAGATCCTGGGTGTGGACATGGCACCGCTTGGCAGGCCGTGCCATGGTAGGCGTCCCACATATAAAGTAGAGGAAGATGGGCACAGATGTTAGCTCAGGGCCAGTCTTCCTCAGCAAAAAGAGGAGGATTGGCAGCAGATGTTAGCTCAGGGCTAATCTTCCTCAAAAAAAAAAAGGTATGGACAGTGTAAGACTTTTGGGTTTTATGGCTAGATTGCTCTCCAGAGGTGTTGAGCCAGTCTAGACCACCAGCAGCCGGTATGAGTTCCTGTTTCTCTACTTCCACAATCACACTGGCTGCTATATCTTTTTTGTCTTCTGTCCCCAAATCATTTATTGAGTATCTCAAGAGTCTCAAAACTCAGCTGTGTGTAGAAGCCAACATATACTGTAAATAAATGCAGCCATCCAGTCCTTTGGGAAAGCATTAGGACTGGGATCTGCGGAAATAGCTCCTGAGCCCCACCTGGTTGTTGCCTGGGGGAGTCCAGGCCCAGCGTGATCAGGGAATCCAGGGTTTTCATGTAAAATCTTTTTTTTAAATATTGTATCTTATTTATCTATTTTTTTAAAGATTTTATTTTTCCTTTTTCTCCCCAAAGCCCCTCGGTACCTAGTTGTGTATTTTGGTTGTGGGTCCTTCTAGTTGTGGCATGTGGGATGCCGCCTCAGCATGGCTTGATGAGCGGTGCCATGTCCGCGCCCAGGATCTGAACCAGCAAAACCCTGGGCCACCAAAGAGGAGCACATGAACTTAATCACTCGGCCACGGGGCTGGCCCCTTATTTTTTATTTTTCCTTCTTCTCCCCAAAGCCCCCAGTACGTAGTTGTATATTCTAGTTGTGGGTGCTTCTAGATGTGGCATGTGGGACACTGCCTCAGCATGGCCTGATGAGCGGTGCCACGTCTGCGCCCAGGATCCGAACTGGCGAAACCCTGGGCCACCGAAGCGGAGCATGTGAACTTAACCACTCGGCCACGGGGCCAGCCCCTCATGTAAAATCTTTTAATTTGTAAGTGTTGGCAACTACATTTTAAATTATTATTTTAACTTAATTATTTTTACATGAAAGCTAGGCAGGAATATGGATCACCAACCAGCCTGTGACTTCCAGAAGAATCCATCTTCTCCCCATTGATTTCAAGTCCTGTTTATCATGGACTAATCCTCATTTATAGTCGGGTCTGCCTCTTTTACCAATCTGCCTTGTCTATGCCAATGTCTAGTCCATACGATTTTACTTATTATAACTTTAAACTATGTTTCAACATCTGATGGGGCCAGTGTTTCTCCAACTGCTCTTTTTTCAGGATTTTTCTCCCTACTCTCCTCATTTATTCTTCCAGACAGACTTTTGAATCAGGCTGGCAAGTTCTCAAATAAATCCTTTGCAGATTTCAATTAGGATTGTATTCATTTTACAGGAAAATTAAGAGCAGATTGTCATTATTACAGTGTTAAGCTTTTCCAGTCAGGATATAGAGTTAGTTATCTATAGAACACGTAGGGAGTTATCTGACTCCCTAAATATTTTATATCCTTTGGTAAAGTTTCATGGTTCTCTTTGTACACGTTTCATATTTATTTTATACTTAGTTGTTTTGGTTTCTTTTTTTGTATTGTGAATTAGATCTGTTTTAGATATCATATTTTTGAATAGGCTAATGCTAATATATAGAAAAACTATTGTGTAGAAAAGCTACTGAGTTTTTTCTCATTCAAATTGTTTGTTTGTTTTTCCCCCAAAGATTGGCACCTGGGCTAACATCTGTTGCCAATCTTCTTTTTTTTAATTCTTTTCTTCTTCTCCCTGAAGCGCCCCCAGTACATAGTTGTATATTCTAGTTGTAGGTCCTTCTGGTTGTGCTATGTGGGACGCCACCTCTGCATGGTCTGATGAGCGGTGCCATGTCCATGCCCAGGATCTGAACCAGTGAAACCCTGGGCCACCCAAGTGGAGCGCGTGAACTAAACCACTCGGCCGCAGGGCCGGCTCCTAGATTTTATTTTTTTATTTTTTTTTTAAAGATTTTTATTTTTCCTTTTTCTCCCTAAAGCCCCTCGGTACATAGTTGTATATTTCAGTTGTGGGTCCTTCTAGTTGTGGCATGTGGGACACCGCCTCAGCATGGCCTGATGAACGGTGTCATGTCTCCGCCCAGGAACTGGCGAAACTCAGGGCGGCCAAAGCCAAGCACGCGAACTTAACCACTTGGCCACGGGGCCGGCCCCCAAATAGTTTTTAAACTGATTATTTTTGGTTTTCCAGCAAATAATAGTTTGCCTCCTCTTTTCTAATATTTCAATATACTATTTGACTTCCCTGACTGATTACACTCGCTAGCACTCCTGGGGGAGATGTCATGTCAGGTTGTGATGGTAGGCATCCCCCTTTGTGGGAATGCCTCTAGTATTTCATGATTTAAGTGTGATTTTAGGTGTTGATTTGAGATAGTATCTTTCTGTTTCTGTTTTACTAAAGATTTTGTTTTTTAATTGACAAAAGTAATACATATTTTAAAAATGCTTTTATTTTTATGTTTATTAATAAATACTTTAAAAACTAACAATTCAGAAGTAGGTAAAAAAGTGAAAGTTGGCCTCCTTATCACTCCTGTCCACTCCCACCTCACAGGGACCATCAGTGTAAACATGTGGTGTATACTTCTCAGCTGTTTTTCTGTGTCCATACAACCATCTAGTCATAAATGCAACCATCAAGTTGATCAAAATATTCTTTTGCCTGTTAATATGATTTATTGTCACAGATTTCCAAACATTGATCCATCCTTGCATTCCTGGAATAAATCCTACTCGGTCCTAGTGTATTACTCTTTCGATGCTGTTGGATTTGATTTATCAATATGTTATTTTATAAGATTTTTGCATCTGTATGTGTAAATGCCATTGGTCCATTTTGGATGCTACCTGTTGGGTGTTGGCAGCTGGGTTCTTCTTGCTAACTTTCCAAAATAAAGTAGGAGGTTTTTGCTTTTTTGCCCCATGCTCTGAAACAGGTCAAGTAGCATAGGTATAATTTCTGCTCCTGGATCTTATGATGGGACTAATATGTAAATTGTCTTGAATTCAGTTGTGCCCTTTGTTGGGAGGAAAGGTAACAGGGATGCAGTTCTTTAGCTGTTTTTGGAGTTTCTCCCACAGATTCAGCTTTCCAAATTCTCCTGGAGTTTTCCTAAAAAAAAATTCCCACATCACCTTAGTCATAGAGTCAGAACAGATCTGTGTCCCAGGGCAGAAGTTGGCCTTCCCAACCCAGAAGACAGTCCCTCAACCCTGCCGGCCTCACAGCCCCTCTCCCAAGTCCCCCACTTGCAGGGAGCCCCTGACATGCAGGCAGCATAGTGATAGCTACCAGTTAAGGGTCAGGTGGTTTTACTTATGTCATGCTATTTAATCCTTACAAGTGTGAGGGTGGTAGGACAATCCCTATTTTACTGAGAGGGAAATTTATTCACGGATGGGTTAGCCCACTAGCTAGTGAGAAATGTAGGCAGGGCTCCAATCCCAGTCTGACTTCAAGCTCCTGCTGCAGCCACCCCACATAACTTTGGCAGTGTAAGGCAACCCCCAGAATCACCCCAACATCATATCCCTTTTTTTTTTTTTGAGGGAGATTAGCCCTGAGCTAACATCTGCTGCCAATCCTCTTTTTTTTTGCTGAGGAAGACTGGCCCTGAGCTAACATCCATGCCCATCTTCCTCTACTTTATACATGGGATGCCTACCACAGCATGGCTTGCTAAGCAGTGCCATGTCTGCACCTGGGATCCGAACCAGTGAACCCTGGGTCACCGAAGCAAATGTGCACACTTAACTGCTGCACCACTCGGCCAGCCCCATCAACATCATATCCTAACATGTCAAGTTCAAGTGGGAAATGTAACCGTTAGAAATTCAACAGGTCTGTCCAAAGTACATGAAACCAGATGCATAAATTGTGATTTGTAAGTCCTGGTTCCATGTTAGGGGACAGTGTAAAAAAGGGCAAATTTTTCCTCAATGCAAAAAGTAAGAGCAAAGAAAGTTGTCGAATGCCCCCTGTGGAGAGTCCCAGTCCCTGTCATTCAGCTATCTGCTGACCCTCTCCCACCCAAAGAACCAGGTTTGGGGTTTTTTCCTTTCAGCTTTGTGTTTCCAAGCCGCGGAGCTTCCTTGTGATTTCAGGCCCTTTTATGGGAAGGCGTGGCTGGGAAAGTGGGCTCACGGCATTCTGCTTTGTGTTTGCCTTGCACATGCTCTGAACCAGGTGCTGGCTGATGTGCTAGCTAGGGTGGCCTGGCTTGTAGGGAGGAGCCAAGTGGTTGGAGTCCAGAGGGCCTGGTCCGCCACTCGTTGGCTTTGTAAACCAGGCAGGCACTTAACCCTATGAGCCTCAGTTTCCTCACCTGAAAAAGGGAGAGACTGATATCTACCTCTCAGGGTGTTTTGGGGATTAAATTGAGTAAAGTAATCCACACGAGATTAACCCAAAGCCTGGCACAGACTTGGCACTTACTAAATGGTGGCTGATGTTATCTACGTGAATGGGCAAGTAGTTAAATGCTCTCTTGGAGAGGACTGGGCAGCAGGGCGACAAGAATTGGGTGGAACTGATGGGAGATTGGGTGGCTGTGCTGAAGGACCTGCTAATGGTGAGCCTAGAAGTGCGTCATTGAGTAAGGCCACTTAGAAGAAAGCCAGGGTTGATCTGGCTTTGGGGTAGCAGGGCTGGCAGGGCCCCAGGAGATATGAGGTCACACCTTGGTCCAATCCCCAACTGCCCTGGGCCTCACCTTGGGCAGGTTACCTACCACAGCCCCCAGTCAATGCCCCTTACACTTGTCCCCCCATCTGGCAGCACTTCACAGACACAATTTCATTTGAACCTAATTTGTACCTGTCTGGAAGTGGGAGTGGGGGGCTATTCTCTGGGATGTTAGGGACATGGACAAAGTGACACAGGGCAGAAGAGGACTGACTAATGGGGGAGGAGTTTCCAATTGAGATGGTGTCAGGATGCCTCACACCCTTGAGGATCTGCACAGCATGTGGGGAGGCAGATGGGCTGACAAGCAGGGCAGGAGGATGGGAGGGAACTGGGGACCTGACCTGTCAGTGAGGAGGGCCAGGCCTCCTAGAGGAGGACAGTGGGCTTGGTCCCGATGGCTCCCAGCTGGGGAGAGGTTGTGAGTGGCCCATTCACAGAGGCTTCCTGAAGATGTCAGGGCTGCTGGGAGCTCTTCCAGAGACCCACCCCTTGGGGCCTAGCTTGGGGACTGGGGGCAGCACCTCGGCCAGAGCTTCGACAGCTTCAGGAGTCGGGGGTGGCAGGAGCAGCATGGGGTGGGGGAGGGGTTAAGACTTTCTGCTCTGGATTTCCAGTCCTGGGTTCCAGCCGGATTCCTGATACTTCCTAGTTATATGGTCTTGGACAATAGTCACTCTTAACCTCTTCAGGGCCTCAGTTTGCCCAGCTGTAAACTGGGGTCACAGTGCATCTGTCTGCACAGTCGTGGGAGGGAGAATTAAACAAGGTGATGTACCTGGCACATGGCAGACCTTAAGAGAGCCCAAAGAGGGAAAAATAAAAATATCTTGTTTCAGGCCCCTGGGGGTGGGGGATGAGGGTTGGGCATAGTGGTGGGTGTGGGGTATGTGGTGGAAACAGGGCCAGGACACAATCTGGTTATCAGCACAGGGGTCTGGGCAGAACCTGCTTCCTTCCCAAACCCCACACCCTGTGGGCAGAGCAGTTGGCCTCCCCTTGACCCCTCACTTGGCCCCAGGCCAACATGGGTCTCCGGTGCGGAAGGCCAGGGTACAGGCAGATGGTATTGGGCTATCAGGAGCTTGGGGGTTGCACCCCCTCCAGCACTTTCCTCTGCTTCCCTTGCAGGCTCCATGCACGGTTCTATGAGCTGGCCCCTAACCTCGTCCCGATGGACTACAGAAAGAGCCCCATTGTCCACGTGCCCATGAGCCTCATCATCCAGATGCCGGAGCTCCGGGTATGTGAGAGGCCACTACTACTGGGCAGAGCAGGAGAAGCATCTAGAGAAGGCCAGGCAGGTGGAGACGGGGAATCTGCCCCTCTGGATGGGGCAGGGCAGCAGAGGCATCCAGAGCTGGGTTGACCCCCAGCTCTACCCTTTGTAGCTATGTGTCCCTAAGTGGATCGCTGAACCTCTCTGTGCCTCAATTTCCTCATCTACACCGTGTAAATAAATGTGCTGTGTGGGGGGCCCCTTCAGAGTGCAGTATCGGTGCTGCCCTACACTCTGCAGAGCTGTTGGCACAGCTCACTTGCTCACTCCTTTGGTAAATGTCCAGTCTGCTGTCTTTGCAGACCTTGTATCTGCTTTTTTAGATAAATTTTCTGTCTCCACCTTGTCTGGCTATGGCATCTCACAGCACAGCCATCCATAGCATCATTCTCAGACTTTAATGTGCCCAGGAATCATCTAGGGATATTGCCAAAACGCCCATTCAGTTTCAGTAGGTCTGGGGTGGGGCCCAGGATTCTGTTTTTCTAACAAGCTCCAGGTGAGGCTGATGCTGCTGGTCCTCAGCCCAAGGATATATTTGACATAAAAGTCTCATTTCATGAGTTTCTTATCCATAATGTACATACAGTGCACTCCCAGCAGTAAGAAGGCATTTGGGGCATAACTCTACATGGCTGTGGTATTTTGCAAATAGCCCCTCGCCAGGCCTGGGATGTGTGACTCTGGGGTCAGGGTACCGCATGGCATCCACTTGGGCCCTGTGCCTTTGTTGTGACCTCAGTCCTGAGGGACAATGAGCCGCAAGCTCAGCCCTGGACAAGTGCCCAGTCTGCCTAGAGAGGGACTTGAGAGCAGGCTGAGGGTCATTGGAGAGAGTGAGGCACTTGGGTAGGAACCACATGGTCCATCCCTGAGCCACCTGGGCTGGGCACAGAGTCGGGGTAGCCAAGTGCTGGCCCACCTCGGGTGGAGGACTCCTGGAGAGGCGAGCCCAAGTGATCTGGGATCAGAAGAGGGAGTCGATGGAGGCTCCCCAGAGGAGGCAGCCTCTGGGCCGGTCTAGGAGAATTCGTAGGAGCTGGGTGATTGCTGGCCTGGGGTCAGACTGGCCCTCTGACTCTTGTCCCAGTCCAGTTATCTGGCCATTTGGGGCCCGACTTCTGCCTCCCACTATCCTGGCCTGACATGGCCTGAGCTAAGGGCTGCCCATACTTGGGGCTATTGTCCCCACATGAGCTAATGCCTCCAGTGAGCACACTTTGCCTCTGCTAAGCTCTCTGTGCTCATCTTAATGATGCAACAAGATGTAACGTAACGCCGAGCTCTTACAAGTGCCAGGCCTCATACCAACACCTTACATACTTTAACATAGTCAACCCTTTCACAGCCCAAGTAAGTAGGTGCTATTATTATTCCCATTTTACTTATGGTGAAACTGAGGCTCAGAAGGATTAGGTCGCTCATCCAAGGTCACATAGGCTCTAAGTTCTCTGGCTCTGGAGTCCGTCCACTTCACCTCCACCCACGTTGGTTGCTGCGGTTGTTTTCCTCAGGAGAATCCCTTCAAGGAAAGGATCGTGGAGGCTTTTTCCGAGGACGGCGAGGGAAACCTCACCTTCAATGACTTTGTGGACATGTTTTCTGTGCTCTGTGAGTCGGCTCCCCGCGAGCTCAAGGCAAACTACGCCTTCAAGATCTATGGTAACAAGGGGCTGGGGGAGGGGCCATGATGCTGCGAGTGGTGGCATTCAGGTCCCTTGGGCCATCCAGTACTGCTTGCTCCTGCCCCGGGGATGCTGGGGACACCAAGAACACTCTGAAGGGTGCCTGTCCAATGGGTGGGCCAGTGGTGACAAAGAGTGCTTGAGAGACATCTGTGAGATCCTCAGAGCAGAGGAGAGAGGAACCCGCCCCCTTGGGTGGGTGGTAAATGTGAGGAGAACTCACAGGTGGTGACATTTCTGCAGGGCCTGGGGGACAAGAGATTTACTGACAGGAGAAGTTGGTGTGAGCGTACCTGGTAGAGCGAGCAGCCTGTGAAGACTCAGGGAAGCAGGAAAGTGCAGGGTTTGATGAGGAGATGGGGAGAGGAATGTGGTGGGACGAGGGGCGGTGTGAGTCAGGAGAGGTCATTGCAACTGGGCTGTGGGGAGCCAACCAAGGAGTTTGGACTTGGTGCCCAGGGCACCAGGGCCACTGCAGGGTTTCAGGTGTGGCAGGGCAGTTCTATGTTCTAGAAAGATCACTTGGCATCCTGGTGGTGTGAATGGGAGGAGCTAGACTGAGGCCAGGAAGTAGAAAGGAGGCCTCTGCTGGATGGTGAAGTTCCCAGAGGCCCCCCATGCTGCCAGTGGTGGGGCTACCTCATTTCACCCTAGACCAGCCCTCGGTCCTGCTGTCCCACTGTCCACCAGAGGGCACCAGGTACCCATGAAACCCATGCCCATGGTTCTACAGCGCTAAGAGAAAACTTCTCATCACATAGCTTACCCGTTGTGTTGGCCTCCAGACTGGTGTCACATCCTTACATACTCCTCAGATGGAAACACCAAGGCCCAGGGAGGGGCTGGGACGTGTCCTGAACCAGAGGAGACACAGACAAACCTCCTGTCCTCACCTTTGATCAACCAGTGGATACCAAGGCAACAGACCTATTAGGAGCTGTTTTTTCATGTTTATTTCAGAGGATTTTGGTCTGTGTATCCACATTGTGTTTGCATATCAGAAACATAGAACCCACATTGTCTAGCTTCCACAAAGCATGCCTGCTTTGGCTCACATAAAAAACTTCTTGAGGGCCAGCCCGGTGGCACAGCTGTTAAGTTCGCATGTTCCACTTCAGTGGCCCAGGGTTTGCTGGTTCAAATCCCTGGTGTGGACATGACACTGCTTGGCAAGCCATGCTGTGGTAGGCGTCCCACATATAAAGTAGAGGAAGATGAGGACAGATGTTAGCTCAGGGCTAATCTTTCTCAAAAAAAAAAAAAAAGGCTTCTTGAATTCTACCCGTCATCCATCTAGTCTTGGACCTCATGGCATTCCCTCCTGGGAAGGGCTCTTGTCACAGAGATGGGGAGGTACAGAATGCGGCATGGGGACATGTAAACATGTAAAGAGAGAACCAAGGCTCCCTTGCTGTCCTGGGCTGTGGGGTGCAGGGGAACAGGCAGCTGGGCACTTGGGGAGACTTGGGGTCTGATCTCTAGCAAGAATCATCCCCTTCCTGGGCCTCAGTCTTCCCATATAAAATGGGCACAGGAATCTCCATCTCGGCAACCCTACAAGAATCCAGTCAGCCAGCTATTCAGCTAGCAGATCTTTCCAGAGAGCGTACTAGGTACCACTGCAAGGCAGAGATGCATCCCGCCTCGTGTCTGCCCAGGGGGTTCACAGGCCAGTGTTGAGATGGGCAGTGCAGGGGACCTGAACTTGGGCTCTGGGATCCAACACTGACCAGGGATGTGACCTCTTGTCCTTTCTAAGCCACTGTTTCTTCATCTGTATAGTAGGTATTCTAATTGTACCTACCAAATAGGCTGGTTTTGAAAATTAAACAAGACAGAGAATGCATTGCTCGTATTAGCGGTTATGCTCTTCATCACTGCTACTGTTAGTATCAGGCTTTGAGCAGTGAGCCAGGACAGCTCAGTGCAGGGAGCCCTTATGTCTAGAAAGCTCCCACCACCAGGAGGTGAGGTTTGAGCCCAAACTTGAAGGGTAAATAGGCCCTCTGGGCGGAAGAAACGTCATGTGTGAAGATCTGATAGGTTGGAAAATGGTCAGAAGGGTGTTGAGTTCACTGATGGGCTGTGCGGGCCTCAGTGCTCTGAGCATTTTGCTGAGCTTTGGGGCAGTGCTAGTGACTTCTGCTAACTAGAATCAAACTGTGTTCCCTGCTCTGCATGTACAAAGGCCAGCCATGAGGCCTCTCTCTACAGGCCTGAGTCTCCTGACCCGCGTGTCTGGCTGGGGGCCTGCTGGAGGCTCCGTGATGCTGTGTAGCAAATGCAGCTGTAAGCCCAGTCAGAGTCCCGGCTCTACCTCTGAGCAGCCCTCTGACCTTGATTCAGTCTCTTGGCCCTTCTGGGCCTTGGTTTCCTTAGCTCTAGAGGGAACACAGCTTCCACTGTGGAGCACGGCTGGGGGGCCATTTGGCCTGGGCCCAAAGTTCCCAGGAGGCCTCAGATTTGGACTTTTGAAGTGTCTCAGGCCAAGGTTGTGCATGTAGTCACTATGGGGGTGTGAAGAGGCTGTGTATGTGGATTCGTTGAATGCAGTATTTAAGATGTGCCTTGTGGGTGAGTCCCTTTGGTCCCTGTTGGCTGGGGACAAGAATCCAGCGTCCCCAGAGTGTGCAAGCAGAGGCTGATGGAGGTGTCTGGTGTGACCAGCTCGGAGGAGAGGTGATGCAGGGTGGGAGCCAGGTCTGGCCTGAGTGTCTCTACCCCTCGCCCCACAGACTTCAACACCGACAATTTTATCTGCAAGGAGGACCTGGAACGGACACTGGCCCGGCTCACGAAGTCAGAGCTGGACGAGGACGAGGTGGTGCTTGTATGCGATAAGGTCATCGAGGAGGCCGATCTGGATGGCGATGGCAAGCTGGGCTTTGCTGACTTTGAGGATATGATCGCCAAGGCTCCTGACTTCCTCAGGTGCCCCCCCTGAGGGGCTGGCTTGGGCAGGGCAGGTTGAATGCAGGGGCCACAGCCAGGAAGCCTGGCCTTCTGGGACCCCCATGGGGGCTGAGGCCCTGTCATTGCTCAGGAGAGTAGTGGTACCTGGCAGGCCTTGTGTGGGCCAGGAGGCAGGAGGTCCAGCTTCTCTAGGTCCAGCTTCCCTCAGTGTGTGACTCGGAAGTCCCCTGACCCCTGCAGAGCTGGACTCTCTGGTGAAGAATACAGATTCGGGGCCCCTTTGATTATGTTGGGGGCTGGAATCACTGGGGACAGCTCGGCCTCCATGCCTTCCTTTCCTCAGTGTTGATTAATTGTGTCCTCTGCATCCTCCCTAATAAACTGTCCAGGGTTGGGCACGGGGCCTGCTTGGCTCTTTGCTGAGGAGCCTTATCCACCTGCCCAGAGCCTCTCACTCTCTCTTGCTCTCCCTCTCTTTCCAGCACTTTCCACATCCGGATCTGAGGACAGTGCAGGTCGCAAGGGCCCAGAAGCCCACCATCCAGCTCTGCTCTCTCCACGAGTGTGACCTCCAAGCTCCCCAGGAAAGGAGCTGTGGCCTCCGGGGTTTACACCCACGAACATTTCCTGGGCCCTTCAGCAAAAAATCCTTAACCAGGGAAGGGAGGATGTGAGGAGTAGGGCCCTTCCCATGTCTCCTGTGGTCTGGCCCCAGGACCCATGGCCCCTCCTCAGGCCCTCACTCTGTCCCCCCGACCTCCCCTACATCCTGGTCCTCTCCCCATCAGAAATGGCCACACTGAGAGGGGAAGGCAAAACACCTAACAGGGCAGGGGGTACTGACTTGTCTAAGTGCCAGGCAGACATGCCAGTCCCCCAGGGCAAAGAGGGAAACAAAAAAAAAGAGAGGACAAGGTTTTAACAAGCTATGCAATCTCTCCAAAACACACAGCTGCCCTCTGCCCCCACCTGTCTTATGCCCCCCCCCCGCCTTCCCAAAGTGAAGCTGTGTGAATGGTGGGTCCAAGGGCTCTGTCCCTGTCTCTGTCTGGTTCCTGAGTACCACCCCATTCACCCTCCCCAGTGGTGTGGAGTCATCACTGGTGTGCGCTGTCCATGGGTTTGTGAACTTCTGGTAGTAAAATACTTTCATGTCCCCGTGGTCTCTGTGTCTGCCAGTGTTAGGAAATGTTCAATGGTCCCTTTTCTCCTGGTCCTTGAAATCCTCTCAGGGTTGACCACTGCATTCCTAACTTTTATTTCAATGCTTGTGTCTTTGGGAGGAAGACACATCTGTGCCCCAAATCTTTGACTGAGCCCCACGAAGGACGGATGGATGTTGGAAGAGAACTGTTTCCATTTCCCTCATAACAATAGGAATCGTGGTGAACATGTGTGGAGTGCTCACCGTGGGTCAGGCCCAGGGCTAGTTACTTTACCCTGCATCCTCACAACCCCCCTGGGAGGTAGGGACTCTTACAGCCCCATTTGTCAGAGGGAGAACCAGCCGAGCTAAGAGGCTGCCAAGGGTAGGTTTTCCCCAGCAATGTGAACTGAGCCACCTGCCCAGGGATGCAGGCAGGGAGGAGCAGGGGCCTGTGATGTTCTATCTGGGGATGGTCAGTTCTGTTTTCCACCTCGTATGCCCGGGGGCAGTGGGGAGGGAGCAGCAGGCCAGTTGCTCACCTTTATGGAGGTGGAGACACATGGGTAAGGGAGGAAGCAGATCCCGAGGGAAGGGGATGCAGGAAGAGCCAGCCTGACCTGCGGGAATGGCTGTAGTGAGTGGGCTCTGAGTGCCCATGTCCAGAGCTGGTGCCTGGGTGAGGCCCTAGGGGCTCCTTGAAGGGCAGGGCCACCAGGTTGGGTCTGGGTCTCATGGGAGGGGCCTGAAAGCCACCCCTCAAGGCCAACACTGGCTAGAGGCAGAGGGCAGATGAGAGTGACCTGGTCATATAAAGATGGCCGGCAGGGGGCCACTGGGTGCTTCCAAAACCACCCAGGCTGACCCCAGGCAGCGAGCCAGGCTTGGACCTACCTTAAGGGGCATCTGCACAGCCTCTGACTATATAAACTCAATCAGGTTGCTGCTGTTCTCTGGGCTTCAGTTTCCCCATCTGCACACGAAGGGGTCAGACTAGGGTCTGCCTGGCTTGCATGGTGAGGCTGGGATGTAAGCAGTGGGCAGAGAGTGGCTCAGGGGGTAGTCCCTGGGAGCCTGGCCACTCCAGCATCAGAACCATCACCCCTGAGGCTCGGGCTTTGCTGCCACTTGCCTGGCTTCTTGCCCTAAACCCATGGGGCAGGAGTAGGGATGTAGCTCCTGGCCCTCTCCTCTTTGTGCTGATAGGGCCATGAGAAAAGGAACTGGTTTGACCTCAAGAGCAACTGCATGATGTCACTCAGCCAGTTAGGAAAAGACCTGCCCTAGCACAGGGCCTGCCACATGCTCAGTAAGTGTTCCGTGGGGGGAGGCAGGCTCAGCTGAACCAGGCCTCAGCAGGTTCATCTCGGAAACAGGGTTGCTGAGCCCTGCCTTTGGCCAATCCTCTCTCCTCTCGGGCATTGATTTCCTCCTCTGGATGGGTGGGAGGCTCTTGGCAAGCAGGACATAGCCCAGAGCTATAGGCAGCTGGAAGGTCTCTTCCCACCGCATCTCCAAGCAGGCACCTAGCTTCTGTCTCTGAGCCTGGTTCCACAGCAGGCTGGTTGGATCTGAGGGTCCAAGGTTGCCTTCTGGTGGGCTGAGGGCTTCCCAATCACCCCTGGCGTAGCCGGAGTCCTGGGAAACCCACTGGTGGGCTGCTGGAAACCAGACCCTCCTCAAGATTTGTGCTTCTTGTCCGTGAAGAAGAGCCTCCGGAGCTTGTCAGGCTGCAAGGAGGGAGAAGAGGCTGGAGCCTGGGGTCCCTGGACAGGAAAGGGGAGACCCAGCCTCAGAGGGTCCATCGGCATTGACCGGGGTCTGGTGTTCAAGCCCGGAAAAAGGCCAGGTTGGAACACCGATGGTTGCTCCACAAGCCTCTCACAGTGCTGGAAATTCCACCTCCAGCCTCTGGTATTTGATGAAGGATTTGCCCTCTTCTGCTTAAGCAGACTAAGGGAGGAAGGGGTCTGGAAAGGGGGTGGAGAAGAAAGGCCATTTCCCACGTGCCCTCATTGGAGTTCCCTGGGGCCCCCAACCCCCAGCACTCTCTGCCCTAGCCAGTATCCTGGGTAGAATGCAGATGGGTTGTGCATGATGCCACCAGGGACCAGAGAGGACATGGGACTTTTCAGGCAGGGGAAGAGCAGACATGGGACATGGCTTCTGTGTTTCTTAGAAGGACTGTCCCCCAGGCAGAATCTCTGGTCCCAGGAGAGTCGGGGTGGAGTGAGCTCTCTGTCCCAGGGTGTGTGGGCACAGCTCTGCCCCAAGGGAAGAGATGGCAGAGCTTCCTGTGAAGGCCTTTCAGCTGGGAGCTGAGGGTTTCACTATTGAGGCCAGGAGAGGAGGTCTGCTCATGCCGGAGATCTGAGGCTGTCCCCACAGGGAGTGGACTGTCCTGGCTCATCAGCTCCAGATAAGGTTGGAGGACGCCAGGGCTGAGGGCTCAAGAGGGTTTCTTGTGCCTCCCTGGGAAGCCCTGAATACCTCCCTCTGCCCTCCTGATCCCTGCATCCCCTTTCCTCCTTTCTCATCAGAAACCCTCAGGAACAACAGCTCTGTTCACCAAGAGCCATCTCTGGGCTGTGTCCTGAGCATGTGAGGATGTCCAGCATTATCCTCTGGGCAGCCACCCCTGGACACAGCCAGAGGACCAGTCCATTTTACAGATGAGGAAATGGAGGTCCTGGGTAGGGTTGCTAAATAAGAATACATGATGCCCAGTTAAATTTGAATTTCAGATAAACAAGGAATAATTGCAGTATTTAGGACATACTTGTGCTAAAAAAAAAAATGCCCATTTATCTGAAATCCAAATTAACTGGATGTCTGTCTTGCCCAAAGTCACATGGCTAGGGACTGGCTGAGCTGTGATGAGGGCCAAGGCAAGTCAGACCTGGAGGTAGGGCTCCTTCTCCACGCCTTAGAGGCTCTGAGACCCCTTCAGTAGCCAAGAGAGAGGGGCAGGGATCCCTGGTCTGCAGAGAAAGACCGCAGAAGGGCCTGGAAGCCCCCATCTTACATCCAAACCTAACAGCTGCCTCTCCCACCACCTTCAAGCAGATGTTAGGGCTGGAAAGCTCTGGGCACCTCTGGGCAGCGGTGGTGACCTGACCTGCCCATGCCTGAGGGCCATAGGTCCCTCCTACCACAAGTACTCTCTAAGGGCTGGCAGTCACCCCACCCTACCCTGCCCTGCCCAGGGAGCTCACCTTGTGTGTTCGTCCAGTCTCCTTGCTCTTGACTGCTGGAATTTGTTCATAGGTGTTTCTGGGTTCAGGGAGCTCTGGGGCCCCTGAGATCCTCTCATAGCCACAGTCTGTGGATCCTGACAGCTTGCTATATGTGGGACTGGTCCCAGGATGCCAGGGCCTGGCTGGGCCACCCCAGCTGACTGGGATCTGCTCATAGGTACTGCCGCCTTCTTGGTCTGGCACATCCTTGGCCTCCTGCAGGAGGCCTGCTGTCTGGATGAGCTCAGAGGTGTCTGTAGAACTGCCTTGTGAGTGGAGCTGAGCCCTGTGGCTCAACTTCGGAGACTCCTGGCTCCAGATAGCAGCTGAGGATCCTAGGGCCTCAGAACTGGGAGGCAGGAGGATGCCCCAGGAGGTAGGAGACACTGTAGGGCCCTGGTCTGGGCTCACCTCGGAGAAGGCAAACCCTAGGCCATCAGGCCTGTTCTGGCTTCTATCTGAGATTCTCTTTGGGGTCTCCTTGCCTGTGGAGCAGGCCTGGCTGCCAGCTGGAACTGGCCCATGCCTGCTGGACATGTCTGTGCCCAGGCCTAGCTGTGCCTGGTTCGTCTTCCTCAAGTCTGCATAGATGATGTTGTTGGGGCCTCCAGAAGACTTGTCCAGAAGGGAGGTACTCCTCTCAGGGAGGGAAGGCACCCTGCTGGGGGCCTGGAGAAAGAGGGACAGAATCTCTTAAAAGTGACCCATGGATAAGAGGCGCTCGGGTAAACTGAAGTTCTCCCAACAGGCTGAGGCTTCCTGTCATGGGCTCAGTTTACCTGAGTATCATGTACAGGGATTGGTTGGCATTCAGGGCCCCTGCCAGCTCTCTAGGCCTGTGAGTATAGTCTTTGTTTTGGCATTCAAGGCCTCAGGTTACCAGCTCTGCCTCCCACCCAAGCTCATCCTGCCCTGCTCCTCTCCCCTTCAGGATGGTCCACTGGTCCCTCAGAGCCCCCGAACCCATGCTCCCTTGCCCTTCAGAATGGCCAACACCCAAGTCCATTATTCATGTTTATTCAACAAATATTAAGTGAGCACTGACTGTCTGCAGACACTATCCTAGGTGCTGAGGGCTCAGTGATGAATGAGACCAACTCTTGGAAGTTTTTGTTCTAACCTGGGAGATGGACAGTATACTGTTCTGTATTATTTAATATGATTGATGTAATACATGACAGAATAATATATCACAAGATAATATACTGTCAGGTCATGATCTTCTATGAAGAAGAACAAAGCAGGGTATGAGGATAGAATGACAGGTGGGAAAGGGGGTATTTTCTACAGTTTAGTTGGCCTTTCTGAGAGGATGACATAAAAGCAGAGAACGAAATGCAGAGAGTGTGAGCTATGCAGATATCTGGTGGCAGAGAGTACAGCAAGTGCAAAGGTCCTGAGCTGGGCACAAGATGGGTGTGTTCAAGGAAGATCCAGAAGGCCAATGAAACTAGAGAAGAGTGAGAAGGGGGAGAGGTAGCAGGGCATCTGGTGAGGCTCTTGTGGACCCTGTGAAGATACTAGATTTTATGCTAAACATGAGAAGAAGCCTTGGCATGCTGTGATCTGATGTATATCAAGAAAAATCTCTGAGCCCTTCCCATGAGGTGCTATGGAGGAGAATAAGGTGTTGACTCACAGGCACCTGCTCTACAGTTTACAGAGGGATTTTTCCAGCATTTCCTATCCCTTCTCTCATTCAAGCCTCACAGGAACCGCAGGAATGGTAAACTGAAGCTCAGAGAGGTTACGTGACTTTCCCAAAGTCACACAGCTAGAAAGCCCAAGCCAAGGTTTGAACCAAATCCAGCTGGCCAGAGACAGGCCCTGGCATGGGTGAACCACCGGGTGGTTCCAAGCTGGGCCTGCACATCTCTGGGCCTGATTTTCACCCTCTGCAGCCTGGGGGACTGGCTAATGTGACCTCTCAGGATCTGACTGGACGTGGCACCTGCATTCCTGGTCTAGCAGTCCTGACCCTAGCTGGCCCAGAATCCTCCTCACCTCCACTCTTTCCTCCTCGGAGAGGTTCCAGGGACTCGCATCAAAGCTCTTCTTTGTGTGGAGGAAGGAGACCTGGGGCTTTGGAGAGGGGCGGGGGCTGGCAGCCTTGTCTGGGACCACCGTGGGGGTTGCCGTTGCAGGTGGATTTTCCAGGCCTGGATTGGTCTGGTGGAGGCCCAGGGTGATGGCGTCGTACAGATCATTGTCCTCTGGCTGGGGGTGGTGGGGGTACAGCAGGCGCATGGTCATATATCCCCAGCCATACTCCAGCCACCTGCCAGAGGCTGCTGGCAGGGGACTGAAACATCCCAGCGGGTCCCTGACCTCGAGTAAGACACTGCCTCGGTCTCCTCTTTTCAAACGGGGACCATGAGCCTGCAGTGACTGCCCCTGGACAGCAGTAAACAGGAAAGGCAAGAAAAGGCACCCGAGTGGTGAACACCCCATGCCTGGGCACCCTGCCCCGCTACCCTCACCCAGGGGAAGGGGGGTGCCTACCCGGGGGCAGGCAGCAGCCAAGGTCTCCCCGAAGGGCTCAAACTGCACCTCCTGGTAATGGCGCACGAGCTCGGCCAGGGTCCTGTGGCTGTGGGTGTCCCCTGAGATGAGGTAGCGCCGGTTTCGAAGCTGGTTGATGACAAAATGCCTACAGCGATCGCTGCCCCTGCAACACAAGCTCTTGTGGCCTGGGGCTGCTGGCCAGGGGCAGCCCAGCCTCAGCCAGGGTCAGAGCTCGGGGCCTACGTGCAGGGGAGGGGCTCCAGCACAGACTCGGGCCATACTGCCCACTTGGGCCTTGGTGTGTTCCTCTATAAAGTGGGACTGACATCCAGCAAGTCTAGCCTTGTGGGTGGGCTGGGAGCTAGGGAGTGGTTTTCAAACCACGAGGCCCTTGGTTACTGGGAAGCATCCAGGCCTGCTCTAGTGGGACCAGGGAGGGCAGGGCCAGGCTAGGGTGGGGCAAGTGAGGCACTCAGGTTGGGTGCAAAATTTAAAGGGGCACCACAAAACTCAGTAATCAAGAAAAGTAAAAATCCAATATTTTAGAAAATCAAAATTAATACCAAAACATCTACAATAAAGACAAAGTCCGACCCTGCACTTGCACTACTCAGCCTCACTTGCCCCACCCTCATTCTGGATCTGCTGAAAAGATGGAGTTCCAGCTCCCTCCCCCACTCCAGGCTGTAAAGTCCCACCCTCTTCATTTTCCTTTTTTATGGAAGAGTGATACATACACAGTGAAGTGCACACGTCAGCAGGGTGCAGTTCGATGAATTTCCACCTATGAACACTCCCATGTAACCACCACAAAATAGAAAACATTTCCAGCTCCCCAGAAGATTCCCTTGGGTCGTCTTCCAGTCTAGGCCCCAAAGGCAGCCACCATTCTGATCCCCATCACCATAAATTAGTTTTGCTTTTTATGGAACTTCATATAAATGGAATCTTACAGTATCTCTTTTTTGTGTCTGGCTTCTTTTACTCAACATTTTATCTTTGAGAGTGATTCATGTCCATGTGGAATTAGCTTCTTTTTTCCACGTTGATGTGTAGTCTTCCATTTAATGACACAATTTACCTATTCTGTGGATGGATATTTAGGTTATTTCCAGATATGCTGTTACAGATAAGGCTGCCGTGATCATTTGTGTACATGTCTTCAGGTGAAGATGTGTACTTACTGCTGTTGAGCATACACCAAGGAGTAGAATTGGTGGGTCAGGCATACACCTGTGTTTAACTTTAGTAGATTATGCCAAACCATTTTCTAAAATTGTTGCAATGTATGAGAGTTCCAGTTGTTCCACGTCCTAACCAACTATCCAATACCCTCTTGTCTTTTCATTTTAGCCATTCATTGTGGTTTTCCTGTGTATTCCCCCGATTACTGATGCTGCTGAACACCAATATGCTGCCCTTTTGCATCCCCTCTTCTATGAAGGCTCAAGTCTTTTGCATTTATTCACGCATTGTCTTTGCTTTATTGATTTGCGGGAGTTCTTTATACATTCTGGAAATGGATTCTTTGTTAGATCTAGGTATTGCAATATATAATTTCTGTGGCTTGTCCTTTTACTCACTTAAGTGTATCTTTTGATTAACAACAATTCTTTTTGTGTGTGTGTGAGGAAGATTGGCCCTAAGCTGACATCTCTTGCCAATCTTCCTCTTTTTTTTCTCTCCTCAAAAGCCCCAGTACATAGCTGTATATCCTAGTTGTAGGTCCTTCTAGTTCTTCTGTGTGAGACACCACCTCAGCCTGGGTTAGTGAGTTGTGTGTAGGTCTGCGCCCAGGATCCCAACCGGCAAACCCTGGGCTGCTGAAGTGGAGCATGCAAACTTAACCACTACGCCACCAGGTCGGACCTCAAAATTCTTAATTTTAAAGAAATCCAATCAATCTTCTCTTTTATGGTTAATACTTTTGTGTCTTAAGAAATCTTTGCTTATCTCAAAGCCATGAAATTTTTTCCCTATGTTTTCTTTTAGAAGTGTATTGTTTTCTAAAGTGCTTTTCTCACTTGTATCTATGATCTATCTAGAATTAATTAATTTTTGTGTGTGGTGTGAGGTGGGGTCACTCTTTCCATATCCAGTTGCTCCCGCACTGCTTCTTGAAAAGACTGGGCTTTCCCCCACTGAATTGCAGTGGAACCTCTGTTGTAAATCAGGTAACCAAATGCACGGGACTGTTTCTGGACTCCATTCTGTTCCATTGGTCTATTTGTATATCTTTGAGCAGCCTCACTTTGATCTCTTTTATAAGTTGGAACTCCACCTAAGATCACGTTTGAAAAAAAAAGCCCTGATGCTGAAAAGACATTTGAAAACTGTTGAGTTCATATATTTCAAAGTGTCCAGCACAGTACCTGGCACACAGAATAACAATAATTATTTTAATAATGACCAAAATTTACTTAGTCCTTACTCTGTACCAAGCACTGTCCCAATCACTTTAAATAAATGTATACACTCATCGAACCCATTCAACAATCCTATTAAGTAGGTACTACAATGTTCCCATTTTACAGATGAGTAAGAAGGCACAGAGAAGCGAACTAACTTGCTCAAGGTCAGGATTTGAACAGGGGCAGTCTGAGCAGTTGATAATTCTGAATCTGAGGCCATTGGGAGAGTCTTCTTCCTTCCTTCTGCCTTCTAAACCCAGCCTACTCAGGGACGGGCTCTGACATCACCATCTCTGACTTTGTCCTGGCCATCTTGTCTCCTTTTCTCTATCCCCACTGCCTTACCCTAGGCTAGACTTTGTCATCTAGCCCAGACCTCACCCCCCAAGGGTCCCCACTGCCCACATACCTCCGCATCTATCTTCCAGTCCTCCCTCCATAGGCTGCCTGAAGGATCCTTGCAAAACCAAAGTCTGACCAGATGACCCTTCACAGTCCACAGACCTAGCCAGGCATCCAAGGCCATCCTGCGCTGCCCCCGCCCATCTCTCCAGGCATTCCTCCCTACCATGCATCCTGCTGCACCCAGCATCTTGTGCCTCCCCACAACACCTTAGTCTTCCATGCCTCTGTGCTTTTGCACATGCAGTTCCATCTACTAGAAATGCCTTCCTAGACCCCAAACACACCTCCTATTCTGCCTAGCAAGTTGCTAGTCTTCCTTCTATCCTGGGCTCAAAGCTCACCACTGTGAAGCCTTTCCCATCCTCCCCTCAGGAGGAGGTTCTTCCCTGCTCCCCACCCACCCCTTTGAACCCTGGAGTTTCACCCTAGTATTTGGCCATTGCAGCTCAGGAAATGTCTGATGAGCATGGAATGGATGAACGAGGGAGTCAAGGAGTCAGGGCCCACAGGGAAAGCCAGGTAGTGTGGGCTGGTGGGGCCTCTGTCCTTATCTGCAAGGTTAGGTTATGGGACTGTGAGCCTGCCTGCTCCCTTGCGGAGGTCTTCTTCTCTTACCTGTAGGACAAGATGTAGCTGGTAGCCCGGTCACTGAGGCGAATGAGGAAGGAGCCAAGAGCTTTGTCCCTGAGCAGCTGCTCCGTCTGCCTGGGCAGAAGACATGCCGTTAGCTGAGGCCTGTGCCCTTGCAGCGCAACCTTAACATCCCTGCTGACCACGCCCATGAGTGCTAGACCCAGTGCGCAGACCTTCAACCCTTTATAGAGGATTCCCTCAGGACTTTGGCTGGGTCTGTGGTCTATCTGGGCTCAGTTGAACAAGCTCAAGACTCAGTCTGGGGCTTGGTTGCAGTCCTGAGGCCACAGTCACCACCCTTCACTGCAGCCTCACCAGCAGCCACTGACCCTGGCTACCCACTTTCCACCTGAATGGCTCTGTAACAAGAATGAATCCATGTAGCTGGAGATTTTTAGGGTTGTGAGGTCCTTGTCTCTGGACCGCTGTGTACAGCTGTGTAGGATGTGCACTACACAACAGTTTCTTCAGGGAGAAGGTGCCGTTATGTCTGGAGTCTGGTCACAGTAGCAACTCATAGGTTTTCATGCCCCCTGCATATTTCCCTTCAGCCTCAGGCAGCTATGGATATTTCTAAATGGTGCCAAGTATTTTAGAGGCATGGTGAAAAATTCCAGCTGTCTTCTGGTTTAGCAGTTACATAGACCAGAATTCCCTCACCTACTTACTCACCAAATACTTACTGACTACCTGCTTTGTGCAGGACCAACTGTAAATTTTGCAGGGCCCAGCACTAAATGAAAATGTGGAGCCCCTTACTTAAAAAGTAAGAACTTCAAGATGGTGACAGTAGAGCATTAAAACAAGAATAATGTCCTTCTGAGCAGAGGGCCCTGTGCAACTATACAATTTGATACCCATAAAGCTGGCACTGGTTCAATGCCAGGTGCTGTGCCAGAAGGACCTCATGGCTGGCTGTATCTGTCATTCCTTCATCTAGTGCTTTGGCAGTTTGAAGATCCAGCCCAATCAGAGAACCAACCCCACATCTTGGCCTTTATTCCTGGGGCAACTGTACAGCCAGGTTTGCCTGGGATAGTCCCCACTTAGAACAGTTTCTCCTGGGTTAGGTACTAATAGAGTTCTGGTCTGAATGATACATGATATGTTACCCCTAGTTATTCATCAAGTTATTCCTAATTCTGCTCCCCCCTGCCCTCTCTGTCCTAGCCCTATATTCAGAGTGGGAGTGCCGCTGCCGCCCACCCTGCCCGCAGAAGCAGCTGCCAGGGAACGTGGCGGTCCTGTCTGTTCCCCTCCCACTGCCTCCCCAGGGCCCTGCCCAGCCCAGGGAGAGGGCAGGAACTAGTCTTCTCCCAGAGTTCCCAGACCATTTTCTCATCCCCAAGGGGCTGTGAGCTGTGCTGGGCATGTGGACAGGGGCAGCCTTACTTGCGGGTGACGAATCCGTGAAACCAGGGGGGCAGGGCTCCGTTCTGCAGAATGAGGGGGGCCTGCGTCTCCATGAACCACCTCAGGGCCAGCTCCTGCAGCTCGGCCAGGGCCTGGTTATCCCCTGCCCCCTCGGGCCCCCTCCCCAGGCTGAGCTGCTTTAGGCTGCCCTCCATTCTGGGGAGCACTGAAGTGGAAGCAGAGTGCTGACCACCCACAGGCCTCTATATCTGTGTGTGCTCCGCCTCATTTGCCTGAGTCCATGCCCTCCCCAACCCCCGCAGCACACAGGAGTCCTATTGTCACCTCTGGGCTCCTGGCTGATCTCTCTGAGGTTTTGGGGTGGAGCACCTTGGCCAGCTGGAGACATTAGGGGGAGGGTCACATTAGCAGCCACCGTGGGGTAGGGGAGGAGATCCCTGACTTCCTGCCAGCAGATGAGCTACCCTACTGGGTTTGGCCCTTCTTATCCAACCTCCAGTCTTTGTCACATCTAAGGACCAGACCTTGGCTAAAGTCCACAGCAAGGCCACCGTTAGCAAAGCAGTGGATTTAAATTCTATTTATCCTTCCTCGTGGAGGCCTCTTGCCTCTGTGCTGATTAATTCCTCCTTCCACTCAAGATTTATTGAGTGTCTACTGTGTGCCACATACATCTGGGCCCTGGGAATAAAGCAGTGAATAAAACAGCATTTTGTCCTCGTAGCACATGCATTCTAGAGGAGGGAGACAGACCACAGACAAATACATACATGGAATATGGCACCAAGTGTAAGAAGCACTCCAAGAAAAAGAGAGAGGCAGAAGAGCATGTGGGTCATATTATTTAGATAGGGGGTCTGTCTTGGGGTTGGGGGAAGCCTTGCCCAAGAGGGCACACTGGACCAGTGGAGGAGGAAGTCAGGCAAGTGTCTGGGGGAAGAGATGCTGCTCATCAGCAGAGAGAAGAGTACGTACAGAGACTATGAGGTGGGACTTTGCTAGAAATCCCAAGGAACCACCCAGAAGCTGGAGTGGCTGGAGCAGGGGGGCCTCTGGAGTGGGTGGGTCTCCTCGAAGGGCTGCAGTAAGACCTTTGAGAGCAGGCTTTGGACCAGCTAGGGCACAGGATATTTGTTCATGCAAACATCCCTGAATCTCTAATATGCTTCCGAGCTTCACAGGAGAAATCCAGCCTTGGTCAAGAGTGAGGCAGCAGATGTTGCAAAGTTAGCCCCCAGGATCCGGCTAGAATCCCACTTCCATGGGGCCTCAGGGAAGTTACTAAATTGTTGCAGATAGCTCGATTTCCTCATCTGTAAAATGGGAATGAATAATAATAAGCTACCTTCTAGACTCTAGAGTCATTATGAAGACTAAATGAGATAGCATAATGGTTAAGAATGAGGGAACATATATATAAATTCAAACATAGACAGAACTGATCAATGGTGACTGAAGTTACCATAGTGGTTACCTTGGGGAAATAATGACTTAGGAGGGGGCAGGAGCTGTTGGGTGCTGATAATGTCCTATTTCTTGATCTGGGTGGTGGTTTAGGTGGATGTGTTCACTTGGTGAAAATTCATTGAGGGGGCCAGCCCGGTGACGCAGTGGTTAAGTTTACACGTTCCACTTCGGCTGCCCAGGGTTCACCGGTTTGGATCCCGGGTGAGGACATGGCACCGCTTGGCACTCCATGCTGTGGTAGGCATCCCACATATAAAGTAGAGGAAGATGGGCATGGATGTTAGCTCAGGTCCAGTCTTCCTCAGCAAAAAAGAGGAGGATTGGCAGCAGATGTTAGCTCAGAGCTAATCTTCCTCAAAAAAAAAAAAAAAAAAATTCATTGAGCTCTGCACTCTCGATCTATGCCCTTTCTGTCTCTCTCTCTTTCCCTCTCTCTCTCTCTCAATATACATATATTCTACTTCAACAAAGCAGTTTACTAAAAGAATGAAGCTACTACATCCATATTTCCTTGGTTCCAATTCCAGCTGACTAGCTATGTGATCTTGAGCAAATGACTTAACTTTTCTGGGCTTTAGTGTCTTCATCTTTGACATGGGGACTATAATACAACCTGTTGTAAGGAAGGTTAAGTGAGTGAAGTCCTTAGAACAGCGTTTGGAATAACATAAGCAATTAGGATTAACCATTACATTCATGATGATGGTTAATGATGTAATGACTGAAATATGGTGGATCTTCCCCTGTTGTTAACTATTTTTATTATTACTATTATTATAACTTCATTATGGTCATCTCAATCAAGATAAAAATGACTATGGCAGGTGTGTGATGCATATGATTTCGAGGAAGGGAAAGGGCATGAGGCAAACCTGCGACCTCAGTCTGGGCAGCTTATTTCCCATCTCTGATAGTCATTTTCCACATCTGAAAAAAGAGTAACAGGGCATCCACTTGCCTCACCTGAGGTTGGAGTGAAACAGTGCAGGTCACGTTCTCCATGTAGTGGCAGGCACATAGTCACACAGCAAGTGTTCCCAGAGGGTCAGCTACTGGGAACATCACTTTCATAAACAATTTTCAGCCTTGATAGTGAGGAACCAACTCCAGCCAGGCAACACCAGGATGGATTCACATACTTACTAATTGATCTTCCTGCCACAGATATAAGTCAGGGATATACTGGGGTCAGAATGGAAATCCCAGGCCCAAGCTGGCAAGGACTGGAGTTTTCCAAATTAGGGCAGAGGGATGGGTGGACCTTTATTTTCCCTAACCTTCTCACTGAAATTCAGCATTTCTTTCCACGGCAAGTGTAGGGAACAAACCTCATTAGTGTTCGCAGCACCTGTGACTGTCACCAACAGAAATTTGGTGATAACGGAAAGGATATTTTCATATCACATTTCATATCACAACAGCAAAGGATATTTTCATAGCACATTACAACTGTTGCTGACATCTTAAGATATCATTTTCGCTCATAATTACCTTAAAATTATAATAATTAGACCCAGTACTGGATCTTGTTATTTAACATGCTAATAAAGAAGCACATTGTATTACTACATCACAAATATTTTGATAATCCTATTTTAATATAATTGCTTTCCACCATAATTCTACGTATTTTATTCTGTGCATTTAAAAACACTATCCTTGGGGCCTGCCCAGTGGTGAAGGGGTTAAGTTTGCATGTTCTGCTTCAGCGGCCCGGGGTTCGTAGGTTCGGATCCTGGCTGTGGACATGGCACCGCTTGGCAAGCCATGCTGTGGTAGGCGACCCATGTATAAAGTAGAGGAAGATGGGCATGGTTGTTAGCTCAGGGCCAATCTTCCTCAGCAAAAAGAGGGGGATTGGTGGCAGATGTTAGCTCAGGACTAATCTTCCTCAAAAAAAAAAAAATTTAAATAAATAAAAACACTATCCTGAGAAGAAGTCCATGGGCTTCACCAGATACCAAAGAGGTCATGGCCCAAAAAAGGCTAAGAAGCTGGGGTCTGACCCACAGTTGGTCAGACCAGTGTAAAGTCCTGGAAGTATTCAAATACAAAGAAATGTGTGTCTATAATTTTCCATGATGTGTTCTCTCTCCACCTCCCTTTCAGGCCAGATTTTTTTATGAGCAGAACCTGGTCATTTGCATAAGAAGACAAAGGCTTTGTGTACAACCTCAGGGCAGAGCCCAGGACAGCTGCAGGCCAGGGGTGAAGATTCCAGAGTCAGGCAAATAAGGAATCTATATGCTCAGAGGAAATGTGAGGCCGAGGAGGGGTAAGGCCCAGGTTTGGGGGTATCACATGAGCTCCGTGAGGGACTAGGGTAGATTGTCTCTGACAGTGCTCCACCTCCCACTGTTCAGTTCATCACTTGTGGTCACCTACCAAGGGCTGGGCCCTGGGACATAGAGATGACACTGGAGCAGCCCTACCCTCTTTCTCCACGCCTGGGCGCCCAGAGGTGTAAAGAGAGGAGTTAAGAGGCTTCTGGAATCAGACTAATTGGCCTAGAATACCGGCTCCCACATTTGTTGGCTTTGTGACTTTGAGGGAGGTACTGAACCTCACTGTGTCACAGTTTCTTCATCTACAAAAATGGAGGGGAGAAAAAGTGCCTGCTTGGTAGGGTTTGGGGATTCAGTGAGCTAATCCATGCAGGACAGTGGCACAATGTGGGAGGCACAATGCACATGCAAGAAATGTCAGCCTCAGCTCCAAGTCATTGCCAAGCTGGGAAGTCCCCAGAATTCTAAGTCTCTGTCTCATCAAAACTTCCTTGTCCTGGATTCTCCTCTCTCAAAGTCATACTTCTCCTGTAGGACCAGTAGATGATAAAAGATTTTCCAATCAACTTCTCTCTCCTGAGGGTACTCGGTCTGGCTTGCCCTCTTAGGGGGAAACCTCCAAGGTTTCTCCAGAAGGATGCTCAGAGGCAGTGTCTCTCCAGCCATTTTGATGAGGCTCACTGAGTGTGGCCAGAACCCCAGCACGAAGCTTCCCACTCCTGCTTTCTTGAGCCTGTGCAGTGGAAACCCAGTACATTGCCAAGTGCTGCTGGCAGCCAGACTCCCAGGTAGAAAGCCAAAGTGGACTTTTCAGTAAATTCTTGACACATGCTTGTTTTAGTTTACGAACACTATATTTTCATACCTCTTAGTTATTCCATTAGTGGGCATGAATTTGTTTGACAATACTAGGGAGCGGAGAATTGACAATCCTATTTCTTTTCTCTCAAATTGTCTGCCTTAATATCCTCTGTATTCTGTGCCTAGAACAGTGCTAGGAATAGTTAGATGCTCAATAGGTGCATTTTAAATTATTACTCAAACATATGATATGTCCGCATGGTTTTTAAAAGTAAAAAATATAAAAAAGTATCCTTAAAAATATTCTTCCTCACTCCTATTCAACATAGTACTGGAGGTGTTGGCCAGAGCAATTTGGCAGGAAAAAGAAATAAAAGGAATCCAAATAGGTAACGAAGAAGTAAAACTCTTGCTGTTTGCAGACGACATGATCTTATATATAGAAAACCCCAAAGAATCCATAGAAAAACTATTAGAAATAATCAACAACTACAGCAAAGTAGCAGGGTATAAAATCAACATACATAAATCAGTAGCATTTCTATACACTAACAATGAACTAACAGAAAAAGAACTCAAGAACTCAATCCCATTCACAATCGCAACAAAAAGAATAAAATACCTTGGGATAAACTTAACCAAGGAAGTGAAGGATCTATACAATGAAAACTACAAGACTTTCTTGAAAGAAATTGACAACGACATAAAGAAATGGAAAGACATTCCATGCACATGGATTGGAAGAATAAACATAGTTAAAATATCCATACTACCTAAAGCAATCTACAGATTCAATGCTATCCCAATCAGAATCCCAACAACATTCTTCACAGAAATTGAACAAAGAATCCTAAAATTCATATGGGGCAACAAAAGACCGTGAATTGCTAAAGCAATCCTGAGCAAGAAAAACAAAGCCAGAGGAATCACAATCCCCGATTTCAAAACATACTACAAAGCTACAGTGATCAAAACAGCATGGTACTGGTACAAAAACAGGTCCACAGATCAATGGAACAGCATTGAAAGCCCAGAGATAAAACCACACATCTATGGACAGCTAATCTTCGACAAAGGAGCAGAGGGCCTACAATGGAGAAAAGAAAGTCTCTTCAACAAATGGTGCTGGGAAAACTGGACAGCCACATGCAAAAGATTGAAAATTGACCATTCTTTTTCACCACACACCAAAATAAACTCAAAATGGATCAAAGACCTAAAGATTAGGCCTGAAACAATAAGTCTTCTGGAAGAGAATATAGGCAGTACACTCTTTGACATCAGTTTCAAAAGAATCTTTTCGGACACTATAACTCCTCAGTTGAGGGAAACAATAGAAAGAATAAACAAATGGGACTTCATCAGACTAAAGAGCTTCTTTAAGGCAAGGGAAAACAGGATTGAAACAAAAACAGCTCACTAATTGGGAAAAAATATTTACAAGCCACTTATCCGACAAAGGGTTAATCTCCATAATATACGAAGAACTCACACGGCTTAACAACAAAAAAACAAACAACCCGATCAAAAAATGGGCAGAGGACATGAACAGACATTTCTCAAAAGAAGATATGAATATGGCCAATAGACACATGAAAAGATGTTCATCATCGCTAATCATCAGGGAAATGCAAATCAAAACTACACTAAGATATCACCTTACACCCGTTAGATTGGCAAAAACATCCAAAACCAAGAGCGACAAATGTTGGAGAGGTTGTGGAGAAAAAGGAACCCTCATACACTGTTGGTGGGAATGCAAACTGGTACAGCCACTATGGAAAACAGTATGGAGATTTCTCAAAAAGTTAAAAATAGAAATACCCTATGACCCAGCCATCCCATTACTGGGTATCTATCCTAAGAACCTGAAATCAGAAATCCCAAGAGTCCCTTGCACCCCTATGTTCATCGCAGCATTATTTACAATAGCCAAGACGTGGAACCAACCTACATGCCCAGAAACTGATGATTGGATAAAGAAGATATGGTATATATACACAATGGAATACTACTCAGCCATAAAAAAAGACAAAATTGGCCCATTCACAGCAACGTGGATGGACCTCGAGGGTATTATGTTAAGCGAAATAAGCCAGTCAGAGAAAGACGAACTCTATATGACTCCACTCATAGGTGGAAGTTAGTATATTGACAAGGAGATCTGATCGGTGGTTACCAGGGAAAAGGGGGGGTGGGGGGAGGGCACAAAGGGGGAAGTGGTGTACCCACAACATGACTAACAAAAATGTACAACTGAAATCTCACGAGGTTGTAATCTATCATAACATTAATAAAAAAAATAAAAAATAAATAAAAAAAATATTCTCCCCCCAAGTATTAAACCACATCCAGCCAGTTCCCATCTCACTCCTATAGGTAACCACTGTTATTCATTTCTTGAACATCCTTCCTAGGTTTCTTTATGCATATCCAAATAAATATGTCTATTCTTATTTTCCTCCCTTTCTTATATAAAGGGTAGAATACTATACAATGTTCTGCACCTTGCTTTGTGAAACAATTTAATAATACATCTTGGAGCTCCTTCCATTAAAGTACATAGAAGGACGCCATTCTTTTTGTTACAGCTGTGTGGTTTTCCCTCATATGGCTGCACCACAATTTTTGTAAGATCTCAGACCTCACCACCATTGACCATTTTTGGGTTGTTTCAATGTCCCCCCGCCCCCAACGATGCAGCAATAGATAACCTTGTACAGATTTGATTAAGTGTAAGAGTGTATACATCCATGGAATACATTCCCAGAAGTAGGATTGCTCAATCAAAAGGGTATTTGCATTTGTAATTTTGATAGATACTGCCAAATTGCCATCTTTATGGGTTGTATTCATTTATGCTCAGTAAATGTTGAATGAATGAATAGACAAATGGATAATACTTTCAAGTTCAGTCATTTTGGGGCCCCCAGCTTCCAAGAAAAACTGGAAAGAAGGTTGACACTGGTTCAGAGAAGTCACCAATTTTACTGTGACTCTTTGGCCCCTCGATGCCACGGAGCAAGCTTGTCTTGTCATCTGTAGGGCATGGCTGTTGGGGTGGGAGGGCGGTACCCAGAGCTGCCCCTTAGAGCCATCCTCTCACCAAACACAAGCTTTTCTGTTTTATTCATAGGTTGATGGCCAGGTGCTGGGAACTTTCAGGGGCCTCTAAAAATGTCTGAGACCTGAAAAAAACAACCCACCAGCATTGGCTCCAAAATGCAAAAAGAGAAAACTGCAAAATCACAATTAATAAATGTATGAATAAATGTCTATACAATGTAATATTGCATCAGCTTCATTTAGTATTCATAAAAGTTTCATCATATCTGAAAATGGTTTGGAGATCAGATTGTCTTACCTCATAAGAATTCCTGAGCGTGCAGGAAAACTGCCAAGAAATTGTTACCAATTGTCAAGTAAATGAATCTCAAAGCCAAATCATCTGAAAGCAATATCATAAAAATAATCTTTTCTGAAGCGTTCAAAGCAATGTATATATACATATATACATATATAATTTTTTTAATGTGGCTGTGTCATTAAAAAAAATTACCCACTTATTTGATACGTAGTGAGATGGGGATTCCAAAGGTAAGAGTGTCTTGGACCTCCCCAGGTCTTAAAAACTCTGCTAGCTCCACCTGCTCCAAGAAGCACCCCTGCAATGGGCCTATGGGTTTCTGACGTCCCCAGAGGAAAGAGAAACCACCCCTCAGATCAGAGGGGCTCCTCCTGTCATTTTAGCAGCAAGAACAAGACACAAATTAATTTCTCTATAGATTTTCCAGCCTCACCAGTGAATAGTTCTGAGTCCCACATTAAAATGAAAATCTGCAGAATTGTGTGCCGTTTGCTCATGAGAACTGAAGAAGGGACAGGCATTTAGGATTAGTTTAGGGCCCAGTGAGACGATCACGGGCCAAGGACCACTCGTTGAGAATCTTTGTTTTCTAGCTTCTTGGAGGCTAGACAGCTGCCATGGGGCCTGGCACAGCTGACAGGTTGGACAGCCAGGACCCCTGGGGTTGCCCTTCACTTACTCCTGTCCCAGTCTCCCCTCCCCTCTCTTCAGAGCTGGGGAAACGAAGGCCCACAGTAGATCTCTAATGACCTGTGAGCCCCTACTATGTGCCAAGCACTTCAAATACGTGCATACATGACTTCCTTTCATCTTTGTAACAGGTATACAGGGCAGTATTGCCATCTCCATTTGTCCCCATTGTAAAGACGGGAAACTGAGACTCGGCACAGGAAAGGGCCTGCCTGAGACAGAGTAAGTCAGTGGCAAGGCCAAGACTAGAACCTGGCTGTCCCATCCTGCTTTCCCTATGTATGCTGCATCCACCTTCCATGACTTTGCTTCTGCCATTTCCCTGCCTGGGGCTCCTTTCCCTGCTACTCAAATTCTGCAAGTACCTTAAAAATGCAGTAAATCAAAATTCATAACTGTTTAGTCACTATATTCAAACTTCAAAATACAAAACGCATTTTAAAACACTCCCCTCTTCACTCCAGGGTTGGCCCTTTCTGGGTGTTCTCACTGCCCATTATCACATCCTGACTGCCCTCCGGATCTTCCCTCCAAAGTCTTGTCCCCTTATTGCTTTGCTTGCATAAGCACCTTTTAAACTCCTTTTGGAGACCCCCTCCGCCCAACCAGGATGGTGCCTGAATGTCTGCCATCAGAACAGCATCTCTTCAAGCTGTCAGTTAAAATGCTCCCCCTACCCCACTCCCAGACTAGGCCTCAGGAGGGCGGTAGAGTCAGGGATGGAGTCTGCCATCCCTGGTGCTTGTGTGGGAAGGGAGGAAGAATCTGAGGTCTGAGATCAGGCTTGGCTGAGGAATTGGGGGCTGGGAAGGGGATGGCAAGAGGGCCTCCAGGAAAGGGGAGTGGTGAAGGCAGAGGGCCTTACAGTCTCCTGGGCACAGGGCCAGGCCTGGAACCAGGACAGTAAAGAGAAAGGACCCTGGGCCTCTGCAGCAGCAGCAGCCCCATCACCTCCCCTGGGGTCCAGTCCTCACCTGCTCCCTGGGCAGTGTGGCTCTCCCTAACTCCTCTGCAGGCCTCCCCTTCCTGGCACCCATCCCCTGACAAACCTCCACCCTCCATCACACCCAGAGGCACCCAGGCTTCTCCCTGTCTGAGTCCTGGTCTCCTGGCCCTCAGGGCTGGGAGCTTGGCCAGCATCTCAGATGCCTTCCCTCCAGGAAGGAGAACCACAAGTTGTGTAGATTTGCCTGTCAATTTGGTAGGGAAATGAAGCCTCCTGGAAGTCAGAGTCTGCAAATCCAGGCCGAGAGGGTTCCCTGGCGGGGCTCCTCTCTCTGAAGCTCCCCTACCTGCCCAGACTGAGAGCTCCTTGCAGCAAGGCCAGGCCTAGGCCTTTTCTGAGTTTCAGCATCACCTAACACCAGGCAGAGGCCAGAGCAGGGCCTGGGGATGTCGAATGAATTAGCCACCATACTGAGGTCTTACTGTGTATCAGGGACTCTGCCAAGTGCTTTGCGTTTATTATCTCATTTAAGTCTCACAACAACTCTAGGAGGTAAATGCTATTATTATGTCCCATTCTACAGATGAGGAAACTGAGGCACAGGGAGGCTGGGTGATCTGCCTAATGTCACAGAGCCCCTTCCTTATTTTGGAACCCTCTCCCTGCCCCCAGGAGCCCAGTCCATTCCTCCTACTGACACCCTATCAGGGCAGGAGGCGTGGTGCAGGCCTGTGTAGAAGCTCATGGATGGCCTTCTCCCTGGTGGTGGTGGTGGAGGGGTCTCCCCATGGGAGCCCTTCACTCTGGTCATTGCAGCCTCTGCTCTGAAGATGGTCTTGCTCTTCCTGCTCCCTCTCCAGCCCTCCAGTGCTTAACCCATTCACAGCTCCAGTACTCCAACCTCACCCCCGTAACCTCCAATCCTCTCCCCATCCAGGCCAACTTCCTCCAGATGTTTGCTGGGCTAGGCCCTACCAGGCCCTACCAGGATTGCATTGTGTCCCCCACTCCCAAATAATGGAGCCATCTCTGCCTGTACTCTCTGTCTCAGGGACAGAGGCCTCCATTTGTGTGTGAGGGTGGTGGTTAGGGCAGCTTCTCCAGCAGGGCCCCGGGAAGATGCAAATATGTGACCCCAAGGTGGTAATGCTTGCACTAACCACAGTGGGCAGCCAAGCCTGTAGGATGGCAGAGAGCCCTGAAGGGAAGGGATAGGTTGGCTGGGATGGCTGGAAAAATCAAGAGGCCTTTGAGCTTGAAAGAGCAGAACCTCCACTGGTCTGCAGAGCTATAGGAAGAATGACCACAGGCCCTCACACCTGTGCCTCATGCCACTGATACATTTCAGAGCCGGCGGGGGCAGGGCCCTTGGTGATCACCTAGCTATCCATTCCCTTGTTTTACAGGTGGGAAACTGCAGTCCAGAGAGGGCACAGACACCCCTAAGGACACACAGTGTATCAAGTGAGAGCCTCTCTGGGCTCCCCACAGGACTGTGAGCTCCTGCTGTGGCAGGTCAGTTTCCTGGCCAGCTCTGTCTCCATAGGGTCTGAGAGACTCAGAGGCAGTGTGTGGCTGGGTGCTTCTTCAGAGGCCTCTCACCCCGTCCCTCTCTGGGGAAACTGGCCTAGGATGAGTCACTGGCTCTGTATTCCCCCTGGGGTTTGCCCAGAGACTGGCCATGTGGGAGCAAGTTCACTACCCAGATTTCCCCTTTTCAGTAAACAGCAGCTACTTCCTCCTAGATTGGCCACTTCCTTCTGGTCACTGAGTTCCAGTGTCCACGAGAGTCTTGAGGGGGCAGAGGCTCACATGGGCATGCAGGGCAAACCCTCTGACACCAAGCATACCTGTTTTAGCCAAAGGGGAGGAACATAGGCTGTGTAAAGCTGGGCCCCTGACCACGGGACAGTGATATTAAATCTAGGAGACCTTGGGAACTGCAAAATGTCAAGTCATTTAAGAAGGGTTCTAAGGAATTAGGAGCCACCAGAGGCGGCCCTAGAATTTCCATATAGGAGGGCCTTGAGGGCAGTGATCTGGTTAGAGAAGGGGGGAAACAGAAGCTGCATTTGTTTACCATTTTACATAAACTATAAAAATTATACAAATTGAAGATGGAGGAGGTGCTAAGAGAGACGAGCTAAAGCCCTGCTGTGTAGGCCCCTTCAGCTCGTGGGGATGAGAGGCGAGACAACACAGGGTTTGCTCATGAAATAACCAGCATCCTAGAGTGGCCCTGAGAGACATGGCAGGGCAGGGGGACCTGGGATAGGTCTGGAGGGCCAAGAGGGTTTTGGGGTTGATCATGGAGGCCCTACAGAGCCCTGGAAGGCTTAGGCCACTTCTACTGGGCTTGGCCGGGTGGGCAGAGACTCAGGGCCTCCAGGAACCTCGCTGAGGCGTTGCTGCTGAGTTCGAGGCCTCCACACTCTCGTTGGGGTCTCAGGGTTTGTGGCTGAGCATCTTCCTCAGAGGGCCACATTCTGGGCCTGGCCAGACCAGGCAAGAGCCAGGCCAGTTTATCTCTTAGATACTAGGCCCAGTGCTTGGGTCCACCAACTTTCAAGGGGTCTATGAAATGTTTGTAGCCTAAGAAAAATATATTGACTCCAAAACCTGAGACAAAGAGTAAAATCATCATTAATAAACATTTAATTAAATGTCTACAAAGTATAACATTATGTCAACTTTGCAGTAACCATAAAGATGTCATTCCCTTTGAAAAAAAATTGTAGGTTGGGTTTTTCTCATTCAGTCAGGCTTCTCACATAGACGTGATGATTGCCAAGAGTCTGGAGCCAATCATAAATTAAAATGAATTCCTCATAGTCGGATAATATCAAGAGCATAATTATAGAAATTCCTTCGAACTCTTCTAGAACCAAAATTATGCATACATTTACTATGGGATGTGGGCAATTTTAACACATTTGATGTGATGTGGAGCGTGGCCTGCAAAAGGAAGAGGGCAAGGGCCTGCAAGCATGTTAAAATGGCCCTGCTCCTCTGCCTTGGGTGACCAGGGAGAGAGCAGAGGCTCAAGGGTAGAAGGGTCAGGGTCAAGGCCCAGATTGCCCACTGAGAAGCACAGACAGCAGCTCCAGCAGGGACTGTAGAGGTCCTCTGTCCAGTACCATCTGCCATGCCCCAGCCAGCCAGCCCAGACTCTTGCCCCAGGGAGGAGGCTCACTCCCTCTGCCTGTGAAGGACACTTTCCTCACGTCTAGCAGATGTCTGCCTCCACACAATACCCTACAAGGCTTAGTTCTCTTCTCTGGGACTGCAGGGCAAAGCCACCCACACTTTCTCACAACTCACTGATAGAGCAGAGGACAGAGATGGGCTGTACCCTGCCCTGCCCTGCAGCCTCCCAGTACTATGGCTGTACAGACTCAGTTCTCCCAGCTCTTCGCCTTTCCATGGGATTTCCTGGTCACACCCCACCCGGGCTGCCTCCCCACGAGCCAATTAGTCACAACATCTCCTACCCACAGGGTAAGGCTTAAATTGAACTCCATTCCCTCGCTCCAGAGGGCGGCTTATCCCTCTCCTACAGTGCGTTCTCTGGCCTCCCATGTGTGGGGGCTGGTCTGACTGCTAGATTCCCCCCTTTTGGAATCTGCTGAGGAGGGCATCAATGTTAACTGTACAAGAATAATAATAATAACAGCTGATATGTATTGAGTGCTCACCGCGTGCTAGGCACTGTGGTAAGTACTTTCATATGCATTTCTCATGTAACCTTTACAAGAACAATGGTATGAGGTAGCTACTTGTATTATATCCATTTTATAGATGAAGAGACTGAGGCTCAGAGAGGTTAAGTACCTTGCCCAAGGCCACACCTCTGCTTAGTGGCAGAGCTAGGAGACAAATCCTGTCAGTCTGGCTCTAGAGCCCAGCCCTTAACACTATGCAGAATTGTGCTCAAAGAGAACCGAAGGGCCCTAAGGTTGAGGCACCCTTGACAGGCCCCGGAAAAGGGGAGTTCATCTGGAAGCTAACGTAAGGCCTGTGGATGGTTGGCTGGCTGACAGGGTGAGGCCCAGAGGGTTCACCCTTCCGACCTGTTTGACTCCAAGTAGGCAGTCTAATTTGGTGGCCCCGTCCGTCTCAGAAAGCCTGATTTCCACTTGTGTCTATTAATGTTTCTTGTAAAAAGATGCAAAATGAAGGTGAGATATTTGTCTTGATTTGGCTCTTTCACAAACATAACTATAACCATCCTTTTTCCTTTGAGAAAAGTGAGCATTTTACTTGCTGTCACCTCTGCCTGGAGTATTTCCCCCTCACATCTTTGCAGGCCTGTTCCCTCACATCATACAGGTCTCTGCTCCGGGCCACTTCCTCAGAGGGGCCTTCCCGATCTTTGGGGAACAGCCTGCCACTCCTGCTTTCTATCACCTGGTCTTTGTACCACTTTATTGAGAAACAATGGTAATTGCCTCTTGAAGTAGTTGTGAGAGTTCAAATGAGTTGGTTTATAAAGCACTGGTAAGCAATAAGTGCTATTTAAGTGGTAATCCTTATTTAAATCTCATCACAGCATTTATACAATACAGTATTTATCTGCTCATGTGTGTGTTCTCTCTCACTAGAATATCATCTCCATGAGGGACAGAAATGATTGGCTCATTCACTGCTGCATCCTCTAGGGTATGGAACTGTACCTGGCTCACAGAAGGTGCTTAATAAGTATTTGTTGACTTCAGTGAACAAACTGAAGTGTGGAGAGGTTAGAAATGCTTATGCTTTCATTCATGCATTCTGCGAATATTTACTGAGCACCCACTCCGGGCCAGGCAATAGGCTCTCTCATTTTTGCATTAGCCCGTGATTCTTGCAGGGCAGAGATTTAAAAATAAAGTTTTGTGCTGAAGTATAATTCACACACAGTGAAATGCACAGTTTTAAGTGGACACTCTGATGGGTTTTGAGAAACGCACATTCCCATGTAAACCACACTCCTGTAAAGAAATAGAACGACGTTTCACCCTGGCAGTGCGGGATTCTGAGCCTCAAGTTACAGGAAAGTAATGAGGCGCTAGGGCGACCCGCCCAGACCTCGCCTCTGGGGCGGTGAGGAACCCGGGGCTGGCACTGGGGCTGGGACCGGGGCTGGGACCGGGGCTGGGAACAGGGCTGGCACTAGGGCAGGGGCTCCCGGGGGCGGGCGGGGGCGGGACTACAAGTCCCAGGCTGCTTTGCGCTCCCGCAGGGCGTGCGGAACGGCGGGACTGCGGGGAGGGGCGCGGTGGCGGCGGCGGCGGCAAGGAGGCGAGGGGCTCGGGGTGCTGGTGGTGGGCGCGCGGCCCGGCCATGCCGGGGTCCGGTGCCCGGGTGGAGGAGGGCAGCGGTAGTGAGGGCGCGGCCCCGGGGGCCGCGGCGGAGCCTGGGGTGGGGCCCGGGCGGGAGCCAGCGCGGCTGTGCGGCTACCTGCAGAAGCTGTCGGGCAAAGGCCCGCTGCGCGGCTACCGCAGCCGCTGGTTCGTGTTCGACGCGCGCCGCTGCTACCTCTACTACTTCAAGAGCCCGCAGGACGCGTTGCCCCTCGGCCACCTGGACATCGCGGACGCCTGCTTCAGCTACCAGGGCCCCGACGAGGCGGCGGAGCCCGGCGCCGAGCTGCCCGCGCACTTCCAGGTGCACAGCGCGGGAACCGTCACAGTGCTCAAGGTGCGACCTCCCGCCCCTCAAATCCCCGCACCCGGACTCGCAGAACCCGTCACACGCCCTTTAGTCGGCTCCCCTGCTTAGTCTCCAGGTCCGCCCCCTACCCCCAGCCAGCCTAGCTATGTCCACTTTCTCCATGCATCCTGCTTTCTCTAAGGCCCTAGTCTGCCTGCCTTTCCCCACTTCCCCAGACTCTGTCCGCGAGTCCCCATTTTATGCCCTAAGGACCTAGGCTTAGGCCAGGGTGACTGGGGGCTGCTCAGTCACCTCTCCTTTCCTCAGACGCTTTGACCGCTCATCTCCCTCAGCCTACCCTCAGGCCCTACTGTTGTGCGCCCCACGTCCCCATCCTGTGCATCCCTCCCAGGCATCTATGACTGTAGGCCTCTTGACCTTGAGTAAGTTATTTAACCTCTCTGTGCTTCAGCTGGCTCCTCTGTAAAATGGGGATACTAGTAGGATCTACCTTAAGAATGTTGGGATTAAATGAATTATACTCTAAACTGCTCAGTAAATGTTATTGCATTCGGTATTATAGACAGAGTCAGAGATGGCAGAGCCCTTAGAGATAAATCCACTACAGTCCCCTCCAAAGTGGGCAGTGTTGCTCCAGCTGAAGTCACACAGCCAGTGAGCGGCAGAGCCTTTCTTGCTCCTTATTTTGGCTGGGAGAGGTGGGAAAGGATTGCTTCAACCATTTCTGCCTTGCTCATTCCAGGCTTCCTTAATCTTTTAGCAGAGAAACACGGTGTGGGAGATGCAGTGTAGAAGTATGGGGCTAGAGTCAGGAGTCCTGGTCCTGGTGCTAAGAGGCCTCCCTTGTCCTTCGGAGTTCCTAGAGTGTTAAACCCCTTCATCTCCTAGTGACCCTCCTGCTTCGAGCACCTGGGGATCTGGGCAATGGCTTGGACCCGGGTGCCTCTCTCCTGGCCTTGCTCTCTGCCTGGTTCCTGTGAGCCTCCACCCTTGCTCGTCTTTCTTACTTCTCTTCCGTATTGCAAGCTGGGCTTTCTCCAGAGCAGCAGGGCTGGGCTGGGACGTATGAATGCTCTCTGCAAAGCTGGCCAAGTGGAGAGCAAAGTGGGCTGTGCCTAGCGCTCTGGCCTTGTGAGCACAGCGTCCGTGGGACCTCCAGAGCAGCTGGAGCTGCTCCCTGAGGTCGTTCTTAGAGCTTTGTCAACTCAGCTCTTGCCATTTCAAGCAGAGTCTGATTCCCACGTTCTTTCAGGCTCCTCCATTCTGTCTCTAAGTGGGCACAGACAGCCTCTTTCTCCAAAGGAAGCCAAGCAGCTTTGCAGTTCAACTCGGGCTTAGTTAGAAAGCATTTGTATAAACTTGGGAATGACTCCAGCCAGTACACAGGGACGTTTGCCAAAGGTAAAGGCTTGTCCTCACTGTGTACATGGACTATTCTTGTGTCAGATGAATTTCCTATGGAATTGTTTGTTAAAAAAGAAAATAGAGCATCCTGTTTCAGATTTTCTCAGGTGACTTTGGAGCCCTGTATCAGTTTTTTCATTAAAAAAAATTAAATAATGGAGGTATCTGCATAAGTGGGGCTACAAGCTGCAGTGTCGGCAGCTTTCGAGTTGGGTGGACTTGACCTTACAGCCTGAGTCTGCAACTCACATGTCTTGGGCAAGTTAACGCCACCTCTCTGTTCCAGGTTCGTTTTTGGTCTGTTGGGAATCTGACCTTCCTCATTAGGTGGTTGTGAGGATTCTGGAAAATGTTATGGAAAACGGCTGGGACAGAGTTGACACTACATGGCAGTCAAATGAAACAACAAGCAGTGTCTTTGGCCAAATATGTGTTATATTCCTATAACGGAATATTATGCAGCAGTGAACACAAAGGGATGAGAGCTATAGGTGTCAATGTGGATGACTCTCATAAACATAAAATTGAGCAAGAAAAATGAAGTTACAGAATGAGTACACACAGAATGATACCGTTTAGTAAAGATTAAGCAGATCATGTAAGTGTACATGGTGTGTGGTGAGTGGGAGAGCTGCTGGTGTGAAGAGTCCTGGAGTCAGGATGGTGGTTCCTGCTGATGGGAATAGAGGGGAATGTGAATGGAGATGGGCGCCCAGGGGCTTCCACTGTCCTTGCAGTATTTTATTTCTAGGACTGGATGGTAGATACACCTGTGTTGTTATATTATTCTATCCATCTTTTTGTATGTTCAGAATATTTCTTTAAAAAAAGGAAATCCATTTTTGTGTGAGTTACTGACTCTGCAGGAATATTTTGATATGTAAAGTTGAAGTAGTCACAGAATAAGACAGAATGCCAGAGGCCAAGGGTCTGCTTCATAAAAACAGTGGAAATGGGGGGCCGGCCCAGTGGTGCAGCGGTTAAGTGCGCACGTTCCGCTTCGGCGGCCCAGGGTTCGCCGGCTCCGATCCCGGATGCGGACATGGCACTGCTTGGCACACCATGCTGTGGTAGGCATCCCACATATAAAGTAGAGGAAGATGGGCACGGATGTTAGCTCAGAGCCAGTCTTTCTCAGCAAAAAGAGGAGGATTGGCAGCAGTTAGCTCAGGGCTAATCTTCCTAAAAAAAAAAAAAAAAAAACAGTGGAAATGGAACCACAACTAAGGCTTTCCAAAAGAAAGGAGCAGTCAGGATGTAGGGTTTCAGAGTAGGCATGCATTTTAAGAAGGATGAATTCTAGTGTACAGTGATTCCTTTTGAGCTGTGAGAGTAAAAATTTTTTGGTGGCAAGAGTGGAAATTAGCAATTTATTTTCCTTTTCACCTTCAGATGTAAGAACTGATGCCCATAAGCTTTATTGCTTTACTTAAGGGCTGCTCAGCCATAGGGGAGACCCTGATTTCTGAGGGGGATTCTAGGCTAATGATGATTAAGCCCTGTTCAAACTTCAGCTACTTGTATATAATTTTACAGATACCATTTCTTTTGACAGATGAGTTAAAGAGAAAAGAAAAGTCTTATTGTATTATCATGTTTCTTGTTTAAAGCATCTCTCTGCCTTCTCTGGAGAAGCTGTGGTTTTGTTGGGCTTTTCCAAAATGTTTTGCTGCTTGAGTCTTAATGAAAGCTGATACTGGAATTTCTTGGTTAACTTCTCTATTCCTAAACTCGGATCTGGTCCAGTGCCTTATTTTACAGATGAGAGAATGGAGGCCAGAGCGGGGATGTGATTTGCCTGAGGTCGTGATGCTCCACTCATTCTCTCTTTGATAGTAGAGACTCTGGAACAGTGAGTGTCCAAAATGCTGAGTGTCTAATTGTGTTCTATGTGCTGACAAGTCTACCTTTTTTGACTTTGGATATCAGTGGTTTTGGATTAGATAAGATGTAGTGGTTTTTCCTTTACTGCATTTGATTTCTGTTCTTTTCACAGAAAAGTGAGTAAGAATGCACCATGAACATTTTACTGAACAATTCTTTACCAGGCTCTACAGTACCTGTTACTACAGATTTGGAAACTGCTACACTGGGCAGGCAGAGGCTGAGGCTTCGTGTGTGTGTGTGTGTGTGTGTGTGTGTGTGCATGTGCGCACGTGTCTGTGTGTAGGGGTGGTGGAGGCTTCTACTGAGCTTCACTGGGATCTGAGGAGCGGGAGACAGTTCTGGAGTCAGCTGGCACTTTGGGAAGGAGAGCATGTGACTGACTGGGGGTAAAGCTTGAACGACCCTGCTCTGTCAGATCTCTGCAGTCTCTGGAGCAAGGAGCATCATCAGCCTATCGGCAGATGAATTCTGCTCCCTCTACTCCCTTTCTTGAAGGCATTTGGTGCTCAAATGGACAGGTGTGTTGGGTTTCCAAGTCACACATAACTCAACAGTCATGCATCCCATTTTTAACCCATTTTTGTGGGAAGGATGCACATTCTCTGGTGTTGAAACTGCTCTCAGCTTAATGGCAAACATTTGTTAGCCTGGGTAATCATAGTGTGTTCACTACAAAATAGATGAGATGAGCCAGTCTTCTTGACTGAATGGTTCTGCTAAGACATCCTGCCCTGGGGCATCTGCTTAGGGGCTTGAAGTACTGTTTAAATCTTTTATTGAGACTTAACTTTTCATGGGTTTGTCATGGCCTTCCAATCAGTAAATTCCTTAAAGGCAAGTACAGTATCATATCAGTTGCTTTCCATCTTCCGCTGCCTGGCACATAGTCCTCATTATAGCATAGTCTCCACCCTGTTTCCTGCTCAGGAGGCCCCCTGAGGACTGCTGTTTGTGTTCTCACCTCCCAGAATGGTACCTGCACAAAGCAGGTGCCTGGGTAGACGTTTGTTGAAAGAATGAGTAGAAGGTGGTCACCCAGTAAGCATTGTTTTTGGTGTGAGCTCCAACCCTTTAGAAGCGATCAGCCAGAATTCTCAAATGTATTAAATGACATTCTTACCTCATGTCCTGGAGGTGTCTGCCATTCAGTGAATGCCCACTAAGTATAACAGGCATCAGGAAACCAAAGAGGGACGACTCACCCAGGTTACAGTCAGTCTTGTATTTCAGGTCTCTTGTATTTCATGCACACAGTCTGGACTCTGAGGACACTGTTATAGCAGTGGGTAAATGTTTATGTAAAGGGCCACGTAGTAAATATTTTAGGTCTTGTGACCATACCATTGCTGTGACCACTCTGCTGTTGCAGTACAGAAACAACCATAGAATTAGTGTAGCTGTGTCCCCATAATTTTTATTTATGGACTCTGAAATTTCATGTAATTTTCACATGTCACAAAATATTGTTCTTTTGATTTTTTTTCAACTGTTTACAACTGTAAAAACCATTCGTGCCTAGTAGGTGTTTAAAAATAGGCAGTGGGCTGGATATGGCCCTTGGGCTGTAGTTCACTGCCTCTTGTGTTTTAGGAAGCCCTCGGGCACTTCTCATTCATTTGTTCATTCACTCACTCATTCTGTGTACTTAGGCACTGAGGATACAGACTGAACAAGATGAACATAGTGTCTGTCCTTGTGGAGCTTTCTGTATAGTGGGGAGACAGACATTAGTACAAGTAAAACGCCAACCAGTGCTACAAAGTATGAAAGGAAAGAGGTGTGATGCATATATAATAGAGGGTCCTAAGCTAGTTTGGAGTGGGCAAGGGCTAGGAAAGACTTCCTGAGAAAGTGACATTTGAGCTGAGATATAAAGGATGAGTTGGGGGGCCAGCCCAGTGGCTCAACGGTAAAGTTCACATGGTCTGCTTTGGTGGTCCAGGGTTCACCGGTTTGGATCCCGGGTGCGGACCTATGCACCGCTTGTCAAGCCATGCTGTGGCAGGCGTCCCACATGTAAAGTAAAGGAAGATGGGCACGGATGGTAGCTCAGGGCCAGTCTTCCTCAGCAAAAAGAGGAGGATTGGTAGCAGATTTTAGCTCAGGGCTAATCTTCCTCAAAAAAAAAAAAAAGAGGAATAAAGGATGAGTTGGTGTTGACTGGAGGAATGGAGAGGGAAGTAAAGTGTTCTAGGGAGAAGAAATGGCAGAAGCAGAGGCCCTTCGGTGGGGGGATTGATTGTGTGTGGGACCCAAGGAGTGCCAGATGGCAGCTTGGGTAAAGGGGACATAGCCTGTGTAAGGGGAGGTCTTTGGGGCCAGAGCTGTAGGAAAGTGAAGAGTTTTAAGGAGGGGTTGACAAATAGTTTTTTTTTTTCTTTCTCTCAAACTGATGGTTGGGTCACGTCCAGTATTTTCATCTAACTATGTTGGAGGATTATCTTGTCTGTGTATTAAGGGTTGAAGTATCTGTGTTACACACTGGCAAACAGGTTGGCTTAAAAGTGAATAAATGTAAAGTTGAAGATATCATAGTCCATTGCTTCTTAAGCCCTGTTGTTCCTGAGTGGGGGATGCTGCAGGCTTTGGGGGCTTGTGTGTCTGGGGCTTGTCCTGCCAGAGTGGGCTGCCTTTCCTGAAGCATTCCTAATGGCCACCTTCATTAAACTCTCTCATTTTCCATTTGCTTTGCTCTTATGCACATTGCCAATTTCCTTCCCCTTTGGAGGTAACTGTTTCTTGAGAAATGGAAGGAGGGGTCAAATGCATTCGTGGGAGGGCTGTGAACATGAGCTCCCTCCTCACGTAGGCTTCTGAGGGGTGGACAGATCTCCTTGTCCTGGTGCCCGTACCCATCAGCCACTGGGTTGGTACAGCCTTCCCATCTGTGGTCAGAACAAAACACAGACAACCTTCCCTCTAAAGAAAGAAAAGAACCCTGTTATTGTAGAAATGACTCTCAGATTAAGGGAGGGGAGGGGGTTTTGATTAGGAATTTTCAGTTGTCTTAGAGGTTTATGTAATAGCATCTATTTATGTAATAGAGTGGGTGTTTGCCTACATCCTGTCAGATAGCCCGTCCTCAGCTGGATTTTGTTTGCTTTCACAGAGTGAATGCAGTGTGGAATGGTGAATTAGGAAGTAGTGATGCTTGTAACTAGCCTGCTGCTAGATACTCTAACTGGAGAATCAGTGAAGTGAACATGCTTGGCACTTGTATGTGGAAGGCACTCTGAGGGACAAGAGGCTGAGATGGTCCCTGGGGAGACTGCAGGTTTCATGATTGTGCAATAAACAGTAGCTCACTAGGGAGCATGGGAAACCCCAAATCGACAGAGATTCAGGATGGTGTTGCTCCCTGAAATGGATCTAGTCCTGTTCTCGTTTTGGAGCATCTGATGCGTGTCCTAGTAGAGCAGAAGCCCCCTGAGGGCAGAGATTTGTCTCTGGTTCACCATTGTGTTTTTTATGCTTAGAGGAGTGTCAGGCATGTATTAGATGCTCAGTGTATACTAGTTGACTGAAGGAATGCTTCAGGCCCTCATGCTCTCTTGGGGTGTGTGTGGTATGCTCTTGTTGCATGGTCAGAGGGAGATTTGCAGTGTCCCTCTGCAAATTGAGATTTATCCATTCAGCCATTTTTTTTTTCCTGAGGAAGATTCACCCTGAGCTAACATCTGTTGCCAATCCTCCTCTTCTTTTGCTTGAGGAAGATTAACCCTGAGCTAACATCTGTGCCAGTCTTCCTCTATTTTATGTGTGGGTTGCCATCACAGCATGGCTGATGAGTGGAGTAGGTCTGCACCTGGGATCTGAACCGGCAAACCCAGGCTGCTGAAGTAGAGTGCACCAAATGTAACCGCTGCACCACTGGGCCAGCCCCCAGCAATTTTTTTTTTTTTAAAGATTTTATTCTTTCCTTTTTCTTCCCTAAAGCCCCCTGGTACATAATTGTGTATTTTTAGTTGTGGGTCCTTCTAGTTGTGGCATGTGGGATGCCGCCTCAGCGTGGCCTGATGAGCGGTGCCATGTCTGCGCCCAGGGTTCTAACCGGCGAAACCCTGGGCCGCTGAAGCCGGAGCGCACGAACTTAACCACTCGGCTACGGGGCTGGCCCCTCCCCAGCAAATATTTTTGAGCATCTGCCATTTTGTAAGCATTATGCTTTTTCTGCAGATACAGCAGTGAAATTTTTCCATTCATTTAGGAAACTACAGTGTTAAGACTTTAAAAACAGATTAGCACCTGATAGCTTAAAAAAAAAATTTGGAGAGAAACTATGTTTGTCTGTAGTGTTCAGCCTTGGGAGTAAATATCAAAAGTCTGCAAGTTTTTTGATTTTGAGGGAGGTCTGGCATTTTTCCATAGCAGATGAAGAGGAGGGGGAGTTCTCTATGTAAGTTACTGATGTGGATATGGCCCAGAGCCAGAAATCTGTGGTTTGTATACCCATTTCTGTGAGCGTTGCAGAATAGGAGAGATCTGCATGACTGATGATTGGGAAGCGAGATCTGCATGACTGATGATTGGGAAGCGCTCCCTGGAGAAGGTGGCCTGGAGAGTTGGTAAGGTTTTGGTATAATTGTGTAGCTGCTCAAAGATTTAGTTCTTCTTAGGTCAGCAAGATGTGTTCCCACTCAGATGGCAATCAGCGTCTTTTAATGAGTTTGCATGCTTGGCCATTTGCTTAACTTCTTCAGATGGATTGTGTAGGAGAACTGGGATCTGGTGGAGAAGGGGGAGAGTTAGGAGCTGAGATCCTTTGGGCTTCTCTTACGCCCCTTTCCAGGGCCAGCCCTATCGGAAAGAGCAGACTTTCCTTGAGCAATCTGCCCCTCAGGTGAGAATTTGTGTGAGTCTTGGTTGGTAGGCCTGGCGGTAGGCTGGAGGTGGGCAGGCCAGTGTTATCAGAGATGTTGATCTTGGATTATAGGAATTATTTCTAGGCAGCAGGCCCAGTTTTCATTTCCCTTTCCAACTCTGTGATGTCCAGGGGAGGCTGTGTTTGCAGGGAAGGTGGCCCAAGTTTCAAAATGTGATGTAGCCGGCCAGCCATTCGCCTAACAGTGTTGAGCAAGGCCCTGATGGGCATCTAGCTGGAGTTAACTATTACTCTGGCCTCAGGGAGTTGGTCCTGTCCCGTTCTGGGGTGTGATTAGGGCATTGTCAGTAAGTGGCTCTGTGAGCTGGAGGAACTCATTTGGTGTTTTGGCTCCAAGGGTCATTATCCCTTAGGCAGAACTGAAGAGACCCTCAGAGATTAGCCTGCCCTGCCCGCTTTGTGACACAGTGAGGAAACTGAGTCCCACAGCTGGGTAGTGGCAGCTCTGGCACTAAAACCTCCCCAGACACATGATATTTTACTATTTTAAACCCAGCAGTTTGATGATACTTGCTTTATGTTTCTATCCTAATCCATCGGCAGGAAATTAGGCTTATTTTGTTTATTTAGTTGTTGTATCCAGATATTTAACTTGTACAGTTACCTATTTTGTGCTTTGGCATAGACTTAAGAGGTTTAGTCATGAAGATTGGAAATTAACAGTATAGATGATGACCTTCCAGTGGGCTTGACTTGATAATGGACATTAGTGGTTCTTCCCTGGCAGGAACTAGGCCTGTGCATCCCTGCTCAGGAGGCTTCTCTTTGGAAATGTGCACCAGAGGAGATCAGACCTTTGGTAGCTGGCTGTGTTTTCTTTTGCTGCTCTGTGAGCCATACACTCTAGCCTTGGAAGTGAACCGGCTTTTTAGGCTTTACAGCTTACACAGCTCTCTCACCGTATGCTATCCCAGAGATAACATGCTGATAAAGCTTTCTTTCATTTCTGTTTAAAGGGATGCATCTCTTTCAGAGTTGTGGTTCTCAAACTTAGCATGGAGAAGCAGCCTCCTGGGATCCTGTTAAAATGCAAATTTTGGGGTTTCACCCCCAGAGATTCTGACTCAATTGGTAGGCCAGGATTGACCTCAGAAATCTGTTATTATCCATCATCCCAACCCTTCTGCTACAGACCTCTGTGGCCCTTTCTTTGAGAAGCACTGCTCTCCAGATCATGAATGACTGTTCTCTTTGGCTCTGAAGTAAAGACTGGCCCTGTTGATGGTTTTCTAAGTGAACTAGAAATAACTGAACTACGTGGGTGGAGAGCAGTGAAGTATTTATCCTTAGGTTGACACTCTGGTTTTTATCTGCATATCTTTTTTGCATTCTGAGTTTCTATGATCCAGAGCAATGATTTGGGGTCAGTTACGCCCTCCCCCCAATTCCCTGATAGCCCTGAGGTTTCTGTCTCTTGTGTGGATTGCCTAGTCACTGGCACACCCCCATGTGCAAGGAAGGGAAGCATCTGAGGGCAGTAGTGTTTGCCTGGCGTCCTTAGGGTGTTTCTGGGAGAGTAAGTTTTAATGATTGCCGCCATTGAATAACTGGTAAGGACTTTTAGAGCCCCCAACTTTTTACCCAGAGAGAGGTAAATAAGAGAATGATGTAGGAGAACCATCTGACACTTTCCTGAGACATCAGCTCTACCTTAAAAGACTGTTAGAAATCAACATGCTCCACAAACACTCCTGTAAATTCACTGGAAAGCCTGGGTAGATTTCTAGTACCAGGCTCCCCTGCCCTCCACATTTCTGATTGGTGGAGCCTGGGAGTCTGCCCCTCCCAAAACCCAGTTCCTAAAACATCATATTAAGTCAGTCATTCCTGTGTCCTACTTTTTTTTTTTTAAGATTTTACTTTTTTCCTTTTTCTCCCCAAAGCCCCCTGGTACATAGTTGTATATTCTTTGTTGTGGGTCCTTCTAGTTGTGGCATGTGGGACGCTGCCTCACCGTGGTTTGATGAGCAGTGCCATGTCCACGCCCAGGATTCAAACCAACGAAACACTGGGCTGCCTGCAGCGGAGTGCGCGAACTTAACCACTCAGCCACGGGGCAAGCCCCCCTGTGTCCTACTTTTAAGTTAAAAAACATCAAGCCAGAGCAACGCACGCAGTTTTGCATGGTATGTGGAAACCATTGCAGGCAGAGGTGGCATGGGGCTCTCCAACAGGCTGCTGGCTGTGGCTGCAGAGTTTTTATTTATCCTGAGCTCATAAAACCCTGGCTCTCTCTTATTGTGCAATGGCAGAGCTGATAGGGAGCCTTAGGAATGTAGCCCTGTGGTCACTTGGAGGCCACGTGCTCCCTTTCTCTCTGAAACAGAAAGCATTTTGACATTTCCACATTTCCTGCAGGGAAGAGCAGGCCCAGAGAGTGGCCTTGTCCCTGTCTGGGTGAAATCTCTTGCCCAGCCCAGCCCATGAAATCTCTCATGCCACCTTTTCTATGAACATGTGCTTGCTTGTCTTTGTTCTGTCTTTGGCCTCTCTTCTCCTCTTCCGTTGCCCTTATTGTTAATCTCTGTTAAATCATTAAAGCTGAAAAAGGTGTCAGCTGATGAAGGGTTTAAGAAGCTGAAGAAGAGTTTAAGAAACGGCTTTTCTCTCAAGGTGTTTGCTTTTTAGAAGAGGATGCTTGAGTGTCAGAGATGGCAAAACTCAGACTCCCACCTTCCAGAGTGGGTGAGAAGTGGGGCACCTTCCCAGGGGAAGGCTGCCCGCCTCCCATTCACACTGTCCAGGGACGATGGCGGTGGGACCTGGATTCTTGCTCAGCATTTGAAAAGGATTTAGATTAGAATTCATATAATTATTTTAATGAGATATGTGAAAACAACTGATTTTAAGATAGCAGTGTAAAAAGATAAATAAGAATTTATTGTGTCTCCTAGAGGAATGGAGGTCCATGCAGAGGCCTTCCATTTTCTGAGGAGCCAGGAGATCAGTGTCATTTCTCTTCTCAGCATCTGTCACTGGACTGAAACGGAAGATTTCAAAACCTTCCCAGGGAAAAATTTCACTTTTTTTCATTGCTGCTGGGCCAGATCCCTTGAGATTGTTTCCAGGCTCATGATTTTGGAACATTCAAAAGAAAATTTGGAACCTAAAGTTATTCATCAGATTTGGAGTTGTGGTCTGTTTTTCATCTGAGTTTTGTTTTGTGTTATCAGGCTGCTTATAATATTCTTGTGCTTTGTATTGCTTTTGAAGAATTGCCTTAGACACATCTTGGAAATCCAGGTATCCTACTTTAGATTTAAAACAAAAATTCCTTCATTATGAGCAGCCATTGCATCCTTTTAAGACTTATAAGTGAGTCAAACTATCCATCCAGTTTAAATTGCTTTCTGTGGAGTGTGCAAACTTAACCCATCTGTCTGTGTATTCTCCTTTCTGTGGCTCCATCGTGACCATTGGTTATGCTGTTCTGGCTTATAAACATGGTAGGCCCTGACCCTTTGGGGAGGTGCCCGGAGTTTGCACCCTAAATGGGTGACTGAAGTGCTGTGTCATCACAGATAGCATGATTGGTTCTGTAAGGGATCTCAGATGGCCTCATAGATAGGATGTTTGAGTTGCGTCTCGAGGAGTAAGTAGGAATTTGCAGGTGGGTGTTAGTGCAGTAAGTACAGGGGTTGTGGAAGCTGAACTAGCTTCTGTGTGCCTGCTGTGTGGAAGAAAGGCTGTATTCCTGTGGAGTGTGGGGCAGTGTGGACCAGATTACCATGCCAAATTTCTTGGCACTTGAAAGCCGTCAGAGAGTTTTTAGCATGGGCTTATATATGACTTCATTGGCTAGGTGTAAGTAGAGGGTTTGGAGAGGGGAAACTGAGGATAGCAAGAGCACTTAAGATGCTGCTGCAGAGACTTGAGGTAGATAAACCTGGAGAATGTCAGGGAGCATGAATCTGAGAGGCTGACAGGAGGGTTCTTTGGACCTGGAGACCTGGTGATTCTGTTATGCTGGAGAACAGTTTCTCTCTTCTCCATATTTGTTTATACATGGTGGTGTTATTGCTCACTGCAGTCCATTTTTTAGAAAGGTCCTTAGAGCAGAATTGTGGCTAACAGCATCCAGTGGAAGCACTTTATAAACTGATGGTCATGCTCTCTCTGACTCAGTAAAGCTGTGCCCACCCCTCTGTGATGTCTAGAGGACCTTCTCCATTGACCGGGTGCGGGGTTGGTGAAGGATCAGCCTCTGATGCGGGAGTTGTCCTTGCCCATGAAGCCAACACATTTACAGTGTTTTAAATTGAACTTTGCTGTTCGTTGGGGTCATCAACATTTCAGTATTTGAGAAAAACCATAGAGGAACTTCTGATTCCTGCTGAAATGCTGAGAGGATGGATTTTGTCTTGGACATGCACTTCTCATTCTTCTCCTTGGTAGCAAGTCATACAGACCAGGTTTGAATTTTGACTGTGCCAACTGGCTGTGAGATCTTAGATGGTGGGGATAATATGGATAATTGATACCTAATGAGTAGTTACTGTGTGCCAAGCACTGTTGTAAGCTTAACGTGCATTAACTCATTTAATCCTCATAACAACCCCATGAAGTAGGTTCCTGTTATTATTCACATTTTACCAGTGAGGAAGGAATTTGAGGCCTAGACAAGTTAAGTAACTTGCTTAACATAGCTAGCAAATGGCAGAGCTAGCATTTGAACCCAGACATTTAGGCTCCAGAGTCCGTGGGCACTTGGTAATGTTATCTTGTGAGATTGCTAGGAGCTTTAGATGCTAGTGTGTATGAGATGTTTAGTACAATGTCTGGCATATAGTAACTGTTTACTTAATGGATATTATTACTAATATGTAAATATACATTATGGAAGAGTCTATATCATTTTATTCCAGTTTTGTAAAGAAAATTGGTATATGTATTTATGGATAGAATAATATCTGAAAGGACGTACAACAAAGAGTTGATTGACGTTATTACTGGCAGCGTGGTTATGTTCATTTTATTTTCTTCTTTGTTTTTCTGTGTTTTCTAAATTTTACACAGCAAATGTGAGTTGTTGTTATTATTAGAGATAAAAGCCAAAAATATGTTTTTTTTTTTAAAAAAAAGATGAATAGGAGCTCCCCAGGCAAACAGGAGTTCTCTGATTGCTGGCAGAGCGAGGTGCCTCTGCACAGCTGTGGTGGCATGAAACGTCACACCATGCTCAGCAACTTGGAAGTTATTGTGGTTTTTTTCTCAGTTTATTGTCTGTCTTTGAATTTTGTTTGTGGTGTTTTTGAACACGTAGACATTTTCTCTGCTGTCTTTCTTTTTGGGTTTAGAAAGGCGTTTACATTCCAAGAGAATAGAAATGTTAACAGCAAGTGGTTTCTTTATGTTGCTGGGGAGAATAATTAACCCTGTTAAAATCAGTGCCTCCCTGCCACTACTCAGCCTGGAGCCGGCTCCCTAGAGTTGCCCCTGTGAGAAGCAGGTCTGTGGCTTACAGTTTGAAGATCTGCCTTTCTAGCTTTCACTTTGGGGCTCAGTTTTGAAAGAGCAGTTGGTTTTCCTTGTCCACAGCATCTTCGTGGCTGCTGATCGCGCTTCGGTGTTAGCTGTTCTGGAGGTCTCTGCTGAAACCTTCTGTGTGAATTTCTGCTGTGCCACATGGCTGGATTTTTAAGTCTGACTATCCCTTGCATACTTTTAAAATTTGGTAGAAATGTATGCAACTGTTGTTACAAGATGCAGAAAGAGATAGAAACTTAATTTTAATTACATAGGCATTCTTCTAGTAATTTAAATGGTTTTTATTTTACATTCAAATCTTGAATCAAATTTGAATTCATTTTATTTTATATTATGACCTAGGTTTCACACCTAGGTCATAGTTCATGATACTTTTATTTCTTTCTAAATATTTAATGAGTTGTCCTAATGATGTTGTTTAATAATTAATGCTTTTCCCACTGATTTTATTTGAAATCCTACATTTGATGTCTACTTAGCTCCATATTTTGATTCTCTGGCAATACAGTGCTGGTTTAATTATTGTGGCTTTATAATATGCTTACCTATTCGGTGGTCAAAGCCCCACACCTTATTTGTTTTTTCAGAATTCTCACCCCTGTGGGAAGCTGACCTAGGCTGAATGGTGCTGTGAGCTCCCTATTCAGAGAGTGGAGAGAATATGCAGGCTCAGGTCAGGCAAACCTCCTCTGGAGGTGGCATTTGGATTAGATTTTGAAGGATGAGTAGAAGTTGGAGAGATGACTGTTATGGGAGATTCAAGATATGGCCCCAGTGAACCTCAGATACCTGGCCTCCTGCTGGGTGCTTGCCTGGCATTGGCTCCCACTCTCTGCTGAGCTGTGGAGCTTTGCCTTATCTCTGTTCCTTCCAGCATGTTGGGAATGTCTGGTGGCTCTCCAGAATTTGAGATTAAAGCATTTAAATCATCATTTGAGGGTAGGATGGGGCAGATACTGATTCTCTCCCAGTCTTAGTTCCTAGCTCTCTGGCCCCTGGGTGCTTGGGGAATATAGTGTGATGGTGATAAGCTTCAGCAATGACGTGCTCTTTGTCACCAGCTGAGCTGTAGCTCCATGGACAGAACTCCTGGTAATAGACCCGTGAGGTGCTATCTGTGAAGCCAGATCATTCAAGGGTCCTACTTGCCCCACTTTGGTAGGGGATAATAAAGGTACTTAAACTATGAGCCATCAGCCAGATGAGGCAGACCCATTCTTTTGGGTGCCGAAATAATTTTGGCATCTCAGTGGGCGTTAACAGAGCATGGGGTGGTTGGAGATATGGAGGTGCCCAGTTAAAGAAGAAAGTTAAGTCATGAAGTCCTGTGGAAGGGGAATAATGTTGGCTGCCCCACACCCCCAAGAACCCCATGCCCTTGGCCTGCGTTTTTCTTTTTTAAAGATTGGCACCTGAGCTAACATCTGTTGCCAATCTTTTTTTTTTTTCCTCCTCCCCAAAGGCCCCCAGTACATAGTTGAATATTTTAGTTGTGAGTGCCTCTGGTTGTGTTATGTGGGACGCTGCCTCAGCGTGGCTTGATGAGCGGTGCGATGTCTGTGCCCAGGATCTGAACTGGTGAAACCCTGGGCCGTGAAAGCGGAGCTCACAAACTTAGCCACTCGGCCACGGGGCAGCCCCCTTGGCCTGCGTTTTAATCTCCTGGCCATTTCCCACCCTGATGGGTTTCCAATCTTGGCTTTCAAAATGGAATTTATTTGCCATCATTATCTAGACTAGCACTGTTCAATACAAATACAGTGTGAGCCATAATAGCCACTTTAAAATTTTCAAATACTCACATTTAAACAGGTAAAATTACTTTTAATAAATATATTTTATTTAACCCAGTGTATCCAAAATATTTCATTATGTGGCAGTAGCCACATGTCATGTGCTCAGTAGACATGTGTGTCCAGTGGCTACTGTGTTGTTGGACAGGGCAGATGTAGACCGACTTTATATGTCAAACTGACTGGGGCGAAGAGGCTAGTTTGTGATTCTACATCTATTTAGTACTGTTCGAGGCCAAATCTCAATTCAGACTCTGTTAAAAAGATACCAAATGGAGAATGCAGAGGCTCTCTGGATTTCTGCTGATTTTGCTGTGTTTTACTTTGAGTCCTGCCCTGTCTGATAACCTGTGTGCATTTCTGCCTTTGGGTTCAGCCCACTGGGAGAAGGGCCCTTTGGGGCTTTTCGGCCTCCCTGATGATGGCACATGCCCCAGAGCCATGTGCAGACAGCCCCCAGCAGCCTTTCTCAAGCCACTTGGGGATTGAAGTCAGATTCTTCTAGTGATTTTTAAAAAAGAGACAAGCCCCAGTTAATCATTGTCTCAAGATAATTTTGCTTTATTGACCAGATTTCTGTAACATGAATAATATGTCGGACATTGAAAGCATGTGATCCAAAAAGTTATTTTGCCCCAGGAATTTAGTGAGAGATGATTAAGAGGTTAGTAATTGTTCCCCAGTTCGATTTAATACCCAGAATTTTAAAGGGAAAAGGTTTTTTCTTGTAAAAAGCAGATTTTTCATGGTGCCTGCATTGCAGGAGACAGCTTGAGAGCAGTGAGGGATCTGACCCGGTGAGTGTGTGCCTGATTTCTGAGTAGCCTGTTGCTACCGAGCACAAATAGGAGCAGAGTAGCATGTGCAGGCTTGAGGAGAGAGAGTCGAGCAAGTGTCTGGGCAACCCCGAGTGGTCTTCTCCCTAGGATGGGCATAGGGGGCCAGGCAGGCAGGGGAACCTGTGGGAGGACCAGAACACACACGCGTGCGTAAACATACATGCACACTGCATGCAAGCACACACCACCCAAACATACTTTCCTCTAAGCTGGGGGTTGGGAGACTGCAGGCTCACTATGAACTCTGAAAGGAAGGAGCGGGTCTAGGTGGGCTTAGGGCTCTGATTTTGCCTGTGGTTGTGTCTCCCAGTATCTTACTTTCTCAGCCACTCCCGTCTTCCCTCCTCTGAGAATGCTGGGTTCTCTTTGTTCTGCCCCAGGGCCAGGCTGAGCCCCCACCATCCACCCTGTGACCTACCTGCCGCAGACTCAGGCTCTGCTTCATGGGTTTCTCAAGGGCTCACAGCTTCCAGCCTGAGCTAGTCTCCTCCCTTCTCTGAACTCTTCTTCCCCTTTTCTACAGCAGCGAGTTGTCTAATCATGTCATTGCCCTGCTGAGAATCCAGGAAGGCACCTGAGTCCCCTCTGGCCTGGTCCCTGCCTATCTGAGCCTCACCTCCCTCGGATCCCTCCAGCCTCCGCTCACTTCTGCTGTCTTGCCTCTGGACCCTTCCACATATTCTTCTCACTGCCTGAAACTTCTTCTTTCAACCTTGTCTTTCCAGCTAACTCCTACTTGCCCTTTAAGACCAAGCTCTTGTATTACCTCCTGATTACTTGTTCATTCATTTCTTCACTTATTTATGCAACAAAAACCTACTATGTATCTGGCATTGAGCTAGGTGCTAGAAAATGGAGACATCTTGGAGTTTATGTTTATTGGAGAAGACAGACATTAAGCCAATCTTGTGTACCTTTTGAATCTGCAGGTGGCAGGTTTCCTAAACTTTGAGTACCTTGGCCTTTGCCTCACCTCCCTCACTGGGCTAGATGTCTTTCATCTGTGCTCTTCAGTCATGCCAGCCCTACCTCACCCTCTCTGACCTCTGTCATAGCACTTAACACTTCAAACGACTGGAAACTACTGGTTTGTTGTCTTATCTTTCTTGCTCGGCCAAATCCCGATTCCAGGTCCCTAGGAGGTAAATGTTAATAGTAAATGCTAGTTCAATGAATGGATGAAATGATAGCTTGGCTGATAGTTGGAAAAATTTTCTGTAAAATACACAGTGATCCTCTAGTGGATGGTTTTCCTTACCTGGGTCTATGTGGGCGCATGTCACTGAAAAGTCTCCAGGTTGTAGTCAGAGCACCCAGAGGTTGTCCTTTCTTTGTGGACAGTAGCAGTTTGGTCTCTGGCCTGTCACTTGCTGTCAGGCCTACAGTTTTCCAGACTGTCTCTGACCCTGGGACCCCCTATGTCTGCTGTCTACTCAGATGTGTACTATGGCGGCAGGACGCCAGTGTTGATGAGGTTCCCATAATCGTGCCATGGCATCATTCTCCTTGGGACTCCTTTGTGGGGGCAGCTGGAGACCTATGACCCACACCTGCCGTCTAGTTTGTTTATAGCTGGGTTCGTTGTTTTGGGTTCCCTCTGTGTCTTGATTTTTTTTTTTTTACTGTACAAATAGTGAAATTCACTCTTTGTGGCATACAGTTCTATGAGTTTCGACAAATGCCTAGAATTATGTATCTGCCACCACAGTCATGATGCAGAATAGTTCCATCACCCAAAAATTCTCCTGTGCTGTCCCTTTGTAGTTAGCTCCTCCCCTCACCCCTAAACCTTGGCGACCACAGATAGGTTTTCTGTCCTTATAATTTTGGTTTTTCAAAATATTACATAAATGGAATCATTCAGTATGTAGCCTTTTGGGTCTAGGTATTCATCCATGTTGTGTGAATCAATGGTTTGCTCCTTTTTTATTGCTGAATAGTATTCCATTGTGTGGATGTGCCAAAGTTTATCTGTTTACCAGATGAAGGACATTTGGCTTGTTTTCAATTTTTGATGATTATGAATAAAGCCTCTGAACATTTGCATATAGGTTTTTGTGTGAATATATGTTTTTATTGCTCTTGGGCAAATAGAATACCTAGGAGTGGGGTTGCCGGATCACTGTGTAAGTGTACATTTACCTTCATAAGGAACTGTCAAACTGTTTTCCACAGAGACTGCTCCATTTTACATTCCCACCAGTGGTGTATGAAAATTCCAGTTGCTCTGTACCCTCTTCAGCACTTGGTATTGTCAATATCAAAAAATTTTAGCCATTACAGTAGATGTGCCATCTGTAATCATGCACTGCATAACAACGTTTCAGTCAACAACAGATCACATATACAACGGTGGTCCCATAAGATTACCACCGTATAGCCTAGGTGTGTGGTAGGCTATCCTATCTAGGTTTGTGTAAGTGCACTCGATGATGTTCACACAGTGATGGAATCACCTAACGATGCATTTCTCAGAACGTGAACCTGTCGTTAAGCAACATATGACTGTGGTTTTTAATCCTCCCTTTTCTTTGTATGCTCTCCCAGAAGCTCATAGAGTTTAAATACCATTATTTGATGTGATTTGGCAAGGAGGTCATCAGTACCTATGTGAGATTGGCTTTCTTCCGATGGGATTTGTAGGTGCTCAGAGTGAAAGAGCTGCAGGAATATCAAGCCTTCCTAAAACCTTTTGAGGAAGATGTTATATTGTATCATTCTGTAATTTTAGAATTTAAAAAGATTTCTTAACATTCTTTATGTTAAAATTGCTATTTGCTTGACCAGCTTGTTGTGAGCAGAAGCTACTAATCTTGAGACTGAAATTTCTTTGACCTCTTCTCTTTAGCTCTCCCTTTCGTGTGACGAGGTGTATAGTCTGTCCTCACACAATATAATTTTTTAAGTTCTTCATCTTACTAGTGGCCATAACACTTTCCTCCACCTCCCTCTTTCTAGGCTCCTAATCGTCAACTCATGACTTACTGGTTACAGGAGCTTCAGCAGAAGAGATGGGAATATTGCAACAGTCTTGACATGGTAAAGTGGGCCAGCAGGACCTCCCCAACCCCTGGGGATTTTTCTAAGGGTCTCGTAGCCAGAGATAACACAGGTAAGTCAGAAATGGAGGGTAATGTGTCAGTTCTTTGTGTAAGGCCATTTGGCACAGCAAATCAACTTAGCAGGGAAATTCAGAATGAAAATAATGATGATGATCCCTCATGAATGGGCAGCATTCCATAGTTACTGAGTACTTCCAGGTACATGAATCATATTCAAGCCTAATGACAACGTTGGGAGTCAGGCAAGGCCAGTGCCAAGCACCCTGAAGAGATGATACAGCTGAGGTCGGCAGGTGGTGAGTTGTGGTAGTATAACTCCCACTCTGACTCCAGGGTCAGCCTGCTCCGCCCTGCCTGAAAGTGAAAGGCCCATGCCTGCACATTCATGCAGGGCAGGGTTGCTGGAGTTTACAGATGTGTGTCTACACCAGGAAGGCATTCCCAAAGCATTCTGCTTGTGATTCCTTGTTTCTTAGGAAAACTTTAACTGTCAAACACTGTTTCCGTTTTATTCTGGATTTGTGGCATTTCTACAACTCTTGGTGATCCCTGGCCGATTGCAATGTAGAGATAATGTGGTTTTATATTTGAATATCAAAAATTAAAACCCTGTGATCTTCTCATGACTGGTTGTGTTAAGCAAAGAACAGGGCAACAGTTATTTGCTGACAGTCCCGCCCCCTCCCCCCAAGATTATGAGGGTAGGACTGTTTTTGTGGCCCCTTGTCTTCATGCAGGGAAAAGAGCAGGCCCAGAAAAAAGCAGTCCCCTGAGTCCTCAAGTAAGGCATGAAAAGGCCGGGCCATTACACTAGCATTTTTTAGGGATCAAAGGAGGGCACATTGAAACTTAAGCCAGTGAGGGCTAGTTCTGACACTTTAAAGAGATGTGGTCGGCACTTCAGAACACCTGTGGAACCCTCTGCTCAGCAGAACACAGGCTACATTCGAGTTCCCTGTAAACTGAGGATGGTGTGGGCACATGGGCAACCAACTTGTTTCAGAAACAGATGCCTTCTGAGACTTTTAATTCTTTTTTTCCTCCAAATCCCCTGTTTTCCTGCCAACCTTGTTTTTACCAATCACAGTCTTTTTCAGCAGGTTAGTCCTCTCCGTCAGTGAGAAATTACCGTATGCACTTTCATACTTGTGGATATGTTGTCCTGTGAGAGTTCTCAAGTCATCGTCATGGGTGTCTTAACTCTCTAACTATACCAAGAGCTGAGGTGATGCCTTCATTTTCAAGCTTCAACCCCTTCTATGTTTAGTTCACAGTTCTACTGAGTTTTTTTAAAAGCCACTATTATAGTGCTTTTGATCAAAAGAAGCTCTCTAACTCAGTATCAAAGTCATTTGAAACATTTGGAAACCCCCGTAGGGGACCCGGCAGTATTCATGATGGTAGCTAATGCCTTTGGCATAGAAGACACTCGATTTGCCTCAGTTCCTGTATTTTGAGAACACAGATTGCTTCTCTCTGACAGAGACTCAGGTGTTAAACTGAAAGGAGGGGCAAAGAAGTAGCACCCAGCCCTGTAATCTCTATAACACATACCCTTCCTTCTTTTAAGCCCAAATGCTGTGGCTAGGGAGCCGGAGAGAACATCTGAAGCCCATATTTGGTTCTCTTCATTCGGTTTTGGGACTCTAAGTGTGGGAAATTAGAGTTGGTGCCATCTGACATTTACTTATTCATTCAGCAAAGTAGGCACCCATAATGGGCTTGGTCCCTCTCCTCATGGAGTTTCTAGTCAAGCAGAGTGTGAAGAAAAAATGAGATAAGTGTGAGAGGGAAGTTACAGGGTCCCAAGGGCCCAGGAAAGGGGCTAGCACAGCTTTGGGTGGTTGGGAGCCCTCTCTCAGAAAGTGGCATCTAAGCTGAGACCTGTAGGATGACCAGGAGTTAGCCTGAGAGGAGTTTCAGGCGAGAGAGCTGGAGAGAGCTGGTGGTGCCTTCAAGGAACTGAAAGAAGGCCCACGAGGCTGTAGTGAGCTGAGCCTGGAGGCACAGTGAGGGCCAGGGTGGAGAGAGCCTTGACTTCCCTGTTTGGTATTTTAGACTTTGTCCTAAAAGCAATGGAGTGCCTTTGAAGATTTTATGTGTGGAAATGACTATAATTTTAGACTTCTAATGATTTTTAGATAGCTGTTAAGAACAAATAATGAAAGTTTGAAACGCTGGGCAACTTGCGAGACTAATTATTCAGGAAGTCAAAAAGTCTAAAGGAGGAAGTCAAGGAGAGAAGGCTGTATTTTAGCCCCTTTTGTTTTATCATCAGAGGTAAAAGTTGGTTAAGAGGTAAAATGTGTTACAGTTTGTAATGGTGCTCTGTGATGTTTCTGAAGCTATGTTTGCACTTATCTGCTCAGCATAGCCTAACCATGCTAACTCTAGCTAGAATCGAAGATAATGTTTTTCTAACTCTGATTTGCATTAAAAAATAAAACTTTTCCTACTGTTCTCTCCTCGTTACCCAATTGTTATAAACATTTTCATTTGTTGTCTAGTGGGTGTCACCCATTAGTACCCTCCTAGCACCGAAAGTCAATATGGGGAAAGATGTAGGGAATTAACATTTTCCATTGATAGGCAGTATAGTTCTTGGAAGGCAGCTCAATCTGGTGGAAGAAGCCCCAGGTTCCTGGGTTTGAGTCTTGGATCTGATAGTTACTATTTGTCAGATTCTGAGTAAGTCATCTTTCCTCTAGCACAAGGGTAGCAAACTACAGCTTGTGGAAATGAAGTTTTATTGGAATAATTCATCACCCATTTGTTTGTGTGTTGTCTGTGGCTGCTTTTGCACAACAGTCATTGAGTTGAATAGTTGTGACAGAGACCATATGACCCACAAACCTAGAATATCTACTACTATCTGGCCTTTTAAGAAAAAGTTTGCTGACCCCTGCTCTAGTGTCTTGGGCATCTCTCTGTCTTTTCGAGCCTCAGTTTCCTTATCTGGAAAATGGAGATTGTTCATTTAGTCTTTCACTCCAGGCATTCTTGTATTCTAGGCATTGTGCCAGCTGCCCAGGATGTAAAGACAAGTAAGTCATAGTACATGTTCTCAAGGAGTGTTTGGTCTAGTGAAGGACCCAGACAGGTAGAGACCTGTACAATGCAGTCTGATAAGCACAGAGCCAGAGATGAGCACAGGAAACTTATCTATGCCTGGGGTATTGGAGCACAGGGTGTTGGTGGTGTCTGAAAAGCTTTCTTGGACTTGGAGACAGCTGAACTGAGTCCTGGAGGTCAACTAAGAACCTGGAGGCCCTAGAGACCAAGTCCCTGGCTCAAAGGTAGAGTGGGTGGGCAGGAGTGACAAAGAGGAAGCTGGATATAGATGATCAGGGACCAGACTTGGAAGGGCTTTATAAGACAAGCGAAGGCATGGTGAGTGATAGTATCAGATGTGCATTTTGAGACCATTAACTGTGACTGAATGGTAGAGAATGGATTTGTCAGCAGGACAAGAGGGAGGGAGACCAGTTAGGCGGCTGTTGTGGTGGTCCAGGCTAGAAATCGTAGTAGCCTTGACTAGGGTTGTAGCAGGGGATGAGAAGAAATGGGCAGAGTTGGGAGATTGTAGGCTGGAAGAACTGGAGGCTTCAGAGATGGGATTAGATTTGAGGGAGAGGGAGGGTAAAGAGTACTGTCCAGGCCCCAGGCCTGGGCAGTTGTTTATTTATTAAAAAATTTTTTTTTCCTGCTTTTTCTCCCCAAATCCCCCCTTGTATAGTTGTATATTTTTTTAGTTGTGGGTCCTTCTAGTTGTGGCATGTGGGAAGCCACCTCAGCATGGCCTGACAAGTGGTGCCATGTCCGTTCCCAGGATCCGAACTGGCAAAACCAGGGGCCACAGAAGCGGAGTGCGTGAACTTAACCCCTCGGCCATGGGGCTGGCCCCCAGGCAGTTGTTCAGATGGGATTGCAATACTCACGATGACCTTGTCAACCCCCCTCATAGTTCTGTTATGAGGATCAGATGGCAAGCTGTATTATTAAGTGTAAAGATATATATATATATATGAGATATAATTTTGAAATGGTTAGGATTATGTTCAGCTGCAATTAACAGGAAACCTGACTAATAGAGACTTTCAAATAGGGATTTGTCTCATGATAGGCAGTTTATGGCTGGCAAAGTTACTCACTAGTGCCACTGAGGGACGCATTCTGTTCTTCATTCTTAGTGTATTAGCTTTCCTGCTCATGCTAGCTGTCCCTTGGGGTGGCACCTATATCAAACACTTTCCCAGAAAACCTCAGCTTATATCTCATTAGCTAGAACTATGTCACATGGCCATCCTTTGCTGGAAGGAATTTTCGGGAGGCAAGTGTTTAAACCAAGCATGCTGCCACTGTCAAAACCAGAGTCTGTAAGGAAGGCAGAATTAGAATGAGTATTGCATAGGCAGCTGGCACTGTCACATAATTGCCCATATTAAATTTGTTTTCTAGAGTTCACGTCTTCAGAGTAAGAGTTTGTTACCTGTGTGATTGGAATTTGCAGCTTTATATTAATCAAGCAAGTATTAGAAAGTGAGATGACTTTGTCATCTCTTTATCTGCTCTGTCTGATGTCCATTCTGCAGCATGGCCTCTGAAAGTATGCCATGCCTCAGACACCACTCTGCAGCGTCTTCTGTTATGATAAATAAAGACCTGCTTTCTACATGAAGGAATAACTTGCTAAAATAAAAGCAAAGGTCCACAGACCTTCACAGTGGTTGAGAATGAGGCAGCCAGAGCCACAGGAGGCATCCATAAATAGCTAATAGCCTCGTTTCAGATGTATGTCCAGCACATTCTGTTTACTTCATTTCCCTCAAACTAATAAGCAGTCAAGCAAGGGACAACAAGACTTTGTGTTTTTGAGACTTCTTGAGTTGGAGTACAGATGGTATTTCTTGCAGAAAATGGTCTCGTGGAGACGGTTTGAGGGATGACCACACGTTTCCTCCTCTGAAGCAGCTGCATCACACAGTGTAACTGTTGTGTAGGAGCAGGGGGAGGGGAAGGGAAGTGGCAATTCACTTTGTCCTCCTGCAGTTTGTGCTCTCTGTGCAGTGCTGGGGCTGGAGAAGGAAAACCACAGGGTGGAATGCAGACCCAGTCTTGGCAAAGTCACGGGAGTTCTTCGTAATCAGTGAATGTCATGATCCCAGAAAGTGATCAAAGAAGCTGTGCTTTTATGTAATCTCATTTGTAAAATACTATAAAATGCCACGTGTTATTTTTAAGTATAAGTCATGGTAATTAGCAGCATTGTGTTTGAGAGGCAGCGTGATCTAGTGGAGAAAGCTTAGGAGACTTTGGGCACAGTGTTTCCGCATCTGTGAACAAGATGCTGTGTGAGGTTCCTTCTGACTTGGAGGTTTTGTAACTCCTAAAGTCAGGCTTTGAAAGGGAGCCTAAGTGTGGGAGGGAGGGCAGACGGAGATGATGAGCAGGGTTAGATTCCAGGGATATCTGGGAGGAGTCTTCTGGGAGCCTCCTGGAGAAGATCTGAAAGGAGACTGTCCAGAACAGGCTGGAGTTTGGTGCCAGTGCAGACATGCTCTGGGTGGGATCAGGTGCAGAGGAACACAGGGTTGATGTTGCTGTGGAGGAGGTTGGGGAACTGAGCGAAATCTCAGGAGAGCAGAGACATGTGAGGGGAAAGAGAGGGAAGCCATGGAATCAGGTGTGCACTCCTACCCCTAATTCAGGGGGTCTTTCAGAGGTGGCAGGAGAGAGGACAATGATTAGAAAACTGCAGGGACCTCTCCTGCCTCCTGCTCAATTTTCTCAACTTGAAGAAGGCCCTCACTGCTGTACCATGTTAGTAGGTGTCCATTTTTTATTTATTCATTCAGCCATTTATTGAATCCCTTAGTAAATGTATTGAGTCCCTCAGTATTCATTAAGTCCCTCCTCTGTGCTTGGTGTTGGGTATGCAGCTGTTAGGAAATCAGACCCGTGTCCATTTCTCACAAGATGTATGTCCTTGGTGGGGGATGGGAGAAAGTAGATGGACAAGTAACTTAACTAGACACATGTGCTGGCCTACCCTGGGGCCTCTCAGAACCAGGTGGCTTGCGACATCTCCTTTTTGGTGCTTAGATGCACACTAGGCCCTCACTTGGAAGATATCTCTACTGCTCTTGACCACTCCTTCACAATCTAGACTAAAATTCACTTAGATAAAGAAAAGAAGCAGCTTTTTCAGATTAACCCCACTCTGTCCTCCTCCAACTCCCAACAGTGATTGCCAGGCTTGCTTACCAGTGGTCTTGGACACACGTGGGAATGGCCTTCTCCCAGTGCCCTTTTCTTCTTTCTTGGATGACACTGCGTCCAGGGTTTGGTTTTCTGGGAATCCTCCACTCAGCTCTGCTCTCTGCAGAGGGCCTGGGCCCGACTGAGGCAGCGTGGGAGGAGGGGACAGACTCACTGAGGCTCCCAGATGTGAGCAGGAGCCTCCCCTGGGTGGGTCCCTGTCTGTTAGAGTGCCGTCCAGTAGGAAGGGCTCATGGAGCTCTGGAAGCCGAGACGGCTGCAGACCACCCTGGCACTGAGGCCGTGCTGGAGTCACAACATAGGAAATGTAAAACTTGTAGTCTAAAACTCACACAGAGTTGTCATTTAGGCTGCAAATGTTTAAAAAGAATAGAGAAGGTCTAAATACCACAAGCCTTCCAGCATAGACTTTCTCTTCCCGCTGAGGTTGCAAGATAAAGCACGTTTGTGAATCCAGTCCATCCTCTTGAAGACCTCAAGTAAATATTGCCGTGTCCTAGTTTGTGTCCTTCTTGGGGCAGTTCCCTGAATGCTAATGTTAGGACATGTGTTGAGGAGAAGCCAGCAGCTCCGCTTTTTAATTAAATCTCACGTGGTCTGTTAAAAACCGAAAACCAGACAAAAATAACAATAATAGCAAAAACTGGGGAATAGCTTCTTTTTCATGTCACATACTTACTTTTAGAAATGGCCTGTTTTGCCTACATCCTCCCTGGCCTCCAGTCGCTTTTCTCCACCCCACCCCCAGGGCCCCGAGTTCCTCAGGAAGCGTTTCCAGTGTGGGCTGAGGGGTGCTGCAAGGTCTGGGGTTTCCTTGCTTGTAGGTGCTTTGCCACACAAGAGCATTTGATAGTCTGCACCCGCCTGCAGAGGGGCTGCTCCTCACCTTGCCGCCAGCCCACACAGGAAGGAGAGGCTGGGCTCGGCTCCTTACAGTGCATTGTGTTTCTTTCCTGGCTTGGCTTAGAATTGGAGTGCTTTGCCTGTGAGGGGGTCTGTGAAAGCCCACCTTTGAGAAGCCTGTGTGTCAGTTTTATCTTTCTCTGAATAAAGGAGGTTGAGCATCCTTCTTGCCCATTGACTGACACACACACTCCAAATGTGGGGTGCCACCTCTGAGAGGTACAGTCACTGCACCTGCTTGTGAGGTTTGTCTACCGCAGGGGCAGGTGACATGTTTAGCCCTGGCTCTGGGCTTTCATCTGCTGACAAATAAAGTAGGTAGAGGAGACTAGACCCTATTAGTGGTGTTTGAACTTGTTTTTTGTTTGTTTATTGGAAGTCCTTTTCCAAGTGAAATCTTCAAGGGAGCTCCAATATGTAAAAGAGTGAAAAGAGGAACTGCTGTGGTGGAAGCTGGGGTGGGATTCCTTCCTCCTCTCCCTCTAATAGTCCCCAGGCATTTCCTGGAACCATAAGGCTCAGAGGAAGGGTCTGGGTACCGGGGACTCGAGGTGTTCTGTGGTGACTTCTAGCTTGACGTTTTACTATTTTGTGTCTCTCTCCTAGATGTGTTCTCCTTTAGGCAACAGCTCTGTCTCCTCATCTGTTGAACTCTCAGCACCTAGTGCTTAATACTTGAGAGTCATTTGAACCAAGAATTGGGAATCCATGGTGGTTTGTAACTTCTGGCTTTCTTAACTCAAACTGGTAATCTATTACCAAGCCCGTAATTCTTCTGTCTCCCAACACACCCTCTTGCTTTTCCTATTATAAGCCGGGTATTGACTCTCCTGGCCAGAGCCAGATTCCCCTGATAGGTACACAGCAATCACTTCTTCATGTCACACTCAGGATGCTTTTCCAGTGTGTTCTCGGAACCCTTCTCACACTGCCCATGGTCAAGTTAGTGACCTGCCTGCAAAGAACAAGCCAATCGTAAGGTGTTCTCCTTTGGGACAGATTTCCAAGGGCCCCTGTGGCCCAGGATGCCCTGTGCTTGCTTCCTCCACCAGTGCTCAGTAACTTTTGCAGAGACCTGTCCTGAGTGACTCAGGTGGTGTGCTCATCTGATTAGAAATTAAGTTTTTCTCGGATATCAGTGTTCAGCAGTCCCATTCTGATTTTGTTTTGGTTGATATTGCAAATGTAGAGGTGCTTTATTAAAGGGAAGTGTAGATCAAATTGATTATTGTGAAGCAGTGTTAAATTCTGTTTGCAAACATGCCGTATTCTCAGGGGGATTATATCATCTGGAAGAATACGAAGTATTTGTAGTGGATATGTTTTTGGCAAAACTTTTAAAAAGTAAGTTTTTATTGTGGGAAGTTTTAAACATTTGCAAAGAGAGAATAACATACTATGACCCCCCTGTTTATTAGGTAATTTCAACTATTATTATTTCATGACCCATCTTGTTTCATTGATACCCCTCCCCACTTTATTTTGTTATTTTGAAGCAAATAATGTGTTATTTGAAGCAAATGCTGGCATCATATCATTTCAACCTTAAATATTTCAAAAGCCTACGGTTTAAAGATATTGTAGTCTGAAATTTGATTATGCTTTAGCATCGGTGCATTTGCCTATGAATTTACTGAACTACTATTCTGTGATATGCAAACTTATTTTTTCAGTGTCACTCTTTTCACATACTAGTAAATATGTGTATATTTGTATGCCTCCCACTTTCTTAGAGAAAAGGGGGTGTAGTATAATTTGATCTGCAGTTTGCTTTTCTTACCTGACAGTTTATCCTGAAAATTGTTCTGTGTTGGTACCAGTGAGTGGACTTTGCTCATAGCTTTGTGCCAGGTCCCCTGGTCTACAGGACAGCGGAGGACAGCCCCAGTGTCTCCTTTCCCTGGGCTGCCACTGTGAGCACTGTGGGGTTTGAAGCATATCACGACCTTCCTTTGAGAAACATGGATCTACTTTAGATGAAATGGTTGCAGAACACCAAAGCCACCCACAGATTGAATTTTTATCTAGTATACATTAAAAATATACTAGAATACATATAGTGTAGATTTCTATAGTATATCAAGTCAGTGTTTTATGTAGGATATCAAGTTCTGTGTAGAAGCTTTGAGTAACTGACATTTGTTTGCCTTTCTTTCAGATTTAATTTACCCACACCCAAATGCTTCTGCAGAAAAAGCCAGAAATTTCCTAGCTGTGGAAACTGTCCCTGGAGAGCTGGTGGGAGAACAAGCTGCAAGTCAGCCAGCCCCAGGGCATCCAAATCCCATTAATTTCTCTTTGAAACAGTGGGGCACTGAGCTCAAGTGAGTCTTTGGAAAGCAGCATATGAAACTGAAAATGGGTTATTTCTGATAATATATATTATGGTTTTATATATGAAATTATAAAACCACCTTTCATTGGTGAAGGTCTTCGTCATTTACACGGTGCTTTCACACAGTTCGTTGGGTTTTCTCAGCTTGTATAGAGGGCCTATTATGTTCCTGATACTGTGCCAAATGCTTTCACGCTCATGGTTTCATTTAATTGCTCCACTCTGTGAGGGAGGTCGTATGGTTGACATTTTACAGAAACAGAAACTGACTCAGGAAGCGTCCTTGTCTAAGGTCCCAAGGTCCCAGGCTGCAGAGGTGGGGCTTCTTGCCCCAGGGGCCAGCTCCCTTTCTAGGACCCCAGGGTTTCCTTAGGTGCTGTGCTCTGGACTTCTGTCATCTGCTTGTGCATGGGCTAGTGAGAGGGGAGGTAGATTTGTTTTTGTTTTTGTTTTTAAAAAATGCTTTATTGAGATGTAATTCACATACCATGTAATTCACCCATTTAAAATGTACAGTTTGGTGGTGGTTAGTATATATGCAGAGTTGTGCAACCATCACCACAATCACTTTTAGAAGAAACCCCAGTACCCATTAGCAATCACTTCCCATTTACCCCGAACCCCTACCCTCCAGCCCTCTGCAACACCTAATCTACTTTCTATCTCTATGGATTTGCTTATTCTGGATATTTCATATAGATGGCATCATACAATATGAGACCTTTTGTGTCTGGCTTCTTTGACTTAGCATAATGTTTTCAAGGTTCATCCAGGTTGTAGCATGTGTCAGTGCTTCATTTCTTTTTATTGCTGAATAACACTCCATTGTATGGGTATACCACATTTTGTTTATCCATTCTTCAGTGGATGGACGTTTGGGCTGTTTCTAGTTTTTGACTATTATGAATCATGCTGCTGTGAACACTCGTGCACAAGTTTTTTGTGTGAACACGTGTTTTCATTTCTCTTGGGTATATACCTGGGAGTGGAATTGCTAGGTCATATGGTAACTCTGTGTTTAACCTTTTGAGAAGGTACTTAATTGTTTTTCAAGAGGCTGCACTATTTTACATTCCCACCAGCAGTGTATGAAGGTTATGGTTTCTCTACGTCCTTGCCAACGCTTGTTATTATCTGATTTTTTGATCCTTGCCATCCTGGTGGATGTGAAGTGGTATCTCGTGGTTTTGATTTGCATTTCCATGATGATTGATGATGTTGAAAAACTTTTCGTGTGCTTATTGGCCATTTGTATACCTTTAGAGGGACATCTATTTAGACCCTGTGTCTACTTTTTAATTGCATTTTTTTAAGGCTATTTTTTTAGAGCAGTTTTAGGTTTACAATAAAATTGAAAAGAGGGTACAGAGATTTCCCATATATTCCCTGCCCCCACACATGCATAGCCCCCATTTATCAACATCATTCACCAGAATGGCACATTTTTTTACCAAGGATAAACCTTCATTGACACATCATTATTAGCCAACGTCCATAGTTTAGGTTAGGGTTCATTCATGGTATCGTACACTCATGGTATTCGTGGTTTGGACAAATGTATAATGACAGCTATCTGTCATTATTTTGTCATACAGAGTATTTTTGCGGCCCTGAAAATCATCTGTGCTCTGCCTATTCATCTCACCCCCACCTCTTATCTCTGGCAACCACTGCTCTTTTTACTGCTTCCATAGTTTTGCCTTTTCCAAAATGTCATATATTTGGAATCATACAGTATCTAACCTTCTCAGATTGGTTTCTTTCACTTAGTAATATTCATTTAAGTTTCCTCCATATCTTCTTTTTTTCCTCCATATCTTTTCATGGCTTAATAGGTAATTTTCTTTTAGTGCTGAATAATATCTTATTGTCTGAATGTACCACAGTTTATCCATTTATCTACTGAAAGATATCTGGATTGCTTCCAAGTTTTGGCAATTATGAATAAAACTGCTATAAACATTGTGTGCAGGTTTTATGTGGACCTAAGTTTTCAACTCCTTTGGGTAAATACCAAGGAGCATGACTGTTGGATCGGATGGTAAGAGTATGTTTAGTTTTATAAGAAACTACCAAACTGTCTTCCCACCAGCAATGAATGAGAGTTCCTCTTGCTCTACATCCTCACCAGCATTTCATGTTGTTGGTGTTCCAGATTTTGGCCATTCTAATAGATGTGTTAAGGTCTTTGGCCATTTTTTTAATTGGGTTGTTTGTTTTCTAATTACTGAGTTATAAGAATTTTTTGTATATTTTAGATAACAGTCCTTTATCAGATATGTCTTTTGCAAATATTTTTTCACAGTCTGTGGCTTGTTGTCTAATTCTCTTGATGTTGTCTTTTGCAGAGCAAAAGTTCTTAATTTTAATGAAGTCTAGCTTGTCAATTATTTTCTCGTAGAGCATGTCTTCGGTGTTGAATCTAAAAAGTCATCACCATATCCGGGTCATGTAGGTTTTCTCCTGTGTTATCTTTTAGGATTTTTATAGTTTTGTATTTTACATTTAGGTCTGTGATCCATTTTTTGTGAAGGGTGTAAGGTCTGTGTCTAGATCCATTTTTCTGCGTGTGGATGTCCAGTTGTTCCAGCACCATTCGTTGAAAAGACTATCTTGGCTCCATTGTATTGCCTTTGTTCCTTTGTCAAAGATCGATTGAGTATATTTATGTGAGTCTACTTCTGAGCCTTCTATTCTGTTTTATTAATATATTTGTTTATTCTTTCACCAATACCACACTGTCTTGATTACTGTAGCTTTATAGTAAATCTTGAAGTTGGGTAGTGTCAGTCCTCCAACTTTGTTCTCCTTCAGTATTATTTTGGCTGTTCTGGATCTTTTGCCTCTCTATATAAACTTTAAAATTATTGTGTTGGTATTCACGAAATAACTTGCTGGGATTTTGATTAGGGGATTGCATTGAATCTATAGATCAAGTTGGGAGCAACTGACATCTTAACTATATTGAGTCTTCCTATCCATGAATGTGGAATATCTCTCCATTTATTTCATTCTTTTTTGATTTTGTTCATCAGAGTTTTGTAGTTTTCCTCATATAGATGTTGTATATGTTTTGTTAGATTTACCTGTATTTCATGTTTTTGGGTGCTAGTGTAAATGATACTATCTTTTTAATTTCAAATTCTACTTGTTTATTTCTGGTATATAGGAAAACAGTTGACTTTTGTGTGTTAACCTTGTGTCCTGCAATCTTGCTATAATTGCTTATTAGTTCCAGGAGTTTTTTTGTTGATTCTTTCAGATTTTCTATATAGATGATCATGTCACCTGTGAATACAGACAGTTTTATGTCTTTCTTCCCAATCTGTATACCTTTAATTTCCTTTTCTTGTCTTACTGCAGTGGCAGAGACTTCAGTATGATGTTGAAAAGGAGTGGTGAGAGGGGACATGCTTGCCTTGTACTTTATCTTAGTGGGAAAACCTTGAGTGTTTTACCATTAAGTATGATGTTAGCTCTAGGTTTTTTGTAGATAGTCTTTATCTCGTTGAGAAAGTTCCCTCTATTCCTAGTTTACTGAGAGTTTTTATCATGAATGGATGTTGGATTTTGTCAAATTCTTTTTCTGCATCTATTGATATGATTATGTAAGTTTTCTTTTTTGGTCTGTTGATGTGATGGATTACATTAATTGATTTTTGAATGTTGACTAAGTCTTGCATACCTGAGATAAATCACACTTGGTGGAGTATAATTCTTTTATACATTGTTGGATTTGATTTGCTAATATTTTGTTGAGCATTTCTGCATCTATGTTAATGAGAGACATTGGTCTGTAGTTTTCTTGTAATGTCTTTGATTTGTCATTAGGGGAGTGCTGGCCTCATAGAATGAGTTAGGAAGTGTTCCCTCTGCTTCTGTCCTCTGAAAGAGGTTATAGAGAATTAGTATAATTGCTTCCTTAAATGTTTGATGGAATTCACCAGTGAACCCATCTGGGCCTGGTGCTTTCTGTTTTGGAAGGTTATTCAATTTCTTTAATAGATATAGGCCTGTTCAGATCATCTGTTTCTTCCTGTGTGAGTTTTGACAGATTGTGTCCTTCAACAAATTGGTCCATTTTGTCTAGGTTATCAAATTTGTGAGTGGTTGTTCTTAGTATTCTTTGATTATCCTTTCAGTTTCCATGGGCTCTGTAATGATATCCTGTTTCATTTCTTATGTTAGTAGTTTGTGTCCTCCTTTTTTCTTTCTTTTTTTTTTTTCCCTCCCCAAAGCCCCAGTACATAGTTGTATATCCTAGTTGTAAGTCTCTCTAGTTCCTCTATGTGGGATGCCTCCACAGCATGGCTTGATGAGTGCTGCATAGGTCCACACCCAGGATCCGAACTGGTGAACCCCAGGCCACTGAAGTAGACCGTGTGAACTTAACGGCTTGGCTATGGGGCTGGCCCCCTCCTTTTTTCTTAGTTAGCCTGGCTAGAGGCATATCAAATTGATTGATCTTTTCCAAGAACCAGCTTTTGGTTTTATTGATTTTCTCTATTGATTTCCTGTTTTCAATTTCATTGATTTCTGCTTTAATTCTTATTTCTTTTCTTCTGCTTACTTTGGGCTTAATTTTCTCTTCTTTTTCCAGTTTCCTGAGGTGGAAGCTTAGCTTATTGATTTTAGATCTTTCTTCTTTTCTAATATATACATTCAATTTTATAAATTTTCCTCTAAACACTGCTTTTGCTGCATCCCACAAATTTTGGTATTTTTATTTAGTTCAAAATGTTTTTTAATTTCTCTTGGGATTTCTTCTTTGACCCGTGTGTTATTTAGAAGTGTATTGTTTAATCTCCACATATTTTGGGATTATCCAATTATCTTTCTGTTACTGATTTCTAGTTTAATTCCATTGTGGTCTGAAAGCAGACATTGTATGATTTCTGTTCTTTTAGATTTGTTATGTGGTCTATCTTGTTGAATATTCCACGTGAGCTTGAGTAAAATGTGTATTCTGCTGTTGTTGGACGAAGTAATTTATAGATGCCAGTTATATCAAAATGATTGATGGTGTTGTTGAGTTCAACTATGTCCTACCAACTTTCTGTCTGCTGGATTTGTCCATTTCTGAAAGAAGGGTGAAATCTCCAACTGTAATATTCAAGTCATCCATTTCTCCTTGTAGTTTTATCAATTTTTGCCTCACATAGTTTGATGCTCTTGTTTGGCACATACATGTTAAGAGTTATGTCCTCTTGGAGAATTGACACCTTTGTCATTATGTAATGCCCTTCTTTATCCCTGATAACTTCTTTTACTTTGAAGTCTGCTCTGTCTGAAATTAATATAACTCTCGTGCTTTCTTTTGATTAGTCTTGGCGTGGTATATATTTCTCCATTTGCTGTTAATCTGTCTGTGTCTTTATATTTCAAGTGGGTTTCTTATAGACAACAGATAGTTGGGTCTTGTTTTTTGACCTACTCTGACAATCTCTGTATTTTAATTGGTGCATTTAGGCGGTTGCATTGACATTCAAAGTGATTATTGATATAGTTGGATTAATATCTACCATATTCATTACTGTTTTCTATTTGTTGCCCATGGTCTTTGTTCCTATTTTTGTCTTCCACTCTTTTTCTGCCATTTGTGGGTTTTTTTGTGTGTGTTTTTTGTGTGTGTGTGTCCGGAAGATCAGCACTGAGCTAACATCTGTGCCAGACTTCCTCCATTTTATGTGGGACGCTGCCACAGCGTAGCTTGATGAGGAGTGCTAGGTCTGTGCCCAGGGTTTGAACCCCAAAATCCCTGGCCGCCAAAGTGGAGCATGTGAACTTAACCACTAGGCCATGGGGCTGGCACCCTGCTGTTTGTGGTTTTAATTGAGCATTTTATATGATTCCGTTTTCTCTCCTTTCTTAGCATATCAGTTATACTTTACTTTTTTTAGTGGTTGCCCTAGCATTTACAGTATGCATTTACAACTAATCCACATCCACTTTAAAATAACACTATACCACTTCAAAGGTAATGTGAGTACCTTATAGTAGCAAAATATTCCGAATTCCTTCCTCCAGTCCCTTGTATCATTGTTGTCATCCATTTTACTTGCATATAAAGCATACATATAAGTGTATATATATATGCATGATATGTATATGTAGTATACATAGTCAAATACATTGTTGGTATTATTTTGAACAAACTGCTATTTGTTAGATAGTTAGAATAAGAATAATAAAGGTTTTTATTTTACTTTCACTTATTCCTTATTTGATACTCCTTTCTTTATGTTGAATCTAAGTTTCTGACCTGTATTATTTTCCTTCTCTCTAAAGAACTTCTTAACATTTCTTGTAAGGCAGGTCTACTAGCAACCAATTCCCTCAATTTTTGTTTGCCTGAGAAAGTCTTTATTTCTCCTTTACTTTTGAAGGCTAATTTCGAAGGGTACAGAATTCTAGGTTGGTGGGGTTTTCTCTCACACTTTAAATATTTCACTCCATTCTCTTCTTGTTTGCCTGGTTTCTGAGAAGTTGTAATTCTGATCTTTGTTCCTCTGTAGGTAAGGTGTTTTTATTACCTCTGACTTCTTTCAGGATTTTTTTTTTCTTTGTCTTTGATTTTCTATAACTTGAAAATGGTATGCTGAGGTATAGTTTTTTGGGCATTTTTCTTGCTTTGTTTTCTCTGAGCTTCCTGGAGCTGTGTTTGGTGTCTGATGTTAATTTGGGGAAATAGTCTGTCATTATTGTTTCAAATATTTCTTCTGTTCCTTTCACTCTTTTTTTATCCTCCTAGTATTTCCATTACACATATCTTATGCCTTTTGCAATTCTTCTCCAGTCCTTGGTTATTCTTTTCTGGGTTTTTTTTCCAGTCTGTCTTCTCTTTGCATTTTGGTTTCTGAGGATTCTGTTGATCTATCCTCTAGCTCAGAGATTCCTTCCTCAGCTGTATCCTTTCTACTAGTAAGCCCATCAAAGGTGTTCTTCATTTCTGTTGCAGTGTTTTTTATTTCTAGCACTTTTTTTGGTTCTTTTTTATGATTTACATCTTTCTGCTTACATTATCCGTCTCTTACATGCTGTCTGCTTTATTCATTAGAACCCTTAGCATATTAATCATAGTTGTTTTAAATTCCTGGTCTGATAATTCCAGCATCCCTGCCATGTCTGGTTCTGATACTTGCTTTTGTCTCTTCAAACTGTTTTTTTTGCCTTTTGGTATGCCTTGTGATTTTTTTCGTTTTTTAAATTGAGGTCACATTGGTTTATAACATTATATAAATTTCAGGTGTACGTTATTATATTTTGACCTCTGTATAGATTGCATCATGTTCACCACCAAAAATCTAATTGCCATTCGTGTAATCTTTTCTTGATAGCTGGACGTGATGTGCTAGGTAAAAGGAACTGCTGTAAATAGGCCTTTAGTGATGTGGTGGTGAGGTGCGGGGAGGAGAAGTGTGCTGTAGTCCCACGATGAGGTCTCTGTCCTTCAGTAAGCCTGTGCCTCTGGACTCTGAACTTCACAAGTGTGTCTCAGTCTTTTTCTTCTCCCTTAGGTGGGACAGGGTGACTAGAGGAGGCTGGAGTTAGGTATTTCCCCTCCCCGCACGTCATTAGGCTCTGATAATACCCCAGCAGTTTAGGCTCTGGTTAACTAGTTTCCCCTGAAGGCAGGTCTTGTTAAGAACAGCATGCTTTGGAGTATTTCAACGGGGTTCAGCTCTCCCTGCCCAGAAGCCTGAGGGGATTTTTCTCTGATATTCGCTATGGGAATGGTGGAGCTCTTGGGCTGAATCTCACTATATTATGGGGGCCCCCTATACCTGGGTCCCCTAGAGTTTTTAACTCAGAGTTGTTTGCACTCAGCCTCCAGCAACTTGTCAATTATAGTAGTTTTTCCTACCTGGCCCTGGTTCCACTAGTGACTCTCTGCTCCAGAAAGGCACGTCTTCCCGTGTTTGCCTGTCTGTCTCTCTAGTCTTGGGGCAGTGATTTGCCCTGTGTCCTCCCTTTTTATTGATCCAAGGAGAGTTGTTGATTTTTCAGTCTGTTTAGCTTTTTACCTGTTAGGACAGAGGGGCTCCTTACATGCAGAATTGGAAACGGTCCATGTTATCTTTTTGAGTTGTAGTTTTTGAGTGTAGAGATGTTTTTACTATTCTTTGAAGCATTCCACCTGGTGGCCACAGAACAGGAGCCTCTGTTTAGACAATGAGGATTAGTAGGAAGGCTGTAGAGGCCGTGCATTGTGGGACTTGGAAGCTTCTTGCTCTCCTGCAGTGCCCAGCCCAGTGGTCAGTATGCAGTTGGCCAGCTGAACCCAGAGGTGGTCCCCTGGGTTTTCAGGGTGGGAGTGGTTTGGCCATAGGAACTGCTACACATACAGGGACTTGCTGTTTCAGAAAGTGACTTCTTTCTTTTTGTACCTTTATGGTTGAATTCAAATTAACAAATTGATTCTCTTTGTGTTGTCAGTTCTTAAGATAAGGCCTAGCCTTATACTGAAACTGAATGAGATGTGGCAGGGCAACCCAGACCTCAGGAGCCAGCCCTCGTGAGGGAGATTCCCATCCCCTATAGCACTGGATTGGTTCCTGGCTGCCCCCCTCCTGGCTTGTTGCAGCAGTCCCACACTCCTGGTCCTGCTGGTTCCCATCCATTCATGTTCTGCTCTTCTGTCATCTCCAGACAGCTCTGCTTGTGTTGTCACCCCATATCAGAAGTATCACTGATGCTCCTCAGCCTGCAGGGTCAGCTCTAAGCTCCTTGGTCCGACATCTGAGGTTCTCTGCAGTCTAACTTGAATCTATTCCTTGGGCAACTGTTTCCCCATAGTCTTACTCCCTGGGCCACTGTGTTCCTGTCATTCTGCACCTTATTCTTCACCCAGGACCTTCATCCCCAGGATATCTTTCTGCCCGGTGTGCCCCATCTCATCTGATTCAGTCCCACTCATCTGCCAGCACCCAGGGGAAGGTGGCAGGGAGGAGGTGAGGTGGGGCTGCACCCTCAGAGTCCTGCAACTCGAGCAGCACTGCATTTATCGGCTTCAGCCTGTCAGCCTGCTCCTTAACAAAAGGGTGCTGTGCTCCTAAAATGTTAGAAAGCTGCTGAGAGCCTGTCCCTTCATTTTACAGGCTGGAAAGTTGAGACTTAGAAAGGTAAGGCAACTTGCTCAAGGGACACAGCAAGTGTGTGGACAGCTGGAAGGCACCTAGGTTCCTTGATTGGAGCCCAGTGTTCCTTCCACCTTTCATGAAAAGAATGTATTTGGGAAACTGTCAATTTGCCATATTTTCATACCTAGCTAGTCTCATCTGCCCTCAAAGTTAGATAATGCAATGAGAGGGAGACAGACCTGTAACACTGGGTGCTCTCCTTGTCCTTGAGCTTTGGGTGATTACAGGGCATCCTCCCTAGGAAAGTGAGCACATGGTACTTTTGTTTATAACAACTGACGGATTACATTCAGGGTTAAACGTCACTAGGAGTTATCTTCTATCAACTGTGCACAGTGTAGCGTAGTAATTAAGAGCCAGACAGCCTGTGTGCAGTTCCCAGCTCCGTGACTTAGTAGCTGGGTAACTTGGGTAAGTTGCTTAACATTCTGTGCCTCTGTTTCTTGTTTGTAAAATGGGAGTAATAACAGAAGATTGACATGATGATGATGAGTTAATGCATATAAACTGCTTTGAGCAGCACCTGACACTCGGTAAGTACTCCTGCAGGGCACCATGTGCCTCAGCTCCCACCAGCCAGTCACCAACTCACCAAGAGTCAGCTGGGTTTGTTCCTAACTGGTTAATGCCTGTTGTGCTTGTTACGTAATTTGGTGAAATACTTAGTAAATCCCTAATGTATAAAAAGGAATTGTTTTTCCTATGAAAAAGAAGTTGAACGCTTGGGGAGATTTTAATAAGGTGAGTCACTAAAAAATTGCTGTCAGGATGTGGGTAACACAGTTGCAAAAGATTAGAGGAAAAAAGTGTTAAAACCTGTAAAGATTCTATACTTAGATTGTTTCACAACTGTAAGTTGCTGTTCCACTTTAAAAAAAAACTGAACAAATTTGGAAAAGTTAGACAATGTGTCATGGATGTGATTTATCCAAGAAAGATAATAGGGAACTGGGGTCCATAGCCCCAGACACGAGGAAGAGGCCTTGGCGGGCCTGCACCAGGAGATTGGCAAATCAGCGAACAGACATCTGTGCCTTTATAGGTGCATGTGTTTGTTTTAAGTTATTTTTAAATGGTTTCCTGCTATAACCAACTTGTTCATTAACCTTCCAGTAGTCCAGGTCACTTGAGGTAATAGAATTAGCTCTCCTGTGAAGTTCTGGCCAGTCCATGTGTATGAGTGTGCATGCTCGGGAGTGGGAGTGGGAGTGTGTGAGCAAGAATGGAAAGCACATACCTGAGCACCCGGTGAGTATGTGCCCTGGTGCCCATGCAGCGTTTGAGCAAGATGGGTGTGCGTGGGAGGTGTGCTTAGGCTGCAGCAGTGCTGCAGGTTATGTGACCGCAGGGAGCAGGGCTCTGTGGGCCTGGACTGTGAGTCCATCGCTGGTGCTGAGCTGTGCCTGACGTGTGACTGGCAGCTCCCACGGCCTAGCTTTCCCTCAGTTCAGGAGTAGGGTCACCCTGTGGCTAGTGCTCTTTGCAGTCAGCATAGTTTTTAGAATCGCAGCCCTGCTACTCATTAGCTCTGTGTTGTTGAGCCAGTTACTTAACTTCTCTGAGCTTTATATTTTCTGTTAGTAAATTGGTGTGTGTGTAGGGGGCTGAGTGTTAAGATTATCAATAACAACTGCTGAGCCCAGTGTGTGGTTCATTGTAAGTGCTCAGTAAATGGTGGTTGCATGAACCAGTCCTGCTGCCACTGTCATTACCCTGCCTCACTGAGCCAGTGAGTGGAGTGGATCGTCACTTTATCCATCTGATGGATCGGGTGCCTTTCTCGAGGGTAAGTGTGAAGACCGAGCTGGCTGGGCAGGTGTGCTCATTCTTCCAGGCTTGCCTCTGAGATGTGTTTTGCTGGCCCTGGAACTGGCCCTGCTCTGACCTTTTGTTTTTTCTTCCCTCTTGACCCCTCAGCTCTGGTAGAAATAGTTATTTGTGTGCATGGCTGGTGTTCCCAGGAGACTGTTAGGACCATGCCTGGTGGGTCATCTTTTCAGTCCCAGTTTGTAGCAGAGGGCCCAGCCCTCTGAAGCAGGTACCCAGATGTTTGGTGAGTTTGGTGAGTTTATGCCCAGTAGCTGTAACATGATATTTGTGGTTTGCCTTGTTATAAGGCACAGCTCTATCTATGCCAAGAAAGATGAGGAATTTAGTCAGTATGCTGCTGCCCCACACTGATGTTTTAGAAGCCAGGCTTCCTGGAGAGGGAAACATGAAGGAAGGTGACCTGCTTCTGGGCCCGTGGAGTTTCCGTGATGGTGGGTGTTGGCTGGGCTGTCTGCACCGTGGCTGGCATTGGTGCCCAGTCTTCTCTGACAGCTCCCTGGGGAGCGTGAGGTTGTGCTCAGCAGTTCTGTCCCATCAGTCCTCTTGATCTTGACTCTGTCCACGCTCTTCCAGGGGCTACCCATCAGCAGGGCCACTGTTGCATGACACTGCTTCATGAGGATCACTGCAGTCATGAGAAACAACAACTTGGCTTATAGACTCAGAAGCCTTTAACCCTTGCAGGGACGTGTAGTCATCTGACTCGACATGGGAAACTCAGGCTCAGAGAACTTAGGTGCCTTGTCCAGGGCCCCCAAGGGAGCGATTGGCCCATGTCTCCTGTTGTAGTTAGAGTTGGGGACTGGGAAGGGAGACCTGTCTGCATCCTCTGCCAGTCCCGTGCCCACCCATTGCAGGGACCCTACTCTCAGGGACCTGAATCAATTCATTCCACTACCTCAAGCCTTTCAGAGGCTTCTCATTGTTTTAGGCTGAAGGCTGTGCCGCTAAACATGATCTTTGAGGTCCAGGAGGCTCATCTCCTCTGTTGCAGGCCTTCTTGGCTTTTTTCCATTCTTTACATGCACTGTCTTCCCTACAGGCCCCTGCCTTAGGTTGTCCTTTTGCTGGGAGGCTCTGTCTTCTCCTGGTTATTCCTGGTTACCTTTCAGGGGAGCCTTGTTCCACCCACCCCTCACCCTGTGCTTCTCCTTCAAAGCCCTTAGTAACTTTTGTAATTATTGTATTTCTTTGAGTACTTTATGATCCATCTCCCTTGTGAGCTTGGGAGCTCCATGAGGGCAGGGACCTTGTCTGTCTTGGCTGAGTGTATCCCCAGCACCTTTCACAGTGCCTGGCATGTGGTGGGTGTCCAGAACCTGCTTGAGGAGTGAATGATGAATGAAGAGCTCAGTACCCTTCCAGGGGCAGAAACATTCTCCGCTCCTGCTGCTTGGGGACTGTTTATCTTCTGCCCTGTACACAGTGTGCGTGGCACTGTCTACACCCATCTGAACTGTGTCATGCTCCCTTCCCTGCCAGGAGCCACAGTTCCTCGCGGTACTGTTGTGGCCTCTTGGGAAGGAGGTCACCTTCCAACACAGTGTTGTTTACCTTTTTGACTGGGAACCCAGAGCAAATAATATACGTTCATATATAAATGTCTACTGTTTGTAAGCACATAAAACTGAAACAGAAATTTCATAAAATTTTCACTGTTACGTCTAGTAAAGCTAGGTAACTGTTTTCTCTTCCAGTGTGTTAAATTCTCATTGTGACCCTCAAAATTGATTTCATGCCTCCTTAATTTGATTTCATGGCCCGCTAATGGGTTTCCACACACAGTTTGAGAAGCACTGCCCTGGCTGTGTAGGCTGGTGCTCCCTTCTAGAGACCTTTGCATCCTCCTCTCCCCACTCCACGGCCTCCACTGTGGGTCACGTGCTGAGGATGTTCCCTTGGATAAGAGGCGATTCCTCCCTGCCTTTGAGGTACTTACAGACCTCAAGGGAGACAGATAGCCAGACAGGCAGGTAAGGAGTCCATCTGTCACGAGGCACTGTGCAGTGCAGTTGAGGGCTAAACCCAGCATGGTGCTGCCTCCCTTGGCGCACCAGGGTGTCAGGGTGGGGGAGAAGGTTGGTGAGGGAATCCTTTGAGGTAAAGATGAGTTTTGACTTAGGACTTGAAGGATATGGAGGGACCTACCAAAGGGAAAGGCAAGTGCAAAGACTTGCCTGTGCAAAGGTGTGGAAGTCAGAACAGGGTTTCCTGAGTTCACAAGTTCCTGTGCCAGGAGCTTAGGCACTGAGTGGAGCTGAGGCCCAGTGTGAGGGAGTAGGGTGGTGTCCGTCCTTCAGGCAGTAGGGAACCCGTAGAGCTGACCCGAAAGTTCTCTGGTGAGAATATTTTTACTTTGATGCTTGTTTTTTTTGAGGCAGTGATCATTTTATCAGGTGTTTCCTCTAAATGTTTTCAGAATTGGAAGGATGGTATACTCATCTATCCATCCTAAAAGTATAGGATATTTTGGAGAGGGTCTTTGTGACAGTGCTACTTTCCCAGGTCATTCTATTGGCAGTAAATATATTTTAACTTTAAACGTGATGCTCCAAAATTGAACGCCTGCTGAAGTTTACACTATAACAAAAAGAATCTCTCAAAGTCCATGGTTTGAAGGGCAGTAGCTTATTGGAGAGTGGTTGTATTCATTTGCTCTGGCTGCTATAACAAATTGCCATCAGCTTATTGGCTTAAAACAACACGAATTCATTCTCTTACAGTCTTGGAGGCCAGAAATCCAAAATGAGTCTCACTGGAGTAAAGTCAAGGTGTCAGCAGGGCTGGTTCCTTCTGGAAGCTCCAGGGAGATCCGTTCCTGTCACTGTGAGCACTCCTTGCCTGTAGCACCATCACTCTAATCCCTGCTGCCCTAGTCATCTCACCTGCTCCTCCTCTGTAGTGAAATCTGTCTCTGCCTTCCTCTTATAGGGACACTTGTGATGATGTTTAGGGCCCACTCAGATAAACCAGGATAATCTCCGTATCTCAAGATCCTTGATTTAGTCACACCTACAAGTTCCTTTTGGTTATTTCTACTTTTCTGTCATTTCAAATAACACTGTCCTGATAGCCTTATACATATATTTATGTGTCCTTGTGAGAATATACCCAAAGAGTTGATTTGTACAAGAGGAAATGCTGCCTCACATTTATGGGCTAGCGTTGCCCATCTTTCTTGTTTCCCTTGATGGGGTTTGTAGTTGGGCAGGAGGGAGCTGATTGGCTGCTGTGGTGGGGGCCTGCTTTTCTCCTGCCATTTCTTCCCAGCACTGGACAAGGTGGTGCTGGAGGCCAAAACTGGCCTGTGCAGGGAGTTTATGGAGCTGTGAGCACCGGAGGGATTTGATGGGGCGTTTCCCAGCAGTTCTGTCAACTTCTGAAGTTCTAGCTGATTATCAGAATTCAAATTAAGATTGAATAAATTATTACTGTTTTAGTTGGACATTTTAAACTGTTTGTGAAGAAATCGATCTGAAATATGTAAACTTGGAAACAAGTTTTCTTGTTAGTTATATAGATTGCTGGTGTTCATTTAAAAAAATTTCAGGCTGAATACTGTAGCTGTCAAGGTGCCTTTGGCTACCTGGTGGTCCCTAACTTTCCATTTTGGATCAGAGTACCCTGAGTGTTTATTGAACAAAACAAGCACCTATCATGGTGCCTGGAAGGACACAAAAGACCCTTGAGAAGGTTTGTTAAATGAGAGAAGGGTCTTTAAGGAGCAGGTACTGTCCAAGAATGGCCTGGAACGTCAGCCTGGAGAAGAACTCCATTTAGACTGGCCGTGAACTCTAAGTAGAGTGCACAGGCAGGATGCCTGGTCAGTACAGAGGCCTCTGCAGAGGGCAGAGGAGATAGGATGAGTGCTTTGAGAAGTATGTACTCTAATGACCCCCTTGCACAATCACAGAATTGGGTTTCACCATGTAAGATCTAAAACAGGGATTGGCCCTATAGTGTTACAGCTTAAAGAGGCTTTCGATTTGAGCCCAGTCCTGTTTCTTTTCATTACCCAGGGCTTGGCAGTTGGTACCTCCCCCGACCGCAGTCCCTCAGCCGCAGATGAGAGCATGACTTTTGTGCAAGTGGGCCTCGAGACAGGGTAGTAATGGTGAAACAATCTTTCAGGGAAGGAGGGTGTGTGGAAGTTCTGCGTCATGTAAATAGCTGTTCTTTCTTCCCAGGCCGTGTTGGGGTCTTCCCTGCCCTCTTATTTCTCCTTCTTCCTGCATCCACCCTTTAAGAACCAGAGCTGAGTAGCACAGTTTAAAGGCTAGGGCAAATGGCCAGGAGAATTTAACTCCTCACATTGATGATGATGGATAACGTGCCACATGTGAGTGAAGGCTGCTCAGAGACCCTGCCTTAAGCAGGGCCACTGCTGCTTTATAGTGTAATGGGCCCAGTGGTTTCAGTGCTCAGCGAAGTAAGGGACCACTTGTGTCAAAGAAATGAGCAAAAGTATGTCAGGCATTTGTGAGAGTTTCTTTTTCTTCCGGAGCAACTATTTTGAAATAGCTTTCCTCACAATTCTATAATTTTTGTGAAATCAGACGTTGCCACAACACTGTCTTGCTCATTGGGTTATGGTGGGGAGTTGACTAGAATCCTGCTATGCAGTTTTCTATGAAGTTGCCAGACTCTAGAAGAGACTTGGAAAATAAATAGCACGTGTAAGATGCTTTACATTGTTTATTTGCCTCCTCCCTCTTGGTCCCAAGTAAATAAGCTGTAAGAAAACATATCTCAGGTATAAACATATAAGCAGGTATAATTGCCAGGTTCCTGGTGACTCCTCGTTAAAACAATTAGCAAAAAGTCATCCATTCGTGTATTGTGATAGACTGATGGGAACATAAAGTGTCTTAAGTAATTTCTCTGCATTCTTCCAAATTTTTAAAGCACTTTAATGAAATTTAAATAAGGGAAAAAATCATGCTTTAAAAAACATAAACATTGGGAAATGACTATTTTACATGAGAATGCCTGGCTCACACTAGAGATGAAGCTGCCTTTTGCCCTTACCTTTTGTCGACCTCAGGAAAGACCAAATGATGCACATTTCTTCCTCCTTTTTGTTTGTTTATTTTAATAACCTTATTGAGGTATAATTTACCTCCAATAAATTCACCTATGTTAGGTGTATAGGTGGATGAATTTTAGAAATTAGCCATAGTCACATAAACACCTCCATAGTTGAGTTATGGAGCATTTCAGTCACCCTACAAAGTTTGCTCATGCTCCTTTGCAGTTGGTCCCTTCCCCTAACCCCTGGTCCCAGACAACCTCTCATCTGCTTTCTGTCACTGTGGCTTTGCCTTTTAAAGAATTTCATATAAATGGAATCATACGGTATGTAGTCTTTTCTATTTGTCTTCTTTCACTTAGGGTAATGTTTTTGAGACTCATCTATATTGTTGAGTGTTTTCATATTGCATTCCTTTTTATTGCTGCATGATATGCAGTGAGTATTGGATATATCACAATTTGGTTATCTGTTCACCAGTTCATGGATTTTTGGGTTGTATCCAGTTTGTATGAATAATGCTGCTATGAATAATCACTTACACTTCCTACGTGTAGACATATGTTTTTACTTCTTTTGGGTAAATACCAGGGATTTGGATTGCTGTGTCATTTAGTTAAGTGTATATTCAACTTTATAAGATGCTGCCATGCTGTTTTCCAAGGTGGTTGCACCATTCTGCATTCCTATTAGCAGTACATGACAGTTCCAGTTGCTCTGTATCCTTCTCAACACTTGGCATTGCCAGTGTTTTTAACTTTAGCCATTGTGGTGGGTGTGGTTCATTTTGGTTTTAAGATGCATTTCCCTGATGACTAGTGATGTTGAGTATCTTTTCATGTGCTTATTGGCCATTTGCATATATTCTTTGAAGAATAGTTCAAATTTTTTACTCATTTTTTAATTGTGGTGTTTGTCCTCTTATTATTGAGTTGTAGGAGTTCTTTATATCTTCTGAATACAAGCTTTTCTCAGATTTGTGTTTTGCAAATATTTTTCAAAGAAGAGAAACTTTTAATCTTGATAAAAAGATTTTATCATTTTATCATTTTAATCGTTTATAGATTGTGCTTTTTGTGTTCTGTTTAGGAAATCTTTGCCTAACCCAATATTACAAATATTTTCTCCCATGTTTTCCTTTAGAAGATTAGTGATTTTAGCTCTTACCTTTTGGTCATGTATATATTTTGAGTTAATTTTTATGTTTGGTGTGAGGTAACGGTTGAAGTTCATTTTTTTTTCATACGGATAACCAGTTCTAATACTGCTCTTTCAAAAGGCTGTCTTTTCCCCATTGAGTTTCTTGGCACCCATCATTGACATTATTACAAGCTTAACATTGTCCCATGGCTCATTGATCCTTCCTGCCTTACTTCATTTCTGTTGGCTTTTTTCTCTCGTTTCATTTTGGATAGTTTCTATTGCAATGTCGTCAAGTTCACTAATCTCTCTTTATGCAATGTCTGATCTGCTGTTAACCCCATACAGGGTATTTTCATCATAGACGTTGCATTTTATTTCTGGAAGTTTTGATTTGGATTTTTTAAAACATCTCCCGTGTCTCTATTTAACAGGTTTAGTCTTTCTTCTAGTGTCTTAAACGTGGTGAAACAATTATAACTTTTAACTACTACTTAACATTTGTCATTTCTGGGTCTGTTTCTGTTTATTAATTTCTCTCCTTGTAATGAGTTGTATTTTCCTACTTTTCATGCCTGGTAATTTTTTATTGAATGGCTGATAGCGTGAGTTTTACCTTTCTGAGTACTAATTTTTTTTGTATTCCTATAAATATTCTTTAGCTTTGTCCTGGAATGTAGTTTAATTACTCAGAAACAGTTTGATGCTTTTGAATTTCTCTTTTAAGCTTTTTTAGGTGGGATGAGAACAGCCTTTAGTCTAGGGATAATGTTAGTAGCCTTTTTCTGAGTGCTCTATCTGATGCTCCATGACATATGAGGTTTTCCATTCTGGCTAGTGGAACTAGACACTAATCCTGCTGAGCCTCAGGGATTGTTCCTTCTGCCTCTCTCAGGTGGTTCTTTCCTTTTCTTGGGTAGCTTTCTTCTGCACAAGCCTGATAATTCTCAGCTGGAGACTTAGGAAACCATAGTTCCCCAAGAGTTGGGGAACCTTGGCTATCTCTGCACCTCTCTGTACAGCTCTCTTCTCTCCAGTACTATGCCCTGTGAACTCCACCTGCCTTGGGACTCCCAACTCTGTCTTATCAACTCATGGCAGAACTCCACCTGGAATCCACCTTCCTGCACCGTGGCCTGGAAACTGTCCCCAGGCATTAAGCTTGAATATTTGCTATCCTATTCTGATTCTGTCGACCTATTTATCTCCTTACTCTGAGTTTTGTGACCCCTTTCTAGCTTTTTTTGTTTTTTCAGGTATGAGGGCCTTCTTGAGGATTTCTTGTTGGGGGGAGGGGGGGTGTCTCATGGCTACAAAGTCCCTTAGCTTTTGTTTGTCTGGAAAAGATTTAATTTCTCCCTCGTATCTGAAGGATATTTTTGCTGGATAGAGTATTCTTGGCTGAAGATTCTTGTCTTTGAAAGTTTTGAATATGTCGTTCCATTCTCTCCTCGCTTTTAAGGTTTCTGCAGAGAAATCCGTTGAAAGCCTGATGGGGGTTCCTTTGTAGTTATTTTCTTCTCCCTTGCTGCCCTGAGTATTCTTTCTTTGTCATTCGTTTTTGCCAGTTTTACTACTATATGCCTTGCAGTAGGTCTTTTTACATTAACAAATCTAGGAGATCTGGAAGCTTCTTCCACACATATTTGCTTCTCTTTCCCTAGGTTTGGGAAGTTCTCTGCTATTATTTCTTTGAGCGTGCTTTCTGCTCCATTCTCCTTCTCTTCACTTTCTGGGATACCTATAATTCTTATGTTGCATTTCCTCATTGAGTTGGATATTTCTCGGAGACTTTCTTCATTTCTTTTTAGTCTTAGTTCTCTGTCCTCTGTCTGGAGCATTTCAACATCTGTCTTCCATTATGGTGATACGCTCCTCTATGATGTCCACTCGAGCATTCAGGGAATCCGTATTTTGTTTTATCTCTTCCATCATGTCCTTCATCTCTAATATTTTTGATTGGTTCTTCTTTATAGTTTCAATCTCTTTTGGGAAGTAGCTCCTGAACTCATTGAATTGTTTATATTCTCTTTTTACCTCGTTGAGTTTTTTGATGATAGCTATTTTGAATTCATTGTTGTTTAGCTTACATATTTCTGTGTCCTCTGGACTAAGTTCTGGTGCTTGTCATTTTCTCTCTGATCTGGAGATTTGGTGTAGCATCTGATGTTGGAAGGTCAGGTCTTTCTCCTTCTGATATTATTCGGTTGCAGGTACAGCCTGTCCCCACTGGGTGGGGGTTGAGAGCCACATATTCTGAGCCCTCTGCCTTCAGCTGAGATCCCAGGGGCTGGAGCTGTGCTGAACAGGTGGGGTGAGCATGCACTCCAGGATTTCTCCATCAGCTCTTGCTATCTGGGGTCCTGGGGTCTTGGCTTGATGAGGTCACCCCCACACGAAAGCTTTTGCCCTGTTAGAAGGCTTCCCTCTAGGCTGCAAGGGCACTTGAGGGTCCTGGGTGATCCCGCAAACAAGCAACCCCTCCCCGACTCCTTCCCTCATGGAGCCTCCCGCAGCAGTGATCACAGTCTTTAGGGGAGGGAGCGAAGTTCTCTCTTACCCCATTCCAGCTCATCCGAGGGGGTCTCTAGCCTCTCTGCCCTCTGTCGTGTGGCTGCATGTCTCTCTGAGGTTTTGTGTTGTTAGGATGTCTTCTGTTGGAGTACGGATGTCCCTTTTCATTGTATGTTGGAAGGGAGAGAGTCCCGGGCAAGTCTACTCTGCCATGATGCTGATGTCACTCTGTGTGAGTTCTTTATCTATTTTGGAGGTTAACCCCTTGTCAGATATATGATTTGCAAATATTTTCTCCCAGTTGGTGGGTTGTCTTTTCGTGTTATTCATGGTTTCCTTTGCCTTGCAGGAGCTCTTGAATCTGATGAAGTCTCATTTGTTTATTTTTTCTTGTTTCCCTTGCCAGAGTAGACATGGTATTTGAAAAGATCCTTCTAAGACTGACGTCAAAGAGTGTACTGCCTGTATTTTCTTCTAGGAGTTTCATGGTTTCACGTCTTACCTTCACGTCTTTGATCCATTTTGAGTTAATTTTTGTGTATGGGGAAAGATAATGGTCTACTTTCATTCTTTTGCATGTGGCTGTCCAGTTTTCCCAACACCATGTACTGAAGAGACTTTTCTTTCTCCATTGTATGTTCTTAGCTCCTTGATTAGCTATCTGTAGATGTGGGGGTTTTTTTTTATGCTTGTTGGTGAGGAAGATTGGCCCTGAGCTAACATCTGTTGCCAATCTTCCTCTTTTTTTTCTCTCCCCAAAGCCCCAGTACATAGTTGTATATCCTAGTTGTAAGTCATTCTAGTTCTTCTACGTGGGATGCCACCACAGCGTGGCTTGATGAGTGATGCTAGGTCTGTGCCCAGGATCCAAACTGATGAACCCTGGGCTGCTGACGGGAGCACACGGACTTAACCACTCAGGCACGGGGCCAGCCCCAGATGTGTGGTTTTATTTCTGGGCTTTCAATTCTGTTCCATTGATCTGTGTGTCTGCTTTTGTACCAGTTCCATGCTGTTTTGATTACTGTAGCTTTGTGGTATATTTTGAAATCAGGGATTGTGATGCCTCCAGCTTTGTTCTTTTTTCTCAGGATTGCTTTAGCTATTCGGGGTCTTTCATTACCCCATGTGAATTTTAGAATCTTTGTTCTATTTCCATGAAGAATGTCATTGGGATTGCATGAATCTGTAGATTGCTTTAGGTACAATGGACATTTTCACTATGTTTATTCTTCCAGTCCATGTGCGTGGAATATCTTTCCGTTTCTTTATGTCATCATCGATTTCTTTCAGTAATGTCTCATAGTTTTCATTGTATAGGTTTTTTTACCTCCTCGGTTAAATTTATTCCCAGATATTTTATTCTTTTTGTTGTGGTTGTAAATGGGATTGTATTCTTGAGTTATCTTTGTGTTAGTTTGTTATTACAGTATGGCAATGCAACTGATTTTTGTAAGTTGATTTTGTGCCCTGCTACTTTTCTGTAGTTGTTGATAATTTCTAATAATTTTCCAGTGTATTCTTTAGGGTTTTCTATATATAAAATCATGTCATCTGCAAACAGTAAGAGTCTGATACACTTTTAAAAAAATGAAACATTACAGATACATTTCAAGTCCTCTATTTTCCATGATTCCATTCTTTTCTTGCCCTTTACAGAGGTAAGCAATATTCTGTATTTGATAATTATCATTGATGTTTGGATTTTTTAAAAGTTTTACTACTTATGTGTATATCAATAGATAATATCTATTACTAGTATTATCTTGAAGATTTAAAACAATGTCATGTCATTCTTCAGTTTTCTTCCTTTTTTCATTCAGCATTAAAAAAATATTTATCCATATGATACCTGTCGCTTTTTTTTTCTTTGCTAATATGAATAGTGCTGCAGTGGATGTCCTCATTTGTGTCTCCTTGTGCACATGTCCAGAATTTGTTTAGGAAATGCTGGGTCTTAGGGCAGGCACCTCTTCACTGAACTGTATATTGCTGAGATAATCTCCATGATAATAGTACCAATTTATACTCCCACCAGCAATGTTGAAAAGTTCCCATTTCTCCATATCCTCACCAACAATTGATATTATCACATCTTTTAATTTTTGCCAACCCTATATATGTGAAATTGTTTTCTGTTACAGTTTTTAAAAAATAACGCATTTCCTTTTTGCCCACTAGAAATTCAATGTCTTCTTTCCGTCCTGGAAGAGGACATAACGAAAGTCGGAAGAGCGTGTTTTATACCAATGAAGAGTGGGAGCTTTTAGACCCAAGCCCTAAGGACCTGGAAGAGTCTGTGGTACAGGAAGAAAGGAAGAAGCCAATCCCTGAAGGAAACAGAGGTATAGACAGGGCTCCCGTTGTCTGTCATTCTCTCCACTACTATCTGTTACTCACCAGTGATGTAGCAGACCCTTTGGTAGTAGGTATTTCTAGAAGCATAAGGCCCAATGGGAGTTGCATTCTCTTTGTGGGAGATAAAACACGAAGGCTTGAAAAATTAGATGTAACAAGGAATAAATAATTGTCCAGTCTGTGGACAGTTATTTTTATTTTTTATTATTTCTTTATTATCGAATTCCCCAATTGTTCCATAAATGTCTGTGTACAGTCAGCCTGTTCAGATGAGGGGCTTACGAGGCCTGCAGGTGTATTTAGGTGCTGTGTCTTCTTAGATCTTTCAGTCCGAACAGCTCCCTGCTCTGTTTTTGTCTTCCTTTCTCTTGCCATGCTTGTTGAAGAAACAGAGTCTCTGTGCCAAGGAATTTCCCACGTTCCAGATTTTGCTAATTGTACTTCTCTGGGGTCAGCTTAACATCCTCCTTCATCGCTGTCTTTCCTGTATACTGGTCGATAGAACAGAGGCCTGCCCAGATTCAAGGTTAACTTTTAATTATGATAAGAGTACTTTTTTTGGGCAGGGGCGTAGGGGTGCTGTGTATTTCCTGTTGCATCACATCTAGAATCACGTCGTGTCTGGTTTTCTCTCTTTTTGTGGTATTAAGATCAATCAGGATTTAGGGTTGTCAGCCTGATCCATTCATACAGTTCTCCATCGGCCTTTTGCCTGATGTGTTTAGCAGCCATTCTTGGTGCTATATCCATTGATCCATTGAGGGAGTATTGATGGTTGCTTTGTTTTGTTTTGTTTTGTTTTTTTGAGGAAGATTAGCCCTGAGCTTACTACTGCCAATCCTCCTTTTTTTGCTGAGGAAGACTGGCCCTGAGCTAACATCCATGCCCATCTTCCTCTACTTTATACATGGGACGCCTACCACAGCATGGCTTTTGCCAAGCAGTGCCGCGTCCGCACCCGGGCTCCTAACTGGCAAACCCCGGGCCGCTAAGAAGCGGAACGTGTGACCTTAACCGCTGCACCACTGGGCCGGCCCCTGTATTGATGTTTTAAATGTAAAATAACAATAAATAATTTTGAAATTCTGCCTTATGCTTGATTCTAGCACAGATTGGCAGGAGTAGGAGGCAGGGTTTTAGGAAGTCTTTACTGGGAGAGTATTTACTAAAGGAAGTATTTTTTCTGTCCCCTGGGAAAGGACTGCCATGACTTGCTTTAAGGGGAAGCCTACTTCTGTTCCACGGGATCGTAGTATGGAACCCTGCCATCCAGTGTGACCTGGTGTAAAATGTGGCCAAGCCGAGTATGCTTCATTAAGTAATGCATGGCAGAGCCAGTGGGAGGACCCAGGAGAGGGGCTCATTGTGAACTGGGAATGCCTTCTGGAGGCAGAGGGATTTGGGCTGGGGATTTGAATTATTGAAGATAAGCATTGTTGGCTCTGACTTCCTGTGGAGACTGGAGGAATGAAATGGAAGGGATAAATGTGAACAAGATTGGGAAGGAGGAATGAGAAAGGCTCAGAAACTTGGGAAAGGCAAGAAACTCCTAGCACCCTGGACAGTTTCTTGATGGAGCAGCCTTCTCAGCCTCTGCCCAGCCCCTGATCCCTTTGAGAGGGGAGCCTGTGTGAAAGACATGGAGGGACAAAGATGTCTCTGGACTTTGATCTTGCTTGATTCATGGATGTTTCCTTTAATGGCCCCAAGAATCACCCCGCCAGTTTTTAGTCTGTGTTATATTTATGGGGAATGGACTACCCTTCTTTTTATTTTTTTCCCTCTATTTTTAAGTAAACTTTTTTTTTGTTTTCTTTCTTTTCCCCAAAGCCCCCCGGTACATAGTTGTATATTCTAGTTGTGAGTACCTCTGGTTGTGCTATGTGGGACACCACCTCAGTGTGGCCTGATGAGCGGTGCCATGTGTGCACCCAGGATCTGAAGTGGTGAAACCCTGGGCCGCCGAAGCAGAGCACGTGAGCTTAGCCACTTGGCCACAGGGCCAGCCCCTTAAGTAAACTTTTGAATCGAAGTTTAACATACAGAAAAGTCCTCCAATCAGAAATGTGTAGCTTGATGGGTTTTCACAAAGTGAACACACCCATGTACCTCCAGTTACTTCAAGAAACAGACAATCCCAGCACTTCAGGAGGCGCCTCCATTCCCAGACCCCCTTCCAGTCACTACCCCCTTGCCCCAGGGACAACCACTGTCCTGACTCTGAACAGCAGAGATTTATTTTGTGTTTTCTTACTTTATATAAATGGAATCTGTCTATATGTACTCTTGTGTCTCCTCTGTATGTTTTGAATATATATTTGAATTCATCTACGCTAAAATTTATTTGGATCCCTGAATATTTTTAAATACCCATTTTTAAGGAAGGGAATACCATCATGCTTTAAAATATGTGTTTACAATTAAGAAAACATACATTTGGATGCTTTTTTGTTTTTTTAACTAAGGACAGATTAACAGAAATTAAGGATTCCTAGTATGTCTTTAAGTCCTGCCCTTGGAACCTATACTGTCTAACTTCGTAGGTGGGGGCCCATCCTCAATAAGATGCCCTGGGGGAAGGGATGTGGTTTTTCAGGATGCTGTGGGAGCTTGGAGCACCCATGTTCTTCCCTGGCCTGTGTCTGTTCTGTTTGGTCCTGAAAATACCTGAAATGGAAAAATGGTGATGTGAACATATGGGTTTAATAGTGAGCTTTTGTGAATAGATTTTGGAAAATAAACCTAGCATTACAAAAGCATTTTTAGAGAACTATGGTACCATTTTGTAATAAATTCCTAATTAGTGCCAATGTACCAGTCTACCTTTTTTCATTTGTTTTAAAGCAAAGATTGAGCAATCCAATAGAAGGTTTTCTTTTGGAATGATCACATGGTAGAGTTTTATAAGGAAGGAGCCAGTGGGGAGAGTCATCTGATTTTAGACTTGTTATTATTGAGAATGAGGTGGGCGCAGAGAGGCATCTCCCTGCCCATGTCCTCTAGGTGATGAATGCAGAACTCCTTGGAGGCTGGTAGTTGAGATGCTTCTGTGTGTTACAGTTTCCTAAGGGCAGAGTTAGCCTGTACTTAAAGATCAAGTTTTGTTTTTATGTAGGAGTAACTGGCTCAGGATTTCCCTTTGATTTTGGACGCATTCCCTACAAAGGAAAGCGCCCTTTGAAAGACATGATTGGATCGTACAAAAATCGTCACAGTAGTGGTGACCCTTCAGCTGAGGGGACCTCGGGCAGTGGCAGCACCAGCAAGCCCATCTCCGAAATGCAGCTGCAGGTCCAGAACCAGCAGGAAGAGCTGGACCGGTTAAAGAAAGACCTGTCGAGTCAGAAGGTAACTTTTCTTCTTCACGTTTCTGTCCTATCCCGTATCAGCAGCCCAGGGACCTGAGGAGCAAAGCCTGGCTTTCGTGTTTCTGAATCCTTTATTTCCCAGAAGGTACTCTTCCCCTGAAAGTTTTATGTTTCTGTGGCCACCATCCCAGGCCCTGCTGCTCTGCTTGATCGTTTGTTCAGTGACATTTGAGTTTCCAAGGAGAATGAAGACCCTCAAAGTGGGTCAGGGGAGGGTGTGGTCTGCACCATGCCCCCCGCTGCCCTCACATTAAGTCTCTTTGAACATAGCTTCAGCCCAGAGTCCATTAACACTTGTTTAAAGAGGTTCTACATCCTGTTCAGCAATGCAGTTTCCATCTGTGCTAGTTAGATCTAATTACACTGAATTGCTCAGCAGGCCAGTGAATTTTAGAGCTCAGGTTTTTTAGTATGCATGAACATTTACAGGGAAGCATTGCTAATTACAGTATGTGTGCTTGTTGTTTCCTCTTTCCTGTTATTGTTCTCTACAGACAGTCTTTATGGAGTAAATTTTTTTTCCTCTATTTTTGAGATCCTTCAAGAGCAAGTTCAGTATTAAAATGTTTCCAGTAAAGTTTCTTCATTTCCTCAAATTCCAGTGATTGTTCCAGGTAGAGTTGTCACAATTTCTGCTTTCCTCCTCTCCCTGGCACTCCTTACCCTTCACTCCGTCCTCCTCTGGCTCCCAGGAGCTCGTGCGGCTGCTGCAGCAGACCGTGCGGTCGTCACAGTACGACAAGTACTTCACGAGCAGCCGACTCTGTGAGGGGATCCCAAAGGACACTCTTGAACTTCTGCACCAAAAGGATGACCAGATTCTGGGCCTCACCAGCCAGCTTGAGAGGTTCAACCTGGAAAAAGAGAGTCTTCAGCAGGAAGTGAGAACTCTGAAGAGCAAAGTGGGCGAGCTCAATGAGCAGCTGGGGATGCTGATGGAGACCATCCAAGCCAAGGATGAGGTCATCATAAAGCTCTCGCGGCAGCTCAGCGAGTGCGAGGGCAGTGTGTCTTCTCCCACCTCAGCACCTGGCTCCCCCTTGGCCGCCCCCTCCGGCAGGGACCAGCTAGAACTGGACAGGCTGAAAGTAAGTACAGGGCGTGGGCCCTGATTACTGTGACGAGAAATCCAAAAGCCTGTTAATAGTCTGTCTGCTGGTGTCACTCTAGAGCTGCTGGTCTCAGGGAGCTAATTTGACGTGATAGCAGAACAGCTGTACAACAGTACTTGTAGTCACATAATTATTAGTTTTCTAAGAAACTTCCTTGGACAATGACAGTCCAAGTCCAGCCATACTGCCGTTCCTCAAAACAGTTTCAGCTCTTTCCCATCCCTTGCTTTCATGTAGCAGAGACTTCTCTACTTATATATCTTTAGGGTTTCATTATTCCATGTGACCTAGTAAGGCTGTTCCCTCTGTGCATGGATGCACCCACCAGCATCATTTACACAGCCTGCCTCAGGACCTAATGGGGGCCAGGTGAGGGATCATTGTTCCCAACAGCTTGTGTGGGGTCAGCTGGGAAAGTAGACCCCGGCTGTCAGGCAGGCCTGGGAAGAGGGCCTGCTCAGAGTCGGTGTCCCCTGCACCCAAACTGGGAGGGTCCTGACATTGTGAGAAGGGAGGGCAGAGCTCCCCTCCCAGTCGGCTGGCCCCAGGGGTGGGAGGCTGGTTCCTGCAGAGAGGTGACTCTCTGGAATGGTGACCAGCTGATGAGGTAGGAGGAGCACACAGCTTTTGTAGGAGGCAGGGGCAGTCTGACTCTTTGTGCCTGTGGGAAAGCCTGCCAATCCTGAGTATAGAGCTGAATGGCCTTGGGCCATTGTCAGCCAGGCCACAGGGTTGTAGAAGTCCTGCTGCCACCAATTCTTGAGTTGGAGAAGTTCTGGGTGAAGTGTCTCCTAGGACATGAGACATTGGGTTTAGCCCAATTGACACTAGCTGACCCCAAACAGGTCTGTAGCTGTAGGTCCCACCTAGCCCCATGGCCTCCTCACCTGACTACCCTCTTTTTGCAAATAATTTGACACAGGGGTGTTTGCCGCCCGCCCGCCCCCCCCAAATGCAGTTCATCCTTTAAGGGCAAAGATTGGCTCCCGTTGAGTTCATTACTGAGCACTTACTTCACGCCCAGCAGTACCTCTCATGCAGTGTCAGTGAGCAGGATGACTAAATGATGGATGTGTGGAGCCTTAAAGTAATTCCACAATGGCAGTTAGAAACACTGGAATAATGGAAACCTCTTGTAATGTGTAACTTGTAATGTGTATGTGGTCTCCATAGTGACCACTTGTCAGTGACGACACCCAGTCGATGTGTGAGGCCAGAAGGACTGGTTAGTGAGAAAAGCCATGAGGGCAACAAAACCAACAAAAAACCAGATCTCATTACTTTATAATCATATCCAGTACAAAAATAGCCATGTTTAAAAAAAAAAAGAGGTCTTGGTTAGTATTGCCAGTAAAAGTCAGTTTTGTTTATATATAAAACCTGGAATATGCCTGACCCTAAGTATACATCCCATCAGTAATACACCATGTTACAACTACTTATTTAATGTCAACTGAAATTGATATTTTGCAAGGATGTCTATTTTTGTAGTGTTTAGAGACTGACGCTGGGGCTTTTGGTTCCCAGGTTGCAGTGCGCAAGGCTGGGCAGTGGGGGAAGCACATGGAGCAAGTTTTTACAGGAAGCCGAGCCTGGGTGTGTGGGGAAAGTGTGTCACTTTGTTGTTGTGGCTCTATACAACTCCTTTTGGAGACAGCTAACAGAGTTGATCAGAATTAGACTTTTCACCCTTGTCTTTTTGCAGCATAATGGGTGGGTGGTTTTAAATCAGTCACATTTTTTTCTCCAGCATTTCTCAACTTTACACTTTTAAATCCTGTAGCTCCAAAATTCCACAACAGTCAGGTTAAGTGGTGACATAGCTTATGAAGAGGCAGAATGGTTGTTAAGGGACCTACCTGTGGCCTGTGGGTTCTGAGTGGGATAGGTGAGTCCTGCCTGGGTCCTGACCTCATGTTTTCTGACATTGCTGTGCCTGATGCCTGTTACTACCAGTGTAGGGGCATCCCCTCAGCCGTGCAGAAGGCATTCACACCTAACCCACGCCGCCTCCACAGTGGCAGTGGGAGAACTGAAGAAAGGCTGGAGGGAGAGCTGTGGACAGAAGGGGGTCTGTTCTTACTTCTCTGCCTTTCGCTTTGTGTTTCCATATTTCTTCCTTTGACCCCAAATTTAAAATATCTAGGTGGGGAAAAAAACGTCTAGGTGTATATTGGTTGGGGGGAGCTATCCTTTTTTATGGTTACTGTTACTATGCTGTTTCTTGCTTTATAATAAGTGTACATGGCTTGTAAAGATTTCTGCTTTTTGGAGTTTGCTAACATTTCTTTTTTGGTCTAATACATGGCCATTTTCTGTTTCTGTGGTATTTTGAGATTCTGATAAATTCTGTGGTATTTAAGATGCCAGGAGAATGGAGAACATCATGATTTGGATCAGAAAGGGAAGTCCTTTGGGCTTTGAAATTGGATATCTTGTGATTGGGCAGGTGTGATGCATATCAGAGCTCAGTGGGAGTTGGGGGGCCAAGCACCTGGGGCCAAGAGCCCAGCAGGCCTGGCTCTAGAGGTCTGTTTCCCAGCCCTGACGCTTAGTAGTTGTGCAGTCTCCCTATGGCTCAATTCTTCACTTAGGAAATGGGGATGCAGAGAGTGGCTGCCTAAGAGTTGTGAGGTTTAAATGAAATTAAGAATCTTATGTGCCTAGCATGGGGCACCTGTAACCCATAGCAAGTGTTCCATACATGTTAGCAGTTAAAAGGACCGTTGAAACATTTTCAGTTCTTCTGTAATTTGTAGGGGAAATTGTGTACCCCCATGATGGTTTCTAGTTTGGAGATTGGGGCACATCTCCAGACACATCTTTGGGGAGTGACCAGTCTCTGTCCTGTGACAGCACAAGAGTCAGTGCCTTTCTTGACTACTCCTGGCCTGCCCTTGGAGCTGTCATAACCAGAATTTCTCCTGTGACTGAGGGATCAGAAATTCCTTAGAACTTCAAACAGAGTGTGTGGGGGGACACACATTTATGGACTACTGAATTGGTAGAGAGCATTTAGGAGTCCCTGCCCTGATTGTCTCAAAGGTTCCCTTTCACTCTCGTTGCTCAGAGTTTCAAGGACTGAAGCTAACACATAGCATCCACCTCTACCAAGCCTGAACTTTCGGTTGGACTTGGCAGAACTTGTCACCAGCTTGTGATGATCTCTTCAAAACATAAAGCAAATGTGGCAAAAGTTAACAATTGGCGAGTTTAGATGAACGATATATTGTGTTCCTTATACTTTTCTTTCAACTTTTCTGTAAGTTTGAAACTTTTCAATGTAAAGATGTTGAGGAGCGTGTTCTCCCAAGTGCCTTGTATACTGTAGGCTGTAGGTGCTCATTGCTACCTGTGGTTCTTTAATTAAGGGCTTTGTATATATGTGTGTACCCTTTCTGTGTAAACTGGATACATAAAAATAGAACCTACAGAAAGTATGTTCAGTTCCGCTAGTTAAAAAAGAGATGAATGCAAGATATTGCTTTTTGTACCACCTCAGTGAATGCGGGTAGATAAAATATTTGTGTCGATCTAGGAAATATGTCCTGCTATTTCTCCTATGGTCAGTTGAGGAAAATCACCACCGTTAAATGAATTCATTTTCCCCATCTCCTTCATTACGGTGGTAGTCCCTGCCTTCCTCCCATTGCCAAGAGTGGCCACAAAGATTAATCAGAAAGTGCCTGACAGCCAACCTTCGGTTCCTTAGAGCTCCTTCTAATCAGCAGGGCTTTTTGATTGGTGCGGCAGCAGAATGTTAATTATATAGAACAGTTGGTCAATATTCTACCAGTAGAAATTGATGGGGTTTTTTTTCCAACAGGATAATCTACAGGGGTATAAAACCCAGAATAAATTTCTAAATAAGGAAATTTTGGAACTCTCGGCTCTACGGAGAAATGCAGAAAGGAGAGAGAGAGATCTGATGGCAAAGGTGGGTGAGCATGGATATATTCTGTTATCTGGTGGGAGATATGATTCAGAAACCACTTAAAAATGGTTATGCTTTAAAATCAGTTCAACTCCCATTTGGAGGGCTGTGGTTACTGATGCCAAAATATATTTGAAATATATGTGGTGCACAGAGCTATGTACTTAGTCTCACTTTGTCTCTGGTGAAGACAAAGAGAAATGCCCTGAGATGTGGTTTCCATTCACACATATAATGGAGTTTATAGAAAAAAAATTAAATACAATTCTAAGGTCTCCCAAATTAAGGTTATTTGGATTTTGGTTTATGCTGTTGAGTTGTGTGAATCAGTTTCATATCTATAAATGGGTATGATGAGGATAATGCCTCCTATGTGAACCTGATAGGGTTGATGTGAGAGTCCGATGTGATTGTGGCTGGAAAGGACTTTGCAAAGTGTACAGACATCACAAACATTACAGTTATAATCCAATGAAATTCAGTGATGCTTGTGTCAACAGCTGTTATTTACCTAGTATACCTTTTGAACATTCCTCAAAGCATCTTCTCAAACCTTGTTCTTGCATATTTTCCAGGAGTGTATTTGGTTTGTCTGATAAGGTGGCAGATGGGAATTAGTCCTAGGTCACAGGATCCTAAAAAAGTGTTGATATAGCATGGGGTGGCTGCTCATGGCCCATGTGCCAAGTGGCACTTAGCTTGACCTCAGTAACTGGCATGTAGCCTGGTTTCTGCTGCTCACCTCAACCCTGTCCAGAACTGATGCATGTGATGGCATCCAGAGGTCTTATTACTGGTACCTCTTCTGTGCCAGAACCCCTAAAAGGAAGAGGGGGGCTCACGGCAGGCCATTTTAAACATGACCAGTGGCCTATAGCATAAAGTCATCTCTTGTCTTTGATATAGTCTCTGGCTCACTTCCTAGTAGTTTTGGGCTTGTCATTCATTGATTGCTTGAGGTACCTAAAGATTGCTTTTCCTGTGTCTCTGTCTGGATGGAGGTAACCACCACATTCTCTGCAGTATTCTAGCCTGGAAGCCAAGCTCTGTCAGATAGAAAGCAAATACTTGATATTGCTCCAAGAAATGAAGACACCAGTTTGCTCAGAAGAACAGGGGCCTGCTCGGGATGTCATAGCCCAGTTGCTGGAGGATGCTCTGCAGGTTGAGAGCCCAGAGCAGCCGGAACAAGCATTCATTAAACCTCATCTTGTCAGGTAAAGGTGCTAGCAACTGTTGGGGCTATTGCGACCCATTTCTGAAGTCCCCTCTTTCAGCAGCAGTAGTCATTCACAAAGAACTTGACACAACTGCATGTGTCTCATTTGATGCTCATGACAGGTACTGTCCAGTCATTAGAACAGATAATCTCATCATTCTTGCTGTAATGAGTGATGGAGCTAGGATTCAGCCCAGGTCTTTTGATTCCAAGACCCTTCTCCCATGTACCATGCCAAGGTAGACGATAGCCTTAGTTCCCATCCTGCAGCCAGAGGAGCCAGTCTTCCAAGGAGTGTTCCAAGTAGTAGGAACCATTTCCTGAAACACAGCCGCACCCACAGGTAGTTCAGAAACAAAGGGGGTCCCGAGGTGGGGAATGGCCTTCTTTGTAAGGGAAAAACTCTTGAGTAGCCTGATTCAATGGTCCAGAACTCAGTAAGGGTCTGATACGAGCTGTGGACACACTTGCCTGCAGAATGCACTCGGACACACACACACAGTATTGCATATATTTTTCAGAAAATCAGTCTGGAAGCCTATGATGGATCTTGGATTAAGAATCTTCGTGTCCTAGTTTCTGAAAAATAAGATCATGAAATATTGGAGTGAGGAGAAACCGGCCACTTCACTCAGTCCAGTCTCCTCTGCTTCCACCCCCTTGCCACCAGGGCCTGCTGCCCAGGTCTAGGCCCTCCTTGCTTCAGTTTGACACGATCCTTCTGTTTTCTGAGCATACAGCACTGGCCTTCATCAGTTCAGATGACAGTGGAAAATATGCTCAGAACGTGACCCATACCATTGTTACAAAACTCTTATTGAGGTCTGTGTGCCAGACTTGCACATGAGGAAGCTGGGGTCAGGAAGGTGATGTAACAGCCTGTGAGTGGCAAGGATGGGACCTCAGCCTGGGCAGGCAGATTCCCAGGCTCAGGAGCAGCATCTCCAGGCTGCATACCTCTGCTTTGTTCACAGTGGTGGTGGTGGTAAGCTGTGAGGGCATTCCAGCAAGCTGCTCTGAAGGCACCACATTGTCTTCCTTTGTGGATTTTGGACTCTTACCATTCATGTTGTATGTTTCAAACTTTAGCTATAAGTAGAACAATGACTGTGCATATTGATTTATTTTTAACTCCTTTTTTTTTTTTTTTTTTTTTTGCTGAGGAAGATTGGCCCTGAGCTAACATCTGTTGCCAGTCTTCCTCTATTTTGTATGTGGGTTGCTGCCATAACATGGCCACTGACGAGTGTTGTAGGTCCGCGCCTGGGAACCAAACCTGGGCTGCCAAAGCAGAGGGCGCTGAACTTAACCAATAAGCCATGGGGCCAGCCCCTATTTTTAACTTTTTATTATGGAAAATTTGAAACACACAAAGAGTAGGCAGAATCAACCCCCACCCATATGCAACTGATACCCAGCTTCAGCAATTACTAATGTTCTGCCAATCTTGTCTTGTCTTATTTCCCCTCACCCAAGTTTTCTTTTTCTGGAATATTTTAAAGCAAGTGCCCGACATCATGTCGCTTCACCTTTAAACACTACAATATGTATTTCTGATGACACTTTCTAATATACTAATCCCACCATATTCATATCTTTCTGCAACTTATTTCTTTGAACATTATTTTCTGAAATTATCCAGGTTGATAAATGTAACTCCTGAGCATTTTTTTACCTGCCTCACACAGCTTCATCGTATGAGTATGCCACCACATCTTTTTTCCTTCCTCTCATGGTGGACATTTAGGATCGTTTCATTTTTTCTGTTACAAACCTTGCTGCAATGAACATCATGTCCGTGTGTCCATGTGAGAGAGTTTTGGGTACAGACTGGGAGTGGAATTCCTGACCTACAGGGAATGCCTGTCTTGAACTCTGCTAGCTGCAGTTTCTGAAGTGCTTGTACAAGTTTATGTACTCAGCAGCAATGCGTGAAAGGCTTTTGTATTAGTTACCTATGGCTGCCATAACAAATTATCACAAAATTTGTGGCTGAAGACAATACTTGTTTACTATCTTACAGTTCTGTAGGTCAGCAGTCCAACACGGGTCTAACTGGATGCAAATGAAGGTATCAGCAGGGCTGTGTTCCTTTGTGGAAGATCTAGGGGACAGTTTGTGTCCTTGCTCATTCAGGTTGTCAAACAGTTCCTTATGGTTGTAGGACTAAGTTTCCATGTCCTTGCTGGCTCTCGGCTGTGGCCATTCCCAGCTTCTAGAGGCCACCTGCATTCCTTGGCTTATGACCCCTTTCTGCCGTCTTCAAAGCCAGCAAGAGCAGGTCCAGTCCCTATCTCGTTTCACATTTCTCCTATCTCTTCTTTCATTGTTGCATCTCTCTGGCTGACTCTTCTGCCTTCCTCTTCCACTTTTAAAGGCTCCTGTGATTACATTGGGTCTACCCAGAAAGCCCAAGAGCATCTCCCCGTTTTGTGTGCTGTAACTGTAATTCCATCTGTGATGCCCCTTCTGCCGTGTCCCATAGCATAGTCACAGGTTCCAGGGTTAGGGCAAGGACATCTTTGGGGCCATTGTTCTCCTACCACAGCCTTAATTCTTCTTTATTCATAATATCTTACGGATATTTTCTCACTTGTCTTTTCACCTTTTAAAATGATATTTTTGAAACATAAAAGTTATACATATGTTGGGGCTGGCCCCGTGGCCGAGTGGTTAAGTTCGCGCGCTCCGCTGCAGGCGGCCCAGTGTTTCGTTAGTTCGAATCCTGGGCGCGGACATGGCACTGCTCATCAGACCACACTGAGGCAGCGTCCCACATGCCACAACTAGAAGAACCCACAACGAAGAATACACAACTATGTACCGGGGGGCTTTGGGGAGAAAAAGGAAAAAATAAAATCTTTTAAAAAAAAAAACAAAAAACAAAAAAAAAGTTATACATATGTATAATATATAAACATACATACACACATACATTTATATAGCCAGATTTTTGAGCCTTGTTTTTGCAGTATTATTTATATTTTCTTCACTGCTTTTCACATTTAGAGCTTTAAGCCATCTAGAATTGATTTTTCTTTCCCGCATATCATCAAGAAGAAAGCTGAATTAAATTTTTTTCCATGTAACTCGCCAGTTCTCCTCTCCCTGTGTGTCAGGAAATTTATCATCTCACTGGATTGAATGCCTGGTCATATGTCAAAGTGCCACTTATACATGGGTTGATTTCTAGGTTCTCTTTTCTGTTTCGTTGATCTTTTTGCCAAGATCACATCATTTAATTTTTCCCTTTGTTTTTCTCAACAGTGAGTATGATATTTATGGGTTTAGGACTGTCCCAGAGGATGACGAAGAAGAGAAATTGGTTGCCAAAGTCCGAGCTTTGGACCTGAAGACTCTCTACCTCACAGAAAACCAGGAGGTTTCCACTGGGGTCAAGTGGGAAAACTATTTTGCTAGCACAATGAACAGGGAGATGATGTGCTCTCCAGAATTGAAGAACCTGATTCGTGCAGGCATTCCACATGAGCACCGTTCCAAGGTGTGGAAGTGGTGTGTGGACCTTCACACCAAGAAGTTCAAGGACAGCACTGAGCCAGGTTACTTCCAGACCTTGCTTCAGAAGGCTCTGGAGAAGCAGAACCCAGCCTCCAAGCAGATTGAGCTGGACCTGCTGCGGACTCTCCCCAACAACAAACATTACTCGTGCCCCACCTCAGAAGGCATACAGAAGTTACGCAATGTCCTGCTTGCCTTCTCCTGGCGGAATCCAGATATCGGCTACTGCCAAGGTCTAAACAGGTGTGCGCTCAACCCACAGAATATGCCTCTTTGCCATTAAGATAACTTGTAGGCACCAGGCACTGCCTGACAGCTCCCTTCCCTTCTAGTCAAGAAAAGCCAATATTTTAAGGGAAAGAAGTAGTTGCAATGAGCTAGTTTTGATTGTGCAATATCCCTAATTCTAGAATAACTGAGAGAAACAAACATGCTTTCAGAAAGTATTAAGAATACCAAAGTTAAAAACAACTAAGGGTTTTTTTTGCTGAAGAAGATTGTCCCTGAGCTAATATCTGTGCCTGTCTTCCTTTATTTTGTATGTGGGGTGCTGCCACAGCATGGCTGATGAGTAGTGTAGGTCCACACCTGGGATCCGAACTTGTGAACCCCAGGCCACTGAAGTGGAGTGCACCGAACTTAACAACTGTGCCACCAGGCCAGCCCCAAGGTTTCTCATTTTTTATTCCTTCTTGTGCTCATCACACTCCGGTTTTGATCAGAATTTTAATTTCATGACATGAGTGAAAACTGGTAGCCTCTGTTCGTCTATACAGGATTGTTGTGAATCAAGAACTTGCCCCAAACAATTCTTCAACTCGTTGAAACTTAGCTCTTGAAGAGCCCAAACTCGTTTTCTTTTGGATTAGAGTCTTTCTACAGGTCTTGCATATGTCCCTGCTTCCACAGGCAGAGGACACTGAAAAGCTTCTCACCTTTTCGTGGTGAGTGAGGCTCCTCATTCTGAGCTGAGCTGGGCCAGGATGAGACCCTGGGAGGTCCTGAGGTCTGCTCTCCATGAAGCTGCTCCCTGTCACTGGACTTTGAGTGCTGGTGGCTTTTTACCTCTTGTCTGCTGCTCTAAGCGGGATCCATTATCTGCTGCTTTTGCTCACTGCTGTCCTTGCGCTTGTCCATTTATATTCCTCTCTGTGTAGTGAAAGTCAGTAACCAAGCTTGTTAGAAATTTGGATAAGGTACAAATGGAGAAGTTCAGTCTGCGTTCTTTAGGAATTCTCCTGTAAGTCAAATGCGTGAGTTGAGTTTTGAATGCTGACATTTATTCTGGCTGCTTATGGGCCTTTTTAATCCTCATCGTGCCAGATACTGACCTCCAGATAAGGGTATCTATTTGCATCTGAAATGAGAGTATTGCAGGAAGAAAGGTTTTTAAACTGGAATGTTACCTGGTTAAGACCTGAAACCAAATAGTTTCCAGGAACTCACTGCCCCTGTGGTGATGAGGACAGGGTGGCCTCCTTGTGCCCTGAAAGTAAAAGGAACTTCAGCTGCTCCTCAGTGGTCTCCATTTAAAAAAAACCTGTAGGGGGCAGCCTGGTGGCGTGGTAGTTGGGTTCATGCACTCAACTAGGTGGCCCATGGTTTGTGGGTTTGGATCCTGGGCGCAGATCTACGCACTACTCATCAGGGCGTGCTGTGGCGGCATCCTACATACAAAATAGAGGAAGAGTGGCATAGATGTTATGCCACTATGTGTGGGGAAGACATTCTTCCCCAGGCAAAAAGAGGAAGATTAGCAACAGATGTTAGCTCAGGGCCAATTTTCCTCACCAAAAAAAGAAAGAAAGAAAGAAAGAAAAGCCTGTAAATAGAATACTCCTAATATAAAACAGTCTTGTTCTCTATCTAAAAATTCCTGAAAGATGAAAACCTCTGAAACCCAAGGGATTCTGGCGAGGACTTGAGCGTGCCTGTTTGGGAGTACAGTAACACCCCATTTATCTGGCATAGTCATGGAATCAGTTCTTTCACACAGAAGTACAACTTCAGAAATTGAAGCTTTCTCTGTGTACCTCAACCCCCATCACCATTAGGGCCTCTAAATTTTAATCATCTTATTGGATTTTTTTCTTCAAAATATTTGTACCTACCTTCTGAGAACCCAGAACTTTACCAGAATAACTTCAGCCTTTTCTAAGTGATTCAGGCCTGTCATCTTGAACATCAGCTAATTTAGAGTGATGTCCTCAAATGCTCTGCTGATTTAGGCTCTTTGCCCCTTTTCCTGGCATCCTCAGATGCTGTGGATTTGGTTTCTGTGCTTGCATGTCCTGGTTTTCTCTCCTTACCCATCTCTGCACGTTGTCGCCTTTCTACTCTCCGTCCCATTCATGCCTACCTGAGGCACCCCCTTCCCATCCATCTCAAGTCTTTTTAGTTTTTTTTAACCTTTTAATTTGAGATGAGTTCATTATAATTTTATCTAAGGAAGCGAAAAAACAAATTCTGAGAATGGCTTTAGGGTTTTCCCATAAGTAATGCACAGAAGCTTCATGTCATGAGCAGAGGTTCTTAGCTCTCAGACACGTGGAGAGGAGTTTTTCTCTGCTCTCTGTCTTTCCATCCTTCGGCTCTGAGTGCCTGCGCAGAGCCAAACCTGGGATGACTGCATAAGTACTCTTGATGACTGACATTGGAAAAGCTCTACCCAGGTTTCCTTATGAATAACATGTGGTTAGACATATGGTCTCCTTTTCCCACCATGTGCATGCTGTGGACACAGTTCCTTTAGAAAGCCCTACAGAGTGGCTCATTTGTCTGAAGCCCCATTTCAAGCAGAATGGTACCGGGAAAGTTGTTTTTAAACCATCATATGTTCTTTGTCTCTTACACTCACTCATCTCTGGGTTTTTTGTGCATAAAAGGCTTAGTTGGAACTTCTTGAACAATGAACTTGAAGAATTAGCTGCATTAGCAAAAATCTTATAATGAAAACATCTTTTTTAAATGAGGCTGGTTGATCATTGGGAAACAATTTCATTATCTTTAAACAAAAACCAAATGAAGTGTGGGGTGTAGCTTTGCTTCTCAAACTTTGGGAAGCACCTTGCTTGCCAAGGAACACTTGCTTATTTTCCTTCACTGGAGAAGTAGATGTAGCCGTGGTTGTGAGGGAGAAAATGGCACATTGCACGTGTCTCCATGGAGACGGGCTGCACTGTCTGTGTCTGGGCGCAGGGCACTGGTGCTCACCTTCTTCTCCATTTGCTTGTAGATTGGTGGCAGTGGCCCTCCTGTACCTGGAACAAGAAGATGCTTTCTGGTGTCTAGTTACCATAGTGGAAGTTTTCATGCCTCGAGACTATTACACAAAGACTCTTTTAGGATCTCAGGTACTTCTAAAAATATTGTCCTTCAGTCAGCAGCTTGTAGAATTAGAGCTGAAATGTGACCTGAATTAAGCCTTGGCTCGGGGAGGCTCCATGTGCATGGCTTCAGCGACTGACCCCTGAAGAAGGTGCGCTGCAAGGCGGGGCATGCCTTGGAGACTGAGCCGGGCTGTTAGTGAGCAAGTGAGCGATGGGTCGGGTTCCCTCAGCGCGCTGGAAGCCAGCAGGTTGATTGTGAGAAATAGGCCAGCCCTGCAAACCTGCTGTTTAGGTGCCTGCTCAGCACTCTCTCCCCTGGGCACAGCCTACCTGGCCAGCTAAGCCGCAATTCAGGGGTGCTTGGGGAGCCTGATGTGTTAGCTTAGGCTCTCCAAGAAGCAGAGGCCAAGGCAGGAGTAGATGTGCCGGAGATTTCTGAGGGTAAACACCTGTGAAGGACCAAGAGGAGGGACCGGGCAAGGCCAGGAGAACCCCCAGACCAGGGGAAGGAAGGGGGCTTGGGTGGGAAGGGTCTCAGGGTACCATGTGGTTCTGAGAAAGATTTGGCTAGGCCAGTGGGGAGTCCTCAAGCCAAGGTCACCTGTTAAAGGCGCACACGTCTCATAGGAATGAGCTACGTTAGTGCCCCTGCAGTGCTCACTCAGTGGCTGGGAGGAGCCAGTGGGCAGAAAGCTTCTGCAGACGAATCCAGTGATGGATCCAGAGGGGCTGTGCTGGGGCCATCAGTCACCTCCTGCAGCAGGAGACCTGAGCGGTGCAGTTCATGCCTGCCACACCTGAAGTCTGAAGCCAGGGGACAGGGTCGGATGACATGGACTGGGAGAGCCCAGAGTTTCTGTCTCTGCTTGGGACAGTCCTGGCTCGGGACCAGACCCTTGACCCTTAAAGCCCAGGGCGTTTCCTCCCTAGGCTGGGCTGGGGCTGCTGCTGTCACTGGCTTCTCTGATGGGCTTTCCCCACTTTCCCACTGGCAACCCTTCTCATGTCTGAGCTTCAGTTAGGTCCTGCCCAAGAACCTTTCTCTCTCTTGACAACGGCAGTGCCTGTCTGTGCTCCATTGTGTCCTCTTCTTCAAGCTTATGCCAGTGCGTAGCCAGCCTGCTCCCAGAGCCACTCCCCGCTCCCCCCCCCCCCCTTGCTCTGCTCCAGATCACAGAGCTCCGCCCACAGGCCCTCTCCCAGCTCCTGACTCGGCCCACGGAGGCACTGGCAGGAGACTGGAGGATGGCAGAAAGGGAGCTGAGGGTAGTTCTCTCCCTCTTCATCAGGGGCACTGCCTCTCAGTGGCTTTATCTCCTCCATGGCGCCAGCTTGTCTGGCAGGTCCTCTCTGGTCCAGCCTGGAGGTGGCTTCCTGCCTTTGCTTCAGGGCCACCTCATCTTTGGCTGTTTGGCTTCTCAGCTTTTCTGTCACCAATGTGACCATCTCCCTGGGTGGCTTCTTTTGCTTGGTCGGGCCCTGACTGAGTTTCATGTTATTTGTGCATTTCTGCCTTTGGGAGGGGCCCTCATTATTGCCTTCTGTCACCACCTCTCTAGGTCCCCAGGCCAGAAACGCATCAGCCTGGATTTCTCATTCCTCTCCCTCTCTGTCCCCATAGTTACACTTCTGATCACTGCCACCTGCTGGCGGCTCTCATGTCTGTTCCCCATCTGTCCCCTTACACTGGTAGGTTGCCATCCCCTCTCCTACACCATTGCAGCTGCCTCCTCCCCTTTCTTCCTGCCTTCACTCACTGGCCTCCCCAGTTCCCCCATCCATCTCATTCACAGATTCAGCCATGTCCCCTGCTGCTGGGCTCCCAGGGCTTCTCAAGGCCTTCACAGTAAAGCCCAGGGCCCTCCGTCCACACTCCGACGCTGCCTGCCCCCTGGGCTGCAGGAAGCACAGTGTGATAGAACACTTGCTCTCTGGCCCTGCCCTGTCGTGCTCTGTATTTTTGATATGTAACACTTGCTCTACCTAGAACACCATCGCCCTGCTTGCCTCCTAGAAAGCTCCTGCTCAGCCTTAGCTCATAGACCACTTCCTCTGTGACACTTTCCTGGCTTCCCAAGGCCAACTTCAGGGCTCCACTTCTGTTGCCGCTGCTCTGGCACAGGCCTCGGTGATGGCCATTATCTTACTGGATTATCCTTGTGTGCTGGCTTGTCTTCCAGCTAGTCAGCGGTGCCTTGAGGGCTGTGGCCTTGTCTTTCATTTTAGTTTCCCTAGCCCTCAGCACAGCAAGTATCTGAACTTACACGAGCCCTTTGACCAGGGAAAGAGAGCTGGCATTTAGGGAGCCTGAGCCCCATGCCAGCAGCTGTGCACCTGCACAAAGCCATATGAGTAGGGGCATCATTATCCCCATTTCACTTGGGAGAAAACTGGGGATCATGGACACTAAGCAACTTGCCTGAGGTACCACCACTGAGGGCCTGAGCTGGGGTGTGGACTCAGACCTCTGTAGCTCTGGGCCCAAGTTCCCCCTCTGCCCCCTGCCTCTAGAACACCACAGAAGGATGATGGGAGTAGGCTGAGCTCTGGCCATCCTGGGGAGTGGACTTTCCTCACCTGCGTCCCTGTCCCAGCTTCATGGATGTTGACAGATCCCAGGAAAAGCTCATCTGGTCTCTCTGTGATCACTTCACTTTGCTAATTAACCTAGAGATTATTTTTTGTCAAAATAGTGTATAAACTAAGAAATGAAGAGCAGTGAGAAGAGGCAGCAGTCATAGTTGAGTGTGAATAGAGAGGTCGGTAAAGAAAGTTTTATGTATTCCCAGACAACTGGAAGCTAATAGCTGTGAAGAATCAAATTAAAAATCTCAGGTAACTCAGTATTTCAGAATAAGAAAAATAAAGCATTGATCTTTCTTAATTCCCTTGAGGTATGTTGAGCACACTGGTGAGGAGCTTGGGCTGAGGGCCACACGGCTGGGTCAGAAGCCAGGCCCTCCCTCCTGTGAGCTGCGAAGCTTTGCCACATCACTTAAAATCTCTGTGCCTCAGTTTCCCCATCTTTAAGATGAGCACTGTTCTCTTTTCATATAGAGATTGAATTCAGCTGATGCATTAATAGTTTAGTGTAATGTTTAGAACATTGTAAAAAGTCAGTGAAATTATTAATATTATTGTTATAGGCAGAAGGGAAGACCTATTTAAAGTATGTGGATTTAAGATAAAATCTGCATCATGTTGTCACATGACCATAAATGTAAACTCTAAGGAGACTTTTTTTCCCCCTGACTTCAGGGCTCCAGACCTATTTAAAGTATGTGGATTTAAGATAAAATCTGCATCATGTTGTCACATAACCATAAATATAAACTCCAAGGAGATTTTTTCCCCCTGACTATAAAAGTAATAAATGCTCACGAAAGAGAAGTTAGGTAATATAGAAATATGTTAAGAAGAAAATGAAAATCACCTGTTATCCTACCAGCTAGAGAATACAGTTAGCATTTTGATATATTTCCTTTTTGCTTTTTTTCCCCCCAATACATTTAGGTATCCAAATTGAGGGCATGATGCATTCTGGCTGGTTCACATGACAGCATGAGCATTTTCCCATGTCTTTATATTCTTTTTAACCATCGTATTTGGTGACTATAATATTCCATCAGGTGAATGCATATAAGTGTATTTAGCCGTTTTATGATTAATGTTGTGTAAGGCTACTCTTAAAATGTGTGCAGTGCTTTTTGCAAATCCCACCTCCTTCCAGAACCGAGTGCTCGAGCCCCTTGCCCCTTCCTGCTGCGGTCCAGATGCCTGGCAGCTTTTCCATCCGTTCCATCAGTTGAATGCACATTGTGCGCTAGGACCTTCCTAGACGCTGAGAACACAGAGACTAATGATACAGTCTTTCCACGTCCTCCTGAGCTCAGAGGCAGAGGGGGGCAGAACAGAGGCCCAAGTAAGCATTCCCTGGCAGCCTGCTCCATGCCCACCCCCTGCCAAGCACTGGGTGGCTTCAAGAACAAGGCACCATCTGCCACGTAACTGGGAGGAGAGGTGTGGGCACTTTAATGCCAACTTACTGGTCCCTTCCTCTCAGGTGTCTTCAGCCCAGACCCTCCAGGCAGAATGAATCACGTTGCCATCACTTGGTCCTGTGGTCAGCTGTCCAACTCCTTTACCAGTTTACAGCCCCTTAAAGGCAGCACCTGGTCCCTATTGTCTTTTATCCTCAGCACTGGCCAGTGCCAGGCATGAAGTGTGTGCAAATACATAGTCATCCTTTGAATGTTGAGGAATGGAATAACACCAGCAGAAAAGAAGTACCGTCACTAGTGAGTGATGCTGACCCTGCCAGTGAGGGGAGCAGGGCTTCCAGAGAGACTGACTGAAGAGGATGTGCACGTGTGGTTTGTCATCCTAGCTACTTTGTGTGTACCCCGGGATGGATTTGCATCTTGCCTTTGTCCACCTGTCAGAATTGTACAGGGGCGGGGAATGGATGTGGAGGAGAAGGTGAGAGGCTGATAGTTTTTACACACCATGGGATAATGGTTTTATAATGTCTTATAAACTTGGTTTTTTTATTTGTTAGGGTTTTTTTGGCCAAGGAGGATTGACCCTGAGCTAACATCTGTGCCAATCTTCCTCTCTTTTGTATGTGGGTCACCTCAGCATGGCCATTGATGAGTGGTGTAGGTCCTTGCCTGGGAACCAAACCCGGGCTGCTGAAGCAGAAAGCACCAAACTTAACCACTAGGCCACAGGGCCAGCCCCCCCCCACCCTTTTGTTTGCTTTTTAAGTCTTCTAAGAAAAATTAATTGTAATTCATTTCAGCCAATTTGGGACTTTGAAATTTTGTCTCTTATTCTAGCCAGAAAGCAAACAGGTCAAAAATGTACGTTTCCAACCATGGTTCCTGTATTTTGTTGTCCTTATGCACCATAGAGTGACTTTACAACTTTTTAGAATTTTTTGTAAAAAACAATGTTTTTAGTTTGTTACTTTGCCTTTTAAAATTTTCAACTTCAACCAGTAATGCTTACTTGAACCTATGTAACATGCTTTTTTGAAAAACATTTTTGACTGTCAAGACTTCTATATTAAAAACAAACAAACCCAATCTTCCAAAAACGAAAAATAATTGAGGTTTTTAAAGTTTTGGATTGTCCTAAAAAAGAACATTTAAAAATGTCATTTTAACATTTTTCTTTTTTTTTTTTAAAGATTGGCACCTGCGCTAACATCTCTTGCCAATCTTTTTTCTTCTTCTTCTTCTTCTCCCCAAAGCCCCCCAGTACACAGCTGTATATTCCACTTGTGAATGCCTCTGGTTGTGCTGTGTGGGACGCTGCCTCAACATGGCCTGACGAGCGGTGCCGTGTCGGTGCCCAGGATCCGAACCAGCGAAACCCTGGGCCGCCGAAGCAGAGCATGCGAACTTAACCACTGGGCCGGCCCCCATTTTAACATTTTTCTTGATTGTTTGTAGTTATTTTATTATTACAGTAATCCCAGGAATTGTTGCACCTTTTACCCTAACTTAGCTGATGTGCATTTCAAAGTTTTGCAGGTGTTTCTGGGATTTATTCCTAGGAGTAGACCTGCTGCAGGGTGTGAGTGTCTCCATATTTTCTGGGTGTTGCCAGATTGCTCTCCCAGAGGTTGTACCAGTTTACACTCCCATTAGCAGTGTACCAGAAGACTTCCTGAATAGCTCTTGGTCTTCACAGACCGTTCAGGGAACATTAATGAGGTCAACATACTTCACATGCAGTTGGGTCTTCATCACCATTCCCTTCTCTGCTGGATGACCTGGCTTTGCCCCTTATGAATTTGCAGCTTTCTCTCCTCAGCTGCTCTCTTTCTTCCTCGTGGTTTCACCACTCACCTCTGGTGACATCTCACTCCACCCAGGCCTCCCCTGGGGCCTCAGCCTGGGTCTCCGGTCCTGCAGGTTCCTGATAGAGGTGCCTCTTGGGCACTGGCATGTCCCAGTCTTCCTCAGCCCAGCCCTTGTTCCTGGGATCTGCCCTCTCCCTCCCCCAGGTGGGAAGTCTGCGCTGTCTGAGCCCCCTCTTTTCTTTACCTCTGATAGCAAGGGGGTTGTTAGGTCCTACAGACTTTACCTCCACATAGTTCTGATCCAAATGCTCCCCTCCTCCCCACCACCTTTCTTTGGTTCAGATTTTCATCACATCCGCCCTCAGCCACCATGGAGCCTTCATGGGGCCTCTGTCTCCAGCCTGGCTTCCCCTCCAGCTCAGCCCCCTGTTGCAGGTGGAGAGACGGATCCACAGTACAGATTCACTCAGATCACTCTCCTGCTGAAACGTGCTTCTCATTGCCTGCTGCACTTTTCACACATGGGTAGAGAAATTGGTTTAGTGGGTTGGCACTAGCTTTTTTTTTTTCATCAAATGAAGTTGAATACACGAAAATTAAAAGCAGCAAAGTGTGTCCTACTATGTGAGGTTAAGTATTGTTTGGTTTTTTTTTTTTGGCAGAAGATTAGCCCTGAGCTAACTGCTGCCAATCCTCCTCTTTTTGCTGAGGAAGACTGGCCCTGAGCTTACATCCGTGCCCACCTTCCTCTACTTTATATGTGGGACACCTGCCACAGCATGGCGTGCCAAGCGGTGCCATCCACACCCGGGATCGGAACCAGCAAACCCTGGGCCGCCGAAGTAGAACATGTGAACTTAACTGCTGCGCCACCAGGCCGGCCCCTAAGTATTGTTTTATGAAACATGTATTTCTGTTTTATGCATACACACAGCGAGGTGCCGACTGAGTGATGGTTGACATATGTTTCCTTGTAGATCCCAGACAAAGGCTTGGGAAGCCCCTGGCATGTAGATGATGTCTCTCCTCAGTGTGATGTAGTGGCTTCTCCCAGGCTGTGCTGCCTCCTTCTGATCCCTTCTGCCTGGAAGCCTGTCCTCCTGCCCTTGATACTGTTTCTCCTCCAGGCTTGGCTGGGACCCATCCATGGGCTCTGTAATGCTCTATGAACACATCTTTACCAGAGCCCTGACCACAGCTATTATAAGAGTCCATATGTCTGGCATCCCCACTTTCTTTCAGCTCCTTGAGGTCAAGACTGAACCTGATTCAACCCTCTGCCCAGCACTGGCTCTGTGCCTGACACAGAGCATGGAGGGGTAATAGCCACCTGTTTTGATAGGTAGTTTACATAAGTCTCATGTAATCCTCACAACAGCCCTGTGAGAGACAGATCATGAACTGTTTTCCAGGTGAGGCACAGAGCTATCTAGAACATAATTTGCCCAAGGCCACCTAGCTAGTAAGTGGTAGAGCTGAGATTCAAACTCAGGTCCATCTGACTCGGGAGCCTGGGCTACCCTCACTGCCCTGCACAGCCCAGTAAATACTTGTTGAAAGGATGTGGTGATGTCACACTTCCTCTTTGGCCCAGGACTTGGGTTTGTCCTGGGCCCTGACCCTTTGCAGCAGTATCCTTGTCTTTACAAATGGATTAGCAAGGCTGACTCTGACTCTTCTACCAGCTCTTTGCAGCAGCCTGTTTTCACGGGGCACTTTGAGTGCAGGGGTGGGTTTCAGGCCATAGAACCCTCTCCCCCGTGCCCTGTGGACAGAGTGACAGTCAGTGGCCCCTTGTTGAGCACCTGCAGTGTGTGAGATCAGCTGCTTCTAGGACACAGAGTAATCTGCTCTGCGATGAGCCCAGCATGCGTTTAGAACAGCTGTGCTGTATGCATTGTGACGGGCCTGCACCCCTGAGCCCCAGATCGCTTGTTCGGTACTATGGCAGGCGTCATACACTTCTCCTTTTTGCTCTCTCTCCAGGTGGACCAGCGGGTGTTCAGAGACCTCATGAGTGAGAAGCTGCCACGACTGCACACCCACTTTGAACAGTACAAAGTTGACTACACGCTTATCACGTTCAACTGGTTTCTGGTGGTGTTTGTGGATAGCGTTGTTAGTGACATCCTCTTCAAAATATGGGACTCTTTCCTTTATGAGGGACCAAAGGTGAGTCTGCCCGCTGGATGACTGTGTGGGTAGTGGTGGCAGAGTGGGAGGCTCACCTGCGACGTGGGGATTACCACAGGGATGGAGGGATCCTGGCACCCTGTGCTGCTGGAGGCCGGTTGGGGGTCCAGGAAACAGCAGTTATTTGCTAGTTCATCAAAAACATTTAGTCTGTGCCAAGCCTGTACCAGGCACTGGGGCTTTGATGGTTTGCAGTCTGAGCCTCACCATCTGTCAAACAGATGGCAGTATTATCCCCATGGTATGGATGAGGAGGTAGAGGCCCAGAGCAGGCAAAGAGTCAGGAACAAACGCAGGAGGCCAACTTCAGAGCCTTATTGCCACAGGCCCCCACCCAGTCTCTTTTATGTTTTTAAAAAATCAGTTTGTGAGTATGTAACACATGATAAACTCAGATCAGGTAACTAAGGGCATGCAGTAGAAAAGAACGACCCCAGTCTGCTGTTGCTCATCTCAACTTACTATATATCCTTCTCAGGGTATTCTATGTCTGTCTAAAATATGTTGGAGATAGTTCCGTATCAGAGCATATGGATCTGGCTCTTTTTTTTTTCTTTTTTGTGAGGAAGACTGGTCCTGAGCTAACATCTGTTGCCAGTCTCTATGTTATGTGGGATGCTGCCACAGCATGGCCTGACAAACAGCGCTAGGTCTGTACCTGGGATCTGAATTCTTTCACCATATTCAAAAGTCAGTAATTCAGATCCTAGTTTCACTAGTTGAAATAAAAACTGCCTTTGGAGATGGAGGTTTTTAAGAGTTTCAGAATCCAAGGACCCTGGTTTTGATTTTATTTAAAAATTATTTTTAGTTCTGTAAACCTTAGTGACTAGAAATGTTAACTGAATATGGAAGGATCCCACAAAGGTTCTACGCCATAAGGGAAGTTTTGGGTTTGGCTTGTGAAAACCACCAGACAGTTAATTTTTCTGTAAGAAAGAGGCCTTGCCCCTGCCAGTGGACATGGCACCTCAGGTCAAATGTCTGCCCCAGGGCAGGACCCGTGCCTGCTGATCCCCGGGGAGGCCTGTGCGCCCAGAGCTGGTGCCTGGAGCCACAGTGCTTCTCTCCTTACAGGTTCTCATCCTTTCTACAGGTTATTTTCCGTTTTGCCCTGGCACTTTTTAAATACAAGGAAGAGGAGATCCTGAAATTGCAAGATTCAATGTCCATCTTCAAGTATCTCCGTTACTTCACTCGCACTATCCTTGATGCTAGGTGAGTCCCTGGGGGAATTCCCAGACGTCACAGAGAGCAGGAGTCCTGACCTCTGCTTCCTTGAGAACAGCCTGTCCTCACATCCTGAACGCAGCCTTGCCAGCTGTGCAGTGTGAGAGAAGTTTCCTTCCTGGGAAGGGGGAGGAAGGAAGCAGCAGGTGGCCTCCAGAAAATAGGGAGGAACTAGGGTAAAAGATGGATTTATCCCTTATCCAACCAACCTACATCCCAACAGCCAAAGCCACATTTTTATTTGTCTCATGAGCATTCACTGAGTATCAGTGATGTGGGAGGCCCTCTGCCAGGCGTTGAGGATGATAGATGAGGAACAGCCCCTGTCCTTGAAGAACTTGTGGGGGCATGTTATAGCATCATTTGATCAGTGCTGTGATGGAGGAAGCCCAGGCCAGGGACACGGCAAGTGCAGAAGAAAGGCTGTGTGAACTGGGCTGGGAAGGGGCACGAGGAGAGGGCATCCTGAGCAGAGGGAACTTCAGGACCAGCACACAGAGATGTGAGAGCACAGTGTGTCTGGCGAACTGTAGATGTGGTTCGGCCAAGGTGGGGCCAGCATGGCAGGCATGAAGGCCAGGCTGGAGCAGAGCTGGGCTGTTAAGGTAAGGCCTTTACAGACTGCCCAGGACTTTGTGCTTCATCCTAAGAACGTTGGGAAGTCACTGCAGGGTTAGGCAAGAGAGGGGCATGTCAGGTTGGAGCAGGACTAGCAGCTGGGAGACCGGGGGTCCAGATTGAGGAGAGTGGAGGAAGAATTTGACTTTGGAAGACCTCTGGCTTCCCCTGGGCAGCCAAGTATTTGGGATTTGTTTCACCCGTCCTCCCCCAGCCACGTGGTTCTTGCCTATTCTGGGCTACCCTTGTTGTTGATGTGTCCCATGGACCATAGCCGGTGGCTGCTCTGGCCCTGGCAGCTGAGACCCCATTCTCCAAGGGGATTTCTGTGGGCCTGCTGCTCACTCGGCAAGTGAGGATAGCCCCTCTCTCCGAACCATTGAGGTGGTGTTGAAATACACTGTTGCCGAAGGGTTGTGAGCTGCCTCTCCCTGCATAGGGATGGAGTCCTGCAACAGACTTGGGCACCCATGTGAAAACCATACAAGTCCTTTTGCTGAGAAGTATTTTGGGCTTATTAAAGTTTTTCAAACTTTTTTGACTACAACTCTTAATAAGAACAACATTTTATCTCCCAATCTAGGAGACACACGGTAGAGTGTATGTAGATAACTGAAACAAAAAAATTTGTTGAAATATTTGCACTTCTTGCTAAAGATCTGTGCTATACGCTCTGCTATTTTCATTAGGTTCCATATCACATATTTAACATGCTCCTCTTGCCTCACTAAATTGATTCCTCGATCCACTAATGAGTCACAACCTACTTGGAAAATGCCAGTTGCCGACCTGTTCAGCTCAGCTGACAGTGAGGGAAGGCCCAGCCAGGAGGAGCTGCAGCGCATCAGTGCTGTGGGAGTCGGGGCAGGAGAGCACCTAGGGCTGGAGAGACGGGGCTGAGGACCACGCCGAGGCTCCATGCCCTGTGATTCTAATGAGTGAGGCCTTGGGTACCAGGGAGGTGGACATTGGGAGCAGAAGGTGCTGGCTGAGGCCATACCTGGCTTCCTAGAAGTCACCACTATTTTTAGGACCTTTTACTTGGGAATTGGATGTTTAAGATATTTTCAGGCTTATTGATATATAAACAGTGACCTTAGTTTTGCCAAATGAAAAAGGGTATCTGAGAATGATGTTTGCCTGTGAAAGACTGATTCTGAGTGAGCCTTGAGTGTTCGTTAATCTCGCATTGGGTCAAGATGACATGAATGGCATTAAATGAACTTCAGTCCAATAAGTAATACATTTGGAGAGCATTTTGGTTCCAAAGGGCCATCCTGCTTGGCCCCTGATAGTCTTATGAAGATTGTCGGTGTTGCCAGGGTACAGGTACAGGGGCTGCTGGCCTGGCGGGCGGCCACCCAACCAACCGGCCCCTCTCTGGCCACCACAGGCAGAGCTGGGCTGCTCCCGCCCAGGCCGGTCCTGTGTGCTCCTGCGGTACCGCCTTCTCAGTGGCTCTTGGGGCAGTTTCCCCATCAGTTTGCTTTAAGAAGTCAAGGTCCACTGGACCAGGAGCTCCCAAATGCATTAATGAGCCAGGCTGGCTGCAGCAGGATCACCCAAGGGTTGTTAAAATTGCAGATGCCCCAGTATTTTAATAAGCTCCCTGGACCACTGGTTCCCAGGCACCCCAATTCTGTAGTACACTGATTGGCTCTACAGAAAAGGAGAGAATTCTGAGTCAGATGTGTTCCGGGCATGTTGGGTTAAACAAGATGAAACCAGTCTCTGAATCAGGACTTCTGGGAGCCTTTAACATGCCAAGCATTGTCTTCTAAACTTAGCTGACCACAGGGAACTTTCTCATCTCTTGACTGGAACTTCCAGGCCCGAGGCAGAGGTAGTGTATACATTCCTGGTGTCCCCCAGCCGGGGCTGAGAGGCCACAGTCAGTGACGACCAACTGAAGAAGGCAGTGAAAATAGTAATGTAATGTAGTACTTCCTGTGTTTGCAAAGATGGGGCTGGACACTCTAGGTTTCATGCGTGTGGAGCCTGTGACTCATAGCTTGGGAAAAAAGGGGTTGGTGCCCAGCCCCAGCCAGGATTTTGTTTCACAGAGACCCTCCTCCAGCCCCAGTCAGCTCAGCTGAGCAGGAGGCAGAACCTGATAAACCTGCACAGAGTGATATTCATGTTCAGGCCTCTCCTGTTGTCCCATGTTCTAGAACACACTCTGGGGAATGCAGCATTTACAGACATCCTTTCTGACCTTCTCCCTCTGTGCAGGAATCCTCTGGCTTGGACCCAGGCAAATCTAAGTAGTAGGTATTGTAAAATATAAAAGGGAGAAATGTGGGGCCGGACCCATGGCCTATTGGTTAAGTTCAGTGCACTCTGCTTCAGTGGCCCAAGTTTGGTTCCCAGGCATGGACCTACACTACTCGTCAGTGGCCATGCTGTGGCAGCATCTCATATACAAAACAGAGGAAGACTGGCACAGATGGTAGCTCCAGGTGAATCTTCCTCAGCAAAAAAAAAAAAAAAAAAAAAAAAAAGGGAGAAGTGCTAAAGGCCTGTATATTTTTACGTCATCTTAAAGTAGTTCAAGTGACTGACTAGTGGCAGGAGCATGTTTGTTTTCTGACAGATGGGGAGGAAATCCCTGGTGACAGTTCTGTTCCATCACAGCCTTTCCTGGGGTTTGTAAGTGCATTGGGTCTCTGGTTTCTAATGCTGGGAAGAGAGCATCTAGGGCCTGCAGAATCGAGGGGATGGGGGGCTCCTAGTGTTGGAGGAACCAGCTTCTGTTGTGGCCCGCTAGATGGCTATGGGTGACCTGATTACTGCTGAAAATCTATAGCCAGGCCTTGGGGCACTTTTTAGTTCTGTTTTTATTAAACTGCTAGCCAGTAGTTAGGGGTAAGTTACCAGGATTTTTTAAATGTTTATTGGAGATCAGTGCCTTGACGTGGGGATAGTGTGAAACCCACGAACCACACATTGCTCCTTAGGCTCGGTCTCAACCCTTGCTACACCGTGGACTGGGTCTGACAGTTATTGCCAGGTTTGCTCGGGCGTCCATTCTTTCCCCGTCAGTCGGTCCTGTGACAGTCTTCCTGGATACTCCCTGTGACAGGCCTCCTGCTGGTTCCAAGGACTCAGAGGCTCGCAGGCCCCTGAGATCACAGAGCAAGTGCCAAACGCTGTCCTAGTGCTCACGGGTGGTAACTCAAGTCAGCCCATGCCCTAGGAGGCAGGACTGCTATTATCCCAGAGTACTGATGAGGAATTGGAGGCCGGAAAGGGGAGTAACTTCACCCATCCCGCATCACACAGTGCGCATGTGGTGGAGCTGGCCCTGCCCCTGTAGCCTCTACATAAGGACTGGCCTCTGGGTGACATCTCTACAGCAGGCCCTCAGCAGAGTATCCAAGGTCTACCTCTCTACGCCCCCCAGGCCTCTGGGCTGGGCTGAAGTGAGGGCTGTGCATGAGTACTCACCTGAGCCCCCCTGATGTGCTCTGTCCTGTGTCCTGCCAGGAAGCTGATCAGTATCTCCTTTGGAGACCTGAACCCATTCCCCCTGCGCCAGATCCGGAACCGGCGCACCTACCACTTGGAGAAGGTCCGGCTGGAGCTGACGGAGCTGGAGGCCATCCGGGAGGACTTCCTGCGTGAACGGGACACCAGCCCTGACAAGGGTGAGCTGGTCAGCGATGAAGAGGAGGACACCTGAGTGGCCCCCTGCCCCATGATGCTGCTCTTCTTGCCTTTACAACCAAAGTGTGCCAAAAGAGTGAACTGCAGAGATGTCTCTGCTCATTTCAAAGCCAGAATGTCACACCCATGGTCTCTGGAAATCTGCTGGGCAGACATCCAAGGCCACACTGCACTTTCTCATTTCCACTCGGGGTAGGGGTCTAATCTGTTTACAGCCATCAGCATGCCATGGCATTTGGTCACACATATCCCTGTCATGCTTTCTGACTGACGGTGCCTTACCAGGCTTGCAGTTTGCTGTTTTCAAGAGCCTGTTTACAGCCTGTCAGTCATGTTGGTGTCTTTGCCCCTAGAAACCCTTACATGGGCCGTCTCCCCATGTTGGATCTCCTGTATAGTGGGCAGTTGTGGGCATCTTTTGAATGGTGGCACTGTGAAGGATGTGCGCTGCACTCAGACATTCCTAGGCCAGAGTGTGCTTCAGGCGGCAGGAGGTTGGTGTGAAAAAAGGGACTTCCTTAGGAAAGCAGGTACATCCCTTGTTCAGGAAAGACCTAAAGAAAGCCCACAAAACTTCTGCTGGTGGATTCCTGCTGCCAGCCATGCCCTGTTTCTGGAATAGCTTTTGCCCTTTCATGTGCAACCTTTCAAACAATGGCTCCCAACCTACTAGAGCGGGGCCTGGCTCTCCAGACACCCTGTGCTCGCTTCTTATCACCAGCTGGTGTTGGCAGATTGTCGGGCAGTTCTGCCCCCTGCCTGGCACGGCTCTGTGAGGTTCTCTGGAAAGCTCTTCTTTCCATCCGAGAGTTAACTTTTGGAATCATTCTCCATGTCTGGATGGAATGGGATTCCAAGGAAACTGTGGATCATCATCCTGCAAAGCAGGCCGACCCTCCGGCGGGCCTTGGTGGACGGGATGGAGGAAGCTTCTCTGGGGGTGCTTTGCAGGGCAGTGGTACAGCTCTTGAGTGACTGCTGTTGGGCAGCCGGAAACCATGGCTTCCTCAGGAAGAGGCAGTGCTCCCGGTGTCTCTTCCACCTGGCTGGGACGGCAGGAGGCTCGCTGCCAGTGCCAGGGGCTGGGAACTGCCTCTGCTGGGGCAGAGCTTGGGTGAGTCCTCCCAGACGGGTCCCCTCCCCACTGCCGCCCAGAAGCATCCCTGTTCTCGGCTGCTGCCCTCCCCTTCCCCAAGGCAAGTGTGGTCCTCACTTGGGGTCACCATCGCCTCCAGCAGGTCAGGGTGTCAGGTAGCTCTGAGGACTCCGAGCACCACCTCTCTGAAAGCCCTGAAAAGAGGCTTTGTGCAAGGAAGGTTATTTTTGCCTAATCATTATGTGGACCTTCCCTAATGTGTAGGTATGAGAGATGTTTTCTGGCATAGTATTATTCAAATATGAAAGGAATAATTTTAGCGGCCGGCCCCATGGCCAAGTGGTTAAGTTCGCACACTTCGCTTCGGTGGCCCAGGGTTTCACCGGTTTGGATCCTGGATGTGGACACTGTTCATCAGGCCATGCTGAGGCAGTGTCCCACATGGCACAACCAGAAGGACCCACAACTAAAATACACAAATATGTACTGGGGGGCTTTGGGGAGAAGAAAAAGAAGAAAAGAAGGAAAAAAAAGAATTTTAAATGGAATTCTTTGCACTACCTGGAAAAAATTGGAAATAATCCTTAGTTGATATCCTAGCTAAACACACTCAAACCAAGAATGGAAGTGGTATAATCTGAAGTGCTTTTTTCCTAAGTATGGTTTTTCTGTTCATTACTGTCAACCTTCTACATAGCTAGGATAGCATTTCAAGACTAGACTGAGCTCAGCTTTTCTGTCTTAAGTTGGTAAATTTGATTTTTCACTCTGTAGAGGGAGCTGGTCTCTATATTTAGCCAAAACCTTCTGTCTCTTTTCAGGTTATCAAAAATGTGTTTTATCACTGTTTTGTCTTTGGGAGCGGCTGTTTGAGGTCTGACTTCTTCAAGAAGTTGCCTTGTAAGCTAGGTTGCTCCAAGATGGGTATCACAGCCTCACTGCTAGTCACAGACCCCTGGCAAGACCACTGGGGCTGCTGGAGACCCCCTTCCAGTCCCCACCTCCCACGCGGGCTGTCGGCAGAGGATGAGCAGTCAGAATGCAGTTGGGACCCCATGGATCCACTCCAGCTTCCCTCAGATGTCAGTTTCCAAGTTGATTTCCCCCTGGAACTGCGAAGTCCTGAGGCTAAAATGCTGTCTTTAGGCATAGGCTTGTTTTGCCCTGAAAAGATGCATCTTAAAAGCACCCGAATTAGGTCCAGGTACCTGCCATTTGTGGCAAGCCCAGGCTTTCAGCCGTTCCCTGAGCGGCAGCCGTGTGTACTTCCAGGCAGTTGTTCTCAGTGGCTGGGCAGTGGGTGTGAGAGCAGAGAGATGGTGGAGGAAGTGAACTGGGAACGCTTTCTTGGAGGTCCTCCTCTCTGGAATAATGTGCTGGGTGTCCAGAAGGCAGAAGAGGGAATGCTTGGCTTGATTCCAGACTGGGGACAGGATGGAGCTAACTCTTTCCTCCACAACTGCAGGCTCTTGTCCCACTGTTTTGAGCCAACATTTCCCCTCTCCTTGTGCTGTTGAGGAAAGAGCTGCTCTGTGCTCTCCAGTGCCACCTCCACCTGCCCCTGTGGGGAGTGTGCTTCTGACAGGTACTGCCTCAACCCCCAGCGTGGGACCCCCACAGGATGGGCCCCAGGGGCTGAGGCTGCAGGCCGGGGGGCTGGGGCAGCCTCCAGCCTGCTTGCCCAAATGCACACACCATGGCCAAGAGGAGCTACCCTCATCACACCAGGTGGGAACTGCCAGCCTTCACATCGATGGGTTTTTGGTTTTTTATGGGTTGAACATCTGTTAATACTTTTGTATATTTTCACTACAGTTTATATTTTTATAGGCTATTTTTATCAAGGTTTTTCTAGATTATGTACATCTATTTTGTATAACAAGTTCTTTTGTGTCATGACTCCCTTGTGTGTATTTATGTAAATGTGAACCTCCTAAATTGCTTTTCATTCCTGTGCCATGTTTGACCTCCAGCCTTGCCCACTGCTGACTTTCACTTATGCTTGGGCCCACTTCTTACCCCAGGTAGCCTCAGGTGCTACTTGTAGTCATGCTGACAGCTGTCTAGCAGCAGCCAGGAGTGTTGATTGCTGGGAACAATTCTGGTTTCAACTACATTATATTGATATAGGAAGTATTCTAGGTAAATAGCCAGTCTGTTTTCTTTTTTTTTTAACTAAATGTTTGTATTCTTGCACAAATCCTCACCCCTCGCTTTCTGCAGTGTTGTCTTCCTGTATATGTTCTGGGCAGCAGGGCCTGCCTGGGGCAGTCCTTGCAGGCGGGAGGCTGGGTGCTGGCCTTGGAGGACTCAGGAGGACACTGCCAAGTGACTCCTTTTATGTCACAACAGCTTCTATGCTCATCTTCAAGTTAAATTTGGGAATTATATTAAAAGGCAAAATAAACTAATTTGTATAAAGCTCTGGCTTGAAATGCAGTTATAGTCACTTGTGATGGGTTGGAGGGTGGGGCAGGGCCTGGGAGGCCCCAAGAGCTATGGCCGAGCTGCAGGTGAGGGCTGGGGTCACTGAGATGGGAGCAGCCCCCTAGCTGCAGGGTGGTAGGTACCCCTCTTTCCACCACTGTGACATGCCCTGCCTGAGTCATGGCTTGTTTGCCTCCTGCCTAGGCTGACAGCTCAGGCCCAGCTGCTGCTGGGGACCACCCCCATCATCGGAAAAACACTGGAGAATGACTAAGATCAAATGTCTTTCTACCGTGTGGGGGAGGGGGGGCTCCAGCAAGCATTCCCAGACAGACGGAGCAGCCAAGGACCTGGGAGTGTGTCTCCTAGGATACAGATTCAGCAAGGCTGGGAGTGTCTGAGGTCGCACAGCACAACAGCAGTGGCAGAGCTGGGACAGGGGACCCCAGGGCTCTGCCACTGCGTCAGGTCCTGCTCCCCATCCCTTGTAAGGGGTTGCCGTGCAGACAGTGGAAAGCCCTGGGAAGCCATTACTCAGAGTCTGGGTCCCCAGGGCCTCCTTGGGCCAGCCAGGCTGCTGCAAACACAGACAGGAAGCAAGCCTGATGCCCCTCCACCCTCAGACAGTGTGGTGAGGCCTGGACACGTGCAAGCCTCCAGCAACTCATTTTTCTGAGTGACCTCAGACAGACGGCCCTCTGTGTAAAGCCACCACGGGGCCTGCTCAGGGCCATCTTCCTCCCTGGTCAGAGGGGTCAGCCGCTTGGGGTGGCCCAGACCTCAGAGTGGGAGATAGATAGGGTTAAAGGCCTGCGTGGCTAGGGCATATGCCTTTAGGCCAGTCGTGTCTCTCTCAGAGCCTTGGGCTTCTTATCTGACAATGGGGTACTGACTCCAGTCCCACAGAGCACGTTGATGATTAAAGGGGGTGTGATGTGTGATCAGAGAGAATGGGAAACTGGGGAGCAGTGGGCATCCCAGCACCCTTGGTACCACTGGTAGCAGCGACTCCCTCCATTCCTCCTGTGTAGGGGCCAGTCCTGGGACAGACACTTGCTGATTGCTTCAGCCTCTGTTTCTTGCTCTCAATCCCCAAGGAGTGATGTCCCTTCCTCCCAGCACCCACAAGCCATGAGTGATCATGTGGCCCAAGGCAGTGCCCTCATGCCCCCACATGTACTCTCCAGGACCACCATTCACGTTACAGTCTGTGAATGTGTATGGGGGCACCCTGGACCTCTCCGACCCTCACTGTCCCCCACTTGGAGAAGGGGGATAACCCTTTCCAGGAGTAGCACTTGTGAGCAGGTTATAAAAGTGTCAAGGCCAAGGCTCATGGCCAGATGTAAGGGCTGGGCCTGTAAGGGCCACTTCCTGGAGGAGGGGCTGGGCCTGGGAGGACAGTGTCTAGCCCCTTCCTCAGCCTCCCCACCCCTAGCCAGGGCCCAGGACACTCCTCAAAGCACCTCGTGCCTGATGTATTCACGCCAGTCTGGCTCCAAGGAACTAGGTTTGGCAGGCAGGGCTGTGGTGGGCAGGTACTACGTGGTGGGACCACAGGTCATTGTAGCAGGAACCCAGTGCCCAGGGTTCGAAGTAAGGAAGGAGCCACCCTAAGTCATCGCCATGACCAGCCCAGCTCGGTCCCTGAGCATGGAGATTAAGGAAAGGGGCAAGCTGGGGCCAAGAAGGGTGTGGCTGGCCAGTCTGCTGCTCCCTCCACTCCCATCACCCCACCGGCCATTCACCAGCCCCAGGTGTTAACAAAGCCCAGATGATGCTGCCTCCTCCACCCCTGGGGCAGATGAGTTAACAGATGAAGCAAGCAAAGGGCCAGGGACGTGCCCATGGGGTTCCCAGAGCCCATCATGATTACTCCAGGGGGCAGTCCCTGCTGGTGACAAGATGGGTCTTGCTGCCTGAGAGGGGGGTGTGTGGCTCAGTCTGTGAAACACGGGTCTCTCAGGACCTCGGAGTGGGGACATGGTGGGGGGCTGAGCAGCGGCATGAAGTAATGGGTGTGGAAGGAGGGTGTGCAGGACCACTCCCCCGACCCCGGGCCTCTGCCAAGCTGTACCCCGTACATAAAAAATCATCTTGCTGCCAGTTAGCCGACCCTCTGAGGCCCTGCACACACCTCCTCTAGGAAGCCATGCTCTGACTGCATTCTCTGCGCGTTCGTTTGCTCCTCCCACCCCTGACCTCCCCGAGGAGGAGCCGATGAAAAGATGCTTGTATGCTGGCGTTTCAGGCCGAGGATGGAGGTTGGGGGAGGAGTTTCTGACGACATTCCCCAGTCAAAGAAGCAGCCAGGCTCCGCTTTGAAACGGTAGATGCTCATTTATGTATAATAATAATAAATGTTACGCAAACTATTAGAATAAAAAAATACCTTTTCTGAGGAGACGGGGTCCCCAGCCTGCCGCGGGCAGGGGGGCGGGGTTAGCACCATTAGGGCGCGAGAGGCGGGGCTCCGCCGCAGCCCGTGGTGGGGCGCTGAGGTCCGTGTGTCGGTCGGTCTGTCTGTGCGTCCGTGCCCGGCCCTGGGGCCGGGGCGCGGGTCAGCGGCGGGCGGCCCGCTGATGGCCGCGGGAGGAGGCACCGCGGCCGGGCGGGGGACACGAGCGGCAGCACTGCGTGCGGACGGCGGGCAGCTGGCAGCGGCCCAGCAGGCGCAGCGTCTCGCAGAAACTGAAGGACAGGCGATCCCGCTCGCAGCCTGGGGGCGGGGCGGGGCGGGTCAGGGCCGGGGGGCGGGGGGCGGGGCACCCACGACCGGCTCCCGCGCCTGCGCCAGACTGGAGCGGCTTCTCTGGGATTTTACCTGGGCGTCTGCTCTCCCCCCATCAGCCTTAAGGAGACTTCTGCAGTGGCCCCCTGCTTCTGGAGGGGCTCCCCAGGGTCTGGAGTTGCAGGTCTCCAGCTGTTGCTATCCCTGTCCCACCTGCCCTTGGCCTAGGCCCCCTGCAGGACACTGGAGAAGGGCCACTGCTGGGCTCAGGTTACCAGAGGAAAGGCCCTGAGACCCCACCCGTGACGGCTCCAGGTGCTCAAGAGAAGCAGAAGAGCCTGCCACCTCTCTCCATCCCTGCTCACCCTTGGTGCCCTGACAGGTCCTGGCACACAGCTGAAGTCCCAGATGCCTCCAGCCAGCCTGCAGTGGCCTTTGCCCCCACCCCTGCCACTTCACTGTGCCCAAGCGCACATGTCCTGCCAGACCACCATGACCCCCTGCAGCCACACGGGCTGTACTCAGACTCAGCTTCCGGGTCACAGACCAGAACAGTCTCATCAGCAAGCCCAGGCCCAGAGGCCTAGAGAAAGTGGGTATGACGGAGCCATAGAGCCCCTCAGCAGAACCCAGGCCTCCTGGGGAGGGACCAAGAGAGGATGAAGGCTGTGGTGGCTTGTCTGGGGCTGAGACTTGGCTGGCCCTCCTGCCCTGTGCTTATCAGAGCCATTTGGGGAAGTGGCTTGCTTCCAGCCTCCTGGCCTTGCTCCCTCTGCCACTGACAGTCCCCAGCTGCCGCCCAGGCCCTGCTCACTCCAGCAGACATCCAGGGTAAGGAGGAACAGGGAGGCAACAGACGTCCCTGGGCCTGGGACATCCCCGGCCTAGCAAAGGACACAAGGCAGCAGGCAGGCTCCTCCACCCACGCTTCAGGCAGCACTCTGAGCTACATGTCTGTAGACGTGCATCTTCTTCCTGCTGTGTGACCTCAGGCAAGCTTCTTAACCTCTCAGGGGGCCCCATTTCCCTCCTGTGTCAATACCCCTGACCTCCACAGGCCAACGGATGTGGCCATGCTATGTCAGCTGCCTCACTGCAGTAACCACACACCCTGGAGCTTCCGGGCTTTCCAAATATCCTGCCATACAGCCCTGCAAACCATCAAAACATCCTAGGGACTCCAGGTCTCAGCGTCCAAGTCTCCTCCATGGCTGGTCTCCACCCTTGAACTCCTCACTTGGGATGGCTCATGGTTTGGTCACCTAACCACCCCCCACAATCCCCTCCCTGCAGCCTGCCCCAATCCCCAGGAGACCTGGCAAGCCCAGAACCTCCTGGGCCAGGCCTGTCCTTGGGTCTAGGCCCCAAAGGCCTCAGATCCCGTCCTCTCCCACCGTCTGGCCCTCACCGTCTTGGACCATAGCTGCCCAACTCCCCACTGGCCCGGAGCCATGGCCCACCTCTGCCCCAAAGGCAAACACTGTGGCACCACCAGCCAGCTCAGGGCCATGTGCAGGGGGCTCTCTGAGATGATGGTTGGATGAATGCAGAGGGCAGGGCGAGGGCAGCCGCAGGGTGGGTGGCCTGGGCAGCAAGGCATGGCAGTGAGTACTCTGGGCCTGGACAAGGGCTGCCAAGGAGCCAGCCACTGGTAAAGGCAGATTGGGGCAAATCCCTGGAGGCCCTGAATGCCATCCTGAGGGTCACTGACTCCATCCTAGGGGCAGGGGGCAGACAGCTGATAGGCATAGGAGCTGCTGGGTTCTCTCGAGAGACAGAGGAGGCCCTAGGCTGTCTTCCTGACCTCACAATGGAGCATGACAGTGGCTGTGAGGGAGAGGAGGAAGCCAGCCTTCCCTAAGCACCTCCTGGGCCCTTCATCCCAACATCTCATTTGTTTTCCCCACCCCACCCCCAAAGTCGGGGCTTATCAGCCCCTTTGTGCACAAGAAGTGGAGGCCCAGAGGAAATGGAGCCCAAGGCCACAGCTGGTGAGGGGATCCTAGGTATGACTCCAGGGCCATAGTTCCCACGGTGCTCGGCACTGCTGGGGGGCGCCTGGGGCTGCAGGAAGGAAGTCTGTGTGTGTGTCCAGAGTGATCTCTGGCTTAGCCCCTTCCTCCAGGAGGACCTAGCCGGCCAGGAAGCTGCCAGCTGCTGGGAGTTGGCAGGAGCCTGGGCGGGAGGCCCCTTCCTGGGGTTACAGTGCTCATTCTGGGCAGTCCTCCTCTGGCCAGGAAATGGACGGGCCAGAGCTCGGGTTGGGGGCTCCCCACAGGCCTGGTCTCCACACAGACTTGGGGACATCCCTGTCCTTATTCTGGGAGATAATTGAGACCCAGAGGAAGAAAGAGCTTGCCCAAGGTCACACAACAACTTGGGGGCCGAGGCTGCTGCCTCCACACTTCCCCTGAGCTGGAGAAAGCTGCCTGCGGGCTGCCCACAGGGCTGGGCTCCCCTTGGCTCGGATCCCGGCACAGCCCCAGCTTCTATGTGGTACCCTGTGGCCTCATAATCATTGGTCAGCCAGGGGCAACGGTTTGATGGTTCCCATGTCCCCATTGTCCTTCCCATCCCCGCAGCCCCAGCAGAGAGCTGGGGTAGGGGCACTCACGTGGCGGCTCCTCCAGCTCACAGTCCTGGGTGCCACACGGCCGGGAATTCTCGGGCCAGGCCTCGTGGCCACAGTGGTCACTGTCTTCCTCGGGCAGCCCTGTCTGGGTGTTGACACACTTCACCAGGCGCCGCTGGACGCCACCACCGCATGGGGCTGAGCACTGTGGAGTGCAGAAGGGGTAAGTATCCCGCTGGCCAGCCCTTGCAATGGGGATCGGGTAGCCCCTGGGCAGCCGCCTCCTCTGCTAGGAAGCTGGCCCTGCCTAATGGGCCTCTCTCTGCTCCCAGCACCCCCACGCCTTAGAGGCTCTGGCATCCCCAGAGCCCACCAGGTGCTCACTTGCAGGAGCTGAACCTGCCAGGGGACAGAGGGGGCTTGAGAGAGGCAGGGAAAGCTGCCGCCCCACACAGGCTGGAAGATGCCGGAAAGGCCTGCGCAGGGGCTCTGGGGCTGGAGGACTTGCTGCAGCCCATAGGCTGCGTGAGGGAGGAGGCAGAAAGCTTCTCAGCCAGGGCCCACCACCGGCAAGTCAGGCTTGTTCTTATCAGTTGAGGTCTGATGTTTCTAAAAAACCCTAAAAATAAGTTTAATCTGCGCCCATGTTGTGCCAGGCCCTGTGCTCAGTACTCCATTGTGTGACTTCACTTAACCTTCACAACCCCTTTCCAGATGAGAAAACAGAGGCCTGGACAGGTGAAGCAGGCTGCCCAGAGTCACTCAGCTGCCAGTGGGACAAAGACAGGTTCTCAAACCTCTGAGCTCCAAACAGGCCAGGCAGGCAGGCGTCCTTCCCACCCTGAGGCCTCGCTGGCCACTCTCCCACCCCTTCTGCCACTCTGACCTTTGCGGGGTTCCTGGAGCCCCCCATGTCCGTCGTTCCTGCCCCAGCACTTCGCCCTTGCTGTTCCCCTTAAAACCCTCCTTTGCATCACTGCCTTCTCCAGGTCCCAGCTCTAAACTCCCCTTTTCACGCCTTCCCTGACATCACAACACATCCATTTTTTGTTTTTAGTTGATTTCCCCGTGGCAGGCCGTAAGCTCCAGCAGGGTGGGGACCTCGTCTCGTCATCACTGTATCTGCAGTGACTACAGAGAACCTGGCACACAGTACACTCAACAATTCCTTCTCAAGTGGACAGAGGACTGATCAGCGCCTCCTGAACACCTGTCTGCCCTCCACACGCCCCTCCCTGGCCACTCACCCGGCCCCAGGGCCCCACCACCCACTGTGTACAGGGGTGGGTGTTGCAGGGCCGCGTCGTGTTGGGCTTCAATGCCTCCTCGCAGAGGCCTGGCTCTGGGCAGGTCACCAGACGCTGCTGTTCACCACCGCCACAGGCCTCGGAGCACTGGGAGAGCAAGATGGGCAGGGACAGGGGTCAGGGCAAGGCCAGAGTCTGAGGATGCCCCCCTACTCCCATCCCAGAGCCCCAGGCCTCACCTCCCTCCAGGAAGAGATGTACCAGCTAAGGCAGGGCTGGGCCCCACAGGGCCGGCGGGTGGGCGGCTTGGCAGGCCCCGGCTGGCAGTGGAAGGGCCGCAGCGGCCGGAGGTCTTGTGTGTCCACACACTGCACGTCCCGCATGGAGAACCCTCCACCGCAGCTGCGGGAGCACTGAAGGCAGGGAGATTTGTGTGGGCACACGGCGATGTGCATGCACACGCATGACCCAGTGAGGGGTGTGGGAGAGCAGGCAGTGGACCACCCCAGGGCCAAGAGCAAGTCCCTAAAGAGTCCCAGGCCAGCCATGGGCAGCAGGCAGGGAGGCCAGGGGCTGCCACAGGATGGGACAGATGGAGAGAGAGGAATACAGGAGAGCTGGTGACAGTGAAATCCCGAGGGGAATGGAAAGTAAAGAGAAAAGGATAGAGCCAACAAGAGAAGCAGCTCAGGGTAGGTCAAACCAAACCAGGATGAAAAGATTTGAAAGTGACTTGGAATTAAATATGAAAAAGTCCAAAGACGGGCTCCACAGAGCCCTGCCCCCTCACTGGTGGCTGCAGCTGATCCCACAACACAGGCCAAGGGCCCCAGGGCTCCACCCCGCACCACGAGGCTGCCTGCTTTTTCCATCCTCACGCACCTTGCTCCAGTTGCCCGAGTGCCAGGCGGCACAGGGCCGCAGGTGGCAGCGGCGGGCAGGCTGGGGCCGGCCAGCCGGGGCACAGTCCTCTTCCTGGCCGGAGCTGCAGCGCACAGACCTCCAGACAGCACCCAGGCCGCAGGTGGTGGAGCACTGGGGCAGGGGGCACAGAGGCCATGAGGGCGAAGCAGATCCCCCCACAGCAGGGGACTGCCCATCAAGGGGAGTGGGATCTCGGCAGAGCCGGGACCTCTCTTCTGGGCCTTGGTTTCTTCATCTGCAAAATGGGTACCTCCACCTCCCTCCCAAGGAGACCGTGAGGACAAAAAGTCAAATCCCCCTAGCCACCAACTGTCCCTGCTCACAGGGGACAAAGGTGAGGGGACCCAGCTGTCCTGACAAGGCTCACTCCTTCCCAGAATCACTTGGGAAAGAAGGCTGGGTTCCTCACTGGGCCTCAGCTTGTCCTTCTCCAACCCTAAATTAGGGATCTGAACAGAAAGAGCTCACTTCTCCTACAGTGACAATCTGGGGGTGCTGGGTTGGGGGGTCACAGGCCAGCTACTTTCCATGTAGTTCAGACCCTTGCAGGCCCTGACAAAGCAGGTTGGAGCCGCTGAGGGGAAGACAGGCGGTAAGGGCCTGAGCCACACCAGGAGGAACCAGGTGGAGCCTTGGGTAACCCTGCTGGGCCCCAGGGGACAGTGGGAGGAGGCTTCTCCACCAACACAGCTGCCTGGGGTAAGCACCCTGTCCCTGGGAGCATGCAAACCAGAGTATGAAAGAGACGTTCCTCCTGGCTGCCCCTCATTAGTACCTGCCCCCTGTGCTGCTCAGGAACGGGCCCCTGGGGACTCCAGAGACACAAGCAGATGGACCCCCTCACCCTACCCCCACTGCTCAGATGGGAAACTGAGGCCTGACACGGCAGACTGACCCCAGGGGTACATGGAGGGCAGTATGACACCCTGGACAATGCTCCTCCCACCCACCACTGGCTGTCAGTTCCCTAATCCTAGGATCCCCAGCACCCCAGGAGGCAGAACAGACAGGGCTTTTGTCCTGCTCTGCTCATTTTCAGATGAGGAGACTGAGCCAGCGAGGTCCTGCTCAGACCCCCAACCTACCCTGACCCCTGCACCACTTGCCTGGCTCCAGTTTCCTACTTCCCAGCTGGCATTCTTGGCAGGCAGCAGGTCCATGTGGGGCCCCTCCTCGGCCAGGCTGGGGTCCAGAGGCTGGGCCTCAGGGGCTCTGATGCTGTTGGCCAGACTGTCCTGAGCTGGTGTGGAGAGGAGCACAGAGCTTGGGGGTACCTCAGGGCTGGGGGACTCAGGCTGGCCTAAGGGTCCCGGGCTCAGGGCAGTCACCCAAGGCGTGTGCCCTAGGCCAGTCGGGGCCGTCAGAAGGAAGGTCCCTGGCACTGCCAGGGTCTGCAAGTCCTGTGGGGCCAGTCCTGGGGTTGAAAGCGTGGGAGTCCCCAGCTCCAGGGGGCTGTCCCTGCCCCAGGTCTCTGGCAGAGCAGCTGTGGGAGGAGGAGGGAGAGGAGCTCCCCTGACAGTGGGCCACAGCTCACTGTCCACAGGCACCAGGCCACTCTCCAGAGCTGGTTCCCAGGCCACAGTCCCACCTGTCCACAGCTCTACCATGTCAGTACTAGGAGAGGAGTGGGTGGTGCTGATGGAGGACAAAGGGGGCCACGTGGGGCTGGGTCTCTGGGGCAGGTGGGGCACTCTGCCACCAAAGGCCCCCTCATTGTCCTCAGAAACCTCATTGGTCCTCTCCCACCATGGAGGGGGCGGCTGGCTCTGGCTCTCCTCTCTTCCCAGGAACTTGTTTTGGCTCCCAGGGGCAGCAGGTGTCTCCATACCGACTGAAGTGGGGGGCCAGGGTAAGCTGGGGAGCCCAAGGTCTGGGGCCCCAGTGGGGGCTTCCTCCTCAGACAAGAAATTGACCAAAGGGTTCCCGGGACCCTGCTCCGAGGGGGTGGATAGAGAGTAGCCAACCTGGCTGGGCCAAGGGGCAGGAAACCAATCTCCCAGTGCCCCCTCCTCCTCAGCCCCAGGAGGCTCTACGGCAGGCGTGGGGGTGCCCACGGGGGGCTCAGTGGGACTGCTTGGGGGTGGGGGCATCCAATCCCCTGTGCCCACCAGGTCTGGGTCAGGCTCCTCGAAAGGCCTGTAGGACAAGTCCTCGTGGAAATTAATGAAATTGTAGTCATAGTAGAAGTCGTCAACGAACACTGGCCCCAGTGGGCCGGGTGCAGAGTCCTCCTCCTCCAGGGCATTGCCCATGCTGGTGGGCTCAGGCGATGAGGGAGGTGGAGGACGTGGGGTCAGGCGGCGGGGCAGGAAGTCGACCTCATTGAAGAGCTCCTGGCTGGAGAAGCCGCTGCCCGAGCCTTCAGGGCCCAGTGTGTCCAGGGCCCGCAGGCAGGGCGGCAAAGGGCAGGTGATCTCAATTGCTGGTCGCTGGGTCTCATCACAGGGGACACCAGTGTCGTTGGTGCAGAGGACACTTCGGTGCTGAGTGCCTGCCCCACATGTCACTGAGCACTACAGGGGAGCCAGGATGAGGGGTTCAGGTGGGGAGAAGCTGGGGCATGGCAGGGTACCCTGCCCACTGCTGGATGTCAGAGTGGCAGAGGCCTCAGCCAGCCCTCTCTGGCCCTGCCCAGCTGGAGACCATGGCTTGTGGCCATGCCTTGCCAGGGCATCCTTGTCCCTGAGGCTTTGGGGACAGGAGATGGACCTAGAATGCCCCAGCCTCCCTCCCACCATGGCACCCGGCAGTAAGGGCTCCCTGAAGGCTGTCTCTGCCTCCCTGTAGCCAAAGATGGACAGTGGAGCTGGGAGCGGGCCCCCTCCCATCCTGACACTTACCTGAGACCAGTTCCCCACGGCCCAGGTGGCAGGACAGGGCACATCCCGGTTGCAAGGGGTTTCGGCAGGGGGCCGGGGAAGGTGTTCACACGCAGGTGGCTCCAGGGCGCTCTGCTCATCCAGCCCCACGCTGCGGATGCAGAGCACAGCCCTGCGGGAGAGGCCCCGGGGCCCACAGGAGCTGGAGCACCGCTGCCACTCACCTGCCCACCACCTGCAGGGGCACACATGTGGCATCAGCATGGGGATGGCTGGACTGCCAGGCATGCAGGCTTCAGCAGGCTCAGGTCTAAGCCGATGGGACATTTCCCCAGAGCTCCAAGCCCAGGTTGGCACCCTGGACCCCGAAGCCCAGTGACAGAGCTCAGGCCCCTTTGCTCCTGCCACCCTCACTCCAGGGGGACCCAAGCAAGACCTGAGGCCTGAGTTCACATCCAGGGATCCAAACACAGTGACCAGGGATGTCCCAGGCTGGGGTGGGGGGCAACCAGAGGCTGGGGCTTCAACCTTGGGAAGAGAGGCCAAGAGCCCGGCTCCCTCTGCTCCTCCCAGGGACTGCCTGATGTAGGGCCCACAGCAGGACCAGGACACCTGGGAGACAGGAGCCTGGTGGGTGCAGCAGTCAGGGGGTGCTCACCGGGCGGGGCAGGGCTCCTCGCTGCACTTCCTGTGGCGGTCATCGGGCCGGCCCAGGGGGTCACAGTGCCTCTCGTCCACGGGCCCAGCCTGCTTCTCTGTGCAGTAAACGCTCTGCCTCTGCATGCCTGGGGGGCCATGGGGGCTCAGCCTGGACCTGGCACCAGGGTGCCCCTTCCCAAGCTGCCTTGCACCCAAAGACACAGCCACCCCCACTCTGCTCAGAACCCTCCCAGAACAGGGCCTCACTGCCTTTGTCCGGATGAAGGCAGGCCGCCACTGCCCCTCCTCACTGGCCTCCTGGCCTTCAGTCCCGCCCCTGGGGAGGCAGCAAAGTCTGGAGGTTCAGTGAGCTGGGAGGACTTGGGCAGCTCCCTTGGCTTCTCTGAACCTTGGTGAGCTCATCTGTAAATGGGAGTAATGATAACACTTGCCTTGGAAGCCCAACTGTGAGGATAATGTGTGGTCACGAATGTGCAGGCTCAGCCTGTGCTGGGCACATGGTTCAGAGCTCAACAAGGGCCAGCTGCTGCTGGCATCCAACTCCAACCCCAGCCTAAGCACCACCTCCACTGTCCACACCCCGCACAACAGGGTCAGTGCTCAGAAAAAGACTGAGGAAGATCATCAGAGCACCCAGCTAGGGGTTCCTCTCCTGCCCTGTAGCCCCACTCCCTGCCCCGACACTACTTTTGTTAGTGTTCCTGTCCTTCACACCCTCTGCCACTGTCTGCCTCTGGGCCTTTGCACGGCTGTGCTCTTCACATTCAACGTGCACTCCCACACTGCCTTTGGAGGCCTGGCAGCAAGACCAATTCTAGAAGGCTCTGCCTTCACCCTGTTCCCCACTTAGCCTAGAACAGCACATTGCCCCTGCCCTGAGCCCCCAGTCCTGTGTCCACCCCTATCCTTCCTTCCTAACAGAATTTTGACTGTATTCAAGGTAACACTGGACCTGCTGCTGAAAACACTCCCCATCACAGTCCCCTTGCAGCTACCAGGGTCTGGGACACAGTCCTGCCAGGGCGAAAAAGGCAAGAGTCCCTTGCCAGGAGCCAGCCCTTTGCCCCTTCTGCTTCCTGCCTAGAACACGGCAAGAGGCCTAGAGGGAGGATGCTGTCTTGTGACATGCGTGGTGGGGAAAGCAGAGCTGAGAGGGAGACAGGTCCTGGGTCCCTAAAGGCACTACAGGCCGTCCCACCAGCCTGGACTGTGCAGCTTGGGACTTCCATCCACTGGAGACAAATAAACCCTCATCTGCTCCAGCCACCACTCGTCAGGATCCTGCTACTTGGTGCCCAAGACATTCCTAATCCGTCCACCTGTGAAGCAACCAAGCCGCTGAAAGACAATCCCCAATGTCCAGTTCAGCAAGTGGATTTGTTTTCACATTTGTAAATCTAAGGACACTTCTAAGGGATAGGATGCTTTTAATAGCTCTTGAAGATTTTTGCCAAGTATTAGTGGATCATTTTGTCATCATAATAGCATTTTAAGGAATGTTCAAATGTCTCTTCCCAGATTCCCTAGACACTGACATCCCTGGACACTAAGGGGTAGAGGGGTGGCAGGAGACTGAAGGAGCCATGGGGCAGAGAGTGAGAGTTAGTCAAATTATTATACATTTTATAAAGCGTTAAAAGAAATAAGTGAGGGGCCAGCCCAGTGGCATAGCGGGTAAGTTCGCACGCTCTGCTTTGGCAGCCTGGGGTTTTCGGGTTCAGATCCTGGGCGCAGACATACACACCATTCACTAAGCCACACTGTGGTGGTGTCCCACATAGAAAATAGAGGAAGACTGGCACAGATGTTAGCTCAGGGACAATCTTCCTCACCAAAAAAAAAAAAAAATAAGTGAATGTGGTGAACAGGCCATTGGGCTCAGAGGCTCAGAGCTGGGGTGAGAAGATCCTTGTCACATCCCAGCTCCCTCCTCCTGTCCCTGCTGCACTGCCCTTGTTCCTCGTCTTCCTCCTCTCTGGAGAGGCTCTCCTGGGGCAGTATGCCAGGGAGCCTCAGACTCTGGGCCTCCCAGGAGGGTCTGGGAGGGCTCCAGGGAGGACGGGGTCCCTGGGCAGCCCGTCTGTGGCAGGAGCTGGGGGAGGGGGAGGGGGAGGAGCCCAACCTGCACCACACCCGGTCCACAGGGTATGTGGGGGGCTTCAGGTAAGGCTCTGGGAATATGAAAGGGTCAGGTCTCCAGTATGGAGCAGAAACGTAGGCACAGGACCTGCCAGAGCTGAGCAATGAGAAAGAAAGTGAGAGGTAGCCGGTGCCTCTGTGGGGAGAATGCCCACAGCCGAGACACACTGAGAGCTCACCATGTGCCAGGTACCATGCCTGCCTCATCTCATTTACTCTCCCAATGCCGTACGAGACAGGGCTGTTGCAAGCCCCATTTTATAGATGGGGAAATTGAGGTCCAGAGAAGCAACATTCCAAGCTCATGGTGGCCCAGCAAATAAGCAGTGAGCTGGAGGCTGAAGCCAGGGGTCCCTGCCCAGAGACAAGGGCCCTGCTGGGCAGCAGCTGTGCCCACCCCTCTCCTCACCTGTGCCACAAGTGACTGTGCACTTGGTCCAGGGCCCATAGTGCCAGGAGAACTCAGGCAGCTGGACCTGACCGTGGCCATCCGCCTCCCTGTGGATGGTGTACTCATAGCGCACCCCGGGGTTGCTCTCCTGGAACAGCAGCTGGGGCAGGCAGGTGGGGGGGCCCTGTGAGTATGAGGGATCCTCTCCATCCACCCGGGACCTGCCACCCAGAGTAACCATCCTAAAGGAGCTGATCCCTGCCACCTCTGGGGACCTGGGGCTACCCCACGGGGCTGTTTTAGAGATGGGGAACCCAAGGCAGAGGGCCCAGAAGTAGGGCCAGGCCCAGAGCCAGGCCCCATGACTGCCTCAGGGCTTATTCCTGCCCTGGGGGCCCGGAGCCCGCAAGCTCCACCCCCTGCCTGGGCCTCGGAAGGCAGGCACCTGGATCCAGACAGGCTCATCGGTGGGACCCGGGGACGTGAGGTTCTCCCAGTTGCCCGTGCGTGCATATGTGAAGGTGGTGCCCGCCACCTCGTAGTCCCCGTTCCATTGGATGGTCCAGCCACCATTGAGGAAGTACTTATCCGGGTCCTCGCTCCGCAGGGCCAGGAAGTTGGCAGCCTCAGCCACCTCCTCGATGCGGATCTCACGAGCGCCGGCTGGGATCAGCCCCACGTCCACATACCCTGTGGGCCGGGGGAGGTGCAGAGGTTGTGCACAGAGGGAAGCGGGCTGGCTCCCCACCTTCTCTCACCTTTCTTCCCACTTGCTCCTGCCTGCCGATGCCAAAGACTCCACCATTAGCTGACGATTTGGAGCTCTCCCGAAAGGCAGACCTTGGATCGGTCCCAGGTCACCAAACCCTCAGAAGAGCTCCTCAAATCCCAGCCCATGCCGTCTCCTGGAGACCTTAGCTGGTCTCCCTGTCACAAGGCTGGGCCCATCCCCTACGCTTGGGGCGAGCAAGACCTTTCTGAAAAACCAAGTTGACTGGGCCTCTCCCCCGGGGACATCCTCCTCACTCCTGCACAGCCCGTGTTTGGCGTTCCACTTGAGGAGCACCCACCATGCGCCTGGCCTTACTCTAGGCTCTTTGCCCCATGACATAGGTACAGCTGTTATCTCCATCTTACAAATAAGAAACTGAGGCCCAGAGAGGTTAAGTCACTTGCCTGAAGGTTCTGCTCGGATATGAATCAGGCTCCATGGTCTGAGCTTTAACCACCATGCCAGAGTGCATCTCTGGGGTGACAGCTAAGCTTCTTGCCTAGCATTCAAGGCCCCATCTCCCTCACAGGTCCCCAGACACAGCATACGCCTTCTCGCCTCCAGGCTTTGTTGTCACAAGCTCTCTCCTCCTCTGGAATGCCTCGCCCCATCTCATCTGCATCTTTTAGGATTCAGCTCAACATCCACCTCCTACAGAAGTCTTTCCTGACCTCCGGGGTCAGGAGCTTCTTCCTCAGTGGTTCACAGCCCTCTGGGCCTCCCTCCACTGTATCTGTCATGCTACAAGGTTCTGTCACTCTGTCAGACTGTGAGCTCTTCATCTCCATGTTGCTTTCACCTAGCACACAGTCAGCACTTAAGCAATGTATGCAAAATACGCCCCAAGGTGGGGGAGTGGAGCTGGTGGGTCTCTGAAGCTTCGTAAGAAGACAGTAACCCTCTGAAAAGGCTGAGGGCCACTTGTAAGCCTGATGGGCCCAGCCTAGGGTCCCTGGGGCAGGACTATGAGGGCCGGTCTCTGCACCTGGGCCAAGGTGCCCCAACTCCTCCGAGGACCCTGGACCAAGCAAGGCAGCTTCCCTGCTTCCCATCTCTAGCCTGGGTGGGGACACTGTGGGCGGAGATCAGGAAGATCAGGAGATCAGGAAGGACCACCAGCTTAAAAGCACCCTGCCCCTCGCCAGTGGTCCCAGTCCGTACCGAGGCCCTCAGCTTCCTCGAAGGTCCCGCTCACAGTGTGACAGGTGGAGCCGTTGCCGTGGCACACACCACAGCGGTCCTCGACAGCACCCGAGTCAATCTCCAAGTCGCAGCCCACATTCTGCAACAGACGAGGAGGGGAGGCCCCTGGTGCTGGGCTACTGGCCACCAGTTCTCGGGCCCCAGCCGCAGGGGCCTGCCCAAGTCGGGAGGAGAGAGCTCAGGGCAGGGAGCAGGACCTCACTCTGGGCCCTGCCCCACCCCAGTTGTGCCCTCTGACCCCAGGTGAACCCCTCTGCCTCTCTGAGCCTCAGTTTCCTCCCATGTGAAAAGGGGGAGATCAATCTGTGCCATAAAGGCGTGTTTGTTGGGAGAGCACATGAGAAAGAGATGGGAAAAGTTTCATCAAAGGCTACAGGAGGCAGGGGAGCTGGCACACCACGGGCTCCTGACCAGTGTGGACAGGAATTTCCCAGAAACAGGAATCAATGTCCAAGGCACTGGGGGTTAGCACCTCCCTGCTGGTCCTCCTCTGAGCCCAGGCCTTTACGCCCCTGGCCTCATTTCCCAGGAGCAGGGGCAAGAAAGTGGCTGGGCTGTTTTGTTGAGTGGGGAGGAAAAGCTACTACTGTTGCCAGAAATAAGAATAAGAATTGCTAGCAAATACTGATATATAGCATCCTTGGCCAGGCTCTGAGCCCTGCCTCACCCATAACCACCTGTTAAATGACCTCATTTAACCTTGTGACATGGACAAGGATCGTCTCCTTTCTACAGCAGAGGAAACCATTGCCTGGAGTCATCCAACCAGCAGGAGGTCGAGCCACAGCCTGGACTCTGGTTTCTGGCTGGGGCTGTGCCGGCAGGCAAGCATGCACGGAGAAGCCAGTGGCAGGGATGAGGGAGGAAGACCACTGGCAGAGGCAGAGGCTGGGGGTGTGAGGACCAACTGTGCAGGCTCCAGTGCCAGCAGGAGTGGCGGGGTCTGTGCTGACAGGTGACCAACCAAAGGTTCCACTAACAGAGTTGGCAAGACCAGTGGAACAGCCTGAGACGGGTGGCCAAAGGAGGGCCAGGAGGACCCAGAGGAGGACCACCAGGGGGCTGAGGACAGGCGGTGCTGGGAGACCCTCTTCTTATCCAGGCACACCTTGCAGATACCGTTGATGCAGAGGTCACGGCTGGCCTGGCCCTGGTGGCAGGGTGTGCCGTCGACCACCGCGTCCCGCAGCTTCTCAGCAAAGTATTCGTTCGAGGGCCGGCAGTGCAGCTCACAGGGGTTCACTGGGGGCCCAAGAGGAGGAGCCATGAGGGACAGCCAGGGCAGGAGTCATGGAGGCCACTGGGATGATTGCCTCCATGACCCGCAGCAATGGCAGACCAATGGCTCCCAAGCAATCCAAACGTGCTGAAGGCTCCAGCTGAGCTAGTGGCTATCTGCAAGCCCGCAGACGGGGAGCCGGGAGGGCAGTGCAGAGCAGCCCAGGGCTGGGGTGGGGAGTGGGCCTCCTGTCTGTATCACTGGGTAACCTTGGGCCCTCAGATCTCTACCCTTTTCTGGGCCTCAATGTCCTCTTGGGTGGCAGGACTCACCATCATTGACCACGGGCACCCATGTGTGCAGCTGACCCTTGTAAAGCATAGCATCAAAGTGGCTGCACTGGACGTGGCGGAAGGAGGGGCGGCCAGCGGGGCAGGCACGCGGGTTGCAGAGGCGGAAGCGCTTCCGCTCGCCCACGCAGTATCTGCCCTTGTATTTGGGCCTGTGCAGAGAGCGGGGGAGGGGTTGGGTGAGTGCATGGGGGGTGCCTACCGAGTACCCGCATCCGGGAGTGGGCCCTCGGGGTAAGCAGCTCCTCCTGCACCCCCTACACCCACAGATTCCCACCTCCCACCTTTGCTCATCCTGCTCTCCTCTCGGGCACACAGCTTCCAGCCCAGACACTCTCCCTCCCTGTTTGTAAGAATCTAAGGGAAGGTGGCAGCAGGAAGCCTGGGTTCTGCCACCAACATGCTGTGTGACCTTGGGCAAGCCTTCAGCCCTCTCTGGGCCTGATCCCTCATCTACACCTCCGTTTTCTCTCTATAAAATGGGGCTGGGACTGCCTCTTCAGAGGGGTGTTGAGAGGCTGGGACAAGATGCTAGAGCGGCTGCTGCAAGTCTCCAGCGATCTGATGAGCCCATGTGTTGGCTGACTTGTTCCTGGTGGCAGCACCCCAGCCCAGGTCAAAAAGAAGCCTTCTGGGCCCTAACCTGGCTGACAGGTCTGCCCCTGAGCACAGCACCTGAACCCCACCTCCACCCCAATCTGGGCCAGGGTAGCTGCCCCCAACCTGGCTGAGACTTGGAGGCCAGAAGGCGGGAAAGGGTACAGGCCTTTTGCGAAGCACAGAGCCCTAGATGGGGCTGGCTCTGAATCCCATGCCCACCCTGGGGCAGCCTAGTGCAGAGGGCTCATCCGAAGGAGCCAGCAGACCCTCAGTCTATGGTATTACTGGCCCCTGCATCTCCCTGAATCTTTACATCATCCCTCTCAGATAGGGAAACTGAGGCTCAGAAAGATGAAGTCACTCACCCCAGGTCACACAGCCATACCTTCCACGCTGACCAATTCTCCCAGCTGTCCCCAATTTCATCTCTGACCCAGGTGTACCTCTGCTGCCACTAAGTGGCTCCTATTTACTGAGCGCTTACTACGGACAAGTCACAGGGTCACATGCTTTACCTGTATTGACCTTAACAACAATTCCACTAGGTGGGCACTGCTGTTACCTGGTCATATAGTTTCTCAGGAAACTAAGGCCCAGAGATAGGGGTAGAGAAGGCCCTGGCATGAGAAGTGGAGAGCAGACTTGAACCCTGATCCATCTAAGGTCCAGGGTCTAAGCTCCTAGCCACCGCCTTCTCCTGCCTCCTCTAGCCAGTTGTTGCTTTGCTGTGTGGTCTCTGATGAGTCTCTCCAGTCTCTGGGCCTCAGTGTCCCCCTCTCTGCAATGAGGTCAGCAGTGGGGACTCTGTCCTCAGCCTCCAGGACACTCCCTAGAGTGACTCGAGGGGGTTCTGAACACTCCAGGCTTGGTCTCTATGGGGACACTTCTGAGAACAGGAGGCTGGGACAGAGCTGGCTGCCGGCCATCAGCTGCCTCTGCACAGGGCCCTCGATCCCACCTGCCCCAGGCAGCCCAGGCTGGCCCCACACTCACACAGGCTGTGTGCACTGCCGCTCGGCGCTCTGCACACCCACGCCACAACTCCTGGAGCAGACGGACCAGGCGCTCCAGCCGGACCAGCCACCATCCACGGCCTCGGGCCGGAAGCCCACAGGAACGCACTCCCCATTCAGACACCACTGCCGAGACAGAGGGAGGTAAAGCAACCCCACCTCAAGCCCATCAGTCATCCTCACTCCAGTGAGAACAAGGCAGGTAGAAGGCCTGGAAAGGCACAGAGGGGAAGGCCCAAGGAGTGGGGGAGGCTCCCTTCCAGTTACCCAAGATCCAGGCTCCATGGCGGAGCTGAGCAGGGAATGAAATAGAGCCCTGTGCTGACTCTCTGAGCTGAAGACATCTTGGAGAATCACTGAGTCCAGCCGGCCCCAACGCCTCCATTCTGCAGATGGGGACTCGGGCCAGAGAGGGCTGGGGGTCTGCTAGAATCCTGAGCAAGTCTGTGAGCCAAGGCTGACTGAGAGCATGGACACAGCAGGGTGTCTGGACTCCCACTGTCCCCTCCAAAGCTGGACTGGGAAATACCCTACCTTGCTCTCCCCACACCTGGTACCATCCACGGCTGCATCCAGCTTGGAGTGACAGGTGGTCCCGACAGAGCACCAGAGTGTGTGGCAGACATTCTGCAAGGAGGAGGGCATAAGCCACACTCTCACCCGCTCCCCGGTGCCACCACCTGCCCTGCCCCCTCACAACCCCCAAGAGTCCCCTGGGCACCCCTCCATAGGGTGGCACATGGTAGGGGTCTGCAGATGGGACCCCCAGAGGTCCCCTCTTGTCTTCTCTGGACCATGTGGTGTTTGGGGGCCCTGAGGCTCGCGTCTGCTGCTCAGAGCAGCTTCCAGCCTGCACATGCCTCTCCTAGACCCAGCCCTCTCGTCTGGAAACAACCCCATTAGAAGTCGCAAGGTCTCCGTAACATGTCTGTGGCCTTCACTTCAATGACCATCCCCAGGACCCTACAGTGCAGCTTTTGTTTTACCTCTTATAATCCAGCTCCAGGAGGCGAGGGGCACGGCCGAAGTCCCACAGGTGGTAAATGGTCCACCCAGAATTCAGACCTGGGTCTGTGGCCGCCCAACCCGAGGCTTCTCCCATAGTCCTCTTTATGTCTCATGGGTGCCACATGCCAGCCGAGCCCAGGCCGGGTGGGGTCTACAGGCTGGTGAAGGCTGCCGCCTGCCCCCTACCCCCACCCACACATGCCCACACTCACATCCATGTCGTCGCAGAAGGCAGAGTAGGCCCCATACTGGAGGCGGCACTGGTGGCTCACATCATAGAGGACGCCGGGTGGCACCGAGGGGAAGTCTATGACATCCTTGGCAGGAGCATCATCCAAGCACAGGCCCCATCCGCGGCTGTAGAGACAGGACAGGTGAATGGGGTGAAGGGCCACCTGTCCCCTGGGTTAAGGGGACAGCCTGAGAGACCCATTCAGGGAGGCCTTGGCTGGGCTGGGAGGGCAGGGGAGACAGGACGGGGCATACAGCCCTAAACTTGCAGGAAAACTCCAGCCTCTTTGCTCACCCTGGTCTATGCTCTGACTCAGCCTAGCAATCAAGGCTCTCCTGGCCTCTCCCTTTCTCTCCTGGGCACTCCAGCTGGCTGAACAACTTATCCCCACTCCCCAACGCCAGGCCTTTGCACAAGCTGTTTGCTCCACTTACAATGCTCTCCCCACTCCTCTACTGGCAAAGCCTCTGCTCAGATGCCCTTCCCTCTGAAGCCTTCTGGACTGCCAAGCCTCCGTGTGGCCTGCTCTGACTCCTGCGCCACCACCCCTTCACCCAAGGCCTGGGCCATCTCAGACAAGGATCTGGAAAACATCACGTCACAGTTGATGCTACACTAGGCCTCTTATGGTCCTGTCCCGGGCTGAGCCCTAGGGTCATGTGTGGGAGGACCAAGGCCTGAAAGCTGCCCCCTGCCGGGCCAACCTGGGAAGGAGCCCGGGGGCACTCCTACCTGCCTCCCTGTCTGCCTCTGTCATTCCTGCCTTCCCTGGCAGCAGCAGAGGAACCATCACAAACTCCTGCTGCTGGTGCCCAGCGTGCAGATAAGGCTGCCCAGACCCTACACTGCCAGGCAGGGAGCAAGGAGGCAGAAGGGCCCTGGTGAGGATGTCCCAAGCCCAGCTCTGGCCCACCTCTGCCATGAGTCACTCTGCAGGCCCCTTGCCCACAGCTATTGCCTCTGGGGGTCAGTGACCATCCTGCTGCCCTTGGCGGCCCTGGGCAAGCACCCACACAGCAACCCTTAGGAGCACCAGTGCACTGCAAGCTGACCAGCCTGCCCCAGGGCTCACTGCTGTCCTCGAGGGATCAGAAAAGGGGCCAGGGGCCTCCCTCGGGGCAGCAGTGGCTTGGGAGCACTGAGCCAAGCAGACAATCAGGGTTGGGGGCAACGGGTAGGGTTGGCCCAGGCAGCAAGGACTTGGGCAGAGGCAGCAGAAGAAGGCAGGACCTGTGGGACTTGGGGCCCCTGGCCGGGCAGAGTAGAGGAAGGCAGAAACTCTCCAGTATTGAGGTTTGAGGGCAGCTGGTGCCAGATTGGGCCATGATGAGCAGAGAGTCCTGGCTAGGATCGGGGGAGGCACAGCAAAGGACAGAGGTGATGGATGCTGGAGTCTGGCAGGGAAGGAAAGAGGAGATATACCATTGGCCATAGAGAGACCAGAAGATGGAGAAGTCAAGAAACAGGCCAATGGGTAGACCAGTGTGGGAGAGGCTGAGGGGGTCAGCTGCTGGGGTCCTGGAGTCCAGCCTTCAGAGGCAGAGGTCTGGGAGCCATGAGACCCAGGGTGGGGCGGTGGTCTGTGAAGTCTCCTGAGTCCCCTGGCTCGGGGCAGGCCCCAGGCTCCACCCCGGGGTGCCAAGCACAAAGCCTCAGTGACCAGGGTCTTGCTGAGGACTCCGGGGACCTCATGGCATCACCTGGACTACCTGTGCTAGCTGGAAATGAACCCTCCAAAATGGATGTTGGCAAACGAGCAGCCGCTGGGTCCCACCCTCTGCCCTGGACGACCACCAGCCAGGCTGGCCCTGGGGGCTTAGCGGGTGCCTTCTCGTTTGCCCCTCACATCTTGGGCAGAAGACTATCACCACCCTCTTCTTACACACGTAGGGCCCGGGCAGTGTGTCACTTGCCCTGGGTCACGCAGGAGGGTGGCGGTGGGCAGGATCTGATGCCAGGCCCTGCGCCAGCACCCACGCATGTCCACTTGCTGGGCTGCCCCCAGTACAGGGCTCCTTCCATCCGAACAAGAGCTTCACCATCAAACACTTCACCCCAAATATAAGTTTAAAAACACGGCAGCTGAGGGAGAAAGGAGTTTTCTGATTGCTGGCTTCAGCCTGCGGGCTCCCTGGGCCTGCACCCTGGGGCAGAGCATCAGCTGAGGCATAGGCAGGGCTGGGGGTGGGGAGGGGTGTTTGTCAGCCTGGCCCTGGGGCTCCTTCTTTTCCTCTGGCAAGCCGCTACTCAAGATGTGGACTGGGGCGCTCACCCACCCCTCTGACTCAGATCCCACTCCTCCGACTCAGGGTCTGGCGTGCCTCGGCCTCATGCCAGCAGCTCCTGGGACACACCCAGCATTGAGCTTCCTGGCTGGGACCCAGTGCTGACTTGCCACATGTCAGCTCCTGTGGGTCTGCTGCTGGGTAGTCAGAGCAACAGCAACCTACTGGGTTCATGCTATATGTGCCTGAGAGGCTGGGGAGCAGGGGGTGCTGTCACAGGACCCACTACAGAATCAGGGCCACTTGGGCCCAGGTACTGACTAGGGTGTCAGAAACCCAAGTTCTACCATCTGCCCAGCTATAGATGCTGTGTGGCCTTGGAGCATCCTTCACCTTCTCTGGGCCTTCATGTCCTAATCTACAAGAGGCTGAGACAGCCTGTGTGATAGCAAGCTACAGAGGTATAAACAGCAGCTATAAACAGTCACACAGGCGGCCAGCAGCCAGCCCTTGCTGCCTCTGGTCCACTCGCTGCCAGGCTCCTCATGCCGCCGATGCACAGCGGATCCCCAAGCCTATCAGTCCCGCCCCTCAGGCCCTCCTCACTCTAACCACGGTGGGGCTGGGTGGCACCGCAAGGGGTCAAGCAGACAGTGGGTGGCTGTGGTCAGAAGCCTCACGCCCACCTCAAGGACTGCAAAGAGCTGCCGCCACCTAGCGAAAGACCTGAGTGCCCTCTCCCCTCGCCACCCCTGGGGCCTGGGCACGGAGTCACCGTGAAGTGAAGGACCCAGCACGCATGGGCCTGTGGGAACGCTGGCTTCCAGGGCATGAGCCAGCAGGGCCTCCCTCCCCGCCCCCAGGGCCAAGTAGTGGCTCAGGAAATGCTTTCAGGAAGGACCTCTCCACAGGGTCCCTAAAGCAGCTCTCAGCTCAGAAAGCTCTTTCAGTTCTTCAGGTCAATCCTCTTGGACCGGCCAATGCCCACGGGCTCCAGACACTTTCCTCCAGCCCCCCCACCAGCTCCTGAAGATTCTCCAGCCCACCCCATGCTCCCGCACCCCCCAGCCTTGGACCACGCCATGCCCTGCATCTGGAGCATCTTTCTTCCCCAGGATGCTCCTAATTAGTCTTTAGAGGGTAGCTCCGAGAATCCTCCTCAGAGGTAATGTCCCTAACCCCAGGAGGGGTTGGCGCCCCTCTCCAGATTCCTACAAACCCCATAAGGGCTGTCTGTCACAGCGCTAATCAACCCACAGTATCACGTCTGTCACCCCACATGGTGAGGGCCTTGAGGACAAGTACCTCATCTGTCTCCTTTACCACAGAACCCCAAGCACAGGGCACTTTAGTGTTTGTTGCCAGAGGAAGTGTGAGTTTGAGACCAAGTGGGATGTGCTCACGTCCGGGTCTATGTGGCCTGATCAACATCTATCTGCATGGGGCCGAAGAGCGCCAGGTCCCGTGGGGATAGTGGGTGGTCTGTGTGTGCTTCTGAGCCTCCCTCAAGCTCCAGGAACACTGCCTGACCCCACATTTGCTCCTTCTATGGTCTTGTTCACTCTCTCCCCAACCCTGCTGGGGTAGGGCAGGTGTCCTATCTCCCATCCCACCCCCAGCAAGGAGATGCAGGGTGTAGGGGACACAGGCCAGGCTGGTGCCCCATCCTCACCCTGAGCACCCCTCTCCCTCCACCTGTCCTGGGCTTTGTGACCCCCCTGCCTGACCCCGCAGGATGGAGCGGTAAGAGGGTAGGCTGACCTCGGGGAGATGAAGTTCTCCCCCATCCCAAGCATCCTGCCGTGGCGAGGCGTGCATCTCCCTCTCTCTCTGCCTCCACCCAGCCTTCCAGGGATCAGGGCTCTGGGAGGCCCTGGCTGGCTGTGGCTCCCACCCTTGCCCCAGGCCCCGAGCCAAGTCCCTCACACATTCCAGCAGCAGAATGAAGACAGAGACTCATCTGTCTGTCTGTCTGTCCTAGAGCCAGGGTGCCAGGCAGCCCCCTGGGTGGGGGCAGCTGGGAACAAGCCCTGAGGGTGTTGCAGGGGCAGCTACTGTTCTGATTTTCCAGTCATTCTCTCATTCTCTGCCCCCATGGGGGGATGGGACACACCCTTGGGATTGTTTTCAGCCCTGCTCTCCATGGCCAGGCCACTGCCCTGGTTCAGGTCCTCGTCACTTAGCACTTGGTAGCAGCGATAACCGTTCGCACGCACTGAAGGCAAACCATGTGATCAGCACTGTGCTCCACACTTCACAAGCTTGCTCCTTAATCCACGTGGCAACCACGAGGCAGTCCCATCATCATCCCCACTCTTTGAGGCTGCAGGGCTAACCTCTCTGCCGACATGGGTAGAAGCCTGGGCCGGAGTTCAGGGTCTTTTTTTTAAATTTTTTTTTAAGGATTTTATTTTTCCTTTTTCTCACAAAGCCCCCCGGGGCCTAGTTGTGTATTTTTTTAGTTGTGGATCCTTCCAGTTGTGGCATGCAGGACGCTGCCTCAGTGTGGCCTGACGAGCGGTGCCATGTCCGCGCCCAGGATTCGAATCAGTGAAACCCTGGGCCGCTGAAGCGGAGCACACGAACTTAACCACTCGGCATGGGGCCGGCCCCGAGAGCCCAGGTTCTTACCCATCATACTCAACTCTTCCCTGCTTCTAGTGCCACGCCCCTGCAGTAATCCCTCTTCCGCCAGAGGCCAGAGTCCTTGCTCTCACATCCATAAGAAACCTTGGTCGCGTCCCTGTGTAAACCCCACAGTGAGCGGACTTCTAGAAAAATACGGCACACGGAGCAGACAGATTTATCTCCACTCTCTTCCAGAACCCCACTCTGACGATAGTAAAGGAATAAGCAAGGCATAAATCCACAAGGACAAAGGGAAAGAGAGGTGACGATGGCAGATGAAAGATGTCAGCAAAATTCTGCAAGCTGGAAAGCAGGTGGTCAAGTAGCAGCTGACCTGGTGGAGCAGAGAAAGCTGAGAGCCGAGCCCTGCAGGGAGAAACCTCCCAGCAGCAGACCCTGGAAGGGCTCAGGAATTAGGGCCCCAGGGACCCCTGGAGGCCAGGGTACCAGCAGGACCGAGGACGAGGGCCTGACCGAAAGTCACTAAGAACCCATCAGGCCTAGATCCCCTCTCCAATCCTGTGTGGCTAGGTCATGGCCACCTCCCCACCTGGCAGGGTAGGAGGGTCACTCTGGAGGGGGTGAACCAGGGGATCTGGCCCAGTTGAAGGCCCAAGGCAGAGGGATCTACAGAGAAAGGGGACAAGAGCAAGCCTATAAGAGGAAGGCTGAGCACCCGCCAAGCCCCTTCCTCATCTGGATGTCAGAATGCTGTAGCCAGACTGACACCCTCCCAGGAAAAGACTAGAGAATCCCTCCCTGGGGAAACTGAATCACTCAGGAAGATGATCCCAGATACTGCCATGTGAAGATCTCCCACAGAAATAGCCCCATCCTGACCAGTCCCTCAGCAATGACTCAGGAAAGTCCTGTCCAGGCCACAGACTGCCCAGCTGGGATCCCAGTGCCTCCTTCCATGCAGCAAATACAGCCAAGCCATATTAGGGAAAACCTTTACCATGAAAGGAAGAGATACAAAAATAACTCAAAGGCAAGAAAGCATTGCAGGGAGCAAAAGAAAAAAATAAAATCCATATAAGCAATAATCTTAGAGAGGTAAGAGCAGACACTGTACTCATGAAACAAGAACAGGATAATAGAAAGGAGTATTTAGTGAATAAGAAAGTTCAAGAAGTTACAAGTACAATAGAGGGCAGGCCTGGTGGCACAGCAGTGAAGTGCCCACATTTCGCTTGGGTGGCCCGTGGTTCACCAGTTCAGATCCCGGGTGTGGACATGGCACCACTGGTCCAGCCATGCTGTGGCAGGCGTCCCACATATAAAGTAGAGGAAGATGGGCAGGGATGTTAGCTCAGGGCCAGTCTTCCTCGGCAAAAAGAGGAGGATTGGCAGTAGTTAGCTCAGGGCTAATCTTCCTCAAAAAAAAAAAAAGTACAATAGAAAAAAAATTTAAATCTAATACAAAGGTTGTAAGGAAAATACAAGGATGTCTTCCAGAAAACAGAGATGAAAAAAAAGTAAAAAATAAGAAAGTGCAAGAATAGCTGAATAGTAAGGGTTCCAGAAGGAGAAAGTAGAAGAGAGATGATTACGAAATAAATAACACAAGAACTGAAGGACACGAGTTTTTAGATTAAAGCGTCCACCAAGTGCCCCACAAAATAAAAATAGGCCAAGGCAAATAATTGTGAAAGTTCAAATCACCAAAAAAAGAGAGAAAGAGAGAGACAGAATATCCTAAGAGAGAGACAGGGAAAATCTAAAAGCTTCCAAACTTATTAAACAGTCACGCACAAAGGCCTGGGAATCAGACTGGTATGGGACTTCTCAAGAGCAAAGTTAGAAGCTGGAAGACAAAGGAAAAGTGCCTTTGAAATTCTGAGCAAGAACGACTTCTAACCTAGATGTTGATATCAAATCAAACCACCAACCAGCCCTGAGGGAAGAATAAAGACACTTTCAGACAAGCAAACCATCTACCTCCATGTACCCTTCTCATAAGGCTATTTGAGGAAGTGCTCCAACAAAACAAAGAAGCAAACCCCTCTAAAAAAGGGAACATAGTATCCAGGAAACAGGAAGACCCTGCATGACAATTTCAGGGCAGATCTAGAAAGCATGCAGTCCAAACTGGAGGAAGAGGTTAGAGGCAAGTCGGGGGGAAGGTCCAGGAAAGAAGGAACTGTTAGATGAGGATGTGCCAGAGATAACCTTCTGGAAAATAGATTAAGAGACATTTTATAGAACTGTTGGAGATAAGACTTAAGAGGGGCATCTTGTTAAGAGGCCATCTTGTTATATATAACAACGCTTGGTTCAGCAATATTTACACAATCATAATAACAAAAATACTAAATATGGACTTGATCAAAATGTGTTAACATCCTATTGGGATGAGGGGGAGATGTGTGTAGGAAGTATCAGAAGGGGGCTAACTCCCAACCTGCCATTGTACAATCAACAGATAATATCTAAACTGAAAAATCAAGAAATAGCAGCCTAGAAAGGAATTTTGGAAATGTGAAAATAAACAATGTATGAAAAAGGGTTAAAGTTCAAAGTAGTTGCCTAGAGAAAAAGAACGGAGGGTGAGGAGGAGTGGGGCTGGTGATTTAAAGTGCTGCTGTTGCCATCTTGAATTCTTACTATCTTTGAACCTGTGTCTTGTAAGCAAGTATCACGGGACAAAGGAGCACGTGTCTGAGCAAAGGAGATGCACGACGTCTGTGTCCACCATTCCTGCCACCTCAGCATGGTGTCCCAGGGGACCCACAAGGTGTGGGAGCTCAGTGAGACTCCCAGCAAGCAGAAGATGCATGTGTTATGTCTGCACTGAGGAGACAGGACTGACGGCCCCAGAGGCCACCCTCTCCCTTTGAACCAGAACTTGCTTCACACGCAGAAAGAAGAGCATGACGTTTTAGGAAACATGAACAACCAAGGAACCCTATCCTCCTTTGCTACTTATGTGCCTTCCCCATATCAGTCAACCGCTGCGTTGGAATGAGGGGCAGAAGGAAAGGGACAGTGGGGCAGCCATACTCCCTTTCTCTTTTGGTCTTTCCTCACTCATTAGTGAGGTGAAGGTGGAGAGTGCTGGGTGAGCGTGCACGTACTAAGAGGTGAAACAAAACCAGGCAAGTGAGTTTTGGACAGCATTCCCATTGTTCCCGTAAATGTGACCTATGAAAAATGAACTGGGTCATTTTGGTGATTCCACATATGAGATCAAGGCTCCTATATTTGCATTTAAAACTGCCACCACACAAAATAAAGATGAATGGTAAAATTTATGCTAATAATTTAAGTTTTTAAATTTTCCTTTGGGCCAGCCTGGTGGCACAGCAGTTAAGTTTGCATGTTCCACTTCGTTGGGTTGAGGTTCACTAGTTCAGATCCTCGGCACGGACCTACACACCACTTGGCATGCCACGCTGTGGCAGGCGTCCCACATATAAAGTAGAGGAAGATGGGCATGGATGTTAGCTCACAGCCAGTCTTCCTCAGAAAAAAGAAAATTTTTTCTTTACAACAATAGTAATCAGCAAATAAAAAACAGTATAACAAACGAAGAGAATGTGAAAGAAAGGAAAGCTTTCTATTTCCATACCTTGAATGGCCCTTCTTTCCCTGCCTTGCACTGGACCCACCGCCACGTGCCCAGCCCTGCACCTCCTCCAGCCTCATTTCCTAATTTGGCTCCCAGAGCCTCACTCACTATACTGTTGTTCCCTGAAACCGATTCTGCTCCTCCACGTCCTCGGGCCTTTGCTAATGCTTCCTCTTCCAGCAACACCACTCCTCTCTCCTCTGTACATTTGTGAACGCCCGCTCATCCTCCAAGATGTAGCCCAGGTGGCCCTTACAGGAGGACATTGGGGACCCGGTCTTCATCTTTATCGGGGGCCCCTCTTTGTTTCCCTCTACCCTGGCACTGCATTGCATCTCCCCATTAAACCCTGAGCTCAGGGTCATGGACAAGGCCTGGGGGCTGGGGAAGGGGCTTACTCGAGGAACCTGGTGATGTACTGGCGGCTGCAGCGGGACCAGGTGAGGGGGGCGGCGTCGTACAGGAGCTGTGGAGACATGATGAAAGCCCGTTTCCCAATGGGCTCACAGTCATTGCCGCTTCCGTCATGCTGAATGCCAAAACTGTGTGAGAGCACAGGCCCCAGGGGCAGGTGAGCCAGCAGGAAGCAGCCAGCCTGCCCCTCCCCTAGAGGTCTGCAAGGTGCTGAAGACTGGCTCCTAGGGATGGCTCCGCCACCAAACTGCTGTGTGGTCTTGGGAAAGTTACATCCCCTCTCTGAGCCTCAGTTTCCTTAATCTAAAATGTGGATGTGATAGCTAGTATCCCACGGAGCCCTCCTTCAAATGCACCAGCCTGAACCTGAAATGAGCTCACTCAGTCCGCAAACTGCCCAGTGCAGCATTATTACTCCTGGAGAGAGGCTCAGAGAGGCTAAAGCACCAGCCAAGGTAATGGCAGATTTGGGGCCAAGGACTCTTTCTATCGTCACAGGCGGGTTCAAAGCCCTGCACACATGGCTGTCACTCAGGAAGCCCAGAGCATCTGAATGAGGACCCCAAAACCTCTGACCAACAGAACTCTCTGTAAGCCTGCCCTCACTGGCTCCTGGACAGTCTAAGATGCTGCCATGTTCCCCAGTTAAACAGCCTGGCACAGATGGCTGGGGTTGTGGTCCACATTCCAACATGAGAGCCTCATGCAGGTGTCAGATGGAGGGAGCCTTGGACGTCACTGAATCCAACCCCCTCAAACAACAGGGAGCACACAGAGGCCCAGAGAGGGCAGGGCACTTGCCTAGGGTCACAGAGCAATCAGGAATAGGGGTATAGTGGGGACCAAGAGTGAAAAATGCAAGCACTGAGGGCAACGGGGAGGGATAGCCAAAGACCTATGGTGACTTTCTGGCCTATGCCAGCCCCGCTTCAAATAAGACTTACTCCAGGCCAGCCCCAGAGGCACCCTGGTGGGCCTCTCTCCTGTTTAACAAGGAAGTAGCCTGACTTGGGGTCGGGGGTATGGAAATGACAGTGCAAGGACAGCATGTGGCCATGCCAAGTCAGGGCTTCCTCCCCTGGGATTTTGTGGACCAGGCCTGGCTGACTGGTGCCCCTAGGTTGGGAAGTGAAGCTGGGTTCTTAGTGTGGCAGTGGGGGGCGGGTGAGGTACCTGTGCCCAAGCTCGTGGGCCACGGTGAAGGCCAGGGGCAGGCCTGTGTCCTCGTTAACGCTGCAGCTGCGATGTGGCTGGCACATGCCCGCCACATGAGACAGGCCCAGGGTCTCGCAGGGCTGGTTCATGGCTGCACACAGGTCCTTCCTGCACACACATAGAGAAAGGGCCCTCAGGGTGACCTAGCCAGGTGCCAGGCCCAGCCGAGCTGAGGGGACCAAGGAAGAGCTCCTGCTGACCCCAAGGGAGTGAGGAGCGAGAAGGATGCCCCTCCCATCACCCCAAGACCAGGCCAGCAGCCATGTGGAAAGCAGATGCCCTCACTCACACAGGACACCTATTTGGGCCTGTGGAGCAGAAAATTTTGGTTACTGTCCCAGCGAGGGTGCTGCCAGAAGCTGCCAGAGCTCAGTGGAAGGAAAACGACTCTACCTGGAGTTCAACAATACTACCTCTGAACAGATGCGCAGCTGTCAGAGGCTGGGGTTGGGGCGTGGGGGGGCGGGATAGGGCAGTTAGGTGGCCTTGGCTACAGAAGAGCACGAGAGACCTTTCTAATGGAACTGTTCTGTCTCTAGACTGTGGTTGTGGCTACAGGAACTTACACATGTGATAGAACTGCAGAGAACCGAATACACACACACACCTGTGTGTGTAAAACTGGTGAAATCTGAGTGAGGTCTGGGGATTGTGTCAGTGTCCATGTCCTGGCTGTGCGTGCACTATAGTTAGGCCAGAAATTACCACCGGGGAAAACGAGACGAAGGGTACAGACATCTCTGTGTATTATTTCTGACAACTGCATGAACCCACAATTATTTCAATGTAAAAAGATCTCCCCAGTGCTGACAGAATCGAGCCTTGGGTCAAAGGTGTGTAAACTCTCCTCAAAGTCAGGCTCCCTGAGACACGGGTGTCTCCCCTCTTCCTGGGGCTTCTCCCTGAGGGTCAGGTAGCACCCCACTCCGAACCAGGCTCTCCTGGCCCCACCCCCGCCTGTCCCTCTGCAGCGGGCAGCACCTGGTGAGCAGGATGGCAGTATCGTGGTGCAGTGGGTGGGCGTCCCCCTTCATGTTGATGCTTTTCTGCCACTTGCAGAAGCTCCTCAGGGTGTTGTCCGCATGGTGTGTGATCTTTAGGTCCTTCTAGGGGCAGAGAGCACAGTCACTCACGCCTGCCCCTGGGCTCCGAAGGGTTAGGCCCAATTCTACTCCCGACAAAGGCAGGCAACAGAGGCAAAGGCGGGGAAAAGGGAGGACAAGCTGCCAGCCTTGTGGCCCCAGTCCAGCTTCCAGTCTGACCACCCCTCCCGCAGGCACCTCTCAGGGGGAACCTGAGAAAGGGTCAGCCAGAGACTTGGGGGTGACAGTGACACTTCCTGGCCCAAAGAGGCCCTCGCTGTACCCTCCCACACAGTGCAGCTCAGGTAACACGAGAGAGGAGCTCTGGCAGCCAATGCCCATCCCAAGGGCAATGTGGGGCCACAGGAATTCTCACCTCCTCATCTTCCAGCAGGACCAGGCGCACGATGGTGATGTGGATGGGGTTCCCAATGCTGGGGTCGTGAAAAAGGCCAGCCACCTGCCCAAGAGATGGGGGTCAAACTGTCACCCTGGATACAGGATATGGGCAGCCACTGTCTACCTCCAACCCACCCGGAGGGATGCACACCCACGTTCACACACAGGAGAGCTCACTGAGTGCACACAGGCTGGGCACACGGACAGTGCGTGCACACGTGCCCATGGATGACATGCACACACGCTTCCCCAACCCCGCAACGGCAGAACTGGGGAGCACCACAGGGCCTCCCAGGCCCCTCCCTGGCCCAGGCCAATCCTGAGCACCAGTTTGGGAACTGCTTAAGTACCAATGCCAACTCACACCGACAAATGCTGGCCCCCTGACCCATCTCAGGGCCCTAGTTTGCCTACTCTGCCCTGGGCTGGGACAGCCCTGCAGCCCCCTCCTGCCCAGGGGACCAGCATCCAGGGACGTAGAACTCCTGTGAGGTGTGAGACCTGGGCAGAGCCTGCGGGAGGGGTGCAGTGGGCGCAGGCTTGTGGAGTCTCCCCACTGCCCTGCTATTCCATCTTTGGTGGGGCCAAAGGGGCAGGCGCGGTCCGTCAGTGGCCCCCACGGCTGCACAAGGGCTCCCCACTCAGCCCCTCAGAGTCGGCCACCCCTAAAGATGGATGGTGCACCGAGGTGCCAGGAAGTGGGTGGGGAAAGTTCTTTGCTCTTTTAAAGCTCCCTCAGAACAAGAAAGAGGCCAGCCCATGACTGGGGACAGGTGTCAGGTTCCTGGCGGGCAGAGACAGCAGGACAGGCCAGTTGCAAGTTGGCTTCTAGCAATTCCATCAAGAAAAATCATACTCGAACAGGAATGGACAAAACGCAGACTCTTAAGAGGGTACAAAAGCCCCTGATAATGGGCATGAATTACACTTTCAGAACCCAAGTCAGGAATGGTGAAGACAGTGACGCCCTGCGCCTCCGTCCACACCCCCACACAAGCCTCCACACACCCCCTTCCTCCTCACATCCAACTGATTTTGCCTCTTAAACTTTGCCTGAATCCACCTCTTCTCTCCATCTCCAACGCCACAGCCCAGTCCAGGGCACTAGCATCTCGTCTGGCCAGCTCTCAAGGTCTCCTGACGGATGTCCCCACACACTCTGGCCCTCCAGCCCACCTGCAGCCTAGCAGCTCAGTCATCTGTCATTGAAATGCAAACCCAATCACCATGCCTTTGCTTAAGGCAGTAGGTAGCCCTTTGCTGTCCACAAGGTGAGGACAGAAATTCTGGCCCTGGCCAGCAGGCCAGTGTGGTCTGGCCCCTGCCCGCCTCTCTGGCCTCACTCTTTCCCATGACCTCTCAGTCCCTGGCTCCAACCACTGTGGCTTTCTCTTGGAATCCCATGATTCTTCCTACCCCAGGGTCTTTGCAGATGCTTTGCCCTCTGACCTTCCCTCTCATCTTTCCCAAGTTATCTCCTACCCTCCTACCAGCTCTCAACCCTCCACCATGTCTTCTTGGGAGCCTTTATTTTACCCAACACTCCCAAAGCACAATGAACTTGTCCTTCCTAGCACCCTCTGCCATTGCACCTTCATAGTCATTAAAGTGATGGTTTCATTAATGTCTATGTCCCCCATAAGCTCCATGGGACCGAAGGCTGTGTCTGTGTGGGCTCCCTCTTACAGCCACAGTGATCCATTTGGTACCTGGCACCTGATGGGCACTGAAGAAATAGTGGCTGAATGAATGAATGAATCTTGAGCACTTGCTAAGTATTTCTAATGAATTATCTTATTTTAAAGAAACAGGAAAATGAGAAAAGCAACCTGGAGAAAGATTAAAAGAACAAGTCTTTCCTAGACTACAGTCAGGTGAACTTGGCAGCAGCCCCCAGGAAAGTGGCTCTGGAGGATGAGAAACCCTGAGGGTCTGCTGAAACCTGCCCCATCTGGCCTACCCTATATCCTGAGTGAGGGCTGGGGGCATCTTTGTGCCACCAAAGCCCCTCCTTCCACGCGTCTAACACCTCTCACTGCCTCCCAAGAAGTATGGAGGCAAAACGGGCACTGGGAGGCACTGGAAGGAGGCAGAGTCGTAACTGGTTGACCACCTCAACCAAGGAGTGTCTGTTAATGGCCTGAGGTCAGTGTGGGGTGTTTCCACCAGATAAACGATACCCAGGGAAGTTGAGCCCTGTTCTGGTGCAGGACCAGAGAGCAAGCCTGGGGTGTGCAGCGTTTGTGAAAGTAAGATCTGGGTGTCATAGGTAACCATAAGCTCCCAGTGAGCTGACAGTATGACACAAGCCACTCAAAAAGGGCCTGTGACTACAGAGAGCATGAACGGAATTGGGGATGCAAAATGGGGTAGGCAGGGGGGCCTGTCTTGCTAGGCTTGGAGCAGAACCACCTGAGCTCCCAGACTCGGTGGCACAGAGACAACACTGACAAATTAGGGCTTGCAGGAGGTCCTAGGAGAGAGGAGTAAGGCTGTCCCGAAGGTGGCTGTGGGGCTGGAGGGCAGATGCTACAGCAGCCCTAACAGCCGCAACTAACACTGACGGAGCCTAACCCATACTGTCCTCGTGCTGGGAGCTTTGTGCGCATTAGCCCATTTTACCTTCCTACTTCCAAGGCAGGCACAACCCTCCCCTTTCACAGATGAAGAAACTGAGATTCCAAGAGAGGGTGAAGCGAGGGTCAGAACCCAGGCAGGACTGCCCCAACACCCCTGCTCTTACTTCCTAAGTTTGGAAAACGGTGCCTGCCTACTCTCTTAGGGCTTTGAGGGGCATATTAGCTTTGACAGTTCTGAAAAGTCTTGCAGTAAACAAGACTGTGTTCCTTTTTTTAACCCTGTGTTGCCAAACTTCTTCAACAGTGACATCTTTTTTCACAGAACACTTATTAGCATCCTCTGGAACAAGTACTTCCTGGAATATTCTTTGGGAAATGCTACAGTGAGGCAGTTTCCCGAGCACAGGATCCTATTCTTATACATCCGTGACCTTACCCTTGGCGCAGAGCTGGCACCCAGCGAGTGTGTGTTAGATGAACAAACTTCCGCTCCAGAGGGAAGAAGGGGGTAAGTTCTCCCCATCCCCACCACTCTGTTCCCCCACGGTTCTAGCCCACTCCAGCCCCCACAGTTACCCAGCTGCCCCTCTCTGGGGCAGGTTAAGGGGCACAGAGGGCAGAGTCGGGCTTTGCAGGCAGAGAGGCCTGAGCTTCAGTCCCAGCTCTGCCACTTACTAGCTGTGTGACCTTGAGCAAGTCTCTTGGCCTCTCTGAACTTTTGTTCCCTCAACTATAAAATTGGGGTGAGGCTTAGATGAGGCAGTGGGTGTAGAACACTGGGCAAGAAGGAGGTGTTCGCAAGGCTCCAGCCCTTCTCAGACGCTGGCTACATGCCATCCTTTGCCCCTGCCGAGTCCTACTGCCTCCCCACGGTGTCTAGCACTGTGAGGCTCATAGGTGCCCAATTCTATCCTAACCAATGCTGCACTTGCCAGCTCAGGAAAGGCTGATACGATCCAGGGCAGGTAAACGTGACAGCCAGACCCCTCTTCCTCCAAGATGGGGCTCAGCAAGCGAATGTGTGGGTCCTGTGAGCCTGGATGGGAAGGCAAGAGGGGCTAGGCCCTGGGGCCAAATGCTTGGTCCCTGTCATCTATGGGATGTCATGGGGGAGCCTGAGGGGCTCAGTACCTGGCCCACTGGGAACACTCAGAGAAGCTGAGGTGAGATGAACCCAGTTAACCACTGGTGGCTCCAGCCAAGCTCCTGGCCTCCTTCAGGCTGAGCCCTGAGTGGTGAGAATGGGAGGGAAGAGGACTCATGGCCTGGGAACATGGCCATACCCACTCCCCAGCCCAGGGCCCAGGCCCTGCTGTCCAGCAACAGTCCTCCTCGAGCCCTGGCCTTTAGTGGTTCCCCTCCCTGGGCAGATGAGGCTAAACAGAGGCTTGGCTGGGCCTGAGAGGCCTCAAGTGCCAGGCAGAAGGCTGTGGCTTTTATTTCATAAGGAGCAAGAAGCCAACAAGGTGGCCAAGTCAAGCAAGAACTGGCCCAAAGCTGAGCTTGCCGATGAGACTGGAGCAGCGGAGCCTGATGACCATGGATGGAGCTTCTTCCTTCCTCCGAGCCCAGGCTTCACAGATATCAAATGGTTGCCCAGAGAGGGCCGGCCTGGCGGCTCAGCAGTTAAGTGTGCACGTTCCACTTCGGCGGCCCGGATCCTGGGTGCGGACATGGCACTGCTTGGCAAGCCATGCTATGGTAAGCGTCCCACATATAAAGTAGAGGAAGATGGGCATGGACGTTAGCTCAGGGCCAGTCCTCTTCAGCAAAAAGAGGAGGGTTGGCAGCAGTTAGCTCAGGGCTAATCTTCCTCAAAAAAAAAAAGGGTGGCCAGACACCAGACAACCTCAGAGGGCACTTCCTTGGGAGATGCAGGAGGTGAGGGGCTCACACGCAGGAAGCAGCATATGACCCTGGCCCCAGTGCAACCCTTAGACATCATCTGGCTGTAGAGCACACGTCCCTTGCCCTTCCCTCAACCACCCAGCCCAGGAGAGACACACCGTTGTGCAGTGGCCTGCCCACTGGGTGGCCTGCCAAGGATGCCAAGGGCAGAGATCTTTTCTCCTATGGAGTGGCAGAAAGCAGCTAGGCAGCCTGAGGCCTCCCACCTGCATACCCGGGATAGTAGCAGGGACGGAGTGGCTGGCACCGCAGTCAGCTCCAGCAATCACCAGCTCCAATCAGCCACAGCGCCCCAGGTAGGACTTAGAAGACCTGGGCTCCTATCCAGCTCTGCCCTGCCTCTCTGAGACCTGGGCAAGTTACTCACCCTTTCAGGGCCTAGTTATCTCAACTGTCCCATGATGTCAAGAGCAGTATACCAACCCCATAAGGTATCATTGTCATCCCCAGTTCACAGATGAGAAGGTGAGGCTCAGACAGGTAAAGTGGCTTGCCCAAGGTCACCAGCTAGTAGACTGCAGAACTAAACAGATCCTTCTAACTCTAATGCATGCTGGTGTCTCAGGCCAGGCCTGGTCTGATTGGGCACTTCTGTCCCCAGTGCCCAGCACAGGTCATGGCACAAAGGAGGGAGGGGTCTGTTCAGAGCGGTATGAATGAACCAACCTGTCTACGAACTCTCGCAGGCAGGCACAGGCTCAAGGCTACCTTGGACTCCCCTCCCCCAGCTCCAATCCTGACAGCAGGTAGAGGCAGCCTCCCAAATGCCAGCTGAGCTAGTGAGGTGGTATGACACCCAATGGTGTCTTCACAGCAGCCCCGACGGCCCCACCTCTGCCCAGGCTCTCTCCTAGCGACTCCCTAAGGGGCCCCCACACCCTCCTGGACTCAAGAGCTTGGAGGCTGTTTCTTCTGCTTTGGGTGGTAAATGTGAGAGCCAGAGCATGCCCTACACCCAGCCTCTGTACCCTGCCAACACCACCCCCCGGAGGCCCTCCCCACCCACCACTGCCCACAGCCTGAAGCAGCCTCACCATGTTCATGATGGTCAGCACGTAGCTCTCGACATGTGGCTGCCCATGGTACTCCACCATTTTGGCATCAGCTACCACCAGGGTCTCCACCCACTTCTCTTTGCTGACTGAGCGCTGGTGTAGACGCCTTGGCCGCTGCTGCCGCCACTGCTGCCGCTGCTCCCAACGCTCACGTCGGGGTTCCAGCTCTGGGGACGCTGTGGGCCCCAGATGGGGTGGGGGTTAGCTGCCAGTAGAAGGGCCCAGGGCACACATCTCAAGGGCCTCTCCTCAGCGAGCTGTCTCTGGGGCAGCAGGAAGAGTGCTGGGATCAGAGGCAAGAGGCCTGGACTCCCGTCGTGGCTCTGCCCCAGACCTGTGCCGTATGACCCTAACTGGTCACTTCCCTTCTCTGACCCTGGGATCCCCAAGTATAAACAACCTCAGAGGATGACCTCGGGGGGGTCAATGAAATGGTAGATATGAATGCAATAAATTACTGTGCGCACATGATGACTCCCGGGCCCCTATCTCCCCAAGTTGCTCTCTCCCCCACTGGGGGGTTAGCACATGCCAGCACCTGCAGACCTCGTGGCCTAACCCCCAGCCTGGGGAGCCTGGCCAGGACCGAGCCCGGCTGACCCTACCGGAGACCTGTTCTACTGCCCCAGGCTGCCCCCACATCAGACGAGTAAGCACATCTTAGAAGCTAGGGAAACTGAGGCCAAGAAGCATGCCTCTGTGGATATTTGTTCCAGCAGAGAGAGTCCCTGATCTGTGGGCAGCTTATGAGGTTGGGGTGCTAGCCAAGCAGTCCTCAAACCCCTACAGCCCTTCATGGGCAGCTCCTTACCTGAACTGGCCAGCACTATGGCCACTCTGCAGAAGAGGTGCTGATGCCACACTCTAGGTCCCCAATAATAATGGTTAGCTATTCTGGGGTGGACCAGAGTGGGGAGGGGAGGGAGGCTCCTGGCTAGCTGCCCTGCAGGGGCTGGGTATGGCCCGGCCTTGCCTGGACACTTGAGGAAGAATGGTTGGTGAGCTGGAGGTGCTACAGAAAATGAGGGGGTAGGGGGTGGGGAGAGGCTGATCCTCGAGTGGGGGAGGTAGGCGAGGTAGTAGCAAGAGGGGTCAGGGGGTTGAGGCAGGGGGTCAGCTGGGGCAGGCTTGACATGCCTCAGGCCCATGGCACACTTGGAGGGCACAGGTTATGACGATACGTCTGTCAGTCTCTCTGTGTCTCTTTGGTCCAAGGGGACCCAGGCATGGGGATGTTGAGAGAGGCTTCTAGAAAGGACCTCCATGTTCCCGGGCCCATCTCTTACCCCAGAGCTGGCGGCAGAGGAACATACCTTGCACCCCACAGGTGCCTGGAGCCCTGGAGTCACCTGGCTCTGTTCGCCTCTCAGGGGCTTGGCGCTTGTATATCACATGGGGCTGGGCACGGCCAGGCTGGGCTGGGACACCGTCCAGGGGCTCAATGAAGTAATGCTCGTCGGAGAGCTGGAACACACCTTTCTGGGGAAGAAGCACCAAGGTCCCACGGGGAGGGCTGGCACTCAGCTGCTCTTCCCAGAGGCCCGTCCTGCCCAGCTGAGCCCACACTGCTCCCACCACCCCTGACTGACCCTGGACACACTGCACTTTCTCTCTCTGAGCCTTTGTTCACTCTGTACTGTCTGCCTGGAATGTCCTTCCCTGCCATTTCACACAGTCAAAAGCTTCCAGGCTGAGCTCAAAAGCCACCACTCCCAGGAAGCTGCTCCACACACCCACCACACCCCTCACCCCATTAGGAGTGTGAAATGGGTCTTTGTCCAAATCTAACAAGATGGCGTCTTCCACATAGTCCCAAACAGCCGTCCTGAGCCGGGCAGCCTGTGCCCGCCTCCAGGCCACACTGCATCTCCTTTGCACACCAGCCATGTCCAGCCATTGTGTCCTCTACCAGCTGGCCATAGCGTCTGACCTGCCCTCAGTCTCCCTTAGGCGATAAATCACTCCAAAAGCAGCTCCACCTACATCCAAGCCACAGAGATGCCCATGGTCACCAGGACATCCTTTTCCCTGGTCCCAGGGCCTGCCAGAAGCTGGCAGGTGTGCCTTGGGCATATCTGCCAGCATTCAGAGGGGCCAGGGCAGGGAGAAGCCTTGGGAAGCATCTTTGAGCAGCCTACACCCGCTGAGGCACCATCCCCAACTCTCCAGGTTTTACCTCCCTGGATACCCCCTACTGGCACCAAGTCTGCCCTTGGGGCCACACAGGGCCAGAGAGCCTGGAGTGCCACAAAGTACCTCAGCAGCTCCAGGGGCTGGAAACCTGGGTGTGAAGACAGATTCCAGCACTGGATAGCTGGGTGACCTTGGGCAACTTCCTCTGAGCCTGTTTCCTTATCTGTGAAATGGAACAATGCCCATATGCACAGCTGCTGCAGATGCTCAATGAGATTAACGGTAAGGGAAAGGGACACATGCAGGCTGCATAAATCAGAAATTTTGCTGGGCAGAAAGGTTCTCAAAGGCCCAGACGTCCTGCAGCCTGTGATGTGGGCTGTTGTGTTATTAGGCACTGTCCTACCACAGCCCGTGGCTTTTTGAGCAATCTGAGCGGAGGGCCCTCCTGGGAACAGCAGACGGTGGAGAGTGTGCACACATCAACTCTTCATACCCCACCGGTGGAGAGCTGGGAGGGCAGGGCTGGCCACCCACCGAGAGCAGAAAGGGGCCTTATCCTGCCTGGAGTGGGAGCAGCTCCAACCCAGCACTCAAGCAGAGGAAGGCGATCAGGGCTGCAAACAGTCCCTTCAACCCTGACAAAGCCAAGAGGCCAAGGTCTGCTCTCCCGGGAGGAAGGTAAAGGCAGGGCTGCGGGTCCTGGAGAAGAGCAGCCTGAAGGGATCGGTCGGGGTACAAAGCCCTAACTTATGCTCCAAAGGAAGAGGGGCTCCAGACCTGCAGCTTCAACATTATCTGAGAAATTGTCAGAAGTGCAAGTTTTGGGGCCTGGCCCCGAGCTATCCCATCAGACACTGTTTTAACAAAGCCTGTGGGTTATTCTGGCTCACACTAAAGTTTGAGAACCGCTGTCCTAGGGAACAACGAGGCCTGTGTTGTCACTCCCATTACACAGGCGTGAATACTGAGGCTCAGAGAGGAAAAGCGAATTGGCCAAAGCCACCAGGCAAGCCTGTGGCCAGGCTGGGGGCATCCCGCGTCCCGCCAGCCCACCCCGCGCACGCTCACCAGGCCGTCGCAGGCGCTGACGGCTGCCAGGCCGCCCTCCAGCTCCGGGTCCTGCACCTCGCCCAGCAGGTGGCAGGCGGGGGCGCGGGCCCGGATGTGCGCGCGGCCCAGGCCGCCGCGCCGCCGCGTCTCGCTCACGAAGCCGGGCGCCAGCAGGTGCGGGTTGGCGGTCAGGTTGAAGCGCAGCTCGCGCCCGCGGTACTGCAGCTCGTAGAAGGCGGGCGCGGCGCGGCGCGCGGCCACGTCCCGCTTGCGCAGCGCGCGCGGCCACAGCTCGTAGGACAGGAAGGAGCCCCCCGCGTCCACGCGCACCGGGTGCACGATGTCCAGCGCCGCCCGGCCCCCGGCGGCGATCCCTGCAGGGAGACAAGCACGCGCGGCGCTGGGTCCGAAGGGCTCCGGGTCCTGGCTGCTCGCCACGGACCAGGGTGCGGAGCGGCCAACGGAGGGCGCAGCCGGCTGAAGTCAGAGCGCGCGGATTCAAACCCTCACCGTGCCACCCGCCGCCTCTGCTTTCACCTCTCCGTGCCTCGGTTTCCGCATCGCGGTTATCGCAATAACCTCTTAACAGGTCTCCCTGCTTCTATTGCCCACCTTGGGTCCCCCTCCCCATCTGCTCTCAACATGGCAGTCAAACCTATCTGATGATCATGGCCCTTCTCTGCTCAAAACCCTGCAGTGGCTCCCCTCTCACCAGGGCAGAAGACAATGTTCTGGCAATGGCCTGTGAGGCCCTAGGCAAGGTTACCTCGACAATCTGATCTCTGCTACACCTCCCGAATTCCCTCCACTCAGCCCACTGGCCTCCTTGCTGTTCCTCAAACAAGTGAGACGCTTCTGCCTCAGGATTTTGCATTGCTGTTCCCTCTACCTGGAAAACACTTCCCTAGGCCATACTAAACCTCTCACCTCCTTGAAGTCTTTGCTCATCTGTCTCCTCAGTGACACCTTCCCTGACCACTTTATTTTAAAATGACAACACCCTGTTTCTCCCTATCCCCTCTTTTTTCCCCCCATAGCACTGTCCACATACTGTATCGCTTAACGTTTTTATTATTTTTTCTATTTGTCTGTGTCCTCCCTTTCCTCCCAAAGTAAACTCTAGGAGGACAAGAATCTTTACAGTTTTTGTTTGTCGAAGATTTTAAGTGCCAGAAAAGAGAGTTTAGAAGTTCATAGTTTCTCAGTAACTATTTGTTGAGTGAATCTACAGATGGGAATGGGAATGATAACAGCTTATACTCGGCTCTGTTGTGGGATCAAATGAACGGACCTACTCCACATATCACAGAGCCTGGCCCACTAAGCTGAAGATGATAGCAACTATGATTAGGTCAGGTGGCTGAGGGTTCTGCATGTCTGTAGGCCTCCTGAGATGGAAGATGGAGGACCACCCAGGTGGGGCTGCCTGGCCCCTGACAACTATCACTCAGGAGGGGCAGCTCTGCTTGCTTTCTTTTACATGCAAGAGTTCATCTGAAGAAAAGGTTACAGGGCTGGAAAAAATGTGCAGACCTCTGTTCCAGTTCTTGGAGTCTGCAGAATCCTCTCCTGCCATTCTGTCCTCTTGGATTTCCCAGAAGGGCCAGATTCTTAACTTTTTTTGCCATGGACCCCTTCTCAGAATAATGTTTTTAAAAGCCTAAGATAAAATACATAGGAGTACCAAGGAAATTGATTATATTGAATTACAGTTTTCAAAATAATTTTAAAAATGAGATGTGGAATTATGTGCTTTCTTAATGCATTAAATGAGATCTAATGGCAAATTTAACAACTACGATAATTTTTGAAGTAGCGATGTACATAAATCTTATTTCAAGATACCTGCAACTATAATGAGATAGAAAAATACTTTGGTTTTTTTCTATTGGTAACAAAATCATAGGTGCTACTAATGCTATTATGATTTGTTGGTAATATTCATAATTGAGGGAAATGCTAAACTTCACTTAAAGGTTAGAAAAACTAAAGATGTAGTATTTTCCCATTCCAAGTTCATGGATCCTCTGAATTCTACCCATATCTCTTAGGCTGCAGACTCCAGGTTAGGACACCTGCAATAAGGTCTCCAGGTGAGAAAGCAAAGGGAAGTTCAGAGACGTGGAGACTGGCCTAAAGCCACACAGCAAGAGTGACAGAGCTGAGACTGGGACCCAAGTCTCCTCAAATGGCTTCGATCTCTCCAGTAACATTTTTCTACATTCTCAGCAGTCCATCCTTTGCTGGGCCTGTTTCTGCATCACTAACATAAAGGAGTTGGACTAGATCAAGTTTGTCAAACTTCTTTGGCAACCAGACCTAGTCTTCAAAAGAAATCTCATGTGGACCACATATACAAATCAGAATAGCACTGTATTGGGGGTGGGGGAGCACTGGAACCCCAGGGCTGACACTCAGGACTTGTCCCCCCTTTTCTGTCTCCGCAGCTCCCAGGCTCTGAGGAACAGTTAGGAAGCTGGCTGATCTAAGGATTCCCTCAGACCCAGGTCCTGCCCAGACTGAGTAGGTTTATATCCAGCTCCTGGGATCCTGGCTGCTCATGACAATGACCCCTAGGGACCACAAGAATGCCTGGGTGCCCTGCAGATGTCCTAGCATGGCTCTCCCTGGGGCTGCCTACTGTGGCTGGAAGGGAAGCCCCAGCCCAAACTCCACCCCAGCCAGGCTGCAGAAACCCAACTCCAGTCTGCTTCCTGCCAAACCGCGTGTAGAGTGCCCTGCGCGTGTAGAGTGCCCTGTACACGCCAGTGGTGTGCTCCCCTGCTGAGGACATCCTCCACTGCCCACAACTGCCCCAGAGGTCGGCCTTCAGGGTGCAGTCCTCCAACAGCAGGTTCCAAGAGTCAGGAGGCACGCTGGGCTGGAGTGACTTGCTGTATGGCTCTGGGCAAATCTTCCCTGGATCTGAGTTTCAGGAGGGCACCATTGAAAGGATTTTCCAGACTTCTCAGATAAGAATTGGTTAAAAACAAATTCCCAGGCCCCCTCCCAGACCCACTGAATCAGCATCTCCAGGAAGCAGGACTGGGAAGCAGTGTTTTTATCAAGAGCCTCAGGGGATGGCGATCATCAGGGAAGTTGGGAAATTCCCCACTGGGAGGGAAGCTGGCTGAACATCAGCAGTACCTGGAGAGCTTTGAAAAACTGCAGACGCCCAGAGGTTCTGATTCCATCGAGCCAAGGCTCTAAAGCCCCAGAATCTGTATTTTCTATGTTTTTCTAAACTTTCCAGGGATTCTGATGTAACCATTTCAGGGGCTACCCTTTGGAAGCCACTGGGCTGGATAATTTAAGACTTACTACTCTGACATCCTTAATAAGGGCATTTAGGATTACAACTCCACAACCACAGCCTGCAGACTCCTTTCTGTTTGTCAGTTAATTGATTTGGATATATTTTGGTTTGTTTTGGCTGGCATAAATATTGAAAAATATTTAATCAGTTGCCAATGTTTAAAAATCACATGATCTTGCATGAAAATCTCAATTTTCAAGCTTTCCTTGTAAAGTCTTATCATCCATCCATGTCAGGCCTAAGTTCCCACTTGTCAGAAGTGGCCCTTTAGAGAGTGCCTGTGCTCACCCATCTGCCTCAGTCTCCACCACTCCCTATCATTTTCCCAACGCTGTAGCTAAATGTAAGTGGCCCTCTGGCTTCAGGCTTGTGTTGTCTTTCATTCAGTAAAGAACTGAATCTCTAACAGAAATGGGAAAACAAGAGATGGACCAAGAGGCACCACGTTTCAAGAAAAATGTCTTCCCACCAGCCTTGTTTGTTCATTTACATTACCTTCCTGGTCCATGGCTTTGGGGTTGTGAGGGAGGGTTCAGTGCCCCAAGTCCAGGAAAATGTATAAGATACCAACCTTGCCCTCAAAACAGAGAAATGAGTGCAGGGCACTCACAATCCTCCCCCCGCACAATGCTGAGAAGGCCTAACTGAAGGGAAGGGACAGCCCATGGATGGACTGGGGCGAAGAAAAGCTTCGTCGAAGGGGGCACATGTGAGACCTCCCTTGACACATGGGTACATACTTAATCATGAAGATGGGGAGGGCATCTTGGTGGTAGATACTGTGTGGGAGACCCCAGAGAAGTAGGAAAAAGCTAAGAGTGAGGGGAACAAGCAGCCAGAAGTTAATCTTGGCTCAGGCATGTGTTCTGTGAATTGAGAGACAATGGAGTCACAAAATAACACACTGTCAAAAGTATGAGCTTTGAACAGGGAAAGACCTGGGTTCAGGTCCTAACTTGGCCACTTAATAGTTGTGTGGCCTGCACAGTCCTTTCATCTTGCTGAGCCTCAGTTTCCTCATCTGCTCAGAGAATCCAGGTCAGAAAATATAAGGAGGGGAAGAGGACAAAGAGAGAGCAAATGAGACACCAGCTACAGTCCAAGGCTTTGTTATTTTAAATGAGTATTACCAGTGGTTCCCAGGGCATGGCTGCTAACGAGCAGTTGAAGGGAACAGGGCACTGACGCCAACTAGCCCTGAAGCGCTCAGTGTCCCAGAGGAACAGGAGCTACATGACACACTTCCAGGCAACAGCAGTGTCTTCAGTACATGTGGGTGGGAGAGGGAGCTATGCATGTGACTGGAGAATCTGAACTACTGGGGAGAAATGGCCCCAGGAGCTCAAAAAAGTGTGCGTGTGGAGGGATCCATGTCCCCGGGGATGTGCAGGCCTGCTGAGAACACCTCCTCTAGACCCTGGGCAAAGATTGCGACAGAAGCAGCCTGTTAAGTTCATAAATATGATAGGGGCTGCGTAGAGCTATGATGCCAGTAAAAGGCACTAGTATTAATTCGTGTGCTCTAGAGCCAGATGGCCTGGGTTTGAATCTCAGCTCTGCCACCCACAGTTATTAGACCATGAGCAGATTACTCACCTGCTAAGCGTCTCAGTTTCTCCATCTGTAAAATGGATATAATAATAACCATAGCTACTCTCTGAGGTCATATGAGAATTACATGAATTAGTAGGCAAGTGTTTAGAACGGTAGATGGTACATGGCAAATGTGAGCTAAGTTATGACTGAAAATTAGCAGAGAAGTTCTAAAGTATACTTAGCTATTTCTTTAAAAATGTGTTTTGGGGCCAGCCCTGTGGCCTAGTGGCTAAGCTCAGCGTACTCTGCTCTGGTAGCCTGGGTTCGGGTCCCAGGTGCAGACCTACACCACTCATCAGTGGCCATGCCGTGGCGGCAACCCACATACAAAATAGAGGAAGACTGACACAGATGTTAGCTCAGAGACAATCTTCCTCAAGCAAAAAGAAAAAGATTGGCAACAGATGTTAGCTCAAGGCGAATCTTCCTCAACAACAACAAAAAATTGTTTTGTCTCTTTGCCTGATGGCTTAATAAAATGTTTTTAGTTAAAAAGGAGAAAATAAAGATTTATAGGATGTTACTAGTTAATTGCAATAATTTTTACTTTCTTGTTTTGCTCTGCATTAATTTTTTTTTAAATCAACTTGTATTCTTTTTCCATTAAAATATTTTGAAAGGGGGGGGCAGAGTGAGTTAAAAAGTAAGCAATTCTTTCAATGTCTCCTATAGGTGACCCCTGATAGAGACCTTGGTACAACCACCCGGTGCCAGCAAAGGGCATCTGCAGGTTCCAGTCTCCTGAATGGCATGTGAGTGCATCAGAGCTGAGTGAGCAGAGGGAAAGCTGCAGTGGGACGGCAGCAGGTGCCATTCAGCGGGACTGCAAGTGGTTCACGGCCGGGTCTGCTCTGCCAGCTCAGGAGGTCTGTTCCGACTGCTCTGGGCTCCTGCCACCCTGGGTGTTAAATACTTTGAATACCATCCCTAGGTGACAGAACTGCTACTTTGGAGCTTCTCCCAGAGAAATGCCAACATGGTATTTACCCTCACCTCCCTATCAAGAACCTGAGTTACAACCCAGCCCTTCAAACAACCTGACCTGAAGCTATGCGAAAGAGAAAAACAAAAACCAGGGTGTGTGTGTATGTGGGTATGTGTGTGTGTGACACATGCCCTCTTCCTTGAGTCCTTCTGCATGTGCCTGCTATGCACATATGTGCACGCATAGGGCTCACGTATATGACACGGCGTTTTGGTGGGGACATGACCAGGCCCCAGTCCCAGCAACCTCAACAAGTCCCTCGGTTTGTCACAGGAGGAGAAAAAGTCAGGATACATTTTCCTAAAAGTGAGCCCAAGGTGTGCCCTTTGGTGTCAAGGGAGGCAGCATTCAGCGGGTGGAGCCCCAGGACTAGGTATCCTGGGCTGCTCCAGAGAAAATGACAGAGAGCTCAGCAGCCTTGGGATCAGGGATCCTGCATGGGAGCAGGATAGGGAGGATCCATGCTACATATCTGTGGGGACACCAGAGACAGACACTTCACCCTGAAGGGGGGGTGCCCAGATTACATGGGGGAGGGCACTTGCCTCCACCCGCAAATGGCAAATCCAAGTTATAGGACCTACCAAGAACTCCCTAATCTCACTGGGTCTGCCTAGCAGATTAATAAAAATCATGGCCATCACATGGTAGTCACTCTGCTCTGAGCTAAGCAACCGACCTTCAGCATCTCACTTAAATCCTCACAAGAACCCTACATGAGAGACACCATCATCCCCGCTTAATAAACGGGCAAACTACAGCCATGGAGGGGGGAGGCTGGCCAAGCTCATACATGGGACTGGCATGCAGTGGAAGTAAGAGAGGGCCCTGGCCACAGGGGCTCTGCCCCAACCCCTATCCTTCCCACAGCTGCCAGGGGACCTGGACCCAAGTTCAGGCTCAGGGGCAGTTCCCAGGCAACCACTGTTCCCTCATCCCCATCACCTGGTTCATCCTGAGGGTTCTCAGCTCTGGGCAGTGGGAAAACAAAGGCTTCACCTTGGTAGCCATGAGTCAAACCTAGCAGGTCACTGTCCTCTCCGAGCCTGTTCCCTCATCCATAAAAGAACTTTCCATCACTGCTTTGCTGGGTTTTGTGAAGCAGATGAGAAATAAGAACTGGGGAGGCTGACACAGAGTAGGTGTTCACAAAATGCTTGCTCTCTCTCTACTCCCTACACCCAGCTGTTAGACGGAACCTCTCTAAAACACTGCTTTCATCAGCTACTCCCCTCAACGGCTCCCCAAACCTCTAGGATCTAGTCTAAACGTCCCCTACATTCCTGCCCAGACACTTGTCTAGCCTCACAACCACAATCCCTCTGATGGGGAGGCAAGTCTGCCCCATCCCCAGCACGCAGGCCTCAGCCAGACCTCGGCGGGGACGCTCCCACCGCCTCCACACCCTTCCAGCCATCCAAAGTTCATCCATCCTTCCAAGCCCAGGTCCCTCCTTGCCTATAAAGCCTTCCCGACTTCCTCGTCTGCACAGGTCTCCCCACTATCCGACCGGCCCCAACAGACCAGGAGCTCCCTGAGCGCCCGGCCAGGGGTCCCCTACACCCTCGGCTCCTAAATTCCCAAGCCGGCAGCTCCGGCCGGGCCAGGAGCTCTGCGGCCCGGCGGGCGGCGGCCGAGCAAGAACCTGGACCTGGGCCAGAGGCTCGTCGGAGGCCGGCCGGGCGGGGCAGGGAGAGCCAAGCCCGGAGCCAGGGAAAGAAGCTCCCGCTCCCCGCTCCACTCCCGGCGCCTACACACTTGGGGGAGGGGGAGGCAGGAAGTGCGAGGGCCGCGCGAGACTCGGCCCCCAGGGTCGCCGAGGGCCGGGAGGGCAGCCCAGAGGCGGTGGGCGGTGGGCGGTGGGCGGTGGGCGGTGGGCGGTGGGCGGGGGCCGGGGGCGCGGCGGGGGACCGCGCAGACCTGCGACTCGGTGCCCTCGCCCGCGGCGTCCTGGCCAGCCTGCTTTCCAGACAAGGCGCACTGAGAAGGGTAAGAAACCGTGTAAGCTGCGCTCCGTCCAGCCCCCCGGACGGGAGATCCCGGGGGAGGCGCGCTGCTGCACCCGAGCTGGGCACACGGGAGCCCGAAGAGCGCAAGGGGCTTATTCCAGGCTACAGGCGGGCTCGACAGCAGACTCGAGGGCGGGAGAAGACCCCCCGGGGAGCGGTTTCGTTCCCAGGACCCCACCCCTGTCCCTACCACGAGGGAAGCGGGGACCGCTACAGCTCCGGGCAGAGCCGGGCGGACGCAGGGTCTACAGAGGGGAGAAGGGGCTAAATAGAGGCTGGGGGAGCGGGGAGGAATGGCAGGGCCGGCCGGCCGCAAAGAGGCGGCCACCTACCTAGTGCGGATCCGAGGGCGCCGGGCGCCAGAACGCAGAGGAGCAGGAGCAGGGGCCGCAGCAGCTGCGCGGGGCTGCGGGGACTCGGGTCGCTGGGCATGGCCAGGGTCAGGCGGTCGCCGGGCGACCCCCCGCGCACGCTCTCGTCCGTCCGGTCCGCTCCTGCCCGGTCCCGGGTCCGGCTCAGGACATGCCCGGCCCGCGTGCAACTCGCGGCGTCCCGGCCCAGCCTCTGGCCCGGCAGGCGGCTGCGCTCGGTCCGCCGGCAACAAAGGCTGCAGGGCCCGCCCCCTCGGCCGGCTGCGGAGGCAAAGAAAAGACTAGAGAGTCAGAAGAAGAGAAAGAAAGGGAGGGAGGGAAGGAGGAAAGGGAACGCGCCTGCCGGCCCCTGCCCCGCCCCTCGCACTCCTTCCCCCGCCCCGGCCCGGCCTCGCCCCGCCCTCGCCGGCCTCGGGCCGGGGCCGGTCGCCCACCTCTCGTGGGGCGGGGTCCGGGGCAGGGAATGGGCAGTGGCCCCGGACCGACGCCAGGACACCCACTGGGCCGACGGCGCCCTCTGGCGGTGGAGCCAAGCCGGGCCCTCCCGATCTGGGCTTTCCAAGACCCCCCAAAGAATCTGGAATTTCCGGAATTTCTGCCTTGTCCCTGAACTGTACTCAAGGAGGCGCCCTTCCTTGTGCTCCCTGGGCCAGGCAGGCCTACCCCTCTTAGGAAAAGGACACAGAGGTCTCCGGAGTGTCCAGGGTCTCGCAGCGGGGCAGCAGGGGTCCCAGGAATCCCAAGGGAGATTCTGCTCCAAAGCCAGCTCGGGAGAGAGGCCTGGGCCCTCCCCGAGTGGGCAGGCATTTCCCACGCGAGGCAGAGTCTCACAATTCCTCGTCTCCAAGTGCCTGTTTGCTTGGAGTGAAGCACAGCTTTCAGCCTGGTGACCGGTGCTCACAGATGCTCAGTAGAGGCTCCCTGGGAGCTTGGAGGCCAGCCAACCCCAGCCTCACATCCTCCGTCTCAGACACGGCCACATCTATCCTTCCGTGATTCTGGCTTCCCGTTCCCTTCCCCCTATACTCCCAGGAGCCCCCTCCAAGGAACACTCCGACCCTGCACCTCCTGCCTTCACTAAACCTGGCTCTGCCTGGAGAACACCCCCCCACCGCCGTTCCTCGGGACAGTTGTGGTCAGCTTCCTTTCTTGGCCAGCCTTTGTGTAGCCCCGTGACCTCTGCGGCCCACAGACCTCCTCTTTGTCTAGTCTCCCGAATGCACTTTCCCTCATTCTGGAAGCTCACTTCTGGCTACTTCTCCACCTCAGACCCTGCTGTCCTCCTGGGGGACCCATGCAGCACAGGGCTACTCAGATCCTTGACTTCATCTCCAATGACCTTTCACTCCACCTCAGCCACCAGCTCTCATGACCACAGCCTAGGCTGTGTCATCCCCAACTGCCCCTCTCTGAAATCTGAAAATCAGATGCCCTACTCTCAGATCAGCCTCTGCTGTCTTTCTCACCCTCCCTAAACCTTCACCATCACACTGCAGTAGTCCCTCCTTATGGGCGTGATACATTCCAAGACCCCCAGTGGATGCCTGAAACCACGAATAGTACTATATTTTTTCCTATGCATACATACCTATGATGAAGTTTAATTTATAAATTAGGCACAGTAAGAGATTAACAACAATAACTAATAATAAAATAGAACACTTATAACAGTATACTGTAATAAAAGTAACCTCAGCATACGATTTTTTTCTTTCCGTATTAAGTTGAGAGCTTTCACCTTTCACCTAGAGGAAGCACTTTACGACTTTTCTTTGGCATATCCGAATTGTCAGCATCACTACTCTTGTGCTTTGGGGCCATTATTTTTTTTTTTTAAAGATTTTATTTTTTTTCCTTTTTCTCCCCACAGCCCCCGGGTACATAATTGTATATTCTGTGTTGTGGGTCCTTCTAGTTGTGGCATGTGGGACACTGCCTCAGCGTGGTTTGATGAGTGGTGCTAAGTCTGCGCCCAGGATTCGAACCAACGAAACACTGGGCCGCCTGCAGCGGAGTGCGCGAACTTAACCACTCGGCCACGGGGCCAGCCCCTGGGGCCATTCTTTAGTAAAACAAGGGTTACTTGAACACAAGCACTGTGAGCACCGCTACACTCAATCTGATAACCCAGACAGCTACTAACTGACCAATGGGAGGATAGCGTATACAATGTAGATATGCTGGACAAAGGGATGATTCACATCCTGGGCAAGACAGAGCGAGATGTCGAGAAATTTCATCACGCTACTCAGAATGGTGTGCAATTTGAAACTTATGAATTATTTATTTCTGAAATTTTCCATTTAATATTTTGGACCATGGTTGACTACGAGTAAATGAAACTAAGGAAAGCGAAACTGCGGGCAAGGGGGGACTACTGTATGCATTTTCTTCTTCTAGTCCCTTGTCATCTTCCTCTTCTCCCCACCTACCAGCCCCTCCTGACTTTGCCTACTGCCATCCCTAGCTACATTCACTGCTTGACTCCTTGCCCCTACCCAACCACCTTCCATTTCTCCTCGTCCAATTCAGACCACCACCCCACGCACCAAACATCTGTAACTGGTACCATGCAGCAGGCTCCTGCCAGCCGTCAAAGACAAATGTTCTCCACGAGGGTTCTGTGCTCCCTCTGCATCCCTGAGGACCCTGCTCAAGGTGTCCCCGTCTTTCCTTGGTCTCCATTGGCTCCTGACCCTCACTCTAAAAGCAGTCTGGTCTCCCTCCTACTAAAGAGACTAATACCCCTCCATGGATTCAGTGGCCCCTCTAGTGCTCACCCCACATCTCCACTCCCTTTCTCGGTCACACTTCCCCAGGGGTTATGTAGATTTCTCCTCTTCTCATTTGCACCTCAGGCTCACCAACTCCGCCATCCTCCTTCTTGGTGCCAAAGCCACATGACCCTTTCCGGTCCTTCTCACCTTGATCTGCCCAATGCATTCTAGAGATGCCCTCTCCCTCGCTAGTCCTCAACTCCGCCCTCTGTCCACCTGGCAAATCTCTTCACCCTGGATGTTGGGTATTCGCGGGGACCACAGCAGTGAACGAGATGGACATGGTCTCTGTTCTTGTGAGTGCTCACCCTGGAGGAGGTCCATGGCCAACAAGCAGGTACACAGATGTGTAAACAAGGCCAGCTGCTGAGAGGAGCTAAGAAGAAAAGAAAACAAGGAGACTGGAGGGTCTACTTTCCACGGGGTAGGGGGTAGTCAAGGAGGGCTGTCCTGAAGAGGTGACATTTGAGTTGAGAGACCAGAAAGGCAAGAAGGACCAGTCGTGTGAAGGTGAAAGGGAAAAGATGGGCACAAAACTGATGCATCTGAGACTTGTCCTTTCAGGCTCCGCTTAAATGCCCCCTATCGCAGGAAGTCTTCCCCTACTCCCTTCTCAGGGTTCCCAGAGCGCCTTTTGCTGCTCTCTGCACGGCACTAAACACACTCAATTGCTGTTGTCTGTGTATGGGTCTTTCAGCCCCACCACACTGTGAGGTACTCACCTCATGTCTTATTTGCCTTTGTGACCCCAACCCCCAGCACAGTAAACCCCAGAGGTCAAGAGGATCTGGGGAGGGGCCACACAGCCCTCCTTGCCCAACACCACAACCTGCGGTCCTTGCTCCTTTGGCAAGCTGCCAAGGCTAAACAGATTAGAGGCTTTTCTGAAAGGCAGCCTTGGAGTGTGTGTTCTCAAACCCGTCAGCTGACAACAATTCCCACCTGGCCATTCTGGTCCCGCATCCTGGCCTTTACTCTGTCCACGCTCTGCTGAGATGCTTCATTTTAAACCTCCTCAGGAACCATGCTGGACGCCACAGGGATGCAAAAGAATTAAGGGGTTTTAGTCCTGCCCTCATGACACCAGTAATAATCCAACCAGAAAAACAAGGACAGCCAACACTAAGTTTTGGGGGGCAAAAGGTACAGTTTGAACAAAGCAAGAGATTTGATATTTCAACATGTTTGATGTAATTGTTCAGAATGTCAGGTATCCAATTAGCGAGTTCCCCCCCAAATCTCGATGGAGATTATTTTGTTTACTTATTTATTTATTTTTTGGTGAGGAAGGTTGGCCCTGAGCTAACATCTGTGCCAGTCTTCCTCTATTTTGTATGTGGGATGTCACCACAGCATGGCTGGATGAGCGGTGTGTAGGTCTGTGCCCAGGATCCGAACCTGCGAACCCTGGGCCACTGAAGTGAAGTGCCCGAACTTAACCACTCTGCCACTGGGCTGGCCCCAATTTTGTTTATTTTTGAAATGATTGTTATGGTATATAGGCTGACATCTCCAGTAAGATGTAACTTAGCTAAAACATTACCAGAAACTAATCAAACTTAAAAAATAGATTTATTCTGCCTCTATATATCCATTTATATATTGATAGATTGCTTAAAAGGTAGGAAGTACAGTACAACATTGTGTATTTAAAATTATAGTTGAATAGATAACAGTAGAAAAACGAAGCACACAATTTTTTTTAAATACAATAAATCCTCTTTAGGCCTAATTTTCTTATCTGTCTAATGGAGACAGTGATTCCCACGACCCTATTTCACAGGCTTTCTAGAGAAGTGGCTCTCAACCGGGGGGATTTTTGCCTCCATGGGATTTTGCAATGTTTGAAGGCATTTTTGTTGTCACAACTTGGGGAACGGTGCTACTGGCATCTAGCAGGTAGAGCCCAGAGATGCTGTTAAACATCCTGCCATGCACAGGACAGCCCACAACAAGGAATTATCCAGCCCCAAATGTCAATAGTTCCCAGGTTGAGAAACTCTGGTCCAGAGGATTAAACAGTTTGAAGGCACTTGGCAGAGTAAAAGGCCGTATGTTTTAGTAATTTGTTTTATTTTGCATTTTTTGGTAAGGCAAACATAGGTTAAACATTCAAACTTTACACACAGTGAAAAGTAACTGTTCCATCCCAAAGCTGACCCCTAGTCCCTCAGTGCTCCTTCCCACTTTCATCTTTCCAGAAAAATTCTATGCAAACACAAAGTTATAGGGTACACACATGGTGGCACATGTATGCTCTATCTATACCTGGCTTTTTTCATTTAACAGCATAGCTTGGAGATGGCTCCATATCCTTACTTATGTATCTGCTGCAGCCTTTTAATAGCTTCGTATCATGTGGCACATGAACCAGAATGTGAGCTCCATGAGGGCAGGAAATCTTTGTTTCACTCACTGATGTATCCTAAGCACTTAGAACAGTGGCTGGCATAGAGTACACGTTCAATAGATATTTTCAATATTCAAATAAATGATGGATGATTGACATTCCTTATGTCTGTATGCCATTATACCCATCTCCTACTGATGGGTATTTAGATTGTTTCCGATCTCTTGCTGTGATGAGCCCCTGTGTGCATGGGTGAGTACATCTGTAGGATAAAGTCCTGGAACTGGGATTGCTGTCAAGGGCATGTGCATCTGTAACTTTGAGAGATAGGTATTGACAAATTAAAGGTATTATTTCGGGAGGGTCCCTTCCACCCCAGTATATTGCAAGAATGGCAAAAATAATTTTAAATGCCAGTTTAGGGTGCAGATTGCTAAACAAGGATGCCCAGAGAAGCCCCCTCAGAGGGACAGGATCTGGGCTGAGTAAGAGCTGGCCTTGGAAATGCACAAGATGATTGACTTGGAAGAAGATGCTGAGCTGCCACCATGGGCCTGATTAGACATTGTTCTGGAAGCCCTAGAGACATGGGTGTTCTCAGTTTACCCTCTTTCTCTGAAGCACTGCAGCCTTCGCATGCCAACTATCTGGGCCTTGGGAGGGCAGCCTGCCACGAGGGGCAACACCACGGGAGTCACGGCCATTATCCGTTGGAGATTTCAGAGCCGTCAGTCAGCTGAGGGCACAAAGGCCCAAGATTGGCTCCCACTGCCTTGCCCGCAGCCACTTGAAGAGTGGGACTGATGGTTAGACAGAGGTGAATTGTGGTATCAAATGAATGCTGTATCCCATGTGCTGGCACTGTGCCTTACTTGCAGTGTCTCATGTAATCCTCTTCCTAACATGAAGTAGATATTGTTATTATCCTCATTTTATAGATGCATAAACTGAAGCACAGAGAGACAAAGGAGTTTGCCAAATGTCCCAGATTTGGAGATGTCAAGGCCAGGACTGGCCTGATTCCAGCCCCTGGGTCCCTGACCACTACACGCTTCTGCCACTCCAGATTTCCAGTTTCAGATTCTCTCATCAGAGGATCCATTTCTTCACAGCTCCTCCTTTTATAGTTGTTTCTAAGTCTGTAGACAGCTAGATGTGTGGGAAGCAGGCCACTTTCCCCGACTAGGGATTCACTGAGGCTTTCCTTTATGAGCACCTCCTAAGTGCCAGTTGCCAAGAGCCATGCAGATTTCCCTCAGTTATGGCCATCACGTTATTTCCTGCAGTCACATCTTGTCTTTACATCCAGCCCATGAACTCCCAGAGGGCCAGGGCCCTGTCTGATGGGCTGGCACCTGGTAGGATCTCAGGAGAAGACTGCTATCTGAGAGTATAACAGCTCCAGAAGTGTGAGCCTGTGCATCTGACCTGACGCTGAGAACCAAACCATCCTCAGATCTCTAACCACCCCTCACTCTGCAGCCTGGGGATAGTCTTGGTTGGTTTCATCTTCTTCGTTTTAAAATTGTGTTTTTGGGGCTGGCCCCGTGGCCAAGTGGTTAAGTTTGCGAGCTCTGCTGCAGGCGGCCCAATGTTTCGTTGGTTGGAATCCTGGGCGCAGACAATGGCACCATTCATCGAGCCTCACTGAGGCGGTGTCCCACATGCCACAACTAGAAGGACCCACAACTAAGAATATACAACTATGTACTGGGGGGCTTTGGGGATAAAAAGGAAAAAAGTAAAATAAAATTGTGTTTTTCTTCTTTTTCATGCCATTCTTTCAGTGACTGGTGTTCCATATCCTTGTGTCTGGAAATAATTTGAAAACTTTTTCTATGTTCTATATATTTACTGAGTGCTTGGGAGCTCTTCTGCCCATTTTTTATCTTCTAATAAATTTTTTCATGTATTTTGTTAACATTGGAAAGAAGGTGTTTGTTTCAACATTTAAAAACCAGAATCTGGGGCCAGCCCCATGGCCGAGTGGTTAAGTTCACGCGCTCTGCTTTGGCGGCCCAGGGTTTCCCCAGTTCGAATCCTGGGCACAGACATGGCACTGCTCATCAGGCCATGCTGAGGCAGCATCCCACATGGCACGACTAGAGGGACCCACAACTAAAAAGACACAACTACGTACGGGGGGCTTTGGAGAGAAAAAGGAAAAATAAAATCTTTAAAAACCAGAATATTTGCTGGTAATAAGATCCTGGATAAAACTAATTACATGGGTCATTTTTCTTTTTCTTTTTTTAAACAATAAATCGTTTCACTCCTTTGTTTATCCAACAGATACTCACTCGTGCTCCCTGCAGTGGAGCTCCATGAATAAAAACGGCATGAACCTTATTATAAAGTTGCTGTTGCCAACATTAAAAATGGAGCTGGTTATATAATTTGGGGGTTGGGAAGAATATTTTAAAGATGAAATCAACAGCAAAATCTGTAAGAAAAATGTTAATACATGTGCCTACACGTAAAGCAAAAACTCTCCATATTATAAAACTCCATAAATCCAACATCCAAAAAATAGGAGACCTAAAAAGATCAGAAAAAACCAGAAGGAAGATTATCAAATAAACGATCCAAGTGTCTCAGAACTGAAGCACTTGAGTTTCTAAATTGAAAGAGTTTACTGGCATCCAGCACAATGGATAAAAAAAGACTCACACCGGGACACGACATCTTTGCATACCAGAACTCTTGGGGACTAGAGAAAATTGTTTCTAGAGTTTCCAGAGAAGGGGGTGGGGGGGGGAGGGAATGATCATGAAGACTGTGTAATCAGAAAAGCACTAGTATTCTCTCCAGCAACTCTATAAGCTAGACGCCAACATAGCAATACCTTCAAAATTCTGAGGAAAATGCTTTCCAATATAGAATTCAATTATCAGACTCTCAATCAAGTGTGGGGGTACAATAAGGTCATTTTAAGACACGCAAGTTCTCAAAACATTTACCTTCCATGCACCCTTTCTCAGAAAGTTACTGGAGGATGTACTCTACCAAAATGAGGAGGTAAGCCAAGAAAGAGAAAGACCGGGGAACTAAGAAACAGGTGATCCAACACAAACATAAAGTAAAGGGAGTCTCTAGAATAATAGTAAAGGAAAGTTCCAGAACCACAACTATTTAGTAGGCCAAGAGAACCACAAGTCCACATTGGAGCAGAAAGTCAGAGATCAGAAGGGAGGGCTCAAAAAAAAAGAACAAAATCCAAAGAAATAGAGATTACCTGGTGTATGTACAGGAACCAGCAAAGGCTTAATTGCAAACCATCTGAAGGACCAATTCCAACAGCCAGTGGTAGAGATAAGACATACAGACTTGGCTCAGCACAGTGGCTACTGTGGGCTGGGTTCAGGATCTAGAGATGTTCTCAAGGCCAGCTCCACATAACGATGGAATGGGAGACAGCCTCTGGAATCAGATGTGGTTGGATTGAAGTGTCAGCTCTGCCTAGGACTAGCTGCATGCCCTTGGGGAAATTGCTTGAGCCTTCTAAGTTTTAAAATATTAGTAAAAAGGGATTAAAGTAATGGCCCATGATACTGTGAAGATTAAATGAGATGATATATGTGAAAGTGCTTCATAAACTAATATTATTCACAGTGGAAGTTATCCAGCAACCTCTGTCAACCCAGCTCACCACAACTTCACCACTGCTATGATCTGAATGTCTGTGTCCCCCGCAGATTCATATGCTGAAATCCTAAGCCCCAAAGGTGATGATATTAGGAAGTGGGGTCTTTGGGAAGTGATGAGGTCAGGAGAGAGGAATCCTCATGAATGGGCCTTATAAAAGACGCCCCAGAGAGATTCCTTGCTCCTTCCACCATGTGAGACCACAAAAAGAAGTCTGCCACCCAGAAGAAAGCCCTCACCTGACCATGCTGCTACCCTGATCTCTGACTTTCAGCCTCCAGAACTCTGAGAAATAAATTTCTGTTGTTTAGAAGCCAGCAAGTCTGTGGTATTTTGTTATAGCAGCCTGAAAAGACTAAGACAGCCATTCTTCTGGTAAAACATACAGACTCATAGATGCCCAAGGAATGTTGACCTCTTGCTACTAGCAGAATATACTCTCCCTCCCTACATAAATATGGCCCTTTGGACCAGCAGCACCACATCATCTGGGAGCCAGTTAGAAATGCAGCATCTCAGGCCCTGCCCTAGACTCAGAATCTGCATTTTCACCAGATCTCCAAGGGATTGACAGGCACCTTAAACATGGGTCTAGTAGGCCCCAAGCATTTCTCTTCTCACCAAATAAGTTGCAGGCTCCCAAGAGCTTCTTGGATTTGTTCCTAAGCCAGTTTATACTGCTGTTCGTTATTATATTATGAAACATAATTTAATAGATAAACCCAAGTCTGAGTACAAAGGGAGAGTTGTTGTTTCCATGAAAACTAGGTTCAACGTTTTGGAAAGACATGATAAAGGTGAGTTGCCTAGAATCAGAGCTCAGTACAGGAGGCTTCTGGGAAGGGTGTGATACCTGGGACTATTGCCTGCTGGGGTGCTCTGGAGGCAAGTTGTCTGGGAGACAGGCCTGAGGACAGCATGTCCTCTCTGTTTACCCCGAGTCATCCCTGTGCCTACCCCACTGCCACCCCAAGCCCCAGTCTTACAGTTATTCCTTGTCAAATCTGAGTTTTCTGTATTCCTTAACTAACATGGGCATGCTTACTTGATGCCTTACATGAATTTTCTGATTAACCCTTGAGCAACTCTATGAGGTAAGCTATTACCGCCTTCAATTTACAGGCGAGAAAAACAGATTAAGTCACTTGTGTGAGATCACACAATAACCAGCAGAGCAGAATTTGAAAGTGGATCTGTCTGCCCCCGGTGCCGGGCTCATGACCATTATACTGTTCTCTGGCAGCTGACACCAAGAGTTGAGAGAAAATACAGATGGTGCAGAAACATCTGAGAAATGTACATCCTTGCCAGAAATTAAAGGAATCTAGATCCCAGCAACCATGGAGCACTTCTCACCTATCAAATTTGCGAAGGTTTTTGTTCTTTCCTTATTTAATTTGCACTTATATCAAAGTAACACATGTTGATGGGTTAAGAATGGAATACTACTCAGCCATAAAAAAAGACAAAACCATCCCATTCACAACAACATGGATGGACCTGGAGTGTGCGATCTTAGGTGAAATAAGCCAAATGGAGAAAGACAAACAACATATGATTTCACTCGTTTGTGGACAGTAAACAAATACACGGACAAAGAGAACAGTTCAGTGGTTACCAGGGGAAGGGGGCCGGGGGTGAGGGCACAGGGGGTAAGGGGGAACACTTATATGGTGACAGACAAGTAATAACGTACAACTGAAATTTCACAATGTTGTAAACTATTATGAAGTCAATTTTAAAAAGTTGTATAATTAAAAAAACAAACAAGACCAACCGTCTCTGCGCTGGCCCATCCCACACATCCACACAGACACTCTGTGGCAGGAGGGGATGCAATTCAAGGAGGACTCCTGAGCCAAGCCTGTTCCCTGCCACTGCTGTGACCTACTGTCCACTGCTTTCCAACCTCCGCACTTCCTCTGGGCTCTCCAGGGCCTCCAGGAATGTTGCCCTGGCATTTCTGTGACCTTCCTACTACAGGAAAGTAAGGGGCTGAGTGGCCCAGACAGGGGGAAGGAATGGGGAATTGGAGAGGGGACATGCAGCAGGAACCCAAAATGATCCGTGCCCCTTGGCACAACCACCTGTAATCTCACTGTAGGGAAATTATCCCAATGGGAAAAACCAACACTGGCCACATAACTTGTAGAAAACCATCCATGGAAGTGCTATTTTTTCACTGTAGTAACAATAATAAAGAGACTTCTTAAAAAAAGAAAGAAAGAAAGGAAGAAAGGAAGGAAGGAAGAAAGAAAGAAAGAAAGGAAGGAAGGAAGGAAGGAAGGGAGAGAGGGAGGGAGGGAGGGAGGGAGGAAGGAAGGAAGGAAGGAAGAAAGGAAGAAAGGAAGAAAGGAAGGAAGGAAGGGAGAGAGAGAGGGAGGGAGGGAGGGAGGGAGGAAGGAAGGAAGGAAGGAAGAAAGGAAGGAAGGAAGGAAGGAAAAAAGAAAGAAAGGAAGGAAGGAAGGGAGGGAGGGAGAGAGGGAGGGAGGGAGGGAGGAAGGAAGGAAGGAAGGAAGGAAGAAAGGAAGAAAGGAAGAAAGGAAGGAAGGAAGGAAGGAAGGAAGGAAGGAAGAAAGAAAGAAAGGAAGGAAGGAAGGAAGGAAGAAAGAAAGGAAGGAAGGAAGGAAGGAAGGAAGGGAGAGAGGGAGGGAGGGAGGGAGGGAGGAAGGAAGGAAGGAAGGAAAGAAAGAAAAGAAATGTATCCCCAATCTGTGATCCTCTCCCACCAATAACTGTGTCCTCTTGGGCAGACCCTGACACATGCAGATTTTCAGTGAGTTGTCATCAGAGAGACCCAGGGGAAAAGACAGGCTCTTCGGGGAGGCTTGGGTTCAACTCTTGGTTCAGCTGTGGGACATGGGGCAAGTCCCCTCTCTGAGCCGCAGTTTCCCACTGTATAAATGGGGATCACATTCCTTGCCTCACAGAGGAGGCATAAGCGCTAGAAGAGATGATATCTGTACTGGGCCTGGCTCAGAGTAGGCTGCTCAGTCAAAGAGAGGGAGCCGCCTCCCAAAAAGTGTCTCGGCACCTCAGTGCTGTCCCCACTCCTGGCTCCAGCTACCCTCTCTGGGACACTCCCTAGGCCCCTGTGTATGTGAGTCTACTGTACAGCACTTGTTGCTTATCTGCCCTTCTAGCCCCAGCCTTCCTGAGGACCCAGAGAGGGTCTCCCCATAACCAACACCCACCCTACAAGGTGTGCTCACAAGTGCTCATGGAATGAATGATTCCAGCCCAGCCTAGAGCTCATGGCCCCCAGCCCTCCCTGCATCTCCCCGAACATGTCCTCTGCCCCCAGCACTGTCTCAGTGTCCCTCATTCAGCGCTGGCTCTCCCTGTCTGAGCCCTCCCATGACCTGTGAGCTCCTGGAGGTAGGATTGGTGTTAGTCCGTCTCTGTCTCCATCACAATGCCAACCAAATGCTGGGCCCAGAATGGGCAATGGCCTGCAGCTCTTCATCCAGTGGTTCTTTATTGACCGCCCACCATGTGGCAGGAACAGGACAAGCACAGTCCCCACTTTCATGGAACTAACTTTCTAGTGGGGGTAGACAAAAAAAATGCCAACAAATAGACAAATTCTTATCGTGACAAGTGCTATGAATAAAACAGGATGATAACACAGCAGTGGGGATGAATGATGTACTGCTACACACTATGATGTGGATGAACTTCACAGACACACACAGCCAGGCACTAAAGTGTTCACGTTTCCTTTTTTTTTTCTTTTGAGGAAGATTAGCCCTGAGCTAACATCTGCCACCAATCCTCGTCTTTTTGCTGAGGAAGACTGGCCCTGAGCTAACATCCACGCCCATCTTCCTCTACTTTATATGTGAGACACCTGCCACAGCTTGGTTTGACAAACAGTGCATAGGTCTGCACCCAGGATCCAAACTGACGAACCCCTGGCCGCCAAAGGGGAATGTGCGAACTTAACCACTGCACCACCGGGCTGGCCCTGTATGTTTCCATTTATATGAAATATAAAAACAGGCCAAATTAATCTGTGCTGTTAGAAGTGAGAATAGTGGTAACCCTGGGAGGATGGGGGACTAAAGGGCCATGAGGGAGCTTGTGGGGATGCTGCTCATGTTGTTTCTTGATGTGGGTGCTGGTTACCTGGGTGTGTTCGGTCTGTGAAAATTCATCAAGCTGTGCACTTATGATATGTGGGCAAGTATGTATGGATATTACATTTCACTTAAAAGATTTTTTTTAAATCCTAGGGTGATAAGAGGGAGACTTGAGGATGGGGTGGGGCTTGGTGCTACAGGTAAGAAGGTCAAGGAGGACTTCTTTGAGGAGGTACCATTTGATCTGAGTCCTATGTGGTAAGAAAGAGTCAGACTTGGGACAAACTGGAGGAAAGCACTCCAAGCAGAGGGCCTGAAGTAGAGGCAAGAAAAAGCTTGACACCATGGAGGGATAGCAGAGGCCAATGTGGGTGGAGCCCAGCATGGAGTAGGATACAGGTTAGTGGATTGCTAAATGAGGTCAGAGAAGTGAGCAGGCATCAGATCAGCAAGTCCTCGTGGTCAAGTAGAGTGAGGATTTTATCCTAAATGGGATAGGATGTCATGGAGGGTTTTAATCAGGCACATGCTATGATATGACTCATCTTCTGAATGCTGAAAGGAGAAGAGATCCTGGGCTGAAGCACCCCACAAGTCATACATGAATCAATGAAGACAAGAAATACACAGACAACTCTTAGAGTGTGAGAACTACAAGGAGCCTTACAGACCATTTTACAGGCGAGAAAAACAGACCAGAGGGGGCCACCTGACACTCAGCGACACCTGCCATTAGAGGAAGAAAAATTCCTGCTTCCCAAGGTCCACTGGAAGGAAACTCTGAAGGTGTTTGATCTAATTTTGCAAACTTTCTATCAGATTACCGGTTCATCCAGGCTCTGGCCCAGACTAGAGCTGCGTAATTGGGTTAATTTCCCCTTTTCTGACCACTGGCCAGAGAATCTCACTTGTTGCAGATTCCCTCTCTCCTGGGCTAGGGAGGCAGAGGCCTGGGAGTGGGTCTGGCTGCAGTGACTGACTGAGGACAGGAGAGGTGGGGAAGACCTGCCCTTTGGGGACCACCTCCCAGCTCCTGGTGGCATGCTGTTCTGATGTTCCTGATGATGGTGGGAAAAAAGGAAAAGGCTCCTGAGAGTGGGCGCTCCAGGTTACAGCCAGTGGAGGACTGTCCACCACAGAGAGGGTCTGGAGAGAGCCTTCAGCAAGGTGACAGGTCAGCCTGGCCTCTCAATAATAATAATAATAATAATAATAATATAATTTTTATTATATATTATTATTAAATTATATATTATATAATATATAATTATATATAAAATATTATTATATATTATTAAATATATATTACATATTTTTTTATTATTATTATTATTATTATTAGAAGGGCCCACAGCAGGCAGAGCTGCGGGCTTTCGCTCATTAGCTTGGTTTATTCTCCATGACCCTGGCAAGGGGTTATCAAAATCTTCTTTTACAGATGTGCCTCAAGGTTAATTGATTAGCCCCAGGACACATAGCTGGTAAGTGAGATAAAGGGACCTATGGCCTCCTCCTCCCCTGCAGCCCTCCCATCCTTCAAGCCAAGCCCCTTCCTTGGGCCTCCTGCCCTGTCACTCACTCTTGTCTTATTACCTTGTTTTGTCTTATGTGTTGTTTTATTTATTGGTTTCCCCTCCATGAGTTCCTCTCATTCATACTCATTTATCTTTATCCCCCAGCAGAAGATATGCTCCACATGCATTGCTGCATCCCCAGTGCTTGGCAAGGTGCCGGGCACATAGACGGTATGCAATACATATTTTTGGAAGTCAAGAAGGAGATGGTTGAGGGAAGGCTTTTCTGAGGAGGTGACATTTGAGCTGAGGCCTGAGTACCGAGAAGGAGCTAGCCATAGGAAAATCCGGGGAAGGGCATTCTTGGCAGAAGGAGCAGCAAGGGCAAAGGCCTTGAGGTAGAACTGAGATTGGTGTGTTTGAGGAAGGGCAGGCCAGCGTGTCTGAAGCAAAGTGAGTCAGGCTCAGAGTGGTAGGAGACAAGGTCTAGGAGGCAGGCAGGGAGGTCAGACAGAGGAATTGTCAACCCTGGCACACACTGGAATTGTCTAGGACACCTTTAGAAACACCAGGGCTTATACTAGATCCCAGACCTCTGCAGTATGGGATTTGTCTACTGATTTTTTTATTCTTTTTTTCTTAAGCCCTGGTTGAGGGTCTCTGTCATGAGGCGTTGTAGGCCAAAGCAGGAAATCTAAATTTTATTCTAATTGCAAGGGGTAGCTACTGGAGTACGTTAAGCCAAGGGAGTATTGGGATCAGCTCAAAAGCCACCTGGCCTGAGAAGCCTTTGAGCCTTCCCCCGGCTTTAGGCCCCTACTCCATGCACGCTCAGCACAGGCGCTGGCCCACTCATGACCTCACAACACTGGTCATCCGTCAGGATGTCTCCTTCCCTGGCTGCTCCTGGCTTAGTTTCCTCTGTCCCCAGCCCAGGTGCAGGCAGGTCTGCTGGCGGCGGGAAGGTCTCCGTCCTTAGAGAACAGAACAAAATGGGCGTGGGGATGAGGCGTACCCAATGCTAAAGCACAGAAGGGAAAACGCCTTTATCAAGATGGGGGGGGGGGGATCAAGGGGGCAGGGATGGAGGGCAGAGGGGCCGCCAAGCCCGGCTGTCCCGACTTGGACAATCCTCCGCGGTCTTCCATTGGCTATCTCAGGGCCAGCGCAGTCTGGAGGTGGAGGCGAGATTTGTCTGACTCCCTCTCCTCCAACCCCAAGTGTCGGGGCCGCTCTGGGATACTAGAGCTAAGTCCTCACGAAGTGACCCGCAGCCGCGGCCCAGCGCGCGCGGGAATCGCAAAAGCCATTTGCTCCATCCCAGGCTTCGTGGCGCCCACGCCTCAGTTCCCTGGCAGAGGGTCCTCAGTTCTCGAGGAAATCGAAGGTGAACCAAAAGCCAATAGGAATACGACTTAGTAGCTCTCGGGGCGGGGCACGGGTGCAGTTGGCCAATCGCCGGCCAGCGGGGCGGCCTCCAGCCCTTTAAACTTGCTGCCGAGAGGCGCCACAGACCCCCAGTACTCTCGGGCGGCTGCGAGCCTTTAAGTGGCCCCGAGCGGACCCCTGCGTCCCCGCCAACGGCGATGGCGTCAACCAGAGGCAGCTGTCGTATCGCCCGCGTCGTCGGGGCCGTAACCCCCATGAACTGGCTGGAAGACCCGTCGTCAGAGCTGTCCCCGAACAGTTCCGTGGGCAACGGATCGGAGAGCTCTCACCCGGCCCGGGGTCCTCGCAGCCTGGACGGCCTGGAGGGCGTGGCAGGGGCCGGCGCGGCACTGACGCTGTGGGCGCCGATCGCGGGCGCCTACCTGGCCCTGTGCGCTGTAGGGCTGGTAGGCAACATGCTGGTGCTGGTCTGGGTGCAGTCGCAGCAGCAGCGCCGCCACTCGCTGCTGAATTGCTTCCTCTCAACCTGCAGCCACCGACCTGCAGTTCGTGCTGACGCTGCCCTTCTGGGCCGTGGACGTGGTGCGCGACTTCAGCTGGCCCTTCGGGGGAGCCGTGTGCAAGGTAGTGCTGACGCTCACGGTGCTCAACATGTACGCCAGCAGCTTCTTCTTTAGCGCCACGAGCGCGGAGCGCTGCTGTGCTGTCTCGGGCGCGCAGCGTTGCAGTCGTCCCGGCACCCCGTGGGCCGTCTGCGTGTACAGCCTGCTCTGGGCCACCGCAGTCCTGGCCGTCGTGCCCACTGCCCTGTTCGCCAGCGTGGGGGCTGAACGCTTGTGCCTGCTGTGCTTCCCCGACGGCAGTCCGGACTGGCTGGCCCTATACCATCTGCAAAAGATCGCCGTGGCCTTTGTGCTGCCGCCTGCCACGCTGGCTACCTGTTCGCTTTTGCTCCTGCGCTTCCTGCGGCGGCTGCGCGGGCCATCGGGCTACTGGCCCCGACGGCTCTCGCCGGTCACCCACGCGCTGTCCTGCGTGTTGTTGGCCTTCGTGCTCTGCTGGCTGCCCAACCAAGCACTCACGTTCTGGGGCGTGCCGATCAAGCTGAACGCAGTACCTCGGGACCATGCTTACTTCCTGGCGCAGGCCTTCCTCTTCCCCGTCTTCATCTGCCAGGCGCACTCCAACAGCTGCCTCAACCGGCTGCTCTACTGCCTGCTGCTCTGCGACTTCCGTCAAGGTCTGCGAGAGCTGTGCGGCCGGGCAAGCGCCCCGCGGACCTCCGACCCGGGTCCCACAGCCGTGCCCCAGCAGCCACGCTCTCCAACCAGGCCTGAACCCCGAGAGGCGCACCTCTCAGGAAGGACCACTAGCAGCTGCGTCATTACCGAGAGTGATGGGGCAGATTGTGCCACCCGGGGTTGGGGTGATGACGTCAAGAAGCAGTGTCTGACTTAAGGGCCAGTATTCTTGGGTCTCTAGGAGGGGCGGTGTGGGCCCATTGGCCGTGGAGACTACGTAGGACAGAGTTCGCCACTAACGTTGTGTGACTTTTCCTCCCTAGGCTCGGTCTCCCCATTCCTACAAGAAGAGGTGAGGATCAGATGAACCCTGGAGACCCCGCCGGGTCTAGCACTTTGATCCTCTTGGCACAACCTCTGCAAACAAAAATCACCTTATAAGGCACTTAATTGGGCTCTTGCTTTATGTTTCCCTTTTGTTTCTATAAGGGAGCTGTGAGAGAGGGATCTGGGCCATTTTTGGAAACCTAGAATGGAGGAACTTCAGGCGCAAAAGTAGCCTGATGGCTCAAGATTTCGGAGCTTACATCTACAAGGCGTGCCTGCTACATGTCCACTCCAGATCCTGGGGGCTTGGCCGACCCCAAACATCATTCATTCAGCAGTATGCCATGACTCTGAGAGTGCTGGCTGTTGCATGAAAAGGGGCTACAAGGAGCAGCCCGAAGGCCTGGAGCTGTGCAGCATCAGGTGGGGGTTGGGGGGGTTGGTGGGGGGGAGCTGCAGTGGCCTGAGTGGACACATAGGGCGGAACTCGGACTTGTGGGAGAGAAGTCATGGGAAGCAGATTTTGATCCCTAGTTATGATGAGCCTTTCCCGTTTTTGAGCACCTGAGCTTCATGAGGTAGCGAGCTCCCTGATCTTGGAGTTATTCTAGCAGAAACTAGACAGTCGCCAGGAATGATGGTCATAGAATTGATGCATCAAATGGGGATGTGGAGTTACTAGATGATTTCACAATCCCTTTTAGCCTGAAGACCCTATAACTGATACAGGACAGGTAGGAGTATATTTTCAGTGCTTACGTGATGCAGGCCTCAGCAGTCAGCATCTTCTCCCCCTGCTCCCCAAATGTACCCTGAAGGTAAATCAAAAGACAGCTGATTTAAATCCCTTCTCTGGTAGGCAGGACTCGATTCCCATATCGATTCAGAGCCACCAAAGACATTCTCAATGCACATCACTTGAGGAGATTACGTAGTCAGAAGTCAGAACTCATATTTGCATCCTTGCAAAGACTCACTCATAAATTTCATGCCCGTTGTTTCTAATGGAGGAAGACTTGGTGCTTGAATGTAGAGGAAAAACCCATTCTCCCTAGCCTGCGGTCCAAGTCAGGAGCCACGCAGGACCTTGGGTCAACCAAACGTCTGCAGATCTGTTGTCCCAGAGCAGCCTGGAAGTGGGGTGACACCCACAGCTACACCTGATGGAATGAGAGTCCCTGGGTCTTTTGGTGTGGGCAATACTATTATTCCTTTAAAGTACCACAATATGGAAGAAGCTTAGTTTCTTGGAGTACTTGTCCACTTAAAAAGAAAATTTTTTGGAAAGTAAAGAACTGCAGTAGTTTACAGGTAGTTCCAAAACTTGATTTTTTTTCCTGGAATTATTTTTTTTTGAAGATTGGCACCTGAGCTAACAACAGTTGCCAATCTTCTTTTTTTCTTCTTCTTCTCCCCAAAGCCCCCCGGTACATAGTTGTATATTTTAGTTACGGGTTCATCTAGTTGTGGCATGTGGGACGCCTCCTCAGCATGGCCTGATGAGTGGTGCCATGTGTGCACCCAGGATCCGAACCAGTGAAACCCTGGGCCACAGAAGCAGAAGACACGAACTTAACCACTCGGCCACGGGGCCGGCCCCTCTTGGTGTTATTTTAAAGGTAGGTCATTTGCAGCTCAGTTCACCCATGAATGTGTTTGGTGGGGGCAACAGGAGGGAGAAGGAGACCCTACTGCAGTCTTCGTATCTGCAGTTACTGTCTTCCTGCAGCCCATCCCCTGGTTGTACATGGGACCAGCCCTAAGAACTAAAAAAAAACAGTAGGACATGGGGTGCTCTCCTAAGAGAATGTGACACCTGTCTGGGAGCCCCAAGGACTCTGAATCAGAAATAACAGCTTATTAAATAGAACCTGAGGGCAACGGTCATTTCTAAAATCATTCTGTTTGAGGAATATTGTACCAAGTTACACTAATGACTCCATAAATACCACATAGTGGACACCAGGGTGTGGGAGTTAAAGACATTCCACTTGGAGTCAGCCTGGTCAGAAGCCCCTGCTCTGCCTTGCTGTGTGAACTTAAGCCAGCCACTTTGTCTCTCTGAACCTCAATTTCTTCATCTTTAAAATGAGGAGGTTGACAGTTCCTTGTGCATTTTCCAGAGCAATGATTAATTTTTACCCCCTCTGTGTTATCTTCTAATTGCTCTTCACGTGCAAACAGTTTTTAGGGTCATTTCTTGCCACACAGCAGAGATCCTCCAAAATATCACACTTCATTTAACTCCTTGTTCCTGTAAATTGTTCCCTTTATGGAGGTCGGGGTACTTTTACTGGCTCTTGTCATAAAAGTGTCATGTTGCTCATTGAGAAGAGGACTGTGGATCTTAAGGAGGGTTAGATCCAATACACATATTGGTAGTCTTGGACTGCGTGCCCAGCTCTGAGCTGGCGCTCAAGGCTTCTCTTGGAACTGCCTCATGTGAGGAAACAGGAGCCAAGTGTGCCCCAGAAAGACAGCCAGCAGTCAAGGGTGCACTCAGCACAGTCCTGACCCCCACCCTGCAGGGGCAGTGAGGAGGAAGGCCCAGGGTACAGGGCACTTTGAGAAGACTGTCTGGAAAGGATGAACTGGAAGAGTGAATAGTCAATAGATGTAGAGAAGAGAGACAGGAGGGAAATGCATGTGCGGAAGTGCAGAATAAAGGAGATTTCTGAGGGAAAGAATGCAATGAGCTGGCACTTATTGAACACAACAACAAGGCAGGCACAGCCTTTGTGTATGCTTGATCCTCACAAAGGATTTTGAGGTGCATAGTATTATTCATGTTGTATGGAGGAAATGAAGGTTCAGAGAGGTTAGAGAATTGCCCAAGATCACACAGCTTGTAAAGTGGCATAGCAAGTGTTTCAAACTGCAGCTCCCAGATTCCGAAGCCCAAACTCTTAATCACCATTGGCTCATCTGCCAGGCACCAAGAACGGGGGTAAAATGCTCAAAGAGGCCGAATGAGAATGTATGGCCTGGGCACAGAGGTGACCGAGGAGCCAGGTGCCTGCAAACAGAATCGGTGCTCTGAGTAAGTGTATGGAGGCTGCTGGGTTTGCTGCAGTGTCAGATGCTACAGGGGAGGGGAGGAGGGGGACGAGCAATGGCCTGAATGAATCACAAGCATGTCTGACATTGTCATTCAAGCCAGCACATCCCAGTCCCTTCAGTGGCATGTGGGGGAGAGATATAAGGGGACCCTCAGACTCCTAAGCTCCTCCAAGTGGGTGAAGATGTAAAGCCATTGACCCCATGCCAGGAGTGGGTGGGTGGCTGGCCGAAAGCATCTTTGGCTTGCAGAGATGACCCACTGCCCCTTGTAGCAGCTGGGCCCCAGCAGCTCGGCCTCTGCAAGCTTTCTCTGCTAAATTCTCCCCTAAAGAGGGGCAGGACACTTCCTGCGTCCCATCCCTGAGTCATGCAGCCTACTTGGTTAGGCAGTCCCTTGGACTGTGACCACCTTTGTCTTTCCCCTCAGGACAGAGGGCAGCTGAGCCTTTCTTTCTCTGCCAAGTCCACCTCACTCTCAGCTCCTGCATGAAGCCTTCGAGGTGTTGGAACCCCAGGCAGAAATGTTCTAGACCTTTCCTCAACCCCTGCCTGCTCTCTGTGAAAGCTTTTGGGGTCCTTGTGTCCTATTTTGTACACCTCCTGTGTGTGCCCTGAGCCCTTTCTCTGTCTCTCTGTGTTGGTTCCACTCTGCTGGCCCCCCTGCAGTCTCTCTGGCCCACCTTGGGGGACAAGGGCCAGGCTTACAGGCCTTCCTGTTTCCCTCCACAGTGCTCTGCCCGAGCAAACTGAATGGTGAGTATGTTTCTGTTTCTTCTCTTCAATTCTAAACTGTAAACATCTGTAGCTCATTCTTGCTTGAATTGCTTATACAGTAGGCTTTCAATAAATGTTTGATGAATTAGTGAACACTGCTGTGTATGTCCTCACTGTAGTTTGCCTGTGTATGATGTGGTCTCTGGTCTCTCCCCATTCCCTTAGCCTGAGTAGGGTCGTCCAAAGTCTCCCCTGGGTTCCAGAAGACTGCTCTTAAAGTCCAAGCTCCAATGGAATGGGCCAGCCGGCCTGGGCCTTCTTTGGAACCCACCTTTGTTCAGCTTGTTACATTCCCCAGACCTCCTGTAAGTCATCATCTCAATTAACCACAGCATCCTTGGGAACTGGATCCCATTATTCCCATTTCGTGAAGGAGCAAACTGAGGCTCCAGGCAGAGAAGTGGCACACAGCAAATCAGCAGCAGAGCTGACACCAAGCCGGGCCCACCACCCTGCCCTGCCTCTAATATGAGTGGTCAGACTGGAGGTAATCAGGACAGAAATGATACGAGTGAATGTGGAGATGGCTGATGGCTCACTACCTTCCACAGTTATTTTCTCTTAATAGGATCTGAGAGGGTAACTGTCCCAGAGGCCCTTGGAGATGTGGGGGTGGCCGGGGGGGGGGGTTGGCCTTGGGCTAAAGCAGGGGCTTTGAGACACTCTCTGAGAAATGGAGTCTGACCATTGACCTAAATGTGGCCACGCTTTGCTGAATTCCAACCTCCTGGGAAATGGTAGGAGAGGCTGGATGGGGAAAGCCAGATTATAGCACCTGGAGGAATAGATGGGAGGTGAGGAGCTGGAGACCACAAATGTAGAAAGCTCTTTCAAAATAACCTGTGATGGAGGTAGGAGAGTGGTAAGTCATAAAGGGCTTTGAGGAAAGGTGCTGGTGGGAAGGAGCCAGCAGGGTGGCAGAGGTTGAACATGGAGGAGAGAGGGCGGTGGAGGAGTGAGAGTTTGCAGGGAAGAGAAGATCCAGAGTCACTGCGGTGCAGGGGTTGGTTGTAGACAGCATAAGTCTCAAGGCTGACCAGTATATTCGAAAGCAGATGCTGTTGTTGATTGAACTGTGTCTGCCAAAAGGGTGTGCTGAAGCCCAACCCCAGGTACCTGTGAATGTGACCTTATTTGGAAACAGAGTCCTTGCAGACATAATCAAGTTAAGATGAAGACATAAGATTAGGGTTGGCCTAATGCAATGACTGGTGTCCTTACAAAAAGGCCACATGTAGACACAGAGACACCCAGAGAAGAGAGTCTTGTATGAAGATGGAAACAGATTGGAGTGACGCATCTACAAGCCGAGGATTGCTGGCAATCACCAAAAGCTGGAAGAGACAAGGCAGGATTCTTCCCTAGAGCCTTGTGAAGGAGCATGGCCCTGCTGACACCTTGATTCCAGACTTCCAGCCTCCAGAACTGAGAGAACAACTTTCTGTTGTTTTAAGCTGCCCCACTTGTGCTAATCTGTTACGGCTGCCCTAGGGAACTAATACAGATGTCCTAGGCCCAAGCCCGCCTGGAGAGGAGGCTTGGGGAGAAGGGTGCTCACCTCCTGGCTAAAGTCTGCAGCCCCCACTCTCCTCCCTGGTGACCGGTGGCCTGGGCAGATTAGAAGCAGGGTACTGATTCCCCAAGGTCTAACCGGGAGCCACCATAGAGGTCTGGGTGCTCTGGGAGGCTTGCATTGAGGCAGGAGGGCGGGCTGTGCAGAGGCGAAGGGGCCTCTGGTCACAGCAAAGGTGTGACACTGAGGAAAGGGAAGCTCCATTGCCCATGTTATGCCTCCCCATTTTGCAGTCCTAGGCCTTTGCCGCCTCTCTTCTCTTGCTCCCACTGTGCCCCCGACCGGGGAGCCCCTCCCAACCCCATCTTTCCCTGGTGAAATCCCAGCCTATATCAGGCTCAACTCAAAGGGCCTCTTTTCCGTAAGCCATCACCCCTGGGGACACTCTTGTCTGGGCCATGGGCTGCAGAGCTGCTCTGCCACTTCTCTGCTTTCAACTCCTCTCTGGGTGCCCCCCTGCCTGGCAGTGCTCCCTCGAGCTTCTTCACTGAAGTACTCTGAAGGGCTCGGCACTCAGTCATGAGTGAAGTGTTCCTTAAAGCCTTGAGTTTTATTTTCAAAATTCATCCAATTTTCAGTCAGCTCCATACTATATTCATGTTTATTTTGCAAAAAATGAATGTCCCCCTCCCCAATACTCAAGGGACTGACACTCTTAGAAGATGCTCCAAATATACTCTGTGTAGCACTACAGAGAACCCCAGGGTGAGAAGCAGATACTTGCAAGATAAGACCCAGAATCCTATGCCTCCACCATGGGCCCCGTCTCCAGCCTTCTCTGGACCCTAGTCCCTGCATAAATCTGCTCGCGCTGTTTCCTCTGCCTGGCGTGCCAGCCCCACTAGCTGGGGAGTTTGTTTGTGTTCTCACAGCCCTTTGCTTATTCTGTACCGTGATGCTCCATTCTCCTGGCTGCTGGCCCCCTGGATTCTCTGGATCCTGAGTCTGAACCCCATTTCCCTCCCCACTTCTCAAAGCACTTTTTGGCTGTATCTTTTAAAGCACTCAGGGGCCACAGACAGTGGGTTGGTCCTGACTGAAAAAATGTTTCAGGACCCCCAGTTATGTATGGCGGGTTTGCAATAAGTCATGCAGTCCTACCATCATTGGTTTGGACTTCCCCCACTTCCTGGGGATCCTGAGGGCACCTGCCACAGGGTGCCCCGTAGTTTGGTCCCTTATGGTCATGACCCCCTCCCTGGACTGAGCAGGAGCCCCTCAAAGCCAGGGACCTGCTTCTCTGATCTGCTCTGATTTGTATCTCCCTCACAACAGCCTCTGGCACGGAGCAGGTGTTGGAAGATTCCTTGCTGAAACAGAAATCTGTGTGGCCCTGACTCTTGACCCCTCAGCTTTCAGTTTCTCTGCTCTTCACTCACTGATTAAAATGTCAAGTAAACAGGGATCTGTAAACCTACTTTTAATTCCCTGAGGGTGGAGTGGGCTCCATTTTAAATGTCCTTCTGTTGTGGTTAGGATAAATTGACATATTTCATGAGTGGACAAAGGAAGGGTGTGTGTGTGTGTGTGTGTGTGTGTGTGTTTGGGGGAGAGGGTGTCTTTCCTGCAGGAATCCAGTTGTCACCTTGGATTATTGTAGTTGATTTCTTAGCACTGCCCCAAGCGAGGTGGCAAAATGGGGACAAAAAAATGACATTAATTTGACAGCAACCCATGGATTCAGAAACCGAGGAATGCATCCTCAGAGGTCCTAGCTAAGCCCCTGTTTTAGAGATGGGGAAGGTGAGGTCCAGGGAGGGGAGGCCACTGTCCAAGGTTACACAGGGAGACTATGTCACAGCCTGCCTCGCACAGTCTGACAAGGTCCCAGGAAGAAGGCAGGCCACCCCTGACCAACCATCCAATTTGCCTGGGACTGGTTTCCTGTGCGAAGACTGGGCAAATCTGGAAGGTGCTCACGCCACCACTGTAGGTCAGAATTTCTCTCTCCTCTCTGTCTGTAAAGTCTCCCAGACAAATTCTAGGGGGAGAAAAAATGAAAAAGGCAAAAATATCTGAGGCTCAGCCTATCACTTGGACCCACCAATGGCCCAGCCTGGCAGTGGGGTGGGCTGGGTTGCCCAAGGCAGCTGGGGCTCTGATGCTGCCCAGGCCCTGCCTTGCTGTGAGCACTTCCCCCTGGGTCTCCAGCTCATCCACAGTTTTGCTCTGTTGTACAAAAGACAATTTAAAAGCTCTCTTGGAATTGCTTAACTTTGATCTTTATAAACAACTCTTTTGATGAATGCCAGGATCCCTGTGGCAGATATTTTGAGAGACTCTGTTTAGCAATGTGCTGGCATGTTTTTCTGCTGCTTTGCAGTCTGAAGGAGATCCAGACAGCTGTCCCTAACTCTCTGTGTGACCTTGGCAAATTCCCACACTTTTCTGAGCCTTGATTTCCCCATGTGTGGAGTGGGAAATGCTTGTATCTATCTTGTTGAGTTGCTCTGAGAAGTAAAGGAGAAACCATTGGAAATTGCTTGCCACATAGCAATCACTCAGTGAGAGATAGCTGTTGTGATCTCAGGTCCCTGATGGCTGTAGGTCCAGTTGATCCCTTCCTCCATGGTCTGGGGAAGCCAGTTAGGGGTTAGTGAAGACACTGGGATTCTCTGTGGATGGAAATTTAAGATTTCTCTCTCCTGGCCCCTGCCAGTCCAGAACTCAACTCTGCTGTTAAATATTTATTAGTTTCCATGCAGAGGCTTTTCACCAGAGCCTCTTTCTTAGATTATCAGAGGATGGCTAAAGTTCTGAAGGGTGCTCATGATAGAGCTACAATTAGCTAACAGTGGAGGAGGTTGGACTTGGGTGGGTGGAAGTGGAATAGATGGAAGGGATCAGGGCTGGTAGAAAGGGCACTAGCCTGAGCATCAGGAGACGTAGGACCATCTCCCAAGTCTGCTTCTCATTTGCTGGGACAGAAACAAGGCCCTTTCCTCTCTGGGCCTCTGGCGCCCCATCTGTGAGATAAGCAGGTCAGAGTCAGTGATCTCCAAGGCTCTATCTAGGTCTTAATTCTTTGAGCCTAAGTTTCTGTACCTGACTGTGCTAGGTACACAGGCATTAATCAGTGTGGCGTTTAATAAATGTTCATTCAATGAATTAATTTATGGGGAGGGTACTGACACCAGATGTGGACTTTGACCCCTGCCATTCTCTTCTAGGAGAAGGGCCCGGCCCCAGTGTGATATTTGTTTTTCTGCTGTCCAACCCACAGCAGCACAGTCCTGAGGAAAAGAAGAAGGGTTGAGGGCCAGGATGTCAGTCTGCCTCCCTGGGGTCCTAACCCTGACTTCCTCCTTCCAGTGAAGCAAATTTCTCTTTCAACTCAGCTCCTCCCTGAAAGTAGCCAAGAGACCCCCACTCCTTTATCAAAACAAACTGAGGCTGCCTGCCTGATGGTATAAACTGGGATGAACCCTAGTCTTTAAGGTACCTGCAGGGGTGACTCTGGCAGAGACAAGCCTGTGTGCTCGAGATGCTTCAGGCCTTGATGGCAAGGATGGTTTGGACAAAAGAGCAGTTCAGAGGCTCTGCAGTTCTTGGAGCCGATAGGGTGACCGCCGTCTCCAGCATAGGCTTCCCTGTGTGAGCTCACTGCACTTTAACTCCTTGCCACTGTTCCAGATGAAAAGGAGCAGCTCTCAACTTAGAACAGCAAAAACTGGATGAAGACAACCAGAGTTTCTCTTGGGAAGGAAAGGGCTTATCTGTCCTCAGTCACTGGCCACAGCCACGCCAGTCTTCTTTCCAATAATTAGTCTTCTCCTCCAATAAGAACTTCTCCCATATTCAGAACTTTCACTCTTGAAGTTAGCTCTGTCTCTCCAGGACGCTTCGCCTCCCATCCCCCGCCCCAGCTGGCAACCTTCAGGTCTCAGCCAGAACAGTACTTCCTCAAACAGGTCTTCTCTGCCCTCTAATCTAAAGTAGGTGTCCTTGCCACATTCTCTCAGAGTTCTTCGTACTTTTTAAAAATAGTACTTACTGCCATTAATCTTTCTTTCTTTCTATGTGTGTCTATTACAGGTCTCTGCTACTCTATTCAAAGACCTACGGGATGACAGCTTGCCTTCTTCATCACTATATCCCTAATACCTGGTAATCTTTTCATTTCTTACAGTCTTTTTTTCCCTGGTATTAATATAGCATCAGGGCCGCCCCGTGGCTGAGTGGTTAAGTTCACGTGCTCTCCTTCCACGGCCCAGGCTTTTGCCGGTTCAGATCCTGGGCGCAGACATGGCACCGCTCATCAAGCCATGCTGAAGTGGCATCCAACATAACACAACCAGAAGGACCTACAACTAGAATATACAACTATGTACTGGGGGGGCTTCAGGGAGAAGAAGGAGAGGAGAGAGGGAGGAAAAAAAAGGAAATTGGCAGCAGATGTTATCTCAGGTGCCAACCTTTAAAAAAAATAATAATAATATAGCCTCACCAGCATTCTATTTGCTTGATATATCGTTTTCTGTGCCTATTTTAGGTGTATCTCTTGTAAACAATTATGGCTGGATTTTGTTTTATTTTTAATCTAGCCTGATAATCTTTGTCTTTTAACTTCCTAATTCAGTTAATTCACATTTATTATGGTATTGTAATAGCTGGATATGTTTCTATCTTATTTTATGCTTTATCATTATCTTAGTTTTTCTGTTTTAATTTCCTCTCTTTTCATTTGGGTTCAGTTATTTTTCTCATTTCATCTTTTCCCTCTAGTAATATGAAAGGTTTTTTAGTCTTTTAGTACCTATCCTATAATGCTCTGCATTTCTTTTTAACCACTCAACTACGGGGCGAGCCCTTCCAGATTTTTTTATTGTGGCAAAATATACATAATATTTATCACTTTACCCATTTGTAAGTATACAATTCAGTGACGATAAATACAGTCAAAGTGTTGTATAACCATCACAACTTCTATGCCCAAAACTTTTTCATCGTCCCCAACCCAAACTCCATACTCATTAAATAATACCTCTCCCTTCCCCTCTGTCCCCAGCCCCTGGTAACTAGAGCTCTGTTCTACTTTTTGTCTCTATGAATTCAACTATTCTAGGTACCTCATGTAAGTGGAATCATACAATATTTACAGTATTTGTCCTTCTGTGTCTGTTTTTTTTCACTTAGCATAATTTTTTAACATCCATCTGTGTTGTAGATATATCAAAATTTCCCTCCCTTTAATGACTAAATAATATTCCATTGTTTATCCATTGATCTGTTGATAGACAATTGAGTTGTTTCCACCTTTTGGCTATTGTAAATGCTGCTATGAATATTGGCGTACAAATATCTGTTCAAGTCTCAAAGATTTTAAAATGGCTCTGTGAGGACCTGTTTCCTCCTTTGGAAAAGGAGCAATTGGGCAACTTCCAGCCCTAAGACTCCATGAAATGAATTGTCTCCCAAAAGGACTAAGGGGGCTGAGAGATCAAAGGTACATACACATCAGTGACCTGTCCCTCAGAATGTCAGGGCTGGGGCAAGCCCCGTGGCGCAGCGGTTAAGTGCACACGTTTTGCTTCGGCGGCCCGGGCTTCTCTGGTTTGGATCCCCGGTGTGGACATGGCACTGCTTGGCAAGCCATACTGTGGTAGGCGTCCCACGTATAAAGTAGAGGAAGATGGGCATGGATGTTAGCTCAGGGCCAGTCTTCCTTAGCAAAAAGAGGAGGATTGGCAGCAATTAGCTCAGGGCTAATCTTCCTCAAAAAGGAAAAAAGAAAAAAGAATTCCAGGGTTTCTCATGTGCCCACTGTTTTAGGGCCCAGGGCACTGTGTGCAGCAGCCTTCGTGGACAAGGGTATGGCTTGGGCAGCCCCTCCCTCCACAGCTGCAGTCCTAGAGAAAGAGAGGATAGGCTCTGGGGAAGAAGTGTTTAAATTGAGCCTGGCAGCCAGTCTGATCTACCAGATCAGGTTCTGATTCCCTGAGGACCCAGGGTCTCAGGGTGGGGGGTTCCCAGCCAGGGGCTGGCCCTGGAGGGGATGTCTTTGGTGGAGAGGTGTGGGGCGTCTGCTCTCACCCTTGGTGGCAGGAGCCTCAGACCTCAGCTGATCCCCACCATGCCTGAGATGGCAGTAGGGCAGGGAGACCTGTCCCCACCATTGAACCAGTCCTGGGAGCTTCAGTGACTGATTCAGTCTACTCCAGAGTGTGAATATTGGCACACTGCAGGTTATAACTCACCCACAGGCAGGTTCTGTTCAGCCGAAATAGTATTACGTTAAAAAAAGGTAATTGCCAACACTTAAAAATCAGGAGTTTTTGCTTAAAATCTAGATTTCTGGTTCCTTTTTAAATAAAGTCAGAAGAGCTGGTGGTCCTGGGTCTGCATGCCCATGGCTGCCTCTTTCGATCAGACATAAAAACTCTAGTCTCTCAGGCACCCCAACCCCTTCACTCATCTGCCTGGCCCTACAGTGCAGTCAGTGGCAGACCAGGGCACTGGAGCCCTTTCAACTATACTTAAATCTGTTTTCAACCAAACAAGAAATGCTTCCTAAGTCCAAGAAAATGAAAGGTCAGATTTAAGAACTTGCTAGCTGACTGGTGCATAATGGCAAGAGCGTGGGTGCTCGGAGCCAGACTGCCTATACCAAGGTCCGGCTCTATTATTCATGAACTGTGTGACCTTGAGCAAGTTACTTAACTACTTCGTGCCTCAGTTCCCTTATTCTTATGAGGATAATAACAACAACACTTTCCTCCCAGGATTGTTATGACATTTAAATGAGTTAACACATGTAGTGCTTAGGAAAGTGCCTGGGTGATGGAAAATGAGAAGGGGTATGAGAGGAAGTGATTGTGGCATGCATAATTGGAAGGCGTGACAGTGCCCAAGCACCAGCTTGCACCACAGGTGTGTGTGAAGCCCAGCTCTGCAACTTGTTCGCTGTGTAGTCTTGGACAAGTCATTTAACCCAGCTGAGCTGAAGGTCCTTTCAGTACTTGGAGGCACTTCACAGAGTAGAGACTCCACAAATGGCAGCTATTACTATTAAGTGCTTGCTAAATGCTGTTGGCTCCCTTCCACAGCATTCACTAGCCCTCTGCCCACTCCTTTCAGAGCTGCGGAATGAACGTTGATCTGGAAGACGGGGAGACTGAGCTAAAAAGAACAAAGAGGCTCTGCTGAGAACAATGGCACCACTGTGAGCATATGGGCTCACGATTTCCTTTCTGTCCTTTCAACCAGCAGGGATGTCATTTGGGGCCTGGTGGGAAGGGCATGGGAGCCCATCCAGAGTTCTACCAACGGGTCTCAGGGAAAGTCAAAGAAGAACCAGATGCCAGAGTAGGAACAGCCCTGCAGGATCTTTGTGAGTCAGTCTCCTTGTTAGGTAGATAAAAAATCTGGGGCTCAGAGTGGGAAAGACACTTGCATAACATCACAGAGCACATTAGGGGCCAGAATCAGAGCTTCACACGGGGTAGCAGGAGGCCTCATTTCTCCAGGTCTTATATTCCCAGAGAACATTTCGGACATTTAGACTTTAGACATTGGACCTTTTCTGCAAATGAAGTTGTGTATTCTATCATTAAACGCATTGACAAGATGAAAAAAGTAAATATTTATCTTGAAACTTAAATATTTAGAATATATCCAAACTCATATAATCCAGTTTTGGCATTTTTTTCTTTTTTAAATAATAGTTTATTGAGGTATAATTTACATACTGTAAAATTCATCTTTTTAAACTGTACAATTCCATGGTTTTTAGTGTGTATATATATGTAGGATTATCACTACTATCTAACCTTAGAACACTTTCTTCATTCTCCCCTCCAACCCCCTGGCAATCGTTAATCTACCTTCTATCTCTGTGGATTTGCCCATTCTATTTCTATGAATTTTAGACAATTCACAGAAATGGAATCATACAATATGTGGTCTTTTCTGGTTGGCTTATTTCACTTAGCATAATGTTTTCAGGTTCATTCACACTGTAGCATGTATCAGTACTTCATTCCTTTTATGGCTGAATAATATTTCATTATCTGGATATATCAAATTTTATTTATTCATCACCACATGATGGACATTTGGTTTGTTCCCACTTTTTGGCAATTATGAATACTGCTATAAACATTTGTGTACAAGTTTTTGTCTGAAGATATGTTTTCATTTCTCTTAGGTATATACTTAGGAGTGGAACTGCTGGGTCATATGGTAACTCTGTGCATAGCCTTTTGAGGAACTGCCAGACTGTTTTCTAATTGCACCATTTTACATTCCCGCCAATAGTGTATGAGGATTCCAATTTCCCTACATCTTCACCAATACTTGTTATTATCTGTCTTTTTGATTACAGCCATCTTAGTGTTACTGAGCCCTAGAGGACTGGAGACCTAAACGGAGGTCCTTTTGCCTGGAGTCGCTCACACCAATAGGACGAGACCAGGTTCAGAATAGCAGAGCAGAAACTTTATTCGTTGGTCAAGGAATGGAGAAAGGGAGAGCTTCTGCTCTAAAACACCTTCTCCCCAAAGACAGGGAAACGGGGAGGGAACTCTTAAAGGGCAAGGGGTCCTGGCATCATTAGGCTTCCAGGAAAGGGGCAGTGACTTCCAGGAACAGTTGGTATATGCACAGTCCTTCCAACTTCTTTGCCCAAGGCACCAAATGTGCCTAGCAAGGTACGAAGGAGGTAGGGGTTTGGGTTTGTATGGTAAAGAAGCAGAGGCAACTTGAATTCAGCTCCCAGTCCCTCTGCGCAGGCACTGCTCCTGTAGTGGGGTTAGAGCTGGTTTAAAGTGGTTTATCTGAGGCAGAAGCCTAGCTCAGGTGAAAAACATCTGAAAGGGAAATGTTAGATGTGGGCCAAAGCTAAGTTTTTCTGTTAAGAACACACGTTGCAGGGCCTGCCCAGTGGCGCAGCAGTCAAGTTTGCCATTCTGCTCCTCAGCGGCCCAAGGTTCGACAGCTCGGATCCCGGGTGCGGACATGGCACCACTTGGCAAAAGCCACATATAAAGTAGAGGAAGATAGGCATGGATGTTAGCTCAGGGCCAGTCTTCCTCAGCAAAAAGAGGGAGATTGGCAGATGTTAGCTCAGGGCTAATCCTCCTCAAAAAAAGAATACATGTTGGTGCACCAGGGATATGTATGGGTGACCCTAGCTAGCTTGGCAGCAGTGTAGCCTCTCTTTGCCTTTTATGCTGCTGCCTTGTCCTCACTCCCATGATACCCAGGGATCCTACTTGGCTGTCCCCTCCCCTACGTCAAGCCTCGGGTGATCTATAATCCCATCTCATTGATAGGAATGAGATCCTTGGTAGAGAGCACACGGCATGAGACTCCTCACTTAATGGGCACTCACCAAGGGTAGAAAACAAGGTCTTCATCCCACCAACCTCACAGACTGCTGGGGAAGCCAAGGCAGCAGGAACCACACTGTCCATTCATCTAGTCCTCACAACACCTCTGCGAGGTAGGTAGGCAGTTTGTAACATCACATGTTTTATGAGTGGCCCAGTCCGCATTTGAACCTAGGTAGTTTCAGGCCAGTGCCTGTGTGCTTGCTCTCTGCACACATGGCAGAGGGACCAGGTTGAGTCAGAAGGGAGTATAGTTGACCCTGGGTGTAAAAAGGAGAGCACATTCGCCATCTAGTAAGCAGTAAAGTCTTCCTGGAGAAGGTGTGTCCTGATGGGGGTCTTCCAGGATGGAGTTGAGAGAGTGGGGAGCCAGCATTTCAAACTAAGGGAGAGGTGCACCTGGTATCCTGGAGGCTTGAAAGAACATGGCTTTGCTGTTTCCAGTTCAGTGTGGCTGGAGCATCCGGCACAGGAGGGGGTTGGCAATCGAGTCTGGAGAGGTAGGCTGTAGCAAGATCAGTCAAGAGCAGGCAGGCCTTGTTAAGGAGTTTGGACTTTGGACTTCATCCTGAGGCAGTGGACAACCTTGGAGAGTTTTAGAGGAAATATCAGAAAGATTGTGCTGGCTTCAGAGGTCTCCCCAGATCACTGAGGAGTCTGGCTTAGCTGCAGCTGGTATCCAGAGGGAGGAGGGGGGAAGACGGGAGAATCTTCATGATTCTCATCTCAGCCGTCTCCATGGCGACACTGGAAGATGGTACAGTTCCTATGAATGAAATTTCCTTACTGAAACTTCAAGCATTTTTTATGTTTCAGGCTGATCTAGACCCAGGCTTCACCCCCTTCTCTCTGAACATAGAGAGGTGAACTGAGAAGGTGAGAAGGTGGAGAAGGAAATTCTGGAGTGAGATGGTATGAGGCAGATGGGCCCCAGTTGCGTCACCAGCCTGTGCAACCTTGGCCACCCGTCCTCCAATCTCCATCCCCAGGCCTGCCCAGGTCCAACACATAGTGGAAAGCAAGTTGTGTCTCTTGGGAAGGACAGGAGCAGCACTTTCGTCCGGGGGGTCTAGGTGGTCATCGGTTCATGAGCTCCTTAGAGACCTCCTTAAACTCTTACTCCTTTTAGCCCTCCCTCTCTCCCTCTCATCCCCCCGGTCCTGCCCCCATATTTTGCAGATGAGGAAACAGAGGCCTGCATTATGGAAGTAACTTGCATAAACGTTAGAATTCCAAAGGAACTTCCTCAAAAAATTAAACATAGAATTACCATATGATCCAGCAATTCCATTTCTGGATATATACCTGAAAGAACTAAAAGTAGGGATTCAAACAGATATCTGTACACCAACATTCAGAGCAGTATTATTCACAATAGCAACAAAAGCACTAACAAACAGCAAAAAAAAGAAAAAGAGAGAGAATAAAGACAAGCAAAAATTTAAAAAGTAAAAACTTAGGATTCCTACCACTCAAGTATCAACCATTGAAACCTTAACATATGGCCTTCTTTTTACTAAAATGAAAGATTGTATTTTATCTGCAATCTACTTTTTTCAATCATCTCCACTTTTCCATTACAGTAAATTTTCATCTTATCTAAAATTCAAACTATATGCAAATTCCTCTGGTTGACCCCCAAATCTCTTTTACAGCAGGTTTATCCAGAACAGTATCCAATCCAGGATCACCTATCGTGTCTGATTATTATGGTCCCTGTGTCTCTTTTCATTTAGCAAAAGTCATTTCTGAAAATATAATAGTTACTTGTTAAAGACGCCTGGCCAGTTGTCCTGTAGAATTTCCCACCTTCTGATTTTGGGTTAGTGCTTCCTTGTGGTGTTATTCATCTGGTTCCTCATGCCTCTTTATTTCCTGTTAACTGGATTGATGTCTAATGGCAGACAGACCTACCTAAAACAGTTTTTTGGCTAGAATAAACAGTTACTATTGATCTTGTGTACTTCATATTATATTACTATGAAGACACACTATCTTGAAGATTAGTAAACCACTAGCAAAACTCAGAAAAATTTCTCAATTAAATAAGGTGACAGCCTCCATCATACAGTTAGACTGCCCCCTTGCATCTAAGGAGTGACCCGTGTAGTGTTACTTTGACCCTGTGTGAATAGCCAGTTCCCCAACAACTATTAATGTAATGGTTTAACCACAATTGATAATCTTCATTTATAAGGGTTTGCCAAATTATGCTTTTTCTAATTCTACATGGTTTTGTTTTGGGTTGTTTTTCTTACAAAGTAGAGCACTCTCTCATCAGCTTGGACTGTTTGGTTACTTGGAACTACAGTTCCTACTAGAAAAGCAGAATAAATTTTTAATTTCATTTTAGTTGGGAGAGGCTTGAAGTAGCAATCCCTCCCCACCCTGGGGTGCTACCACCCATAGAATCAATGTCTTCCTCTTTTCGTTTTTCGTGTGAGCCAACGTTCTATGTTATTTTCCATTAATTTCTGAGACTGCTTTAGCTTTTTAATAACCTATTGTGTGAACAATACAGCATGGCTTAGTTGAACCGCCGTCATGCCTTAGAAAAATCCCACAAAAGTCAAAGCCACACTGGGCCGCGAGAGGCCAGCCGGCTCTACAGCTGTGCTTTAGATTCTGAGCTTTTCCAGAGGGCACGCAGGACACTCCTAGGGAGCCTGTTTTTGTACTTGGCCACGCAGACGTCGAGAACATTCTCCGAGCCCTGTGCAGCAGACGCCAGCGCTCTGCCAGCGGGAGTCTCTGGGATACTCAGGAGGCGCCCCACGCTCGCTTCCGTTCTCTCGGCGGGAGTTTGGGCCGCTTTACCGCTGACCGCTAGAGGGCCATTTATACATTTTTATTAAAGAATAGAAGTTTGTGAGCGCAGATTCAGAAATGAAATACAATTTTGAGAGCAGTGAAAAAGCTTTACCAAAACAAATTATAAAGTAAATGATTTAATGCAAAACATAAATCTTGGAATAAATTAAAGTAATCTTATTCCTTTGAAAACATCTAGAAAAGAGGTTAGTTTCAGCTGCCCGGCTAGCTCAGTCGGTAGAGCATGGGACTCTTAATCCCAGGGTCGTGGGTTCGAGCCCCACGTTGGGCGGTGCTAGTTTCACAGTTTTTCCAATTCGCCATCGGGACTCATCAAGGGTAATCCTTTAACCAGCTTCGGCTTTCGTCAACAGTAATCACTGCTTTCAATCCGGAGTTTACTTTCGAGCAATTCAATACATGAAAAACTGTAAGACTGAACTGCTTGAAAGAGGAAAAGGTAAAACTAGAAAACAACTTATCTTTATAAGTACACAGTTAAAGGTTATCTGGTGTAGAAAAATATTTGTTACTGAGAAGTCTAGCTGAAGGGCAGTGGAATACCAAAGGTTAGGGGATAAGAAGACATGAAAATTTATGAAATTGTAGAGTTCATAAATATTACTGAAGTCATCTCTGTCAAAACGTCGGAAATGTGTATTTTTAACTTATTGCTATATGATGCCCAAGATTAGTTTAGTTTGGAGATCAGCTCTGATTCACAGGACTTGCTACGCATATTAATTTCATATCCTTAAATTCCTTTAAGTAAATTGATCTTCTTTTTGCCTGTGGGAAGGGCTAGGGATTATTATGGGTTGTTTAAACCTCTGTAAGATTGTTCAGTGTTTAGCTAATCAGGTAGCTATGGTGAATAGACCTTAGGACTGTTTGTATCCTTTGTTTTTAGTGATTCAAACTGAAAATTTTTTCCTTCAGCCGCTTTGGAGTCTCAAAACATATCTCAAAGCAAATAATTATCTTTTCCTTCATGTATTTTCCTAAAAGAACTCACTTTCTCAGGACAAAACTTTGCTTTTATGTTGACAGCTGCAAATTCCTTCCTTGGTTACATATTTTCAGACATTCCCAGCAATTCTCAAACATTCTCCACAATTACCATATGTTATTATCATCAAATAGAATTTCAGACTTTGGAAGAAACTCATGGAAAATTTCAGCATCAGAATGAAGGTCCCTAAATCCCGTATTATTACGGAGGAGTACTTAATCTCTAGGTGATGAGAAGTGAAGTAGAATTTTTCAAGAGGCAAACCCCATCAGAGAAAAAGCAAACTGGTAAATTGATGACATGTCAATGAAGATATCATACATATATTTACATTGAAGATTGATGCTACAGGTTGAATCATGTCTCCCTAAAATTCATATGTTGAAGTCCAAGCCCCTCGTGCCTCAGAATGTGACCTTATTTGGAAATAGGGTTGTTACAGATGTAATTAGTTAAGATAAGGTCATACTGGAGTAGAATGGGCTCTTAATCCAAAATGATGGGTGTAATTTTGTCAAAAAGGGGAAATTTAGATGCAGATGTGCACCCAGAAACGCACATTTGGATACACTGGAGAATGCCATGTGAAGATGAAGGCAGAGATCAGGGTGATGCCTTTACAAGGCAAGGTATGCTGAAGATTGCCAGCAAACAAACAGAAGCTAGGAAGGAGTCATGGAACAGATTCTCGCTTACAGCCGTCAAAAGGAACTGACCCTGCCAACCCCTTGATCTTGGACTTCTAGCCCCCAGAACTGTAAGACAATAAATTTGTTGTTTAAGCTGCTCAGTTTGTTGTACTTTATTATGGTAGCCCCAGGAAACTGATATAATCAGTCTTCTTTTGGGAGGTGATTTTGATTTTAAATTTATTTTTTTATACCTATACCTTATATTACACAACTGTCATCAGCTTCATTTCATTTCCATTCAAAAGCCTTAGGAAAAGCAATGGTTTGTTTCAATATAGACCTAAGTTCAGCTCAAGTGAGGAAGTTAGGATAACAGCTCCTTCAGAAGTAATATCTAAAAATGAGCTTGATCTCAAAGGATATTTTCTTTTTATTGTTGGCTGATAATTTCTCATGTTGACTAATTTACTACTATTTGTACTAAAAGAATATATTCAAAGATAGACCAAATTAAACACAGTTTATTCTCCCATGGAACTCATATTTGAAGATTTTACATTCAATTATTCTATGAATGAATCATTTTAAGAAATTATGCTAATTCTGTGGTCCAGTTTTTTCAACAAGTAAATGTCCAGAAAAAGAAAGAGACAGAGTCAACTCAATCAAATGAAATTCCGTGAAATGAGTGGGCTGTGTTTGAATCCTGATTTGAACCAACCAATCATAAAAAAACATGTATGAGGCAATTGGGGGAATGTGAACACTGACTGGATACTTGAAGATATTAAGGACTTTGGTTTTTTAATGTAACAATGGTACTGCATCCAAAACAAGAGAGCCTTTATCTTTTAGGGATACCTACTAACTTGTTTATGAATGAAACAGGTATGATATCTGGGATTTGTGTGTATGTATTTGGGTGGGTGGAGGAATAAGTGGGTACCAACAAAACAAGATTGGCCACATGTTAATAACTGTAGAAGCTGAGTTATGGATACACCATGGTTCATTGTACTATCCCCTCTGCTTTTGCTGGTTTTTAAATTTCCATAAATTTAAACACTATTTGATTATGCAAAAACAAAAGTGTCCAAGGAGGCAAGTAACCTCCTTGCCCAGTGATCAAATTTAGCATCACTGAGACAACCAGACCTCATGTGCCTTCTGATGTGAGGCAATGAGAAGTGCATAGTATCAGCTATAAAATATTGTCAAAAACACTCAACTTAGATCTAATCAAGTCTTGAGACCTAACGTTAAGTTTGTAGAAAATATAGCAAAAAGAGAAACGAGTTAAGTAACATCATGAGTAAACAGTCAGATAAATCCAGAATGTCAGACATTCAAAGAGCCTTAGTCTCTTCAAAAAGCAAATGTTCTGAACAAATACTAATACCACTAACAATAAAGTGTATGTGTGTGGATGGACTGGTTCTGTGCCAAGGGCTCCCCTCCCATCCCCATGGCAGTCTGGTGAAGCCAATGAACTCTTTTTTTCAGAATGTCTTTATTTTTATTTATTTTTTTGCTGAGGAAGACTCACTCTGAGCTAACATCTGTTGCCAGTATTCCTCTATTTTGTATGTGAGCCGCCACCACAGCATGGCCATTCACGTACAAGTGGTGTAGGTCAGTGCCTGGGAACCAAACCCAGGCTGCTGAAGCAGAGCATGCCCAACTTAACCACTAGGCCACCGGGGATGGCCCTCAGAATGTTTTTAAATGTTTAAATAAAAAACATAGGAATATTAAAGAAAATAATTATATCAAAATACAACTATCAAAACATCTTAAAATATATGGTAATGTACATGTTTCCTTTTTAATGCACTAAATAAGATCTAACATGGGTCTAATAAGAACAGTAATTTCAAAGGAATGATGAATGTAAATGTCTCTGAGATATATGCAAGAACTATAATGTGATACGAAAACATTTGATTTTTATTGTGACAAAGCCATGGGTGCTGCTCATACTATTGTGCTTTGGTACCTTCATTTATGATGAAAAGAAATGCTAAATTTCACTTCAAGGTTGGTGAAACTAAAGATGTAACTTTTCTCCCATCCAATGGACCCTCTGAATTGTATCCATGGACTCCTACCTTAAGAACTTCTGGTCTGGGTTTTAAAAGACAAGAGATTTAACAAGTAAATACAATACATGGTCATTTAATGGATCCTGTTTTGAAAAACAAGCAACAAGCATACAAATATAAAAATATTTTAAGAACAAGTGAGGAAATGTGGAGCGGAAACTATATAATTTTAAGGAATTATTGTTAATCACGTTAGGTATGATAATGGTATTGTGGTGTGTAGGAGAATGCCTATTTCGGGAGTACATACTGAAGACGCAGACTCCATTACCAACCCCCTTCTGGCCAGATTGCTGTCCTGTGCAGAAACTGGAGATGCTTTTCAAAGTAGGCTTCAGAGGCAGCCTTTTCTCTCAGGTCACGCCAAAGCCCACATCATTGTGGCCCTATATTGCCCATGAGCCTCCACAACTGGGCTTTTACCATTCTTTTATCGCCGGTGATGCACACTGCCGGTCTTCCCCTTGCCCCAACAACGCACAAAATCAAGTCCAGGCTTTAACACCCCTAGGCCGTCTCAGAGAAAGTAAACAGCGGGTGGAGGACGGGAAGGGGCCGCCGCCCCTCCCCCACCATCCCGCGGCGCCTAACGCGCCTCGGAACTACCAGTCCCGGCGTGCACCGCGGCGGCGCGGGCGCAGGAGAGCCGGCGCGGCGGGCAGCCGTTGGCTGGAGTGGCGGCTGCGCGGGTCGCGGTGCTGTGAGGTCCGCTGGCGCTGGCAAATCGGGCCCAGGATGTAGAGCTGGCGGTGCCTGACGGCGCGTCTGACGCGGAGTTGGGTGGGGTAGAGAGTAGGGGGCGGTAGTCGGGGGTGGTGGGAGAAGGAGGAGGCGGCGGCGAATCACTTATAAATGGCGCCGAAGCAGGACCCGAAGCCTAAATTCCAGGAGGGTGAGTCTGGGCCTTTGGGGAGAAGGCACCTAACGGCGCAGGAGAGGGAAGCGGGTTCGACGTGGTCGAGGTTTGGGGGCCGGGGGCGGCCGGGCGGCGCCCAGAGAAGGCGGCGGGCAGGGCTTTGTGTAGAAAGCGCATTGCGGCGGTACGTTCGGTGCGTCATTGGGAGAAAACGCCTTGTGAGGCGAAAGCGTTCTACTGGCGTGAGAGTGGGAGAGCGTGCTTGGTGCGTGGCAGAGCCTTAGCTGTTTGTTATTGTTCTGAGGAAGAGGGCGCGGAGAAAGTAGCCTATTGTGGGGCGGCGACGGGTGCGCCATGGCGGCGGTGAGGGGAAGTGATGTGGCGTGGGGGAGGAGGGAGCGGCGGCCGTTTCGGGCGCTCGCGCGGCGTCTCCGGCCGCGGGGGCAGCCTGCGGCGGGCGCTCCGGAGCTCCCTCGAGCCCCGAGGCGGTGGCGTTCGGCGGAGCCGCCGGGCGGCGGCCGGCGAGTGGGCTCCGTGCCCCGGGGCGGGAGAACTGCGTTGTAAAATGGCCGCCGCAAGACGGCCGGCCCATGATGGCCGCCGGCGGCGGCTCCCGGCCGCGGCGGCAGCTGGAGGGCGGGTGCAGCGCCCCCTTCCCCCGCCAGCGCGCGGAAGCCAGTTGCTCCGCGCCGACCTCGGGGAGGTGGCTAGGGACAGGAGAAAAGAGCACGAGCGTCTTTGTCTGCTTTGTGTCGCCCGAAGGCATCCTTTTGCTCTCCAAAAAGCCCAGTGCCAAGATCCGATGGGAATGTCAGTGCGCTCGTGCTGTGTGATTGCTCGTAAAAAAATAAATAAAAGCTCCCTCAGTGCTGTATTGTGATGTTTCCATTTAGAAGTCCAGTTCCCTTGATGTCGTCTTTTAAATACAGTTGTTGGCTAATTGCAATAACGTTTAACAGTGACTTGAAAGTTGTTTTTTAATTGACTTTTGATCGACAAGTCTTGGCTAACAGTAGACCCGGACTTCCAATGGAAGACACGTGTTTAATTCTCACGATTAACGCGTTTATTAACGTGTGTTCAAGAGGAGGCTTAACAGTAAACCAAAATGGCAGTAAAACTGTAGGAAAGCGGGAACGCTTTAAAATGACCTTTTTATTGCTATCAATATATGTGCTGGTTACCGTAGATGGCCAGATATCTGCAAAGAAAATTTTGTTGTGAGGATTTTCAAACTTTAATGTGCGTTAGAATTACTTATGGAGTGATATAATCAAACCCCAAGTATATTGTAACTTTGTGGACTATTTAAGAGGTTTTCAAGGGTATTTTTGATAATTTCAGACTTTTAATACTTGCCTTCTCCCACCTTGAGAAGCTGTAACTACCTCCTGTGGATTTTTTTTTTTTTTACCAGGGATTCTTAATCTGGAGTTTGTGAATATAATTCAGAAGATCTGTTAACTTGGATGGGAAAAAGTTATTTTTCTTTATTGTCTAACTGAAATTCAGTATTTCAGTTATGAATGTAGCTCCCTCTCCCCCAACCCCGCAGTAGTAGTAGCAGTATGTTTTCATATCCCAGCAGTATAGTTGTGGGAGATAACATTCCGATGTCATTTATGCTCCTCATTACCTCAAAATTACGGTAGTTACTGGATCTGCAGATGGAGCTCATGGAATATCATAGAAAGTATTTAAAACGTTTAATAACTATTTCAATATAGTTGGTTTCCTTTGTAATACTGTGTTTTGTGTGTTTACAAAAACATTCCAGGAAAAGGCCTTGTAGGTTTCACCAAACTGTCAAGGGTCCATGGCACAAAAAGTTAATCCCTACTGTAGGTTATCAAAGGAAAATCACTTGAGATTCAGAACAGTCAAGGATGGCTTTCTGGAGGAAAAGCTTTAGTTCTAAACTAACGGGATGATAGAGTGAGGGGGGATAACAGCAAACTAGAATCCATGTGCTGCTCTAGTGGTGAATTAAGAGTAGGGACCAAAGTACCCTTGGTACCCTTTTAAAGGTACCCTTAGAAAGTAATTCTTCAGAGTACCTTTTGAAAGCTACCCTTATTCTGCCCTTATCATCACTTTACCATACACAATTGAGCTTGTGTGATGGTGGAAATATGAATCATCAGAAGTACTATTTTTTCATGATTTTTTTAAACTCTAAGGTTTTTCTCATTTAACAATGGTACAACATAGTCTAAATAAGCAGTTTTTAAGCGTAGTGACTGTTTTGCACTGAACTTGCTCTTCCACTTCAAATTCTGTTAAAGCACAGGGTAAAGAAACCTGTTGGGGGTCTAGCCCATTGTCAGAGGGAAGGTTTTTTCCGCCCTGTCAGGAATTGAGATTGACTGATGCTGGCTTTTGAGTGATGTTCCTAGTAAGCACAAACCAGTGGGAAGATGAGGACTTGGAATCTCATCAGCCTTGAAGTTGAGAGCATTGGGCAGAATTACCTTTGTAGTTTGTTACTAGAAAGGAATGAGAGGGGAGAAAGGTTTGAAAAAACATTTACGGTGGTTTCCTCTTTCCCCAATTAACCTATCTTTCTCTCCAGTTCCACTTCCATAAATAGGCATTTGTTATCCTGGGTCACCCGCCTCAGGTAGCTGTGTGATTTTTCAACAGTATTAGTGTCCGGGAGCTAGAGTAGAGATCAAGATTGCAGTTAGCTTCGTGCACTTGTCTTTGATAGCAGCAGCCAAAGGGAGTGGGGAGTAGGGGTGTTTTCAGGGTGCTTTTAAAGTGTACCTGGAGAGTGAAATTAGGAGACAGATATCTGATCTTTGGTGCTGCTCTTTATTAATGCCATAGCTTATCTATATCCCCACAGTTTCATTCTTGCCCGCAGTGTTCAATCATGGTTCCAGCCCAGCTCTTTCCTGAGCTCCAGGCATGTGTAGTCAACTACTTATAAGATGGCTCGGTTTCCCATGTGCTGTAGCCACATATTCCGAAATTGATCTGAAACCCCTTCCCTCCATTTTCTGTTCTGGTTAGTGCTCTCACCAGCCTGGAAGTCATCTAAACTCTTTCTGCTTTTGCTTAGTTGTCCTTAACTTCTCACTGCTTTTCATTCATACTTATTTCACTTCTTATCCTGAGCATTGGGGGAAGTCTTTGACCAGACTCCCTGTTTCCAATCTTTACTTGAAGTTCTGCACAGGTCCAACAATCTGTGGCAGTGGTTCTTCAGAGTGGACCACTGCACAAGAATTATGTAGAGAACTTTGATAATATTAAAAGTTACACTGGGGCTGCTTGGGGAGATTCTAATATAGGTCTCTGGTGAGGCTTGAAAATCTAGTTTTAAAAACTGCTGCAAGAGAGTCTTGGTCAGATTTGAGAATACTTCTGTACAGGATAAAGTGCAGACTTTATGACATGTAAGGCATTCCGTAATCTTCGTAACTTTCATTTCTACTTTTATATGTTTATCCTATGTTCAAGTGATAGTGAACTGTTCATATTTAAATAGTAATCTGTTAGTGTCACCTTATCATGTTTCTATGCTTTTGTACCCATTGTTTCCCTCTGCTTGGATTCCCTGTGACCTTCCCAAGTAGCTCATCGGTCCTCCTTTTTATCGCTTATGAAGATAGTTAAAATATGAAATCCAATAAATTGTGCAAATCTACTTGCTTACATATCAATATCCCCCATTAATGTGACAGTGCTTATTAGCACAAGCAGGCACACAAAAGACACTGGGTAAATATGTTGGAAATGAGTATGCAGATTTGCTGTGGGATAACAGTATTTCAGGTTGAAGATTTATAAGTTGTGGTCAGTTTTCAAAACTATGTTTTAAAAGCAGTAATTTTGGTTTTTTTTAAACATTGGCACCTGAGCTAACAACTGTGGCCAATCTTTTTTTTTTTCTTTTTCCCTGCTTTATCTTCCCAAATCCCCCCGGTACATAGTTGTATAGCCTAGTTGCAGGTCCTTCTAGTTATGGCTCATGGGAACGCTGCCTCAACATGGCCTGATGAGCAGTGCCATGTCCGCGCCCAGGATCCAAACCCTGGGCCGCCGCAGCGGAGCGCGCGAACTTAACCGCTCGGCCACGGGGCTGGCCCCTAATTATTTTTTGTTGTTTACATCGGATACTAAGGTATTTTTGTTGTAGGGTACTGTTGAAGTTTGATCTGAAGTGTTGATCCATACATAGCCGTACCCAGTTGGCTGATTTTTCGAGGAATACCATAGTAAAAGTGTGATGGCTTTCTCAGATGTGAATCTTCTTGTATATGGAGAGAAATTACAATTAACCTAGTATTTTTTTTACTTTTGCAGGTGAGCGAGTGCTGTGCTTTCATGGGCCTCTTCTTTATGAAGCAAAGGTATGAAACCCATCTTCCTTTGAGATGTTAGCTGAAATTACTGGTTAGATCTGACTTTTTCGTATCAAATTTCAATGATTGATAGCTTTAGTAAGAGAGTTGCCTTTTTCATAGATTAGTAGTTCGTAGAGCTCCTCATCTTCTTTCTGGGTGTCTTACTGTTTGCTTAGTTGGTCAAAGCATTGCTACCTTGCCATTCATCTCACTGACTTGCTAAAGCCCTGGGAGTTAGAAGGAGTATTTGAAGGGAAAGATAGAAGATTGGTTGTGGGAGCAAATAGCATCGTATAACTGTGAGAATGTGAGAAAATAACTGCCAAAATCAATTTTATATGCCAATATGGGATGCTGAGTAAACAGTGAGCTAATTATATTATAGGTGAAAGCTAACATTAAAAATGAGTACATTTAACTTTTGTTTGTCTGGCAAAGTTTGAATCCTGGGGGATTCCCTTTCCTCTGTATCAGTGTTATACAGACTGATTATAAAAACTGATTATACACTTAGCTGAAGATAAATGGGATGATGCATTCCAAAGTCAGAAATGTTTTTGGTATTTTGTTTCTGGTAACTTTTTTAAGCACAAATATTTAAGATGAGACTACTTTTAACAGTTGTAATTTTTAAGAAAATCAACATGGTATACAGAATGGTATAAAATTTAGTTAAAAGCAATTTTTACGTACATTCTCATTGAATAGTTTCTGTCTGTGAAAATAGTCATAACAATTGTAAAGTGTCAGACAGTGTGATAAAATAACCATTTTCAATACTTTTTACTTGTTTTGAATACATAGATGTGTTTTTTTAAAGTTGTCAAACGGCTGAATTTGGATTCATGGAGGTAGTCAGGAATTTTATGTACTTTTATCTTTTTTTTTTTTTTTTTTTGTGAGGAAGATTAGCCCTGAGCTAACTGCTGCCAATCCTCCTCTTTTCACTGAGGAAGACTGGCCCTGAGCTAACATCTGTGCCCATCTGCCTTTACTTTATATGTGGGACGCCTGCCACAGCATGGCTTGCAAAGCGGTGCCATGTGCGCACCTGGGATCTGAACTGGCGAACCCTGGGCCGCCGAAGCTGAACATGTGCACCTAACTGCTGCACCACTGGGCCGGCCCCATATGTACATATATCTTAATGTTAGAATGCTAATACAGTTTGTGAGTAAATACGAGTCCTGTCGATCATTTTGTTCTGTCAACTTCTGGCAAACTACTAAACTGGCAGGTTTTTCTCTGGCAGCAAAAACACTCCAGTGAATGATTTTTAAATGGTTATTGGAATAGCTTAAACTATCGTGATTCTTTGATGAATACTTTAAACTCCAAAACCAGATAGTCATCACTTGTCATAGTTAAATTCATTCTAATTTGTTTGGCTGCTTTTAAGAAGAACATGAAGTGTTTAATTTGTTACTTAGGTAGTTGCTGATCTTCTGCAGCAAAACAGCTTATTGTCTTTCTTAAGATAATGAAGTTTTTTAGTGATGTGTAAATATTTTTCTTCAGCTGAATTTGTTTTTGAAATAAATACAGCTTCTGGCTAGTTAGACTTTGAGAAATCAGAAACATAGCTTTTACTAGCTGTTCTTGGATATCTAGCCAGTTGATTTAAGGTGTAGGATGACCTTTTATGCTTATGGTTCTTTGGCTTTGTTGGACTGACTCCAACAAATTGTGAATATTTGACAGTTTTATAAGTCTTAATACTCAACTACGCTAAAAGCTTAAATAATGTTCTTTTATAGAGTCACATTTTGTTGTTTTCATTTTGAACACCAAAGAGTTTAATTGTAGAGAGTGGCTTTCAAAGATCAGGTACTTTAAAATCATCCAGGTGATCTCTCTTGGTCTCTCTCTCTCTCTTTTTTTTTTTTTTTTTGATATTTCTAAGTGAATTTTTTCTTTTTTATTTCAGTGTGTAAAGGTTGCCATAAAGGACAAGCAAGTGAAATATTTTATACATTACAGTGGTTGGAATAAAAAGTGAGTATTAGATCTTTAAAAGCAGTGTTTTACTTATAGTTAACAAGGTATCTTGTGTCATAGACTGGTACAGGCATATGCTTCTTAATTCTTGTACAGTTTTAGTATAATACATATTAAAGCAGGGGTGAACCATTTGTAGTATGGTGAAAATATATTAGAAATTAGGGCATGTAGCCATTTTATTTTAAATTCTTTGGAGTATTTCTTGTGTTCTAGTATAATGTCTAATAATCATTAGTCAACCAGCTACTTTTTTTTTATTTTGGACAGCTTGAGTTTTTTCCCTTAGCACAAACTCGGTAATTATGTGCCTTATTTCAAGCAGTTATACTCAAAGCCAGTTGGATTTTTCTACCTAGAGAAGGGAAAACGATAAAGATTGCCTGATTTGAAAGAAATGACCAATTTATGTTCTGAACTTTGGAAACATAATTAAATGTTGACAGAAGGTTGTTTCATGTGGTTCACTTTTTAGCATTTGGTTTAACAGATAGAGAAATGTAATTGTACAAACTAGTTTTCCATGTTGAAGAGTTAGACTTTTTTTTTTTTTTTAAAGCAATGGTGTATTGATCAGCTGTTACTGGGAGTGGACAGTGGTTGTAGATTGAACATAGTCTAGAATATCCAGCTGGTGGAGCTCTTTTTACAGTGATGAGTCTTTTTCCTGGGGGCCCACAAATACCACATCTAATAATTTACCCATTTTTGGTGTTTCTAAGTGGGTAGGCTATAATTTTTTACTGTGAGAAGTTTTAAATTAATTTTGTTAATGATGTTTTGTCTTTCAAAGATAGCACTGCCAGAAAGTACAGTTCTTTAGGAGTTGTTTTCTAGCAGCTTTAAGGCTTTGTGTCACCTGAGCCATGCTCTGATACCTGGTTCTCCGTGTGAGCACTGCCATCTGACTTGATGAGTACTCTATTGCTATGGAAGGAGGTTTTCTCGGACATTTACTGACCCTGTGACTTTGATCTTATTTCCTACAGTCCCCTACCCAGGTCACCAACCCGGTTAGTTTTATTTGTTAGAAGATCTTTTTCACAAAACGCTTTTGGCTAAGAAATGTCAGACCCTTAACTTTTCTTCCAAGTGTAGTTGTAGAAAGGTGACAATCTAAAATGTGTAAAAGCACATTCTAACAACTTGTGATTTTTCTTTTTTTCCATTACTAAAAATGGTAGGTAGCTAATACCAGTAACTCAAAAGTTACCCCAAGAGCTTTTAAATACTGAGAAATTGGGAAAATAATGGAGAAAACTATCTTTTGTTCTTATAGAAGTAAACTTTCTATGATTTTAAATGTGATTTCAGTATTAATGTTAAATTGATTCTAATATCCAGGAAAGTTTATCTTATGGATCCTACCATATGTTATACCTTTTTCTTCCCTGTTTAAAAAAATGAAATATGAAACTATTTTAGTCTTTTATTAGACTGACATTTTACATATTGATATTTTATCAATATCAGGTGAAGTTGAGAGTATTATGATATAATGAAAATCTCAATTCTTGACAAGAAATAGAATATCTTACTTATCTGTATTATATATGGGAAAATTAAAGTTTATCCAGGAAATCAAAAACAAATAACAAATTTATGGGATAGACATGTGCCCTCTCCATGTACACTTGTAAATAATTATTTTAGGATTTCATCTTAATAGCTGTGGACACAGCTTTTGTGCTTAACTCTTGAATATATAATATTTTGTATAAAATTACGTGTGTAGTCATGGACTGCACATAGAATGGTGGGCCCATAATATTAATACTCTGTAGTCTAGGTGTGCAGTAGGTTATATCGTCCACATTTGTGTAAGTACATTCTATAACCTGTTGATGTGTTTCAAAGAATGTATCCTTGTTGTTAAGTGACATGACTGTAAATGTGTATAGCTTAAAGACTGGGTTTTTTAAGTGGCATTTGTAGCTTATAAGAAATTGTGAAAATACCAAATGCTTGTATTTTCTGATTTTACTACTTTGAAATAAATTAACACTTTTTTCCCTTGTTACAGTCCAGTAACAAGTAAATGATAGGCAGCATAGATTGTGTTTTATATTTTGTTTTCAGCTAATTTTATATTATTAATTATTCCTTGGAAAAAGAATTTAAAAATGGCATTAAAATTGGAGCTTTTCATTAATGTCTTTGTAGATGTATTGAGGAGTATTAACGAACAGTGTATTTTTTGTAGTTCACTGGATACGTAGGTAAATGTATGTAATGTTGGAAAGTTTGATTTTTAGTAAGTAGAGAAGCCTTTAAACCCATTTCGAAATGGGGAGGGTTACTCAAGTGCACGACAACTATGTTATGTCTTTATTTAGTGCCTTCTAAGTAGTGCTGTGGATCATTGTGACTTTGGGGATTAGTGAAAATCTACCTTTAGAAAATTCTGAGATTCTTTTTAGTGTAGTGTGCTGCCAAAGCGAGCACCTGAGACTCTTTTATGCTTGACCTATATGTAAAAATTTCTGCGTGTTTGGCCTTCAGTTTCTACCTTAGTAGTGATGTTCTTCAGAGCAAAAGATGTTATTTCATTTTCCTGTAGTTCAGCAAGGGTTTTCAGCTCCTGACATATAAAGGAAACTGTAGAATTGACTTAGTTATTAAGATCAAGGTGCTTGTTTAGATGCATTTTATGTCAGGGGAAAGGGATTTGCAAGATTCTAAAATGGAACTTTGTGGTAAATAAAAGTTTGCTAGCTCCCTTTAATTTAGACAGCATTGGAATGGATGTAAGTAGATACATAAATAAAAATTAAGATCCTCATTTTGAAAATGGTTTTCAGGATACCTTACTCTCAGAAAATCATACAGCAAAAACCCAATCTCCAAATTGGAATTTTCTTTTTTTTGCTGAGGTGGAATCGCCCTGAGCTAACATCTATGCCAGTCTTCCTCTCTTTTGTATATGGGTTGCTGCCACAGCATGGCCGCTGATGAGTGGCGTATGTCTGAGCCCAGGAACTGAACCCAAACTGTGGAAGCAGAACGTACTGAACTTAACCACTAGGCCCTGAGGCCGGCTGCTGGAATTTTCTATTTATTTATTTATTTTTTAATTTTCTTTTTCATTTTTATTTTTCCTTTTTCTCCCCAAAGCCACCCAGTACATAGTTGTATATTTTTTACTTGTGGGTCCTTCTAGTTGTCGCATGTAGGATGCCCCCTCAGCATGGCCTGATGAGTGGTGCCATGTCTGCAGCCAGGATTCGAATTGGCGAAACCCTCGGCCGCCGAAGTAGAGCACGCAAACTTAACCACTCAGCTGGGGGGCCGGCCCCTGGAATTTTCTTAAACTTCAGTAAATATGATACACTTTTCAAAAGCACAGTAGATAATATTTCTAAATTTTCAAATTTTCCTTATTGGAATTTGTTGACACAAACATTTAAATATTCCATTTGTAAATAAATCTTAATAAAGTTTAAGCTAAATTCTGCACCTAGTTACTGAGATTACTTTGTACTATGCTGTCTGTATCAGAAGTGCTGTGAGGCCCAGGCGCTCTGAAAAAACTTTGAAGACACGTGAGGATATTGTAGCCCTTTTTCCTGTTCCTGAAGGAGCTCCCTCAGTACACCACCCCCTCCTGACCTCTAGGTAAATGCATGTTTTAAAGTTTTCTCTAGGAAATCATGTGGAGGATTGCTTATTTATATATTTATTCTCCTTTTGACTATGTTATATAAGAGGTCAGAGATGGGAAATCATTAAATAAGACTTTGCTTTGAGGATACATCTAATTGTGTCACTAAAGGAGCTCCATCAGCAGGAGAAAAGAGTCATTTTGCACGAAAAGTTAAGCATTGCCTAAGAAATCTCTCCCTGCCCTTTGGGAAAAAACCACATCACAAATCTTGCTTTGAAGGAGCTTTTTCTAAGTGTCAGAATGTGTTAGCAACTGAATATTTTAAGAGAGTGATTGGTTCTACTTGTTGATGTTTAGAAAGTTATCTTTCTGGTTGTGCCTTGGAAGTTAGTGTTTTCATTTGTGAGTGAGTGAAGGTTGAAGATGATATACTCTGCTAAACCGTTGTAATACTTTTACAGTCTTAGCTGAGTTGATCTAGATGGTATTTGAGTATTGTAGATGTAATGTGTTTCTGAAATACTTTGAGTGTTTATTTTTTATGTGTGAGACTGAAGTGTTTTACATCTATTACTTATTTCTCATAATAATCCTTTGAGATAGGTACTCTTATCCCCATTTATAGCACAGAGTTCTGTAACTTTGCTGTTCTACACAGCTAACTAGCCAGTTAGTTTAGTTCTCTAAGAAGTCAGCTTATGGACTACTGTGCTTCATTTTTTGGAAATTAAAGTTGTTTAAAGTATCTTTATTCTGTAAAGATAATTCCTTAGGAACTTAGGTTCCTCATTGCTGTGTTCTTAGGCCATTTAAAAAAACTATTTGAATAATCTGCTTTTGGACTCTGGCAGTTTAGATTTAGAATGCTGCTTTTGAGAATATGAAGTTTACTTCCTTTACAGAACAGAGATTTTCATTTTAGTTGAGAATGGATTTGTAGTGCTTGTTCATCCGATAACTTCAGAGAAATCCAGAGTCTTGCCTTTTGGATCTCTAAAAAATAATTGGAAGACAGTCTGAATGGTAATGAAAATATTTTTCAGTGATATTTTAACTTTTCTCTTTTTCAGTTGGGATGAATGGGTTCCAGAAAGCCGAGTACTCAAATACGTGGACACCAATCTGCAGAAACAGCGAGAACTTCAAAAAGCCAATCAGTAAGTTTGTTTTGCAACATGAATATTGAGGAGAAATGTTTTTAAATTAATTTTTGGAAATGGAATGAACAATAGGAATCATGTTGGCTGCCTTCCCATAAAACAATTCCTGGTACCTGTCAGCTGCTGTTTTATGGCTTTGACTTCAATTAATCAGAGAATCTTTTCCTAGGAAAGGAAAGTAACATACGTGCCATTTCTTGAGGTTGTCCTTAGAGGTAGGTAGGAAACGAGAGCAGGATGTTGTTGCAAATTTCTGTAGTTGCAAACTTGTTATCTTCTGGGCTCTGTAGAAGGTACACTTGATGGGAAACAAAGCAGAGAGAAGGGGCATCCCTATTAAACTACTGTTCATCTCCGAAAGCATGTTGAGAAAAGGAGCCCAGAAAGACTATGTGGTCTGTAGGGTAATTGGTTTCTTTTAATTTCAAAGCTGAAATGTGTGTCAAGAAAATGGAAATGAAATGGGATCAAATAAAAACATTGGGATTAGTGAACCCCAAAACAAATGGAATTTTTGATTATATGAGAGAAGGTCTATTATGGTCACTTTTTACTACATTTACTTTAATTTTAGTAGATATAAAAGAGCAAATTCTTGGGGATTTTTACTCTTGCTTTGTTGAATTGAGTTTTGTAAATATATTATCTCTTTGTCCAACTTGTTAGGAACTTTGTATCACAATATGTCTAGGCTTGGGGCCTCAATTTGAGTATAAAATTAAAAATGGAATTAAGCTGCACAATTTATTTTTCCACGTCAGTACTCATTTTATGATAACTCTATTGAAATTATTTTTCAAGGGAGCAATATGCAGAGGGGAAGATGAGAGGGGCTGCTCCAGGAAAGAAGACATCTGGGCTGCAGCAGAAAAACGTTGAAGTGTAAGAAGCTCTATCTTTGTTTTAATTCTGCATACTGCTTTTTAAGTGAAATTCAAAGTTCATACCCATTATCATGTGTTAGGGTTTATTGACAAGGGAAACTGGAACATTGTTGTAACTTGAAAATTCCAATGAGAATCCCATTCTGAGGTGTGTTGGGTTGTTGATAATACATATTAATGCCTTTATTTTCCTTAGCAGATTTGCTTACCCCCTTTTTTTTATTATGATAAAACATACATAACATAAAAGTTAGCACTTAACTCATTTTTTTTAATGTATATATATTTTTTCCTCCCCAAAGCCCCAATACCTTAGTTTTAATGTTCTAGCTGTAAGTCCATCCAGTTGTTCTGTGTGAGCCACTGCCACACCATGGCTACTGACAGACGAGTGGTGTGGTTCTGTGTCTGGGAACTGAACCTGGGCCACTGAAGCGAACCATGCCAAACTTTAGCCACTAGGCTATCAGGGGTGGCCCTTAAGTTACTTTGAAGTGTATAGTTCAGTGGCATTAAAATAGATTCACAACCCTTATCTTCAAGTTGTGTGTGTAAATCTATATATATGCATGTAGTATGTTTTCTTTTTCAAACATAGTATTGAATTATCACTAGGACACGAGTTTTGAGATATTTTTGGGGTAGATTTGCTTTTCCAGAAGTGCTAAAAATACATTTAATTCCTCTCAAAACACATGGTAAGAATACGTGAGATATTAAGGTTTCAAATTACCGCTCCCTTCCCCCCAAAAAAGAAAACCATTCTTTGTTAATGCTTAAGATTAGGAATATCTTGGTAATAAGCCTATTTGTGGAAGTCACGTGCACACACGTTGGCGTATATCTAAAGTTTATGTACCTGAAAGCCAATGTAGTAATGGTAACTTTACTTAGTAAATGAAAACAACATAAAGCATTAAAAGATTATTTTATTTCTTGACACTTGAATATTTTCGTTTAAGAACAGATAATTTTAATGAATAGTCATGGGCTTTTTGTCAAAAGATTAAAAGTAACATGCTCTAAAATGTTTATTTAAGAGAAGTTTGTATATTTTTCCTTGAAATTACATTCTGTTGCTTTTAGAGTTACTGGTCTGACTTTACCTAAAAATTAGGTGTTAGTGAAGGTAGTTATGCATTTTGAAATGTTTGAAGTTTTACCTTTTTGGTGAGAAGATAATTGGCAAGATTAAGTGTTACTATTTGAGGATGGCTCATAGCTTTTGTTAATAAGTAGTAGCATATCCATGATCTGGTTCTTTGGCTCTATAGTAGTATTCATTAGGATTTAATAGCAGTTAAGTCTTAAAAGGCAGTGACTTTCTTATTATATGGAAAAATACAATGGATTGTTCTCAATAAAGTCATATTTTGGTTTATTGCTAATTCTTTATCACTGTGCAGAAAGTCAGTGTAGAAACCTAATCTAGGTAGTTGTAGGCCTAAAAATTATTTGTATTTGAATGTAAAGTGTTGCACAATTTTGACTGCAAAAATAATGGTTGAGTAAGTATATAATAAAGTAAAGCTTTAAAATTCAAATTTGCCGTCCTTGGACAGTGGGGGCCTCTTCAAATGAGTTGGCTTCCTGAGTCCTTTGAGGGATGGATCTTGGACCTTCCTTGTCAGTAGGTAGGATAAGATGTTCCAGGCTCACCTTGCACGTTTTCTGCCCTGAGACATGGAACCTAATACTTCCCCAGGAGCTTTCCTTTTAGTGGGAAAAGTGTTTTATTTATTTATTTATAATGTGAGGAAGATTGGCCTTGAGCTAGCATCTGTTGCCAGTCTTCCTCCTTTTGTTTGACAAAGATCGTTGCTGACCTAACATCTGTGCTAATCTTCCTCTATTTTAAATGGGTAGCCACTACAGCGTGGCTTGACAAGTGGTGCTGGTGCACACCCAGGATCTGAACCTGTGAACCCCCTGCAGCCCAAGTGGAGCATGCACACTTAACCACTGCAAAAGTGACATTTCGATAAGATTATAATCTGAGTGCTTAGAAGGTGTCATGTAATCTTGAGTGTTGCTTTTCTGTGGTAGTATAGGCAGTCTATTTTAAAATAAAAATATTGAGTAATTTAACCTGGTCATTTTTTTTCATTCTTTGATTTTGATGAAATTTTTATTGTTCTGTTTTCTTTTTTCTTTTGAGGAAGATTAGCCCTGAGCTAACTACTGCCAGTCCTCCTCTTTTTGCTGAGGAAGCCTGGCCCTGAGCTAACATCCATGCCCATCTTCCTCTGCTTTATATGTGGGACGCCTGCCACACCATGGTGTGCCAAGTGGTGCCATGTCCACACCCAGGATCTGAACTGGCAAACCCCAGGCTGCCAAGAAGTGGAACGTGCGAACTTAACCGCGGCGCCACTGGGCCAGACCCTGGAGTGATTTTTTTTTTTAAGAATGACTTATGCGGCCAGCCTGGTGGTGCAGTGGTTAAGTGTGCACATTCTGCCTCGGCAGGCCCGGGGTCCACTGGTTCAGATCCTGGGTGCAGACATGGCACTGCTTGACAAGCCATGCTGTGGTAGGCGTCCCACATATAAAAGTAGAGACAGAGACAGATGGGCATGGATGTTAGCTCAGGGCCAGTCTTCCTTGGCAAAAAGAGGGGGATTGGCGGCAGATGTTAGCTCAGGGCTAATCTTCCTCAAAAAAAGAATGACTTAGGACTTTAGTTACTCTTCAAATTGACTCTAACAGCTTGTATTTTGACTATATAATATTTAGTCATAGGGCTTGGAAATAGGACTAAAAACAACGCCAGCAGTTTTGGAAATAGGAGTATAAACAATGCCATCAGTTTATTGTATGAAATCCTGTTGCATGGTTTGAAAAACTAACTTGAATGTTTAACACAAGCAAGAAGGTTGAAGTGAGAATGTCCAAGAGTCTTTACTACTGGGATTCATTGAAGTATAGTTTATAGATCTTTACTTTAGTGTTGGGATCAGTTGTCACTATTTTTTAAATTTTATGGTAAGGAGTGAGTGTAAGGGCTCTGTGTTTCTCTTGGTTCCCACGTGTTCTTGACATGTACAAGTAAAAGTTCATGGTTTAATCTGACCCACAAATTCTATCCAACAAATACTTGTGTTACAGATGTTAACCTTAGAGAAGCAGGAAAAAACCTGCACTTTCATGTGGCCATATTTTTGTGTTTATAAGCAAATATAAGTTAATTTGAGTTGTAAAATGAAACCCAAGCTCTAAAAATGAGTACAGTTAATTAATAATGTTTATAAATATTATTTAAAACTATAGAAAAGTAAATACTCAGGTGTTTCGGTGTGGTCTCACCAGATGTAATCCGTAATCAGTGGGCTTTGCAAACTGTTTTCCTTGTATTCCAGAAATAATTATGTATAAAGTCAATGTTAGTAATTTCCTATTTGGCAGTATATAAAGAGACATGAATTAAGTTGCTATTAGATATGATAACCAAGAGGAAGGAGACATTAGCTTTGTTTTACACATGAGAGAATAGAGTATTCAGTATTGAAAAGGAGGGAATGTAGTTTAGAGAAGAAATAGAGTGAGAGTTCAGACCAGGGAGAGTGGAGTAATGGATTGGTCTTTTTTTTCTTCTCCCCAAAGCTCCCCAGTACATAGTTGTAGGTCTTTCTGGTTATGTGTGTGGGGTGCAGCAGTGCGATGTCCGCACCCAGGATCCGAACCGTCGTAACGCTGGGCTGCCAAAGTGGGATGTCTGAACTTAACCACTTTGCCACAGGGCCAGCCTCTGGATTGATCTTAAAGCATACAAATCTAAAATAAACTTAGGTTGGTACTAAAGTAGTTGAGAAAAATATTTTGACCTTTGAAACTTTTTTTTGGTGGTATGAATGTAATATTCTTATAAACTATTTATTTGTAACATATGCTATAAACTTATAAGTTAATATAACCCGGGAAGGAAGCTTTCTGATGTGTCTTGGTTTATTTTTCTGTTACATGGAGAGAGATGTGAGTTTAGCCAACTATGAATAAAAATCCTGTGTCCTAGCAGGAAACTATGTTCACTCGCTGATCTTATGCAAGGCAGTATTTCTCTCAACTTAACCCTGTAAACAGAGGCAGTTTTACTAGCAATAATTACTTAACTTTCTTTCTCCTTTTGTCACCTCTTTCAGGAAAACAAAAAAGAACAAGCAGAAAAGTAAGAATATTAACTTTGTTAAAATTATTTTACCTTTATGAAATATTTACATTTTGAATTCACTGGTAGATTTTAAAAGTTATAAAATTTTAGAGTTAGCTTCTCATGTTTGTTGATGGTGTCAGATACGAGTCACAGCAATGTTACAGAGTTAGGTACCTTGTAGTAGAGACCTAACTCTGATACTCTTTACCATGGAGAAACCTGTAAGCATGTATTACCTTCATGTTCTTTAGTCTTAATGACTAATCCTGAGAAGATAAAAATTTTTAATAAATGTAAGATGATAATATTAAATGTTGCCTTATACTAAATGTGTGGTAGGGCTGTTGATAAAAGTTATATTTTTGGTGGGAATATGATTCTTTAATGTAGATTCAAGTAACACCTATATAATGGAAAAATGAAGAGAGGGTGTGTCTTGAGACTATTTTCCTTAAAGGAGTTTCTCATTTGCTAAGCTAAAAGTCCTCCCTTCTGACCCCTGAATTTTTATAGCACCTGGAAATGGAGATGGTGGCAGTACCAGTGAGACACCTCAGCCTCCTCGCAAGAAAAGGGCTCGAGTAGATCCTACTGTTGAAAATGTGAGATTTTCCTTAAGTTTATGAATAGCATCTTAGAATTTTTAGTCTTGTCAATGTTACAACACAATGAAATAGTCATAGAACTTTGGATCTCAAAAGCATTGCTAACATGGTTAACTACTGAAATGAAAATATTCCCCTTTTTTGGATAAAGGATATATTTGTATAAATCTTTATTTCACTTGTAGCTCTAGATATGTCCATATGTCCCTGCTAGATTTCCGCCTCACAACTCATCGGTAGATGTATGTTTATAAGCTCTTTGTTCATGTACATGACTAAATACTTTTTTGGTGTTAGACTGTATATTTATTAGGTCACATTAAATGATTTAATATGTCCCAAGATGATTTAATAAACCAGTTAAAAAAAAATACCATAAAAGCCTATCAGTTCCACATGTGTGTGTGGGTGTAATAGTTATAGAATTCTTATATAAGTGATAAAATGTCTTCTAATTTATTATATTTATACTTTTCAAAGTTGTGAATTTGAAAATTTATTAGGGTTTTAATTTTTAACTGATACAGTTTATATTTCTGAAGCTGAGGTTTTAAAGCAGTGCTATACTTATGAATAGTGGTATGTTCTGAAAAATTAGGCGCCTTTGGGCACTTCTTGAAGACTTGATTAGAAGTCAATGTATTTAATTTTATGTATTAAAGATGTAACTTTTAAGATAGTTGTGTTTGGGATAGTCATTTGATACCAGCAATCAATATGAAAATACTAAAAGTGCATCAAGTAAGTGTTCATTTATAGAAGAAAAGGAAATTGGCTAAAGAATTTTTGCCTTCATGTGAAAAGGCACTAAATAGACCAGTTATCTATCAAGATAAGATTCTTTGTCCCAGCAGCTAGCTGTCTGTTGTTTTCATTTTCAGTTTTTGAAATGACAATTCTGCAACCCATTGGGGTACTTTAAAGAACTAATTTATACCCAGTGCCTCTAATACTTGAGAAAAGCCCTGTGGGTTTTTGTTGGGGGGTGGGGGTGGGTAAGAAAGATTGGCCCTAAGCTAACATCTGTTGCCAATCCTCCCCTTTTTGCTTGAGGAAGCTTAGCCCCAAGCTAAAATCTGTGCCAGTCTTCCTGTATTTTGTATGTGGGTCGCCGCCACAGAGTGCCTTGATAAGTGTGTAGGTCTGCGCCTGGGATCTGAACTTGTGAACCCGAGTTACCAAAGCAGTGTGTGCCGAATTTAACCACTACGCCACTGGGTGGCCCCAACCCCTGTCTTTTAAAGTTGCTATTCAGCAAGAAAAGACAGATTTTTAATCCCTTCTTGTTTCTATATAGGAGGAAACATTCATGAACAGAGTTGAAGTTAAAGTCAAGATTCCTGAAGAACTAAAACCATGGCTTGTTGATGACTGGGACTTAATTACCCGGCAAAAACAGGTAACTTGAAAGCTACGCAGATTGTCGTCTATATGATAAGATTTTGCTAGTGTGGAAAAAAGTTTCTTTTTAAGGGAAAAGTTGTATAGACTTAAATATTGAAGGTATGACATTATTTTAATTCAGAGACTAAATTTGATCATCAGAAAGAATGGCTTGGAGAGGGATAAACAAAGAGGTATGTAAAAGTATGAGTTTATAACGATAAAAAAGGTGGAGACAACTCATTTGTGGAGGTTGCTGGAGCAGCAAATCATTTTGAAAATTACTAGACAGAGAAGCATGTGTTTCCTAACTTACTGTAACTGAAAATGAGACGTCCTCACATATGTCGCTGCTAATGGAATGTAATAGGAAACATGCAGTAGCACCTGCAAGGTATTCATGGTTTCCAAAAGTACCTGAATCTAATCGAGCTCATAGGTCTAATTAGTAGTGTACAGAAAATAGGGATATTATGAGGTACATGTAACATCACAAGGGTACGGTCATCAAAATCCAGAATGAGGAACTCTAGGACAAATGAACCAATTTCTTATAACAAATGAAGGGAAGAGTAGGGACTGCTGGAGGATTATGAGACTTGAGAGACACCAGTCATATGCAATAAGTGGACTTTGATTCTTAATGGGGCTTTGAGCTAAACTGCTAGGGCTCGGACCTTTGCTCTGCCACTTACTATATATGAGTTTAGACAAATTGCCTGGCCTTTTTGTGCTTTAGTTTCCACGTTTAGTGGAATAATGGTTTCCTGCCTTGTAGTATTGATGAGAAGGTGAAAAGAGAATTCATGTAAATGCTTTAGGCAGGGTCTAGCACATAATATGCGCACAGTAAATGAAGACTTCATGATACTACGGAGGAGGTACATTTATGTCTGGTACATTCTATATGTAGTAATGTAGTGTATGTGTGTCCAATAGATTACCATTCTTTAGAGTTGTGCTGTCTAGTATGGCAGCTGCTAGCCACATTTGTCTATTTAATTGAAAGTAAGTAAAACTAAATTTTTAGTTCCTCAACCACATTGGCTGTGTTTCAAGCGCTGAACAGTGCCTTTTCCTGTTTTGTAATACCATTAGGTGATCTTTTATTGCATTAAAGCGTTTCCAGTGTAGTTTTTCTTTAAAAAAGAAAATACTGACATTCAAATGTTTTTGTTTCCATAGCTTTTTTATCTTCCTGCCAAGAAGAATGTGGATTCCATTCTAGAGGATTATGCAAATTATAAGAAATCTCGAGGAAACACAGACAATAAGTAAGAATATATACATCTTTGAAGTATACCCAGGCATTTTCTTTAGAATATTTTTATTTCCAAATAAGTCAGCTGAAATGTGTACTTAATCTAAAACAATACCATCAGAAATTAGTAAAATAGAATTTCATTGGTTTGATACAGGAGGTCTGGCTGGCAAACTTTCTTAAAGGGCCAGATAGTAAAGATTTTAGGAAAAATTGAAACTATTATGTGTACGTACATATATAACCATTTAAAATACTATTTAAAAGCGTAAAAACCATTGTTAGCTTGAGGGCTGTAGTTTGCTTGCTGCTGATGTTTATTTTTGGAAATGATTTCTTGTGCTGTTGTTAAATCCCTTTTTTAAAACATCTGTTTAGTAAAGGTTCGTTGTCATTCGTTCAACCTTTAACTTAATCCCTTCCCTCATGTTGGTTGAATTAGCCCCCATCTCTCACTTCTTTTCAGTGACCTGCTTTGAAAGTAAAATATTTTTGTTCATTTATAGGGAGTATGCTGTTAATGAAGTTGTGGCAGGGATAAAGGAATACTTCAATGTAATGTTGGGCACTCAGCTACTCTACAAATTTGAGAGACCACAGTATGCCGAAATCCTTGCAGATCACCCTGATGCTCCCATGTCTCAGGTGTATGGAGCGCCACATCTACTGAGATTATTTGGTAATGCACCATTTGGAAAATAAAATTTTACTTGTTTTCCTTGGGCCTTTAATATTTTATCCTTCCTAATTGATATCAAAGTAACATAAAGTAACATTTGAAAACATTCCATTTTAATTTGAACTTATCTAAAATGTGAAATATCAGAATCTGTTTAAAAATCTAATCTATTTTTTAATTCATTAATATAATTTATTAAATGTCAAAATCTTGAAAAGAGATTCTAAAGTCATGTATTTTAAAAGAATCAGTGATGGTTGCATATACATACATGATTATGTTCTTATAGTGCTACTTTGGGTTAACTTTGACTAAGTTCTTTTCTTTAAATAGTACGAATTGGAGCAATGTTGGCCTATACACCTCTGGATGAGAAGAGCCTTGCTTTATTACTGAATTATCTTCATGATTTCCTCAAGTAAGTCTTAAGAGTGTGTTTGAATTGAAAACATGAATTTAGTACAGTATACTGAAAATTACTCTGATAGATTGACACTGTAGTTATTAAAACGTAACAAAACTAAACAGAACAACGTGGTATTGGTACAGGAGTAGATGCATTGTAGATGGAACAATATAAATGGAAATGTATGGGAATATCAGAAGTGGTAGAGTGGCATATTGGAGCAATATGGAGAAAAGATGTAGTACTTAGTAGATGGTGATGGGAACAACTGGCTAGTCTTTGGAAAGAAAGAAACTTAGACCCACACTTACTGTCATGCACCAAAATTCTGGATGAATCAAAAATTTCAGTGTAAAATTAAAACTATTAAGATAATGAAGGGAAAAAGGGTAATATTTTTACGATTTTCACAGTGAGAAAAGTCTTTCTAAAAATAACACTCAATACAGGAAATGATTGATCAGTTTGACTATGTAAAAAGTTAAGATTCTATGTGATAAAAATATTCTCTTAAAGATGAAGGGAATATATATTAACATGTATGATAAAGAGCTGGAATCTTTAATAAACAAAGAAGAGTTCTTATTCAGTAAGAAAAACATTAGTGAAAAGTAGGACATGGGAAATTCACAGAAATTCACAGTACAAAAGGCCACTAAAAATATGTTTAACATTAAGATAATTAAAATGTCTCTTTTCAGATGGGCCAAGATTATAAAGATTGAAGAAGTGGGGAAAAGGGCAATCTTGGTTTCTCTACAGCCTTTTGGAGGGCATTTTGGCAATGCATGTTAAAATTTCAAGCGTGTTTATATCCTGTAGAAAATACTTAAATGCACAAAGATTTCCAAGCATGTTTATTGCATTGGGTATTTTTTTAATAGTAGTGATGAATTGTAAACAACCAAGCAGCTATTAAAGGGATGGGGTAGGTCTAAATACACTGATCAGGAAAGATATCCAAGTTGTGTTAATTAAAAAAAAGGTTGACAATAGAGTATGATATGACTCCCTCATTTGTAGAGAAACAGTTTCAATTTTTGGAAGAATGTGGATCATACTTAACAGTGGATTATTTCTTGGATATAGTGTTGGGAAGGGAAGGTTGAAGTTTTCAGTTTTTACTTTCTACTTTATTTTTGTATTTGAATTTTCAAAAATGTGTATTTCATCGTAAAGATTTTAAAACTGCAACATGGGCCTGGAATCTAAACAGCCTTAATAGTCCTCACTCTACCAATGATAAACATCTTCTCTTTATCTCAGTTTATTTATGAAATAAAAGTGCTCTTCTGCTTGACATTTCAGATCCCTTTGCTTTTTATGGTGTTAATTTCAAGTTTAAATTTGAAATTTACTTGTCAATTTCTGAATCTATATTTAATATAACGAATTTCAAAGAGTTAAAGAAAACACCAATATGTTAGTCTTTTGATAATAACATCTATTTCTTAAAAGATAGTCCAAGCTCTCAAGTTGGTATTCTGAAGACAGCTGTTTGCTGTTTGGATATAAGAGGAGTAATTCTGGACTTCATTCTTTTGTGCATTGTTGTCTGGTATAGCCCTGTTTATTTGAGTTTGTAGTTACGTGGTTTTACTGTGAGGTGTAATTATTTTAGTATATTTTAAGAAAGTGTTTTGTATGGCTTTTGTATATAATTAAGTGAGAAGGGATTTGGGTCAAGATATGATTCTTCTTCGTCTTTATAATGATGAACATTTTATTTTTAGATACCTGGCAAAGAATTCTGCAACTTTGTTTAGTGCCAGCGATTATGAAGTGGCTCCCCCTGAGTACCACCGGAAAGCTGTGTGAGAGGCGCTGACACTCACTTATGTTTGGATCTCTGTAAACACATTTTTGTTCTTAGTCCTTCTCTTGTACAAATGATGTACTTTGAAAATGTCAGTGTATAACAGAATTGATGTTTGTTTGTTTTCTGTTTGATTTTAAACAGAGAAAATAAAAGGGGTTACAGCTCCTTTTTTCCTTTTTTTTTCATTTCAAAGTTACTACCAGTGTATTCATGATGGACAATGGAGAGACATACTGTAGAGTGTTTTATTGCCTAGTTGACAAAGCTGCTTTTGAATGCTGGTGGTTCTATTCCTTTGACACTACGCACTTTTATAATATGTGTTAATGCTATATGACAAAATGCTCTGATTCCTAGTGCCAAAGGTTCAATTCAGTGTATATAACTGAACACACTCACCCATTTGTGCTTTTTTTTTAAAATGGTGCTTAGTAAAGAGCCCATCCTTTGCAAGTCATCCATGTCGTTTCTTAGGCATTCTATCTTTGCTAAGATTGTTGAAGAATGGTGGCTTGTTTCATGGTTTTTGTATTTGTGTCTAATGCACGTTTTAACATGATAGACGCAATGCATTGTGTAGCTGCAGTTTTCTGGAAAAGTCAATCTTCTAGGAATTGTTTTTCAGATCTTCAATAAATTTTTTCTTTAAATTTCAAAGAGCGATGTGCTTGTGTGGGTGCATTAAAAAAACCTTTGTATACTGTGTATTCCTTCTTGTATTTGACAGTGATTTTTTTCAGCTGTTTCAGGTTGTTTAATTTTCTTGTTTGATCTTAGTGAAATGAGAAGCTTGGCTTCAGTACCTAACACTAATCCACAGCAGTTTTGGCAGTTTGCTCTCTTGAGTCCGGGCTAGGAATTAGAGGTTCACATGACTGTTTTTCTACTTTTCCTAGACTGTTACTAATTTTGAGCATTAAGGGAATCTTTGCATATATGACAACTGTCTTTCTGTCTATAATTAAGGAGTTTACCAACATTATTTACAATGCCTAAAAATCAGGATTTTCTTAATGATTTATTAAGGACCTCCCTACCCCCACTTTAAATATAGCATAAGAATAGAACCTTGGTAGATTTGCCCGATTATACTTAAGAAGGCAATATCTTCCCTGGACATTAAATCTCTACAGTATTTTTGAGTGTTTTTCCATTTACTCATAAATCTTTCTTTTTTTTTTTTTGGCTGAGGGAGATATGACCTGAGCTAACATCGGTGCCAGTCTTGCTTTGTTTTGTCTGTGGGTCACATGGCCGCTGACAAGTGGTGTGGGTCCACACCCGGGACCTGAACTGGGCCACAGGGCCAGCCTCCTCATTTACTAATAATAATTTTTTTTTCTTTTTTAAGATTAGCACATGAGCTAATATCTGTTGCTAGTCTTTTTTTTTTCTTCTCCTTTCTCCCTGAAGCCCCCCAGTAATAGTTGTAGATTCTAGTTGTAGGTCCTTCTGGTTGTGCTATGTGGGATGCCGCCTCAGCATGGCCTGATGAGTGGTGCCATGTCCGCGCCCAGGATCCAAACTTGGCCAAACCCTGGGCTGCCAGAGTGGAGTGCACGAACCACTCAGCTATGGGGCCGGCCCTATTAATTTTTAGTATGGCTCTAGAATATCTTCTGCAGTAATAAGAGTAGCTATAATTAAATATAGTCAAGATAATCCTGACCTGATGATTACAGTTAATCATTGCTTACCCAAAAAATGAAATTGGATTAATATTAAAACCTTTTTTTTAATTGAGGTATACACAACAATATAACATTAGTTTCAGGTGTACAGCATACTGATTTGAAGTTTGTATATGTTGTAAAATGATCACTGCAGTAAGTCTAGTTAATACGTATTGCCATCCATCAGTTAAAATTTTTTTTTTAGCCGTTTTGTTTTTATACTTTCTTTTTAAACCTAGGTCTTCCACATATTTGTACTTCCCAATACTTATTCAGCTATCCAATGCAGTTTTGAGTCACAGTCATGTTTCAGACTTCTGGATTAACTACCTCATGCACTACCATCTAGAATTTTTGCTTTTAAGTTCATTCCTTAAACTAGTGATTCAATCAAATTAAAGGAATGGACTTAATGGACAGGAGGCTGCATTGCTGATGATGTGGGTGTGTTTAAACTAATATTCTCTTTGCTTTTTGCTGCCATCTCCTTTCCTTGTTGAGTATTATAGTTCAGTTAAATGTCCAGGACTGTTGATAAGTTATACATAGTTTTTTAAAGTTAGCTATTTTCAAATAGTTGTCGGGAAAATGGCAAACTGTATGTCATGCTTTAGTACAGTCTCAGTAGAACTTGATAGACAAGTTTATGGAGAAATAGATTGGTAAAGCTGTAGGCTCTAATTGTGTTATTAGGAGTGGGATCTACTTGTGAAATAGTTGATTATTTAGCTTTGGCGTGTCCATGGCATTTGAGTGTATCAGTGTACTGGTACCTTGTTTACATATAGGCACTTTCTTTTTTATTTTGTCCTATTGAATCAGTTGTGATATTTTTAAGGTTTTGAAATTATTTTCTCAAAATTGAGATATTTTGCTTCTGCTTAGCGTCTCCTCCCCTTTTTTGGCCTTTCTGAGCATGATTTTGTGCAGCCCTGTGACTGCCATCTGTTTTATGAGCATTTGTTAGTAATAGCTGCTACCATTTTTGCTGTATGTATTGCAAACAGGAAGTCACGGTTACATAGGTTAAGTAACTTTGCCATGGTGTTTTAGCTAAACACACCAAAACCCCCAACCCCTCACTTCCCATTCCCTAGTCACACAGACATCCATTCAGTGGCTGTGTCTTAACAATTATCAAGTATTTTTTGCCTTTTTTTCTTTCTGCTGCTTTTGTGTCTGTCTTAGAGTGTGTATTTTAAGTGTTCTAGTTTTAATACCTGCTGGCATTCCCTGCCCCCCACACATTGATTCATTCTCCCACTGTCACTGGTATTTAGAACAATCATGCTGCTCCCCTGCTTAAAAGAAATGGTTTGATACTGTTTGAATCATGGAAATGAAGTCATGTTAGGTTAAAGTCCAAACTGTAAGTAATACTCTTTTTCCTGTTTTCACTTTACCATTCTGTGTTTCAGCCAGGTTCCCCCCCCGCCCCTAGGCTTGCTTTCACGTGCTGTTGAATGGAAAAAGCAAGTGGAGAACGTTATTACAGTGTGTTATAAAATAGCATTTTCAGGGATGTACATGTGATTTTTAAAGGTCTGAAGACTTGTTTCAGGGCATTAGACTATATAATCAGAAACTGTTCCCACTACAGATTGTGTAGAAATACAAGATAAAAGTATAACTGTCTTGTGCATGCATAGGTGAGCACAAAAGAGACAGGATAAAATTCTAAACACCCTCAGTGTTTGCCATAAATCTAGTTAACATGTAAGGATACTGTATATCCTAATCTTACATTTACCTAAGTAAAGTGTCTTTAATAACATTTAAAGAGAAAAAGATAAACCTGACAAAAGGAAGAAGACAGACTTCAAAGACACCAGTATAAAGCAGTGGCACACTTGGTAATTCAGACTAACCTCCCATTGTGGACTTTTACTAGAAAATAAGCAGAAATATAAAACAGCTGCTTGAAGGCATTGGAGAGTTAAGAAGATGGGAAAGACTTAATGTCAGGATCTGGGAGAGGACAGTTCCAGGGATGTAAGCCCATTGTTTAGCACTACTTTTTTCTTGGAGGTGTTTGTCAAGGTTGCCTGATAGGCTGACTCGTGCTTTGGACAATCTCCCTTGGACTAAAGGGCATGAGAGTCTGGGACCTGCCAAGAAATTAGGATGCCATAAGGTTTTATACCTTTGGGATACAGGTGAACAAGACATATTCTTAAAAAAAAATTGCGAATGAAATGTTTAGCACATAATAACAACTTAGATATGTGAGATAGAATGAAGAGCAAAATTAAAAGCAGCAAGAGAAGCAAATTTGAGACAGACTCAGGATATAGGCTGTTAGATTCAATTTACAATTTAAACAAATGACATACTCTAAGTTCTTTAATAAAAGTCACTCAGATATTGGAGTTATAAGACACACTTATGCTTACTATATTTAGATAAGAGTTGTGATTGAGAATTTAAGCAGAGGACTTAGAACTAGAAACCAAATGGGAGTTCTAGAACCAAAACAACAGCTAAAATAGAAACTTAATAGTTTAACACACAGATGAAGAGAGAAGTAGATTGGAAGACTGGTTTGTTATGCAACAGTAGTTGCTATTACTGATTGCTGAGTCTGCCAATTCCAGATAAGGCCCAATTTCCTGGGGTTACCATCTAGCCACCTGTCGACAGGTTGATTAGTTTGGATCCTTGCCATCATATAGAGGACACCAATTTGTCCTTACTAGAATAGATATGTGTTCTGGATGTCTAGGTAATGGATTTGCCTTCTCTCTAATCCTTTTGCCAACATCTTTATCTGTGGACTCAGAAATCTTTATTTACTGTGATGGTATTCTATACAACATTGCTTCTGACATACCCCATCAAAGTAGTATGGGCTTTGACTGAATCACCCATATATGGTGGTAATCTCACAGAATACACAGGACTGGAAATTAATGAGTAGAAGTAGGAGTGACCTCTCTCACGTTGGAGAATGAGAGCATTTTGGACTCTTTATTGCACTGAACCAGTAGGTGAAGAAAGCTACTGTACTGGCTGGAATGATTGGCTCTGGTTACCAAGGACCAATGTAGGTGCCGTTATACAATGGGGCCAGGGAGAACCATGTCTGGAATCCAGAGGATTCTCTGGGACACCTCTTAATACTTCCATGTCCCTAGGTAAAATTTAACAGAAGACTACAGAAACGAAAAAAGGTAAGACCACTGAGGATTCAGATCCTTCAGGTATGATTTTTGTAGTCACTCCATCTGGTAAAAACAAAACAACAAAAAAGAAGAAATAGCTGAGCTGCTGGCTAAGAGCAAAGGAAACATGAAATAGGAAGGAGAAGTTTTAAAATATCAGCTACGGCCTTGTGAGAATTACGGAAAGAAGACTACAGCAACTATGTGCACTTTCTTACGTTATGGAATATTCATGTGGGAATGTGTTTGAGTTAGAGGAGTAATTGCACAGTGATGGGTACAATGACTGTAGGCACTTCTTTTTTGGTGGAGAGCAGGAGAGTGGCTTCCTTTGTATGGGGGATAGTTGCATTTTGTTAGACAAAAGCGTGTTGTGTTTCTGTTATTATATGGTGGTTAAATATGTGTAGAAGGGTGTGCATGGATGCAGAGCATCCTAAGAGGAGCACTGGGTTGGTTTTGAAGCTATTTGGTCTCACCTCTGTATCTGGCTTTGAGACACTGGGGTTGGGACTCCCTATTTCTTCTTTGTTTGCTGGCTTCTTGCTGGTTCTGCCGGTAGGGGGGATTGGGGAGCAACTGGAAGGAAGGGTTGGGGAACAGGGTCTTCCTCTCTCCTGGTGACTTGCTGTTCTGTGAGCTACCTGATAACAGCTTGATTCCAGTCTCTATTTGGTGGCGAGTGAGGGGGACAGGGGGAGGGACTCCCAGAAATAGCCTTATCCTGGTCCCTCATAGGTTCCAGCACCAGCCAGAAACAACAGTTCATACTTTCATTCTGCCTCATTGCTTCTTGTAACTCATATAAATCATATCTTGGGGGTGGAACTGCCCAAGTTGAAAGGTATTCTCTTTGTTATTAGCAAATCTCTTTTTTTCAGATGGAGGAAAGATTATCAAAAGGGAAATAGCCATGGCTCATTCCCACCATGGAATATTATTCAGCCATTAAAAAGTTTATAGAAGGCACCAGCCCCGTGGCCGAGTGGTTAAGTTGGTGAGCTCCGCTTCAGCGGCCCAGGGTTTCGCCGGTTTGGATCCTGGGCGCGGACGTGGCACCACTCATCAGGACATGTTGAGGTGGCATCCCACATGCCACAACTAGATGGACCCACAACTAAAATATACAACTATGTACTGGGGGAGATTTGGGGAGAAAAAGGAATAAAAAATTTTTTTTTAAATGTGTATAGAAGGTAATTTGACAAAATTTGAATAATGTGTTTGAGTAAAAAAAGATGAAGTGCATTGTATGATCCTAGCATCTTGGAAGCTCATACCATCAGATCTTGGAAAATTAGCCATCACCCCTCCTTATTGACCCCTCTTTTCTCCACTACTGATGACTTTCATGCCTGGCCCACCGCTTTCCTTTCCACTCAGGCCTCTATCAGATTTCTTAGAGACTTCAGCATCCTCATGGAAGACCTATCCAAAATCTTGGCCTCATTTTCCTACCGGCCAATGATTTTGTACTAGAGACCATTGCCTGCCCTCAGGCCCACTGCGTTGCACAACCTTGGTGGGCACTTACATAGATTGCATGTGATTAGTGTCCCTGGTTGTGTGACACACCCCTGCCCTTCCTGGTGTTATCTAGGCCTTGCTTTAGTGGAGGAGCACATTCTCTGAGATTTGCCTTTCTGTCAGGCAGCTCTGGAAACCACAGCCCAGGCCCCAGGGGTTCCAGACTTCAAGTCCCAACTCCAGCAGTCCTGGTGGGCAGCTGGAGAGCATGTCAGATGTGAGAGCGTAGGATTGTGGGAAGCAGAAGTCACACACTTACAAGATGCTTGACCTTACCCATTAGTTATCCCCTGAGCAAGTAAAGGACTGTTTATGCTTTGAGGCTAATCTATTTAGGTAACATTTTCATCCAAATCTAAAGGGTGAATTCCTAAAAAGGGCAACAAAGTGATTGCAAAGAAGGCTTCAGATCTGTCTACAGTCTATCTACGATGGGAGTTGGTTTATTCCAGGTTCCTTGGCCCAATTTGAGAAATTAGTTTGCTTATTCAGTTGTTGGTTTATTTCACAAATATTTATTCCATGCCTACCATGCGCCTGGCGCTAGGCTAGGCATTGTGCATGCAGAAACAGATGTCCTTACCTAATGAAGCCAAACGGTAGAGTGGGGTGGGGACAGTGGTGGTCTATTTAAAGACTGCCCCCAAATAAAGTTGCAAATGTGTGAAATCCTGGGAGAGCCTGTGAGAGGGGATTTGAGTTCCTCAGGGAGGTCAGGGGAAGCTTCCCTTAGGGGGTGATGCTTGAGCTGCGATCTGATGCATGAGGAAGTGTTAACCAAGCAGAAGGAACAGCCTGTGCAAAGCCTCCAGAGCAGGAAAGAGCGTGGAATATAAGGTGTGAAAGTCCAGTGTGTGTGGAGTCAAGAGGGTGAGGCTGCAGGAGGGCGGGGGCTGGAGCGTACTGGACCTTGCTGTCTCCTCTATTCTAGGAATGATTGGGAAACATAGGGTTTTAGGTGAGTGGAGGAAAGAGAGTGGTGCATGATAGGAATTGCATTTTGAGAGATTCCCTCCTGCTGCAGGGTGAAGATCGGATAGAGAGTCGGATGCAGAGGCCAGGCAGGTGGTTGTGCTCATCCAGGCCTCAAGGAATAATGGTCATTTGGCCCAAATTATTGGCAGTGGAGATGGAGGGAAGAGGAGCATTCAATAGATGTTTAGGCAATAATATTTGTCAGATAATAATATTTGTGGCTGTGGGGTTGAGGAAGAGATATCAGGAATGACCAAAGTCTAGAAAATGAGATACAGAAAGGAGTAGGTCTGATTTTTCAACCAAGATTCCATAGTACCCTCTTAACATGTGTAGCTCCCTGATTACCCTTACCTTTGTTCTGTGGAAGTTCTTGAAGTTAAAGGGAATCTCAGGGGCGGGCCCTGTGGTGTAGCGGTTAAGTTTGTGTGATCTGCTTTGGTGGCCCAGGGTTCGCCGGTTTGGATCCTGGGCGCAGACCTACACACCACTCAGCAGGCCAACCTGTGACAGCGTCCCACGTAGAACTAGAATGACTTACAACCAGGATATACAGCTATGTACTGGGGGCTTTGGGGAGAAGGAAAAAACAAAAAACAGAAAGATTGGCAACAGATATTAACTCAGGGCCAATCTTCCTTACAAAAAGCATACCTTTGAAGAAAAAAAAAGGAATCTCATCTGCTTCTAGGAGTCCCCCTGTGATTTCCTTTTTGTTCCCCTGTGCAATCCATATTGCCCCAATGGTGAAATGTCCAGATGTTCTTGGGAATGGTTATAAATCAAATCTACCGGGAAAAACCTGGCATTTGAAGCTGTAGAGAGCTAGCTCAAACCTGGGCTCTGCCCTTTCCTGGCAGTGCGGCTCTCCTCCACTTTGAGCCTCAGTCTCTCCATCTGAGAAGTGCGGGTTGTTAGGAGGATGCCATAACTTACCAGACAATTGTCATATGCTGTCAAGGTGAGTGATTCTTGTGACCGAATAGAGTAGTCCTCCTTTTACACTAGTAGTCAAGAGAATCAGTTGGCTCTGGAAGCTCCCTTCCTCCCGTTTTAGTGGTTTAGCAAGGAGCTGGCTCAGTAGGTGTGGGTTAGCTCAAAGGAACAATAGGCTGAGGCTGAACGCTGAATTCCAGAGGTTTCCCCCGCTGGCTAACAAGGCCACCTTGTTAACCAGGAAGCGCTGTTGTTACACAGATGTTTCTATGTTCCCAGCCCCCACCTGAAATATGTAGAGTATTATAGGGGCAGGTCCTGTGTCCAAACCCGCTGTGGCCACCCTCAGCACCCCTCCCCACCAGCGGGTCATGAGAACTTTGTGGGTCGGGGCCTCTGCTGCTTCTTGTAGGTTTTCTCCCAGTGAGCCGAGTGGGCTAGTGATGTGCGTGAGAGTCCACGACGCCCCTGCTTGATGTGAACTTTCTGATTATTGCTGGCAGTGTACTCGCACATTTTCTTGTAACCATTTGAGACTGTTTCCAGGGCAGTGGTGAGATTCTCGGCCCTGTCCCCAGAGACTCTGGGTCAGCAGGCTCAACATGGGGCTCCCAAATCTGCTTATTGTTTAGTTAAAAATTTTTCTCAACTTTTTATTTTGAATTCAATCTGACGGAAAAGTTGCAAGGATAGTAGGATGAATACTTACATGTATACTCCTCACCTCTGAGATTTACCCCTTGTTGATATTTTGCTGTATTTATGTGCTCTCCCTCTCTCTCCACACACACACACACACACACACACACACACACACTCTATCACTTTATTTTTCTGAATCATTTGAAAATAAGTCAAAATGCGATTGCATTTTTAGCACGATCAGTGCAAGATTCTGTTTGAGAAAAACTGGCCTGGGGACTTCACTACTTAGTAACTTATTGGAGTGGGGAGGGAGGGAGAGATGGAAAGGCATTAACAAAATCAATATTTTCTGTCTGGAAATTAGGCCACTGTCACCTTTGAGAAAGACAGACCAGGTTTAAATTGATCCAGGAGCCACATGTTGAGCTCAAGGAAGAGCCTTTGGATGGCCCCTGTGCAGTTAGGGCATGGGGACGCCCCGCTCCTCACTGCATTACTCTGTGGGAAACCGTAGAGTGAGTCAAAGGGGGAGGAGAAGAACAGCTCCAGCGCCTTCAGGGAGTTCACAGTAGGGGACGGATATAAAAACAGATAATTATGTAATCTTCTTAAGCAGATCTTTGAAAAAAACTCCTTAAATATGACTTTAAGGAGAAATCTCTTCTTTCTTCAGATTTCTGTCTATAAAATAGTAAATGGGTGCTGCCAACTGGTCAACTTTCTTGGACGATTTTGGGAAGGAAAGTTGTATGTCTCCCACCCCTCACTCCCACAAGACACACAGTGATTTGTTTCTTATTTGTCCAAAATGGCAAGAAGGTCATGGCTCCCACTGATTGGCTCTCACTGAAACACACCTGTTAAGCCTGGGTGGGTCTGAAGTCCACCATGTTCTCCGTGTCCCCCCATGACTCCTGCCCTTCTGTGTCTGCAGGTTTGCTGTGTGAGGCGGCTGGAGACCCTTGGGTCTCGTAGGGCCAGGCTAGGGGGGCGGTGGGGTGGGTGGGTAGAGATGGGGCGAGGGAAGCCTCTCTTGGCTGTGAGATCCAGCACTAAAGCAGATGCTGTTTTAGTCCCAGTGGCTCCTGTGCTTGTTTCTTTTTTTCTCAGAACTCTAGTTACAAAACATGGATGTACTTTGTTAAAAGAAAGTCACGTAACTCAGAGTATCGATTCTTCTTCCTCACACCTATCCAGCATTAAATACTGTTAAACGGCCTGGCGCAGGTCCCTCCAGACCTCTCCCTATGGGACGACACAGCTGGGTTTCACTGGGACCAGGGCAGAGGGGAGAAACTCAGCCCCATGGCAACCCAGAGGAGGGAGGAGAGCAAACATTCTGTGTTATTGTCATGCAGTGGGGGGACATCTCCACCCTGGGGCTTGCCAGGCTGGGTTGATCCCAGCACCCTTTGGAGAGCTGCAGAAAAGAAACCAAAATAAAATAGTCTGTAAGTATTGCTTATTTATATTTCACATCTAAAATACTGGAAATAATTAGAAAAATAGGAATTGAAAATGAGGAAGAAGAAATGAGAGATGAAATAGATGGTTTCAGAAGAACAAGTGGATGTACTTTGTAAAGCAGCCTTGAGAGAGACAGGAAGGCCACTGAGCCTGGGAGATGATCCCTGCCCCAGGCCGGGGTCGGGATGTGGGAGACACAGGTGTTGTGTCCCGGAGTGATTAAGGTTAGACAAACCTCTGTGTGTGTGTGTGTGTGTGTGTGTGTGTAAGAAGGGGGCAGTGTGGTACGTCCTTGATTTGGTGCTCTCTGGCATGAAGTTACCATGGGCAGAGCTAAAGGCAGACCATCGTGTGGCCTAGAAATGGTACCAGCATTGCCAACTCCACCGTCGTGAGCAGGAGTAGGAGAGGTAACATGCATTCCAGCGCGCTCATGACATAGGTGAGGGCACTGTGCTTTCATTCAGGGATAAGTCATTCTGCCCTTCCTGGTCCCAGAGCTGGAGACACCACGATGCCTGGATGGGGAGACTGGTCTGGGACCCTGGAGGTTCCTAGTATGACCCTGTCACCAGCTTTGCACATCTCTTGCACTTTTGCTTTTCCAGATGATTGCTGAAGCCCTCACCTCTAAAAGCAAGGAATCTGGTTCCTCCCTCTTGACCACCCCTCCCCTGGTTATCCAAGAATTCCAGGGGCCAGTCCTCCTTCCAAAGCTGGACTGAGAGACCGGCAAATTAGATATGTGCACAAATGGATGGTGGTGACCACAGGCGTCACTGTTGTAAGGGTCTCCACACAACACTTGGACCTAGCCCACTCAGTGGGGATGCCTGCACAGGGCTGTGGTAACACCCCACTCTTGTGCCCTAAAGTTACTCCTCTCTTGGCTGTCATGTGTTGAGTCTTTGTTTCTCAGAGCAAGACATCTGCCAGAGTTCCTACGTCCTCAGGGGCTTCGCTCAGCCCTGCTCAGTGTGGGAACCTGTCCTCATGAACCTTTAGATTCTGAACTTGGGTCAGCCTCTAGAGTCTTTTCCCTTCCGCTTAAGGGCCTTTCCTGCCATGAGCCTGCTTCAGAGCCACCCCAGACTGCTCCCATGGCTGTCCCTGACTTCGTCCTCTGTGTTTCTGGGCAACTCGGTCCACCCTGCACGCTGGAATCCCAAGAGAGGCAGTCTTTGCTGAACTACGACAGCACTCCAGAGATCTCGTTTGTCCCCTTTCCCCAGAACAGCTTGCTGGTTTTACATTCACATAACCATGGGAGGCTGGTCAAAGGATTTTTTCTGTTATAATGAACATCCGTCCGCTGTTTCTGACCTACACTTAAATTCTGTATCTCCGTACATTAGAATACTTCCTTTAAAGTATTTTTCAGGAGCCGGCTGGTGGCGCAGCAGTTATATTTGGAGGCCTAGGGATCATCGGTTCAGATCCCGGGTGCGGACATGGCACTGCTTGGCAAGCCATGCTGTGGTAGGCATCCCATGTATAAAGTAGAGGCAGATGGGCACCGATGTTAGCTCAGGGCCAGTCTTCCTCAGCAAAAAGAGGAAGATTGGCAGCAGATGTTAGCTCAGGGCTAATCTTCCTCAAAAAACATATTTTTTTCCAAATATACCAAGAGCTATAAAAAGAAAATAGATGAAATTACCCTTCAGGTACTCCCTTGTATCAGTCAGGGTCTCGGCAAGAGAAAAGGGCAACTCATTTGGGTAGTTTGAGGAGAGTTTAAGAAGGAACTTCTCTGCCAGGGCAGACAGGAGGCAGAAACCCAAAGGCATGGATAGTGCCCGCAAGGGCAAGGCCAAGGCTCTTGAGGGCATATTCTAATTACTTTCAAAGATTTTAAGAAATCTTCTTTGGAGAGGCAGCAGAGCCAAGGGGCTGAGGGCACAGACTCTGGAGCCAGAGGGCTTGCGTGTGAATCCAGTCTCTGCCACTTACTGATCTTGTGATTTAGGGCATGTTGCTTAACCAATCTGTACCTCAGTTTCGACATCTGAAATGGGGATCATAATAGTGTCTACCTCACAGGGGTGCTGTGCCAAGTGGATGTACTGTGCATTCCTAGGTGCAGTGCCTGGCAAGCAGAACGTCCCTGTTAAGTAAGACCACTAAGAAAATGCTGTTAAGTAAGACCACTAAGAAAATGTGATGAGCTGGCGTAACCTGCTCTACTCCCAACAAGGGAGGGCCTCTGCCTTGCCCTGGGTTGTAGGCCACAGGCTGGCATGTCCTTGGGCTCCCAAAGCACCGCAGGAGCCACCGGGAAAGGATTCTTTCAGTCCTCCCACCTCCTTTCTGCCGGTGCTGGGCACAGGTGCCTTGAACAGACCAGGGGTGCCCTTGGTGGGGGTTTCCACAGGGGACTTGCCTGCAGCCCTGACTCAGCAGAATCCCTCCCTCTCTGTTCCCCAGGGTGGCAGTTTCCTAGGAGGCTTTGTGGTCTTTCAGGCAGGTTGCCTCTGGCCCTGCTCTCCTCCTCATCAGTCCCTGTGGACACAGCCTCCAGCGGAAACTCGAGTGTTTACTCTGCTGCCAGTTCATTTGCCTTTCAAAAGCTATTTGGGGGGCTGGCCCAGTGGCGCAGTGGTTAAGTGCCCATGTTCCGCTTCGGTGGCCCTGGGTTCGCTGGTTCGGATCCCGGGTGTGCGCATGGCACCGCTTGGCAAACCATGCTGTGGCAGGCGTCCCACATATAAAGTAGAGGAAGATGGGCACGGATGTGAGCTCAGGGCCAGTCTTCCTCAGCAAAAAGAGGAGGATTGGCAGCAGCATGTTAGCTCAGGGCTAATCTTCCTCAAAAAAAAAAAAAAAAAAAGCTGTTTGGATGCTAAAAACAATTAGTAAAAGTTTAAACTTCATTCTGAGTCCAAAGACTTCAGTGAATTAAGTGACTGCTGGTGGGGATCAGGTAAACCTTCCATTCAGCTTAACTTTTAATACCAGCATGGCATTTCTTGACATTAGGAGAAAAACCTCAGGGGTTTTTGTTGTGATGGGAAGTTAAGAGTAGGGTGGCTTATTTGATTCATTAGATTAATGAATTTCTGTAATGAGATATTTATATATTCCTGAGAGCTGATGTACTTATACACATTAACTTATCATCTGTAGAGAAAAAAGCATTTGATACAGAATAACTGAAATTTGACCTCTTGGTTTTTTTGTGGAATTAACTAAATGTGGTTGAAGGGTTTCCTGCGGAGGTCGGGTTCTCCCCAGTTTGCTGTAGCAGTGCTTGTGGGCTAGGTTTTTATCCTAATGTCGCTCTACAACTGGAAGCACAATGGTCTGTGCTATGGTCTGAATGTTTATGACTCTCCAAAATTTGTATGTTGAAACCTACCCCTAAAATGAAGGTATTAGGAGGTGGGGCCTTTGGGAGGTGATCAGGTCATGAGGGTGGGGCCCTCATGAATGGGACTAGGGCCCTTATAAAAGAGACCTGAGGGGCTGGCCCCATGGCTTAAGTTTGTGCACTCAGCTTCTGAGGCCTGGGTTCCTAGGTTTGGAACCCGGGGGTGGTCCTACACCACTTGTCAGCCCTGCTGTAGCAGCAACCCACATATAAAGTGGAGGAAGATTGCACAGATGTTAGCTCAGGGCCAATCTCCCTCAGGGAAAATAAATGAAATAGAATAAAATAAAATAAAGGAGACCTGAGAGACTCCCTAGCAATAACGAGTCTGCAGACCAGAAGACAACCCTCACCAGACCATGGACTTCCAGCCTCTGAAATGGTGAGCAATAAACTTGTGTTGTTTATAAGCCACACAGTCTGTGGTGTTTTGTTATAGCAGCCTGAATGGACTAAGACAGTCTGTTTGTCTCAGAAGCCTTGGAACAATGCCGCACCATCTCTGAAAAGCACTTGAAATGAGAGGTCTCCTGTTGGAAGGAAGGAGAATGACTCATTTGTTCGCATCTCATTGCCTATCACGTGCTGTGCTGCCGATTTGCAGACATTTTCTAATAGATGCCTCATCCCATGAGAAAGGTGTAAATAACAGTCCCATTTTCGAGGTTTAGAGCAGGACTTGGGAAGTAGGAAAGTATAGCAGTAAAGAATTTGGGAACAAGACAGACCTGGGTTTGAATCCAGCTCTGTCATATTGTATTATGTATGGCCTTAGGGTCATACTCCCCCCTGTAAAATGAGGATAATAATGAAACCCACCTTATAGGGCCATTGTAAGGGTTGGAGGTAATAAGTGTAAAATGGCTTAGTCCAGTATAGTACAGTAAGGAAGCTGTAGGTATTTATTAATTAATTTTTTCCCAAGGTGATCAAGTCGATGGCTGAGCTGGAATTTGAACCTGGGCAGCCTGAGGCCACTGCTGTGTTGTACGTTCCTTGTGTTCAGGTAATGATTAATTGCCACAGGTGACAGTAGTGATCAGAGTCTGAGCTGGTGTCCTGAATGCCTTCTGCTCCTGGAAGCCAGCGAGGGTCCCTGGCTCAGTTTCTGGGCCTTCGTTCGGCATGTGTTCTGGATGAGAACAGGAGTCTGGCCCTGACCAAGCATCCAGGTGGCGGCCAGAAGCAGGGCTGGTGGCCCCAAGGGCAGATGAAGACTGTGTGTGCATCAGAGTACTCACAAACCATGGGGCCCTCAACGGGGTGACCAGTTCTTCCTGGCATGGCTTCATCATTTGCAGGGCCAGTGCAAAATGAAAATGCTGGGCCCTTTGTTCAAAAAAACAGAAAAATAAGTTCATTAAAGGGACAAAAATATAAAATGTTTTCCTTTCTTCTGTAGTCCCTCTCTTGATCTCTCATGATGGTTTTTCTATTTGTTATTTGATGTTGTGCTCCTTTGGGTACAGGGAGAGTTGCCTGGTGAAGACTCTCATAGGTGCCCAGGGACCTACCAGCCTCCGGACCAATGTTTGGGACTGGCCTGGGCAGGAAGTCGAACCCTCACAGAATCACCTGCCTGGCTGGCATGCTGTGGAGCTGCCGGCTTGGGTCAGGGACAGCCACTGCCATGCTCCACCCTGAAGGGCCACAGGGCATGTGCACTGACTCCAAACCTTCCCCAATCCTAAGCCTCAACCCCTGCAGAAGCAGGTAGTTGAGAACCTGTCCAGGAGAGGCAGGGAGGTGGTGAGAGGTGGGACTGCATGTGAACTGAGGCCCCAGGGCCCTAGCACATGCTCCATTGTCCCATCGTAAAATGCAAATTCAAAAAGAAAATTATTAAGAATGTTAAGATGGTGACTGCAGAGCATTAAACCCCAACCATGGGCCCTTTTGAGTTTAGTGCCCTGAATAACTACCCCTGGTCACATGAGCATGAAGCAAGCCCTGCCTGCCCATTTTCCCAGAAATGTTGCAATTTTAGTATTAAAAGCGCCAAGTCCCAGGAATACTATCAGTGCCAGGCAAACTGGGATGGTGGGTCACCCTACACCCCAGACAAGGCTACCCCAGCCTAATCCCATCGATCTCCTTCGATGATCTTAGATAGAATTTGACAACCCAGAAGAAAGCTATTTTAATTTTTGCATGTATGTATATTTGTGACACTTCAAAAACATCAATCTATTATGAATTTTATTCACACACACATATCTGAGTAGGAGTAGAAGCTTAATCTTTTCAGGTTTGAGGACTGCTGAACGTCTTCAGCCCCGCCCCCAGCAGAGCAGCTTCTGTGACCGGACGGTGTTGTCTAGGGGTGGCTCGATTCGGAGGAGGGGATCGCTCCCACTCGGCTCTGTAGGAGTGGATGTCCTTGCATGTGCCCCTAATCACTTTTGCAGACCATGAGCACTTGTCCTGAAGAGAAAGTTCTTGTACTGACACATCCAGCCCTTCTCACAGATGCTTGGGGCGGGGTCGGGGGGGGGGGGTGTGGAGTAGGTGCTGCCTGGCACTCAGACAGATCTAGGTTCCTCTCCCAGGACCAGAACTTGTAACCTTGGGCAAGCCACGTCATCAGCTTCCTCCTCTGTAGATGGGGTCATCTTGCCTCATAGAAGGTTTGGGGGAGGACTAAATGGAGTCGTGTGACTGAAGCACCAGCACAGAGACTGCCCTGCAGTAGGTGCTTGATAAATAAGAGTGACCGATCTGCTCAGGTGGGAAACATACAGCAGTCACATGTGAAGCCTCGCTGGCAGGGGGGCTCTTGGCTGTCTCCAGGGAAGGCGGACAGACTCACTTGGGAACGAGTCCTGTGCGCTTGTGAATGCAGCTCCTAGACCTGACCTGCCCCTGCCACGTGCCCTCCTGACTCTTGGGGCCAGGCTGGGCACGTGTTGGGACTTAGTACACAATGGATTCTTGGACAAATGAGTGAAGATAACCCTCTTTTACTGAGCACTTTCTCAGAGCCAGACGTGGCACTGGCTCATATAAACTCCATATAAATCTCTTGCTGTCACAGACACTTCGGTCTTGGGAGGAGAGGCCCAGTTCATTCGCAATAATAAGGATCTTGGCAGGGATAGGCCCTTCCACAATTAATGTGCCTTGAAACTTTTAAGTCTTGAGTACACAGACTTCTTTTTCTAAACATAGCCTATTGTGTTCATCAGGATTGTTTCCAGTGCAAGTGATAGTTGCAACTCAAACTGGTTCAAACAAAAAAAGGGAAATCATAGGCTCATGTAACTGAAAACTGTATGTGGAAAAGCTTCAGGCACGGCTAGATCCAGGTGCTCAAACCGTGTTCTCAGGATTATCTCATCTCTTGAACTTGCTTTCCCTGTTTTGGCTTCATTTTCATTTTTCAAAATTTTCATACTTCAGGAGAATGGCCAAACAGGTGGCCACAGGCAGCTCTAGGTTATGGTCTTACTAACTTAGCCACCCAGTGGGAAGGGAGTCCTCTTATTGATGGTCCCCACCAACCCCCATGTTCATTGCCTCTGACTGGCCCATCTTGGGGGCCATGTGCTCTCCTCTGGACCAATCACTGGCTGGGGGGATGAGGCAGTGCCATTGACAAGGCCCAGGTCACATAGTCCCTGCTGTGTGTGGGGTGGGGGTAGAGTCCCTCTAGTCAAACCTTAGGGACTAACAGGCTGTCCCCTTTGCCCCTCACACCAATCACAATGCTATTAGCAAAATAAGAGGAAACAGATGCTTCATTCAGAGTTAGAGCTTATTAAGCTGAAATTTTCTCTCTGGAATTTCTCCAAATGTTACCATTTGATTTAAGCCAGCTTTCACAGGAATTCATCACTCGCTGGGTTTCCCAGGCTCACTAGTGTGGCATTTGACGTCCCTCCCAAGCTGTCCCCTTTCTACCTCCTGCAGGTAGAAGGTGACCTGCAATGTTCTTTGCCACCTCTGAGCTTTTGAACGTGCTTTTGCCCTTTAAGTGGAATGTCTTCATGATTCTCCATAAAGCCCATTCATCCCTCAAAACTCAGCTCTAGAGTTCCGGCAGAGCGCGCGGTGGGAAGCGGCCCACGGCCTTGTGTCCCGGGGCCCTCCAGGCCCTCCGGCCTCGGGCCGGGGGTGGGCTGGGGGGCCGGGGGCCAGACCGTAGCGGGCTCTGCCCTGCAGAGACCCGGAGCCTTCGCCGCGGCTGCCCGCGGGCCGGGCCGACCTTGAAGCAGGAGCGACCCTCTCGTCCCACCCCCACCTCTGCGTCGTAATGGCGGCGGCCTCTCGGGCCGGACTCGGCCGACCCCTGTCTCCCTGCGCAGCCTTGCTGGGCCGCGGCGAAGCCCCCGCCGAGCTGCCGAGGACGCGGCGCCGTCGGGCGTCGGGCGTCGGGCGTCGGGCGTGGCGGGGCGGAAGAATGGCGGCGGCGCGAACGCAGAGGAGCGCCGGTAGGTGGCTCTGCTGGACACGGGCTGGGCCACCCGCAGGCCTTGGAGCCGCGCGGATCCGGGACATGGCGGTGCCCGCTCTGTCCCAGTGGGACGAGATCTCCCCTCGTCCGGACGACGCCGGACAAAGGCCTTCGGGGCCCTGAAGGTGAGGCGTCCCGGTGGATGAGGGTGGAAGGGGCAGCGGGCCCTCGGGCTTTCGGTCTCGGTTCTGTCAGACCTTGACCTTGGAAGACAGAAATGGTAGGAAAAGACCACGTTTGGCCCACAGGAAGTGACCGCCACCCTTTGGGAAGATTTACTGGCCGTTTATGGAAGGCCTGTGTATATAATATGAAAAAGCTGCTCTCAACTTTCCCCTCAACCTTTCAGAAGAAAACTTTTGCTACATCTAGGCCTTCTAGATGTAAAGAGGTTGCCGACGTATGATAGAGTAGAGTTAGAAAACCACACGTCTTGTAAAATGCCCGTTTGTTTTCAAAAACATCATAGAAATGTCTTCTGGAAATGACTTTTTGAAATGGAATTGTTAGACCACTGCTGGAAGCGACAGCAGGAGAGACGCGCGTCCACGGTTGTGCAGTGGGTTAGAGGACGTGGCGCGGAAGGCCTTGAGGAGGAAGAAACGAAGGCTCGGTGCCAGAGTGGTCATGTTTGGAAGACATTTTCATATTACTGTGTGTGCATTTTATTCCTCGCTACTGTGTATGTAGTTGACAGTGCTAAGTACTTTTTTGCAATATCTAGTCTTTCTAGATGTTCTGAAGTGCCTGATGTATGTTAAAAGTAGAGGTAGTAAAAAGACATTTTTGTAAATATCTTTTTAAGATTCTTATGAAATACTGTTTCTTTGGGGGGAATGGCCAGACCACCCCTTTGAACAGTGCATGTCGTGTTTGTGCGCTGGTTCCGGGGGAGAGCGAAGTGCAAAGAGCTGTGTGCCAGTGTGTTGATAGTGAGGCAGGATTAACAATTGTCCCTGATGTTCCTGCATTTTGTTTTACTTTGCTGTGTATATAATGTATATAATGGACCAATGAGTCCTAATTTACATCTAGTCTTTCTAGATGTTAAAGAGGTTGCCAGTGTATGACAAAAATAGAGTTGTTTACATTTTATACACTTTGCGTTAAAATTCCTAGGAAGGATTGTCTCCTGAAAATCTGAGCATTCTAGCCCACTGGGTTGGTGGAAGAGGGAGAGAAGGGAAAGGTTGGTCTTAGGCTAGAATGTTCACATTCCAAAGACTTTCAGATTCTGTTCCATGTGTGCAGTTTACTCAAGACTGCTGTGTATATAGTGGACAAATTCAGTCCTTATTTGAAACATCTAGTCCATCTAGATGTTTAGAAGTGCCCGACGTATGTTAAATGTAGAGATAGTAAAATATCACTTTGTAAATATTTTTTTTGCTAAAGTTCATTGGAAATGTTGCTTTTTGGAAATGGAATTGTTAAACCCTCTCTGTGAACAGTATATTATTGTTTATACTTGCTCAGTGGTTTGCAGGAGGTGGGAGGGAAAGAATTGCAATTGGTAATATGCTAGTGTGTGCATACTTGGACATGTTCAGACAAAACCATTTTTTGTATGTTATGTGCATTTTGTTTTGCTGTGTATATAATGTATATAATGGACAAATGAGTGCTAATTTTACAGCATCTAGTCTCTAGATGTTAAAAGAGGTTGCCAGTGTATGACAAAGTAGTTAGTAAAACTAGCACATTTTGTACACTGTGTTGAAATTCACTTTGTGTTGCCTTCTGCAAATGACTTTCAGATAGGAATTTGTGCAGCCACCTCTAAGCATTACTCATGCCTGTACTTGTCCACTGGATTGGTTGTGGAGAGGAGGAGGTGAGGGAGGGAATGGTTCAGGCCAAAATGGTCATATTTAGAGGATACCTCAGATTATAACGATTGTTACGTGTGTGCAATTTTATTTAATAGTGCTGTGTACATAGTGGACGAGTAAGTTCTTATATAAAGTATCTAGTCTTTCTAGATATTTAGAAGTGCTTGATTTTTTTAAAAGTAGAAGTAAGTAAAATAACACTTCTTGCAAATAGCTTTTCAGAACTGATGGGAAATGTTGTCTTTGGAAATGGAATTGTTAAAGCACCTCTCTGAACAGTATACCCTGTACTTGTTCGTTGGGTTGAGGGAGGTGAGAGGGAAGAAATTGCATAAGATGTTTTGCTAGTGTGTACTAGAAAATGTCCGCTTATCCATTGCCCTATATGTTATGTGCATTTCATTTAACTTTTCTGTATATATTGTGTATATACTGGACAAATGGGTCCTAATTTTATAATATCTAGTCTCTAGATATTAAAGAGGTTGCCAATGTATGACAAGAGTAGAGTTAGTAAACTAACACATTTTGTACACTTTGTGTTAAAATTCATCAAAAGGCTGTCTTCTGAAAAGGACTTTTGGAAATGAAATTGTAAAATGACATCCAAGGGACACATGTGCCTGTACTCACCCACTGAGTTGGTGGTAGAGAGGAGGAGTTGGGAGAAATGAAGGATTCTAGATTAGAATGTCCGAAGTAGAAGACACTTTCAGAAATAACTGTTGCTACATGTGTGTAGTTTATTCAACACTACTCTGTATATAGTGGACAAATATAAGTCCTTATTTGAAACATCTAGTCTTTCTAGATGTTTAGAAGTGCACAAAGTATGTTAAAAGTAGAGGTAGTAAAATAACACATTTTGTAGATACCCTTTTGTTAAATTCATATGAAATATTGTCTTTTAGAAATGGAATGATCAAAATGATCAAACCACCTCTCTGAGCAGTACCTGTTATATTTGTGCTGGTTTGGGGAGGAAGGAGAAGAAAGTACAAAGGGCTTTCTACCAGTATGTTTATAGTCAGACAAGATTAACCATTGTCCCATATGTCTGTGCATTTTGTTTTACTTAGCTGTGTATATAGGGTATATAAAGGACAAGCGTCCTAATTTACAACGTCTAGTCTTTCTAGATGTTAAAGAGGTTGCCAGTGTATGACAAACGTAGAGTTAGAAAACAAATACTGTGTACACTTTGTGTTAAAATCAATAGGAAAGACTGTTCTGAAAACGACTTGAGGGAAGTGAAATAGTTCAAATCCCCTCGAAGCATTACAAATGCTTGTCCACTGGGTTGAGAGAGAGGGGGAAGGGTTCTGGGCTAGATGATGCTGTTTGGAAGACACTTGCAGATGATAGCCTTTATGTGCAGTTTATTCAGTGCTACTGTGTGTATGGTGGACAAACTTAAATCCTTATTTGAAACATCTAGTCTTTCTAGATGTTTAAAAGCGTACAACATATGTTAAAAGTAGAGTGTTAAAGTAATACCCTTTAAGTATTTTTTCAGTTAATTCGTAGGAATGGTTGCGTTTTCGGAATGGGATCGTTAACCTTGATGTCTTAGAGAGTATGCCGACTGTTCACTGGGTGTGGGGGAGAGGGGCAGGGAAGGAAGTGCCGAGAGAAGGATTCTGTGCCCATGAGTCTAGATAAGTTTAGACTGTCTAACCATTGTTCTGTATGTGCATTTTAGTTAATATTGCTGTGTATTAAAGGATAAACAAGTCCTAATGCCCAAAGTATAGGAAAAGTAGAGGTAGTAACACTTTTATAAATGCCCTTTTGTTAGTTTTTAGGAAGGACTGTCTTCTGGGATGTCTTTGTTAATCCCCCTCTTGGAGCTAGATGTGGTCCTACACTTAGTCGTTGAAATGGTGGAGGAGGGAGAAGCGGAAGGGTGCAGGGAAGGGCTCTTTGCTGGTATCTCCATATCTAGAAGACAGTTTTAGGTAATAACATAGGTCTATAAGTGCATTTTTGTAAAGTACCTGTGTTTATTGTAGACAGGGTTTGTTTATTTTGCAGCATCTAAGCTTTTTAGATGTCCTGAGGTGACAACGTATGATAAAAAGTAGAGCTAGTGAATTAACCAATTTGTAAATATCTTTTTGTTCTAATTGATAGAAAAGAACCATCTTGGACGTGGAATTGTTAAACCAGCTCTGAGAAATGTACTTGAGGACTTGTTAGGTTGGCAGCAGAGGAGCAAAAGGAAGTATAGGGGGAGGGATGTATGAAGGTGTGTTCGTACTTACATTTTGATGATAAGCATTGATCTCTGTGCACCTCTTTTGGCTGTCCTACAGGAATACATTGTTAAGTAATTCAGTGGGAACATACCTCCTTGCTAATATTTTAATAGTATAGCTTGGATATTGAGTTCTCTTAGAAGTATTATATTTTGTGTACTCTTGCTTTATGTCTCATTTTTAATTGAACATTAAGGGAATGCAGTATTTTAATCATAATGCCGCCAGTATCTTTATCTAGAGGCTTCTTGCTACTTTTGTCGCCAAGAAAGTCACGATTACATTTTTTTTTTCCAGATTGAGTTGGTGTAGTGTATTGGTTATCAAAATACTTATATAGCTTTGGGACTTTGAAATGATAAATATTCATTATGTGTGAAAAAGCATGATACATAACTGTATGATCTTAATTACATAAAAATGGATGCTTAGTTGTGTAGGTGAACACACAGGACCTAGAAGGACATGTCAAACTGTAAACTGCTTGTGATTATGGATGACTTTGTTCTTTGCTTCTCATGTTTTTCCGTTTCCTATTATGCACATGTTAACTTTTAAAAAATAAATGTCATTTAAAAAAAAAAAACAAAAAACAAACCTCAGCTCTAATGTCGTCTTATCTGTGAAGCCCTCTGGTTTCCTGAGGGCAGAGCCAGTGCCTATCTATATGGATGGTATCCCATATAAATCCTTCACAGCGCTCACCCCTGCACTTTTTGAGATATAATTAAAATACCATAAAATTCACCCTTTTAAAGTATACAATTCAATGAATTTTAGCATGTTCACAAGGTTGGGCAAATATCACCACTATCTAGTTCCAGAACATTTTCAAGATCCTAAAAAGAAGGCCCAGACCCATAAGCAGTTACTCCCCATTTTCTCTCCCCCAGCTCCTGGTGACCCCCAATCTACTTTCTGTTTCTATGGATTTACCTGTTTTGGACATTTAATATGGAGGGAATTAAACAGTATGTGATCTTTTGTGTCTGACTTCTTTCACTGAGCATAATGTTTCTGAAGTTCATGCATGTTGCAGCATGTGCCAGGACTTCCTTTCTTTTTATGGCTGAATAATATTCCATTGCATGGATAGACCATGTTTTGTTTATCTCTTTGCCAGATGATGGACACGTGGGTTGTTTCCACATTTTGGCAATTATGAATAATGCTCCTATGAACATTTGTGTACACGCTTCTGTGTGGACACATGTTTTCCATTCTCTTGGAGAACTGCTTGGTCATATGGTAATTCTATTTTTAACTTTTTGAGGAACCACCAAACTGTTTTCCAAAGTGACTGTAACGTTTTACTTTCTTACCAGCAGTGTGTGAAGGGTCCAGTTTCTCCACATCCTCACCAACGCTTATTATTGTCCGTCTTTTTTATTATAGCCATCCTAGTGGCTGTGAAGTGGCATCTCATTTTGGTTTTGATTTGCGTTTCTAAAATGACTAATAGTGTTGAACATCTTTTCATGGCTTATTGGCCATCTGTGTATCTTCTTTGGAGAAATGTCTATTCAAATATTTTGCCCATTTTTAAGCTGGGTTATTTGTGTTTTTATTGTTGAGATGTACTTGTTTATATAGTCTGAATCCTAGATCACTATCAGATACATGATTTACAAATATCTTCTTCCAGCCTATGAGTTGTCTTTTCACTTTCTTCACAGAAGTGTCCTTTGAAGCACAAAATTTTTTTATTTTAATGAAGTCTAATTTATCTATTTTTTCTTTTGTTTCCTGTGCTTTTTATATCATATTTAAGAAAACATTGCCAAATCCAAGGGCATGCAGATTTGCCCCTTTTAAGAGTTTTATAGGCTTGGCTCCTAAAGTTAGGTCTATCATCTGTTTTGAGTTAATTTTTGTGTATGGTGTTAAGCAGGGGCTCGACTTCATTCTTTTGCGTGTGGACATGCAGTTGTCCTAGCACCATTTGTTAAAAAGATTATTCTTTCCCCCAGTGAATTGTCTTGGCATCCTTGTTGAAAATTAGCCATAAATGTATAGGTTTCTTTCTGGGATCTCAATTCTATCCCATTGATCTCTAAGTCTATCCTTATGTCAGTACCACAGTGTCTTTATTATTGTAGCTTTGTAGTAAGTTTTGAAATTGGGAAGTGTGAAAACTCCAACTTTGTTCTTCCTTTTCAAGACTGTTTTGGCTATTCCGGGTCTTTTGCATTTCCATATGAACTTTAGGATCAGCTTGTCAGTTTCTGCAAAGAAGCCAGCTGGGATTTAAAAAATTCTTTTATTTTTATTTTTGCTGAGGAAGAGTCACCCTGAGCTAACTCTGTGCCAATCTTGCTCCACTTCATATATGGGTTGCTGCTACAGTATGGCTGACAAGTGATGTAGGTCTGTGCCTGGGATCCGAACTTGCAAACCTGGGCTGCCAAAGTGGAGCATGCTGAACTTACACAATGGGGCCAGCCTCTGTTGGATTCTTTCAAATGCTTTTTCTGTGTCTATTGAGATGATTATGCAATTTTTATCATTTATTCTATTAATACGGTATATTATATTGGTTGATTTTCATTTGCTGAACCAACCTTTTATTCCTGGGATAAACTCCACTTGGTCATGGTGTATAATCCTTTTTATATGTTGTTGGATTTGGTTTGCATCTGGAATTTTGTTGAGGAATTTTGCATCTATATTGCTAAGGAACTTTGATCTGTAGTTTTCTTTTCTTGTGATGTCTTTGTTTCTAACCTTTGGGCTTAAACTGGGTTTTTGTTTTCTTTTATGTTTTACTTTGTTGTCTTTTCCCCCAAAGCCCCTTGGGGCCAAAGATGTGTCCCATGAACCTCAGATTCCTAGAGTTCGGCGCAGGGACTGTTGTGGCCAGGTTAAGAGATGGCGGCTGAGACAAATGAGCCACAGCTGCTCTACACCAGGCTGTCTTCTGGATCCTTCAAGGTCAAGTCCTTTTGGAACATATTCATCCTCATCAGCTATAGCCTTGCCTGCTCCTCTCTTTAAATCCTAAGAGGACCAATGTACGGGTGATTTTTCCTGTTTCACAACAGTCATGCCTACATGGATCCCAAGGATGTCCTTGTGCTTTCCCTGGTGCCTGGCACAGGAGGGGAGCTGCACATGGTTGACACTCGGTAGACGTTTGGTAACTGAATGGAAGGGCAGGAACTGGCCTTTGCAACTTATTTTACAAGATATCCATCATCATCTTCTGGGTTTGAGGGCAGCAGCCATACCAGGCACTTGTGAAGAGAATGTTTGCTTTGAAGCCCAGGACCTATGTCCAAGCGTGAGTCCACAGTCTAGAAGGAGCTTGTAAATCCCCCAAGGGAGGTTAATTTTGAAAATGGTTATTTTTCTGTGTGGTAATTTGAGTTTCTCTGACACTTCATCCAGAATTTTTCTGTAAAATGAATAATAATGTTCTATACTGGTTCATTAATTTTGACAAATATACCACACTACTGCAAGATAATAACAGAGAAAACTGTGTGTGTGGTATGTGGAAACCCTGTGTACCATTGTCACAATAATTACGTAAATCTAAAACTTAGAAAATTTAAAAGTTTATTAAAACAAAGAGTGTAATGCTGGGTGAAGATTTAGCTTAAATTGTTTATCCAAACAGCTGTCCAATTTCCTAGCACCTTTTATTAAATGGTAAAAATTGATTTGTCCATCTGCTTCTTATGTATTGCATTTTCATTTTCTGGACTCTGGGTAATTTATCTATTCTTAACTGGTACCCTCTTTTAAGTGTTGATATTCTATACATTTTAATATGTTAAAAAAACCCCATTCTCATTTATAAAATCTTCCTCACCATGTTGGCCTTTTTTCCCCAGGTAAAAAGTATCAAAAAATTGCATTGGGATTTTATTTGGAAATGTACCAAAACCGTATTTTTATTTTGGGCAAGAATCAACTTATTTACGTTAATCTTTCGATTCAAGAATATGGTAGACTTCTCGATCAACTGAAGTGTTCCTTCATGGTTTTTAGTAATTTAACCATTTTCTTCAAATAGGACTTTTTTTTGGTGGTTAGTCCTAGCGACTAGTTGTGTTGCTACAGTGTAAAGTATTTTTCCTCTGAGTTTTGTTGTAAGATTTTCATTTTTTGTGTCTATCTGGTAACCAGCCACTTTCTGAACCCCTTCTTTAGTTCTGAGTTTTTAACGTGGATTCTCTTGAATGTTTTTAGCCGCATTATCATTCTGTCTGCAAATATAATTTGGTTTATTCCTTTAACACAGTGGCCAGACCTTCCAGACCGATGTTAGGCCACAGTGCTGCCCTTGGGCCTGTGTGTCACATGTCTGCCTTTAATGGAACTCCTTTTATACCCCTGACTGCGGGTTTGGGAATCTGCATCGTATTAGGGAATTATGCTATCATTTCATGTTAGTTTTGACAAAATCTAGAATAGGCAATGAATTTCATCCAATTACTGTTAAGTCTATTAAGATGATTGTTTTTTGTCTTGCCATTCTTACCATTTTCTAATAGATTAAACCACACTTGCATTCTCTAAATAAGTCTTGTCATGAAAATAACGTATTTTTTCAAATATTCTCAAGCCATTAGCTCTCCAGGGGGCCCAAATGACTTGAAAGCTTTTCTTATTGAGGAAGTGTGTGAACTGTAGGACAGAGAGCAGGGCCCCAACTCTCCTGCAGACCCTGCTCCCCAGAGCCAGGAGGCATCAGGAAGCAGCAGCAACTCCACAGCCACCCTCTGGAAGGAGACCGAGATTTCTCAAAAGGGAAGTGATGGTGTGAAGATGGCAGGAGCATCAGGCATGTTAAAGGAAGGGGTCAGTGAGGAAGGGATGGAGGGGGGCAGTCCCAGGCAGAGGGCCAGCATTTGAGTAGGGGTAGGAATGTGGGGAGGCCACGTGGAGAAGTACATGTTTCCAGGCTCATGTCGCGGGTTTGAATCCTGGCTCTGCCTGAGCTCGGCACGTTTCCTCCTCGCTCCCCATCTCCTCATCCGGGGACAATGGTCACGATCTCAAATTAAACCTAGTTTTCCCCCTGGTCCCCCACCTGGTGGACAGTGACACCAGCAGCCATACCATCCTCCCAGCCAGAGACCTGGGCAACTGCTCCCTCTTAGGAGACCTGAGCCTGGAGGGCAGACCCAGGTCTGTGTCACGTCTGGTCCCAGCACACAGCACAGGCCTGGCCCAGGGAGGTGCTCACTGAATGTTTATTGAATAAAGACCACAGAAAAGACAGTACTCTCCAAATGTGAAAAGTAGCCCTTCAGGAAGGAAAGAATATTCTTGGTCCACGTGGGTTTGAGTCAGTTAAAAATCATGCTTAAAAGGCACAAGGCTGGTGATCCTTTGCATCAGAAGGTGTGGGTGGGCTTGTTGCTTGGTGGAATTCTTCTTCCTAATTTTCTTTAGATTTCTGGACACAGCACGGGGGTGAGGATGCAAAGTGAGGGGTTCCTGAGTGGATCCCCCCACTTCCTCCAGGGCAGGACTTCCACCAATGGCCAGGCTGCCTGCTCCTCCCTCTCTCCACCAACCAGTCGCTGCTGCCATCCTGGCTCACACCAGAGGGATGGGGTAGGAGGCACAGGCGGCCAGACCACACATGTTCTTCCCACGCTCAATGAGGAAGTACCTGGGCAGAGAGAACAAGCTGAGGCCCTGGCTGGGGGCTTCCTCGCCATAGACCTTTCTGGAATGTTTTGTTGCTCACCAAGATCTGACTCCAGAGATTAGGCTCTCTGAATTTATTCATAAAACAGTAGCATTGGGCTTATTTTATTACCAGGAAATCACTGACCTGACTTGGTGAATAATTTCTCCTCTGGAACTCCCCTTGGCCATCAAATGAACTCCCTTCTTTATTCTATCCATAACTCACTTCTCCCCAGAATTTACCTCCGGCTGCTTCCTAGCCCTGCTTGGCCCTCATGTAGTTATTTAATCATTACCGGGCCCCCTGAGGTAACAAATCTCTCCTTTTTGGATGAGGACATGGAGTCTGACAGGAGAGACACAAAGTCACATCAAGATACGTACCCAGGACCCCTGATTCCAGCCCCCTTCTCCTAGAAGGAGGAGCTGCCAAGCATCAGGGGTAAATTTGTTGCCTTGATTTCTCACAAATGGACCCTCCCAGATGCTGGCTTAGTTCTACCAGGTTCTGTGTTATGAACTGTTTTCCTAGCGGTGGTCACAGATCCTACGGAGCCAAATGGACTCCTGTTCAAAACACAGAATCGTTAAGATCTGGGGTCAGGAATAGGAGAGGGGTTGCTAGCGGGGTGTTGGGCGTGTGGGGGTTACGTTCTCACGCTCCCTTCCCCTGGCCTGGGCTAGGGCTCAGATGACCAGCTTCTTCTCAGAAGCCATGTATTTGAGGTGGAGGAGACCCCCTCCAGGGCCCCCAGACATGAGCAATCACACCCCCTCCCAGCACATGGGACCTGGGAGCTGCTTACCCGTTCATGCCCCAGTGGGGACCCCAAGAGTTTTTCACGATCCAGTAGGGTATCCCATTTTCTTCTCCATACCCAACAGCCAGTACTGCGTGGTTTACTTTATCTGGAGTTTTATGACAGGAAGTACTGGAAAATGAAAATAAAAAAGGTTTGAAAATATGGGAAGGATAAAAGCAATGACTCAATCACATCCAACAACCCGAGCGCTTTAGAGCAATGTTTCCCCAGGGGGGCCTGGGAGGCGTTGAAGGTGGTGAATTAGCTCTCGTTTAATCACAGTGCAAGAACAGTATTCTCTCTAGTTCTTTCGGTTCTGCTCACCCAAAGGAGAGAGCCCTCACGTGGTGCTAGCCCCGCTCTACCACCGGACACTTTCTGATGCCTCTTTCATGACAAGGACAGAGCAGCCTTCCTGCTGCACACTCTGCATGCAACAGCATCCAGTTAGAGTGTCATGTAGCACTCTGTGTTGCCACTGTATTTATTTTTAAGATTACTGGTATTTAGGGCAAATAAACAGGCCTTCTATTTATGATAGTAAACTAGCTTCCATTAAGAAATTCCAAGAAATTCAAGAGGAAAAACAGCAATGGCTGTGTATTAATTCAGCTGATGTGTAACTGAGTTATTGCTAAGCGCCAGGCCTGGGAAAGGTGCCGGGCACACCAGCAACATGCAAAACTCTGCTCCTGCCCTAAGGAGGCTTCGTTTGGCAGGGAGCAGACTGGCAAAGAGGTTCCTTCTATACAGTGGACTGAGGGCTGTGACAGTGGGAGGCTGACAGGAGCCCTGAGGAGGGGATCCAGCTCCACGGGGATGGGTGCGGTGGGGTCAAGGAAGGCTTCCCTGCGAAGGCAGGGGACAGCATGAAACTACAAATCCTTCAGTGCGGCTAGGGCAGGGGCACAGGGTGAAATGGGGAGGTTGGGGGTGGTTTTGATGGGAGATGAGCTTGGAGGAAAAAGAAGGACCAGGTCAGAGGGTCCCCCCTAGTCAAGCTAAGACACTGGACAATGGAGAAAAACTGGAGTATGTAAAAGTTGGCATGGCAAGAGGAGTGTTCCAGAAGGCTGACTCTGGCTCTGAGTGGAGGATCGGCCAGTGGTGGGAGCATAAGGACAAACCGGTAAGGAAGTGGCTGCAGGAGAGCAATGGTGGGCGAGGGCAGAGACATGGGGAGGGAGCAGAGAGCACATTTCTGAGCCATGTTAATGGGGCAGAACCTGAAGATGAGGAGAAAACACAGGACCTGAGGTTTCTATGGGCCACCTGGCTTGAAGATGGCAGGGAGGCCCTTGGATCTACGGGTCTAATGCTTGGCAGAGACCAGCCTGACGGATGGAGACTTGGAAGTTCTCAGCAAACAGTTGGCCATGGAGTTCAAGGAATGTCTGAGAAGAGGGAAGAGGGCTGAGGACTAAGCCCTGGAGAACACCAGCATTTTAGGAGTGGGCAGAAGACGAGGAGACTGAAGGACACGCCGGGCAGCTGCTGGAAGTGGCTGGGGAGACAGTTGAACTCACTCATGTTGCAAACAGGCAAGAGGCAAGGATGAGCTGAACCCCATATTAGATATGCTCAGGAGAGTGGGTTTTCTGAAGAATCCCCTGTGGTGAAGCTTGCAGCACAGGGTTCTGGTATCTGAGAGCAGCTACTTTCTCTTCCCTATTTCACATCTTCAAATTTTTGCACATGGGTTTTTGTAACTGGAGGCAGCTCTTCTGTTGAGGAAGAGGCTCAAATGTTGGGCCTAGCCCTAACTAGCCATGTGACCTGCACCTGACTTCTCTTCATCAGAGACCATGGTTTCCGACCCTCAGGGCGGCAGGAGGATGAACTGGGGGAATATGTAAGATGCCAGCACACGTGGTAGGTATTGAGAAATGGTCAGACCAGGAGTCCTGGCTGAGCCTGAATCTCATGCGTCTTTCCATGCAGGCTGCTAGGACCCCAGCTCACCTGGAGTAGATGCCCTTTCTGTACATCATAAAGTCTTCAGTCACCTCGAAGGCAAAGCTCACAGGGTTGTACAGGGCCACCGCCTCCACCATTGCCTTCTCATCATTCTGTGGATAGACAGAAGGACTGACAGACGAACACACATCATCTCCCCCACTGTACTTTCAAAAAATGACCCTTTGCCCCAAGGTAGGACAGAGGCCAAGAGAGATGTAGATGTCCAGGAGGAAGGAAGGGAAGGGAAGAGGAGGCTGCTTTAGACCTGAAGGCAGCTACCAAGGGGCGGGCTGCCCCTCTTCACAGCACAACTGGGCACTGGATGTTGCGGGTTGGCATGGCAGGGCCCCCACCCTCTTATGCCTGAATGTCCAGGATCCTTTGGGTTTTTCATTTGGCTTACAGGTCCCTCCTCCCAAACCCTGGCTCCCCTGTGACCTCCCTCCCCTTCGCTCAGCTGGTCTGTTCGGTCGTCTCTGTTCACCTCACTGCTCCTAAAGAGTCCTGCACCCTTTGGGATAGGGACCACGGATGCAGTGTAGACCCACTTATTTGGTCACTCACAAGTATTCGCTAAGGTCCTCTCATGAGCCAGGTGCTCCAATGGGTGCAGAGACAAATGTGACTCTCCCCGCCCCAGAACCCCCTGCACCCACAAAGCCAGTCCTAAGAGCTTTTTGGTAGAACACAGGGGTTAGCAGTCCATGAGCAGATAAGGCCCAGATGGTGGTGGAAACACGAAAACCCAGCAAAGGGTTGAGTGCCCAAGGAGGACCCGCCCCCTTTAGCTGGGGAAGGCAGGCGGGAGGGAGTCAGAGGCCTCCTAGAGGCTGCAGCTTTGGGACAGAGCAGCGGAGACCAGGTGAGAGCAGCAGTTGGAACCACCTGGGGAGCTTTAAAAAATCCCAATGCCCAGGCTGCACCCCAGACAACTGCATTGGTGTCTCTGCGGTGGGTCCCAGGCATCAGGATTTTTTAGGTGTCCCGGTTGGGAAGCACTGGGTTAGAGTGAGCTAAGGAGGGCATTCCCCTGGTGCAGACCCTAGGGAGTTGAGATGAGAGGGAGCGGAGGCCAGGGTTCTGCTGAAGGGCAGGGGATGCGGGGGTGCAGGGCACCCAGCCGTCCTTCAGTCCTGCCTCCCTGGAGGGGTGGGCAGAGACCCAGCTGCAGAAAGTGAACAGCTGCTTGTCAAGCAAGCGGCTCCCTTCCCCATGTTCAGAAAAGGCCTTGTGAGCCCAAACAGGCCACAGCAGATGGAGACAAGGAAGGCATGGGCATCTGCCCACCCAGAAGGTGAGCACTGCAGTGGGGCAGCCACTCCCATGGCCATCCCATCAAGAAGGGCTGGACATTGGTTCTGGGCTGCTCTTCAGGGCCCCACAGGTGTCAGAGACAAGGCTCTCCTGGCGACCAGGCAAAAGGGATACCTTTGAGCCCCCAATTCGGCTCTTAGTGGGATACAAATGGCCCACTGCAGGTCAGCCCTTGGTGGGTATGTCTAAGAGAAACTGGCTATTTTCTGAAGATAGAGTCATGCTAGTCAGAAACATCCCTATTACAGGGTGTAGATTTTGGAATAACATGATCTCAGTTCAAACCCAGCTTATTCTTCCTAGCTCTGTGGCCTTGGGCGAGTTACTTAACCACTCTGAACCTGTTTCCTCATCTATAAAATCAAGGTAATAATGACATTTATCTTCTAGGGTTGTCTTGAGTCTAAAAGAGATAATACATGTTAAGTGGTTGGTGTAGTGCCTGTAAATACTCCTTAAACTGTCATTACTGTTGCTGACAGCTTGGCACGTGCTTCAATTAAATGGTGGCCACAGTTATTACTCAGACATCATGCTTGTGATTTATGCAGACATTTGTGGGAATTCCTGCTTAGACTTATGCTTTCACATACTACACTTACACATACCCGTGGAGATATTCTTTCAATCTTTACACACATTCTCCCGCACTTGCAAATACACACACACTGGAGTCACAAGGGCTGTTCATACTTGTTCCAGATCTCTCTCAGAGAAACGGGGTATGACTGCATGTCCCCATCCACTTGAGTTTCAGAGTGTTGACTGTGTAATTTGTTTTGGCTTTAAGAGCCAGTCGTAGTTTACCACTCTCTTTCCTTCCACCTGCGTCCTAGAGTGAAGCCAACGACACAGAGCACAGCTCCACCTAAGCCAAGGGACATGTCACATGAGTGAGACACAAACTTTGTTTTGTTCCATTCAGATTTTGGAGTTGTCTGTCACTGCAGCATAAGCTGACTTGTCCTGACCAACCTATGTTCATACTCAATGAATTCACATTCCATCTCTAACACGCATACGCTGACATCACATACACACCTATACCCTCTTTTGCAGGATGGGGATTATGGCTTGCATTTTACAGACAACAAGAGTGTAATACAAGAATGAAGACTTGTGCAGACCTGGGTCAGAATCAGAGCGTCTGACTGCCCATCTCATGCTCTTTCCCTCCTGTCTTCCACCATGCTGCCATCATGGTTACTGAGATTCAGTGATGATCAACACTTAGAAGTGATATGCTCCCAGGAAAGGCTGCCCTGCTGAGACCATTGGCCACCTGACAGCCGTGGAGGCTGGACTCCTTATCAGAACACACTCCCCATCCGAGAGAAGGATCCAGTACTCACGAGTGTGATGTTGGCTACATCCTTGACAAAAGCAATGGCCTTATTAGGCTGGAACTTGCAGTCACCATCCTGTTCAGGGTGGCAAAGGGCACAGAATAAGGTTAGGGATGCTTGGCCCCAGGCTGAGACTTCAGGCCTCCCCCATGCTGTTTGATAGCATTTACGAAGCAAAAGCTACATGTGCCAGGGCCTGGTTGATGCGGTGACTTAAGAGAGAATTAGAGGCATCCTTGTCTCAAGAAGCTCACAGTCTAGTGACAGGAGACAGTCCTGTGCTGGCTTTGGCCAAGGTGGGCTTACATGGAACTTAGTGGAAGCCCAAGGAAGGGGCCTAACCCAGTCCAAGAAACTTGCCAAGAAATGGAGCCAAGTAAGAACCTGCATGGCAGGGGAAGGCAAGGCTAGTCTTAGTCCAGAGAACTTCACCGACAAGAGGCAGGTGCAGAGGTAGGTCACATGGAGGGAAGGGCAAGCCCTTCTGAGATGGGAGAGACGGTCAGGTTGACAGGAGAGACAGGACCTGGTGTTTAGGAACCAGCAAGTGGTTCATTGGGAGCATAATGTTTACCGGGGGAGAATAAAGGGAGATAAGATGGGAAAGACTGGTTTGGGTTGGGGTGGGGTAGGCCTTGAAGGGCAGGCCAAAGAGTCTGGGCTTTATCTTGCAGGCCCTGAGGAGCCTTTGAAGAGTTCTGAACAAGAAACCGTGTGGTCAGAGCTGGGTCTGAGAGGCCACTCTGGCAGCCCCTGAGCGGAGAGTGGTCCAAGGAGAGGCCACCCTCAGTGATCTAGGATGAAGAGAGGCTAAGGTCTGAGTAGGGGCAGAGACACAAGATAGACCAAAGGAGCAGACGTGAGAAGGCCTACGATGGTCAGAAGGCTGACTGAAGTGAAGGTGTGGGTGGAGGGACCGTCCTCAGAACAGACCCCTGGTGACCAACAGGTTTTAAGGGAGGCTCATCACTGAGAGGGGAAATATAGGAGGAGCCACAGGTTTGGGGGGGAGATGAGGTGCTTAACAGTGGACAGGCTGGGCTGAGGTGATGGCAGGGGAGGCCCCTGGCATGTTCAGCAGGCCTTGGACAAAGTAGGTGTGGGCCTTGGAGAGTGGTGTCAGCATGAGGCTGACTGCATGGCCGGAGATGCTGACGGACGGGAAGGGAAGAAGCCAGAGGATGGTGCTCCGGTGCACTCATGGCAGGAGGAAGGAGGAACTGGGAAGAAAGAGAGCAGCGCAGTGTGAGGTGTGGGAGAGACGGTGAGGAGGAGAGAGTGATGGTGCTGCCACAGAGAGGGCGGTCAGAGGCCCCAGGATTTGGTGAGAGCTGTGGGCTCAGGCAAGCAGAGGAGGTGAAGGAATGAACTTGAAGAGTGTAGACAATTCTCAGAATTCTAGCAGCAGGGGGCAGTCCTCAAGGGAGGTGAGGACAGAAGGGACATTTCGGAGGCTGGGGTAGGAGTGGAGATGAGGAGCACCGCCACACAAGAAGATGGAGATGAGGCTGCCCAGAATTACCTGGCCCTTATAGGGGTAGGTGTCTTCACCCATGATGCCCTTGTTGTATCGGATGTACTCGAAGGCCTGGCTGGGGAGACCCCTGCAAGAAGCACACACAGATGTGCCCACCTGGGACTGGTCCTGGTGGGGGTGGGGCCTGTAGGGCAGGGAGGTCTGGTCGGGGCATCGCCCAGCGGCAGAGGAGGTCTCACGGGGGTTAGCAATGTCACCCCATTTGACTGGCTTCAGGATAAAGCTCAACAGACTCAGGAGAGGCTGCTGGAGTCCAAGGTCCAGCTACATGTGCTTCGGTGGGATAGAGATCCCTCGAAGCCAGGCCTGTCTCTGTCAGGAAGAGCAGGCAATCCCGCAGGATGGCTGATGGGACCAACCCAGCTCACCATCATTACCATGGCCACGCCCACTGCGTCCTCACCTGGGCAGCCTCTGACTAGATGGCCTGACCCCTCATAGCAACCCCGCGTAGTAGATGCTGTTATTTCTTGAGGCTCAAAAAGGCTGAACAACTTGCCCAGAGCCACATAGCTATAACCAGGATGGGGTCTAAAGGTGGATCTTTTTCTACATTGTGCTGCCTGCCAGAGTAAACAAAAACCCAGCCACAGCTCTCCGGCCACAGCTCCCCAGCAATCCCCAACCCACCCCTTGTTTTTTTCCCGGAGCATTTGTCACCACCTGACTTATGGCACATTTGTTTATCAGAAGGTCAGCTCCTTGTGTTCTGTTGGCTGCCGCATCCCCAGTGCCTAGATACGTAGCAGGTGCTCAGTCATATTTGTTGAATGAATGAAAAAATGAAATAAACCAAAGAAACAGACCCCTTTGAAAAATGGTGGGGCCCCACAGTCCTCTTTCAGACTCTTGTTATGGGCAGTATTTGTAAGCTGCAGAGAGGAAAGAGACCAAAAATGAGGTGAGAGGTGAGGCTGAACAGGTCGGTGGATCAGTAACTAGGCCGTGACTTCACCCCTGACGCCCACGGACTCCGCCGAGCACAGCTCTCAGCAGGAGGCCCTCATGCTGGCCCCTGTGGGAGCAGGTGGACCACGAGGCCTTCCCAGGGCCATGATGCCAGAGGAGGAGGGGCAAGGGCCTTGGGGCTGGGGCTGGGAGAGGGATGGGCCACAGATAGGCGAGGGGAGGCAAGGCTGGAAGCTTGCTCCAGGGCAGCACGAAGGGCCTGGCTTTACCCATATATGTGCTGGGAAAGCTGCTGAGCCCACGGAAGCGTCTCAGAGCACTGCACATGTGGAGAATGAGACAAGGGCTAGAGGGCTAGAGACACTGTACAAATGTGAGCAAGTCCCTAACAACCCGTTTTAAGAATAAGCCAGGAAAGCAGGCCCAGGAAAGATACAGCCTTTGTGCACAAACACTTAGCCACAATTACAGAGAAGCTCCTTCCCGTGGCCTGCCAAGCTGGGCCAGTTAGAACTTTAGAGAGCTTGTAGCAAGGCCAATCCAACATCTGTTATGTGGATCTTGGTTTTGGAAGATGATGTGTTTCTCACTCTATTAATTCTTTTGGCCACTTGCCCAGAGGCCTTGGTGGCTGATGAGGCCAGCCATGCTGTGGGGAGAGAGCCGGGTGACACTACGGAAAGAGGAGGAATTTTAGGACGAGACAGCCCGAGCTCAGCTTACAGCTCTGCCCCGTTCTGGCTGAGGGACCTTGGGCATGTGAGGTGACCTTCCTCCTCCATAAAATGGGGACCATTTTGCTACTACCCAGGGCAGTGGATGAGGCTGTTTGTGGCTGCACCTGGCACATACTAGATCCAAAAGAAGCGATCAACGGGAAAGGAGAAGGGGCTTCGGGCCCCTCCTGGTCAGGGACGTACCCTTGGCAGCCGTGATTGTTGAAGTTCTGGGCACAGTCCACCAGTTGCTGTTCTGCCTAGAGAAATGAACACAAACCTGGTGAGCTGAAAGCTGAGAGCCCCAGAGGCTTTGGCACCAGGAGCAGAGCCTGCTTTGCTGATCCACACCTGTGGCCCCATCAGCTCTGGGTCAAGATGACCAGATTATAAGCCCCTGGGAGGGACCATCTCTGTATAGTCTGAAGTCCCAGCCCAGCAGCACCTGTCAGGAGGGCTCAGAAATCAAGCAGACAGGTGAGAGGGCATAGGTGGGCCCTGCTTGTCCCAGCACTGCCCTAAAGCTATGCACATGTGTGTGGTCATGGGTGACCAGCTATGCACAGGGGTGGTGTATGGGAAGGGGTGGGGACAGGCCTAGCCAGAGACGTTGCTCCACCTTTCCCCAACCTGGGACCTCACAGCCATTGCCAACCCTGCCCTCTTCTCTCCCTCATCCCCACACAGGAGGCAGGGGCTGGGCGCCTACTTGTTACCCCTCACTCTCGGGGGGCAGGGGTTGAACACACAGGTCCCTGGCTCTTCCCTCCATGAAGATGAGGGAGGCAGCCTGGGAAGCGGCACAGCTCCTAGAGGGCTGGCTCCCATGCATGCTCTGCTTTCCAAAGGCCCCAGGTTCCCAAACTGAGGAACACTCAGATCCCCCTAGGAATGAGCCCTTGGGCTGTTTCCTCTATAAGCCTCATTCCTTTCTAGGAAAAGCCTCAATTGACATGCGAAATGTCCACAAGGTTAGGACGCTTGAAGTCCAACTGAAATGGTTAGCTAAAGCCCTAAAGGAGCCCAAGGCCCACGCAGGGGCCCTCCCTGTCAGGGCTCCGGGCAAAGCTGTGAGCCTGCAGGAGGTGGCCCTCCCCCAGCCCTGTGGCCGAGTGCTTACCAAAGAGAGCAGCTTCCCACTTGCGATGGCGACCGCAGACTCCAGGGCCCCTGTGGTGGAGAAGGTCCAGCAACTGCCACAGCCACCCTAGAGAGGCCATGGAGGGGGGGAGTCAGTAATTGGGGAACCTTGAGACAGCCCCAGTGAGAACCCCCGGGCTCCAGATGCCTTTAGTTGACAAAGCCCTGATCCATATCTGTCCACTCTGACCCTCACAAGCCCTGTGAGGCCGGCCTTCTTCTCCCCATGTTACTGATGAGGTGACTGGGGCATGCACAGGAGCAGGAGCAGCCACCACTGACCGGCACCCGTGGACTCCCGATCCTGGCCTCTCGTTGACCAATCTCTACTGTCCTTCGAGGGCCGGAGCCCCTCCTGATTCCATTCTATGGTTTTCTGGATTTCCTTCTACTTCTGAATCTTACGCAGGCTCCTCTTCTTCCCACTGTTTCTCAGCAGGACTCACCAAAGTCTTGTTTCTAGAACTTTCTCTCTCACCTTTCCACCTCCAATCTCATCCCACTCACAGTCCTGTTAAACCAACAGCTACCCAAACCCTACCTTACCCCTGACCTCCACCCAGGTCCAGACATCCTTGTCTCTCAGACAACCCCACCTAGATGCCCCAGACACCTCACCCTCTGCAGGTCCTGCCTCATCCATCCATCTCACCATCTTCTACCACAATCATTGCCACTGCCTGGCCTCCTTACTTACAGCACCTTAGAGCAACATGAGGGCTGGGAGTTGGGCACCAGAGCCTACCTGGTTCAAATTATAGCTCTGCCACACACCAGCTATGTGACCTTGGAAAGTTACCTCCCCTCTCTAAACCTCAGTTTCATCTTTTTTTGGTTTGTTTTTTAAGGAAGATTAGCCCTGAGCTAACATCTGCTGCCAATCCTCCTCCTTTTGCTGAGGAAGACTGGCCCTGAGCTAACATCCATGCCCATCTTCCTCTCCTTTATATGTGGGACCCCTGCCACAGTATGTAGGACGCTTGCCAAGCAGTGCCATGTCCACACCAGTGAACCCCGGGCCGGCCAAAGCGGAATGTGTGAGCTTAACCACCGTGCCGGCCCACTTTCATCATTTGTAAAATGGGAACAACAGTGCCGTTACAGGGGCAGATAAGATCATGCCTATCAAGCAGTTACCCCACGGGCTCAGCACTGTAGTTGCTATTACCAATTTTCAGGCCTCACCTCTGTCTCTTTTCCTCCCCTCTCTGGTTCAATCTTCCATCTTCTACTCCTGAGATGTCTCTGAAGAGTCCCTCCTTCATTGCCCTAATTTAGTCCTCAGTGCTTGTCTCCCTGGAAAGCACCCTCAAGCCGGCCTCCTCTCTAGTCTCTTCTCAAATCCCTTCCTCAGCAGGGAGAGGAAGACCTAGTCAGAGGGTCTCTGGCTGGTCAAGGAGGTGGGTTTGGCCAGTGCTGAAAGAGGAGAGCAGGGCCGAGCCACGAGCACTGGACTTGGAGCAGAGACCTGGTTTGGAGTCCTGTCTGTCACCTGCTTCCCTTGGACCCGGGGCAAGCCCCCTTCCCTCAGAGTTTCCTCCTCTTATGAAAAATGAGAAACCCTCATGGGGCAGCTGAGGGTTAGTGCTGATCCTGTCACTCTATCTGTAACGGCACAGTGGCCACAGTGAGCTACCACACACACCTATGAGAGTAAGACCTTGTTCTGGCCCTTCTCCCATGACCCAGTCCTGCATGACAGCCTGGGAACAGTTGACATGAGGACCTGGCACATTCTTGGAGGACCTCCCCTTCCCACCTGCCCAAACGGCGAGCAGGTTCAGGCTTCCACGCTTAATACTTGTTGCTTTGAATTGTCACGGGATTCTCAGACGGCCTAGAAGCTGCCTCTGGGTCCTGGAGGAGAGGGCCAGCTCCTGGGTGCAGTTTAAACGTCCAGATCACTGGGCAGGCTCCAGGAACCCAGTGAGCCTGGGAGGTAATCTGTGCCACATGGTTTCAAAGAAAAGGAGAAAGTGTTTCTCAGGGAGAATTTCAGTGGAAAGTCAAGTGTTTCCAGGCAGGAAACCTTCATCTTGTGTTTCTTGGGGTTGAGAGGTTGGCACCTTTCTGAAGAAGGCCACTGCACTGTCCCTTCTAGGGCAGGGACCACGGCAGGCGGAGGGGATACACAGCAGTGGGTAGGGTCGAGACTCTCCCAAACAGAGCATGTGTAGGGACCCCCCAGCCAGCAGCCAGTGCTCAGCTCTGTGAGTGCAGGGAAGGCACGGCCAATGGCCTTGCTGGGTACATGTGCCCTGCAGGGGGTGCTCTTCCCCCCGGAGAGGGCCACTGAGGGGCCAGCCTCCTGTTCTTCGCTAGAGCATGTCTGAAATGCTGGGTTTCATTCTATTCCCTGACTGCCTACAACTCCCCAGAGGGAAGCAGCCAGCCAGGGAGAGCTGGTGCCTTGTGGGGTGGACAGAGGACAGGAAGAGAAAACGCATGGGCGGTAGGAATGGGGCCCTGGTGTCCAACCTCTGAATATGATGTTTTGGTGACTCTGTAGGAAAGACCCAGGACCAAGGGGGAACTCTGGGCGGTGTGTGTAGTGGGTGAATGAGTAAACTTCAGCCCAAGAAAGAAGTACTTTTTCATCCTCCAGAGCAGCCTTTAGAAATAATGATCTTCCCACCTTTCAGAGGAAGGCAGCTGGAGAGGTAATGATGAAGAAATAGAGTTGGGGATAGACTTGCTGTGGTTTTAGGGTTTTTTTGAGTTTTTCTTCATGGTATACTGCCTGAGAATGTGGCTAGTTTTTGGGGAAAGGTTGGGGATTGCCAGGCATACCTGATTTTTCACTGGTGAGACAAAATTTCCTTTTTTCCGCCAGTCCACAGAGGGTGGGTAGGGACCAGCACCCCGAAGGTAGTTACCTTTGGTAGCTGAGCAATTCTGGAAGAACCAAATATAATTTTTTCAGTGGCGAAAAAAAACTCTTTCTGACACAAAAAATGTGTGATTAAAATGGAATCACCAAGAGAGAATGAGAAAGATTGTAGCTGTCTGAACTCTCCTGCCCCCTGTGTGTCAGTGCCAAATGCCAAGTGACATGTCCCTTTGAGACCCCAGGTTGGGCAGTTAGGACAGGGTAGCTAGATTTAGCAAATAAAAATAAGTTCATCCAGTTAAATTTGAATTTCAGATAAATGATGAATAATTTTTTAGTGTAAGTATGTCCTGTACAATATTTAGGATATACTTATGCAAAAGTATTGTTTGTTGTTCATCAGAAATTCAATTTTAACTGAGCATCTGTATTTTATCTGACAACCCTAGGGTAGGGGTCCACATTGTCGAGGCCACGAGTATGGACTGAGGAGCTGCGGGGAGCTGACCTCTCTGCCTCCCCCAAGGATCTGCGGACACCCCCAGCGACAGGTGGGGATGGGGTTGCATCCGGCTAGAAGCAGAGCAGGCAAGCTATGGGCTTATTCCAAAGGTTTGAGTGAAAAGACGTAGATTTGGTCACAATAAATAACACCTACCTGAGGCTCTGACCAAAGATACTTGTGTTTTAATTCAGCAAAGTTCATGGCTGAAAATTGGTTCAGTCCCACTGAAAAAGACAAGGGAAAAACAACAAAAAAGATGAGCTCTGTAAATCACTAATAAAGAAACAAAAAATAATGAAACCCTATGTTTACTTGTATCCTACTTAGGCTGCTGCAACTTGACTTCTTTACATTTTTAAATGTAACATAATTCAATCCACCAAGGTCAACCCTCACTGTGCTTCTGGATTGCCTGGGAAGCTTTTCAACAGTTCATATGTCTGGTCTGCACCCAGAGATGCAGATGCAGTGGGTTGGGGTGGGGCCTGGGTGCCCATTTTTCAGATAGTCCACTGGAGTCTGATGGACATCCAGGTAAGGAACCACTACACCTGCGCCAAGTGCCTTCCCACCTGCTACCTCATCCATGACAACCCAGCGAGGGGAGCATTATCATCTCCACTCTATAGCTGAGTAAAACTTCAGAGATGTTAACTCTCCCCAGGCTCACACAGCCAGCACTGGGCAGAAATGAGATTCAAACCGAGGGTTCCTTCCAGCTCATGCTTGTTGTCCATATTACCAACTTAGCTGACACTGCCATCATTTCTGAGTCCTAGGCATATATGCTGTGTGTGTGTTTCCAGTGAAACGGATGCAGAGTGAAGGCAGATGTCCCTAGAGGCTGCTCATGGGTGCAGAGCACATCTCTGAAGAGGCCCTGCCCCCAGAGCATCCAAGGTCAGAGCTCAGCATCTAGGCTGGATCCTTGGATGGCTGGAATGGGGCAGGGGCTTTTATATAGTCTCCTGCACACTTCATGACCACTCCGAGGGGTACGAGCATTGTCCTAAATTTACAACCCCTTGAGCCTCACAGAGAATAACAGCCGAGGCAGAATCTGAGGTCAGCCAGAATGGCTTCAGAGCCTGGGTTTCTGCTCTCTCCACCCTAAGCCCCCAGTGTGCCCTTTAATCAGAACGGGTCAGTAATTGATTTCTTTCCAGATCTGAGATGCTCCCTCCTCCTGAGGGCCAAGAAGCCTGCAGAAAAGGCGTCCCCACAATACTTCTGAATGTGTGGTTCCCAGTGTTGTGGGCATTTATCTTCCTCCAGTTGCTGACAAACGTCTGTAGCCTGTGGTGGTACTCCTCTGAGCTGTATTTCTTTTGGTGCTAAAACAAAACACATCAGCAATAAGTCACGGAAACAGGATGCAGATCACCGGACCGAGATAGTTTTGTTTTCTAAGAGGAGGGAGAGAGGTTTGCTTCCTGACCCAATTCTCAGGCCAAATCAGTGTTGGTGGGTGGGACACGGTCCTGGGTCTCCACCGTCAAAGTCGGGAAGTTACAAAGCACAACCCCTGCCTCCAGGGACCTGTGGCCAGAAGGAAGCCCATGCAGCTGCCTGAAGGTCAGCCAACAAACAGTCCAAGAGGCCCTGGTGAGGAGACTGGCCAAGCGTGGGCACCCCCTGGACACCACAGCTGGTGCTGGGTCAAGTTTATGGCAAAAATCACCATCTTTCAAAAGCACATGCACTAGTGTTCTCCAACTGATTTGGCAGCCGGCACACAATGTGATTTGAATACATAATATGGAAATGAATCCTAGTGCTTGGAAGGCTGCCAGTCACCTTCATCACAGGGGACCACTGTCTGGAAAGAGTTTACTTAACTGAATCTTTCCCAGTGTTTGGCCAATTCTGGAAAGACCCAGGGGGGCAGAGCGAGAAAATTCCTCTTCATTGTCTCAAATCTGGCACAGTTTGGTTTGATAACAGGAAACTTAGGGAAATGAAAAACTTCAGAAAGAAGAAGTTGAGCACTGACCTGCACCATCCATGACTTAAAGTGAAACTTCTCTGCAAAAAGAAAAAACAATTAGGCCTGGGTTCCTTGTGGCAAAGTTGAGTCTACAGCCAAAGAAGGGCACTTTAGAAGTGATTTGCATTTTAGGAAACTAGGCTAAATTTAAAGCACCAAAAATAGTGTTATCTAGTGTAGAATGCAAAAAGAAACTCAAACTCTTACTGCTTTGATACCCAAATTAATTTTGAAAAACGATATGCCATTAACCTACGGTGTTAAAAATCAGGATAGTGCTTATCCTTAGTGGGGGCAAGAGGAGCTTCTTGGGTACCGGTCACGTTCTATTTCTTCATCTGGGTGCTGGTTACACAAGTGTGTTTATATTGTGGAAATTCACCAAAATGCATATTTAATGATTTGTGCACTTTTTCGTATGTTGTTATATTTCAATAAGAAGTTAATTAAAAAACCTATATACCCCCAGGGTCAGCAGATTTTTTCTTAAAGGGACATATAGTAAATATCTTAGACTTCGCAAGCTCTATGGTCTCTGTCACAACTACTCAACTCTGCAATTGTAGTGTGAAAACAAATGGGTGTGACTGTGTTTCAATAAAACTTTACTTACAAAAACAGGCTGGAAAGTCATTTGTGGATCCTGATATATCCCCACTTGTACATTTTTAAGTTATCTAAAAATTTCACGTTAAATTTAAGTAACTGCAAAGGACGTATTCCAGTTTATTGTACATATTGACATTTTAAAACAGTCCGTTACTTCGTTCTTTTAAAGCTAGCCAGTGGAATCTATACCATCATGACTTGATACCCACCAGTGATAACATGAACAAGCTCTTCTATAAGAATTGGGTATTTTACATACAGTAGTGCCCCCTTATCCACAGTTTTGCTTTCTATGGTTTCAGTTACCTGCAGTCAACCATGGTCCAAAAATATTAAATGGAAAATTCCAGAAATAAACATAAGTTTTAAATTGTGCACCATTCTGAGTAGCATGATGCAATCTCTCGCCATCCCACTCCATCCCACCCAGGACATGAATCAACCCTTTGTCCAGCATATCCATGCTGTTGACACGACCCACCTGTTAGCCACTTTGTATCTGTCTCAGTTATTAGATCAACTGTTGTGGTATAGCAGTGGCTGTACTCAAGTAACCCTTACCTTACTTAGTAATGGCCTCAAAGCTCAAGAGTAGTGATGCTGGTAATTCAGCTATGCCAAAGAGAAGCCATAAAGTGCTTCCTCTAAGCCAAAAGGTGAAAGTTCTCCACTTAATAAGGAAAGGAAAAAAATCATATGCTGAGGTTGCTAAGATGTATGGTAACTTTTATTATGGTATATTGTTATAATTGTTCTATTTTATTATTATTTATTGTTTTTAATCTCTTACTGTGCCTAATTTACAAGTTATACGTTATCATAGGTATGTATGTACAGTAGAAAACATAGTATATACAGGCTCAGTACTATCCGCGGTTTCAGGCATCCACTAGGGGTCTTGGAACGTAGCCCCATGGATAAGGGAGGATCACGGTAGTTTATTTTTCTCTTTGAACCCCCATCTCCATCCCTACCTCACAGAATTTTATCCTAAGGGAACATATGTTTATAACTTGATCACCCTAACATCCTTTTATGCAACAACAAAAAGTATAAATTTTAAATTACTTTTACTTCCTGTGACCCATACATCTCTGAATATTATAAAAAATGTATTCTGGATTGAGTAAGCATCATCATTAATACCCCAACTGAGTGAAATATTTCAAATATACTATAAATTATGAAAAGTAATTGTTAAACATAAAAAATAAACTTGTATTGGAAATGCATCTCTTAATGAGATAAACAGGACTTTATTAACTATCCCTCCTCCTGGATTTATATATTTATGGATGAACATTACCTATTTGTTGAATGGATCAGTATTAATTCTGGTCTTTGGTTTTTTTATAAGTCAAAGGCCTGAGGAATCCTGCTCAAATAAGCAGGATTGCTTATTGCTTCTGGCAACGAAGGCAATCTTCAGAGTAATGTTACTCAATTCCTTGCACTCCTTCCTATGCCCCAAATCACATGGCGCCCTATTGCTCAACATTATTTCTAAGACCCTATCAGCTGATACCTCAGTGAGGTCTTCTCTCCTTTGATTTCAGTTTCTTTGAAGAACTGACAACAGACTTGAAGAGGATTTGTTACCATTCGTCTTTCTGTCTGCTGCTTCTGATGCATTTATACCCACAGGTTCAGATTCAGGATAAGTGAGAGGAAGATCCCCACTTCTTCAGGCACTTTCTCCTGGCAGATCAGTTTTAGCAAAGAGGACATTTGGAAGTAAAAGGTGTGGAAACTGATTCCCGATCTGTGCCCTTATTCTTGGAATTTCTTTGTGCTCTCCCACAGATCCACACCCCCCAGTTTGAAGATTGCTGCTGTATAGAACTTAGATCTCCCTTGTGGGTCACAAAGTTTTCTGTTCCAAAAACCAAGCAAAGCCATTTTTCCCCTGGGAAAGAAATGCACATTTCCCCAACACACGTTCTGCGGGGTGGGGGTGACTCGGTTCAGAGGACTGCAGATCCTGGTGAAGGGCCCTGCTGTAGCTTCAGAGGAAGCTGATGGCTCCCTGGCGGCTTCAGAGGAAGACAGACCTCACCTCAGGACCAGGGTTTGAGGCAGGATGGAGTTTAGGACAACTGACTAGTGTCTGACTCTGGGAGGTTTCAAAAGCCACAAGCAGATGTGAAAACCCTGGACTACTCATTTGCTGGAGGTATGTGGAAGGAAAACCCAGAGATGACTTTGGGCAGGGCCAGAAGGATCTGCTGGTGACGCCTGCGTCCCAACCTCAGAAAGATCCATTTCAATTCATTGTGATCTCTGGAAGAAACATCTTTATGTCTGCCCTATCTGAGAGACCATGTGGGGAGCATATAGAACAGGGGTCACCAACTACGGCCTGCTGCCTGTTTTTGTCCAGCCCACGAACTAAAAATGTTTTTCACACTTTTAAATGGTAGAAAAAAATTTTACATTTTGCAGCACCTGTAAATCATTTGAATTCAAATTTGGGTCCATAAATAAAGGTTTGTGGGAACACAACCATGCTCGTTCATTTACATACTGTCTATGGCTGCTTTCAATGAGGAGTTAAGTAGTTGCTACAGAGACTGCATGGCCCACAAAGCCTAAAACAGTTACCTGTTGGGAGCTTTACAGAGAAAGTTTGCCAAGCCGTGCTCTGGAGCTAAAATGCCTTCCGGCACCAGTCCTCCATCATGCAGGCCACACTGCCATTGTAAAGCAAAGCCCTTGTTTGGGGGCAGCTTAGGTTGGGACTGACCTGGAGCTGGGCACCCTCCCAGGTTTGTAAGCCTGGTGGGCTTTCTTCTACAAAAGTGGGTGAGGAATAAGGCAGGATTCTGAGCCATCAGCCTCAGTGACTTCGTCTGTCCCAGGCTGTTCTTTGGCTATTCTTTTCTGTCCCCAGGCTGAGGGGGGGCAGGTGGTCTTGTGAGCCCAGAGTCTTTGGGGGCTGGGCTGAGACTGAGTGGCAGTAGGGAAGAAGTGAGGCAGCGGGGGAGAGTAAGCTGCCAGCTTTCAGCCTGGGGAGGCCCGGGGAGCCCCAGCAGAAGGGTTACAGCAGCAGCATGAAGCTGGACCAGGCCCAGCCCACCCGGCTAAAGCGGGGGAGTCCTGCAGCTTGATTACACCAAAGGCCCTTGGAACAAACACTCAGTTTTCAGGGGCTAAAACTGCTGTTGCAGAGTAGTCTCTCCTCCCAATAGCCCGTCCAGCCCATTTTACAGAAGGGCTCTGAGGCACCCGTGGGGATCCCCTATGTGCCCAGTCCTGGGAAAGCAGTTAGAAGCTGGAAAGTCCCTGCTCGCCTCCGTCAGGGGCAGATCAAAGTCCCCCGTTTCCCAGTTGTCAGGGGTGGAGGGCAGAAGAGGCCGCGGGCTTCTATGCTCTGAAGCCGCCTGGGCAAGGGGGATCCTGGACACCTAGCCCACCTGTTGCTCTGGTCAAGCAAGAAGCACCCCCTCCCGGCCTTCCCTACCTCCACCGCCACCGCAGTTCGCCCCTCCCGGATCCCTGAGTCTGGGACCTGGGAAATGACTTGCCCGGCTCCTCCGGGGCTTATTCACCGTCCTCCCCACCCTGCCCCGCCGTCCTCCCGAGCCTCGAGTCTCGGACCCGCGAGGCCCCCTTCCGGCGGTGCCCCCAGGAGGCCGCCCGGCCCTGGAACCCCTTTCCTACCTAAGGGGCTCACGGACAGGTCCGAGGCGCCGCAGGCGGGGGCGCCCAGGAGCCAGGCCCCGGCGCAGAGCAGCGGCAGCACGGAGCGCATCGCGGCGGCGGCGGCTCGGCCCGCGCACTGGCTCCCAGCCCCGCCGCGGAGGCGGCCGAGGGCGGCGGGCGGGGCGGGGCGACACCGACTCCGGGTCTCTGCCGCCTCCTTCCTCCCGCCCCTTCTCATTCCCACCTCCCTCCCGGGCCACATCACTTCCCTTTCTCCTCCGCAAGGAAGGGCAAGTTGGACCGCTCCGTCTGGCGGGGTCCTCCATCTGCGGGACAGGCTGGCGCCGAGGGCAGGGCTGGTGCGGGGGGTGGGTGGGGCGGCGGGGCCCAGCCTGACCTCTCCCTCTCCCTGCCCGGCCCCAACCCCAGAGCCCGGGTCTCCCCACCCATTCCCACCCCAGGGCCTCCGACTCCCGTCCTCAGTAACCGCGTTCCCCTGATTGTCTCCCCTGCTTGGAAATGAACTTACAACCAGAAAAACTAGACAGCTGTGTTTGTGAGTCCCCCACGCCCCTAATAGGCAGTTTAGTCTTTCTGTTGAGAAAGTAACGTTGGCAGCTGTAGGCCATTTTTAAAAAATTTATTTTGCAAATATGAAGAAAGGAGGAAGATGATTTGTATAAGAGTCTGGATGTGAGATAAGCAACTAGAACAACGATCATTTCAAACGAAGGAAACGTGCATTGCGCTCGGTTTCGGAGAGAAGAAGGGGAGCCTGGACACACGGCAACGCCTCAAGTACTCAGCAGAGCCAGGTTCTGCCCTTACATATCACCCAGCAGAGTGGCATGTGGTTGACTCCCGTTTTACCAATGGGGAAACTGAGGCTCCCAGGGTTGATGGTAACTTTCCCGCGCTTGTGCAGAGGGAGTCTGAACTCAGGTGTGATCTCCTGCGCTCCTTTTGCTCTTTGCAGCCCCAGGCTCTTTGGTGTGGTGAGAGCCTGCCTGAGCTGGCCTGTCAGGATCTGGGCTCTCCCACAGCTCCGTGGGTCCCTCCACCCCGTCTTTCCTCCCCTGTAGTTCTCAGCCCCCCTCTGCCTCTGAGGCCCATGGGGGAGCAGATTCCTGGAGGCCTCTCCTGGGATTGCCTGTGGGGTCTGGGTAGGGCTCAGGAATCTGCAATTAAGGGGCCCTCGGGAGGATCTGTGTGAATACTGAATCTGCACGCACTCAGCAATCGGTGCCAGCAGACGCTGGCCTTTCCAGTAGAGCAGAGCTTTGTCAGTTTATGGATCTGGCCCTGTCTGGGGGCCTCCAGGGATGCTCTGAGGCAAATGTCTCAGAAAAGCCCCTGCGTGGTTGCTATTTGGAAAGTGAAGTCATTGACCTTGGGATCAAGGTGTCTCCCCTCTTCAGATGTCCCATCCTTCTGGTGTGCAGGGCCCTCCTCATCTTTCTGCCTATCCCAGCCCCCTGGAGAGTGGCAGGACTGAAGGCCCTGATATTAGACCCTAGATATCAGACTTGCCCCCTGTGCTGGGTCCCCAGTGACCCTTCTTGTGGATCAGAACAGAGGGCCTGAGAGGGGTGGTGCAATGTGTAAGGCACCGGCCTGGTGAGTTGGAGACTAATGTTTGGTTCTAGTCCTACCACAGACTCACTGTGTGACCTAAGCAAGTGGTTTGCCCACACTGGGCCTCAGTTTCCTCATCTGTTCCTTATGATGAGGATTATTTTAGGCTGGTTACTTTTAAAAACTGCAGATGAGAAGGGGGCTCTGAGGAGTGGGATTTGCTTGCCCTTTGATGAGAGACATTTGCATTTGTGAAGGAAGTCTCCATCTGTGGGGGTGTCTCCCTCTCTGCCCCAGGAGGAAGGAGGGGTGACCTTATCTCTAGAGACTCTTAATGGGGGCGGCAAGGGCTTAAGTCTTGTCTATTGTGCTTGTCTGGTAACCTCACGTAGCTGACTCCCCCCACCACCAATAGGCTCCTCTGTTTTTAGCTGAAGATAATATTTAAGGTGGTGGCTTCTGCCATTTTCTTAATCCGGTTTGATTCTTATCTAAAAGTTATAAGACCACCCAATAACCAGAGCCCACCTGCACTGATACCATTTTAACAACTTTTTTTTTTTACACATTCTTTCCTTTGTCTTGGACAGAGATAACTCACACACCTATGCCTTCAGTTTAGCCCTACTCTCAACCCATGTTGGCAGCGGCAGCGGCAGCTCCTCCTGCCCGTGGGTCCAGTCCCCACGCAGCAGCTCTGACTGCCCATGGGTCCTGTCCCCATGCCGGCAGCAGCAGCTCTGACTGCCCATTGGGTCCTGTCCCCATGCCGGCAGCAGCAGCTCTGACTGCCCATTGGGTCCTGTCCCCATGCCGGCAGCAGCAGCTCTGACTGCCCATGGGTCCTGTCCCCACGCTATTCCATACTATTCTCTAAATAAAAGAGCACTACTGCCAGACCTTGAGAGTCCAAGAAATCTTTCTTTCGACTCCTTGGCTCCCCGAGCCCACATCGCTTACAGTTCCTCAGCTGTAAACTGGGTGTAGGTGTCCCTGCCTTCCAGGGTGGTTATGTACAGTTACATGGTTTAAATACAGTTTCAGGCAAAACGTCTGGCCCCGAGCATGGCCCTGTGATAGTGACTCACTCCAAACATGGCCTCAGTCCTGTCCTCTTTGTCCTTCACTACCTGCACCCCCTGTCACAGTGAGCTTGTCTGCCCGTCTGGCTCCAGCTGGGCGGGTGTGAACAGCCTTTGTGAGGGTCTCTCTGTAGTGCGGGTCCTCTGCACTGCTACAGAGGGGAGGCTGAGGACTGGTGCTGGTGACAGAGCCTTGCTGGGCAGGGGGTGGTGGGCAAAATTCTAAGGCTCTATCCCCCGGTCATTCAGTCGGACATAATCTGGGTATTGCTGGGAAGGAACTTTGCAGATGAAAGTAAGGTTTTGAATCAGCTGACTTTAACGGATTATCCTGGATTATCTGAGGGGCCTGATGTAGTCACATGGGCCCTTCAAAGCGAAAGAGGAAGGCAGAAGAGTCAGAGAGATGAAGCAGAAGGGAAGTAGAGAACTTTGAACCACAAGGACTCTGCCTGCTACTGCTGGCTTTGAAGGGGCTCGTGAGCCAAGGAATGTGGGTGGCCTCTAGAAGCCGATAGCCAGCTGGAAATGGAGACTTCAGTCCCACAACCTCATGGAACTGAATTCTACCAACAACTTAAATAAGCTTGGAAGCAGATTTGTTACTAAGTCAGGTTCGTTTCTGCCCACCGCCTGGAAAGCCAAACACGGAGACGATGAGATTGCGGCAGAGAGAGGGTTTACTCACGTGGCAGCCACGCGAGGAAGCAAGGGCATGAGCCTCAAATCTGCTTCCCTGAGAACAGGGACTCAGGGATATTTATGGGATGGGGGCAAGGTGGTCTGAAATGTGGAAAGAAGTGATTGGAGGGAAGGAGGGGTGAGGTAATCAATGATCTGCGCAAGCGTAGTCAGACCATGCCTCTTCATAGGACCCATGCTCACAAAATGGCTGCATTAGCCTGATCAGAGGGTGGAGTTTTTAGCCTCTTGACGTCAAAAGTTCACCTATCGGACATCTCCGCAGGCCCAGTTGATGAGTTGGTGGTCTCAACCGGCCTGGAGTGGACAAGGGGTTCTAATTCCTGAAAAACAGCTCACACACCCATTACCATGGTGACCCAGGCTCCAGGCGGATGTTACCTACAGGAACCTAGTGGGAGTCAGACAGCATATTGCCTAAGCAGCACAGTTAACAATGGGCAGGTTAAATAGCTAAAGGCTATAATCAGTAATTGCAAAAAGGAAACAACTTTAGTTCCTTGATACTTAATCATCAATGGCTAACTCTCTGCCAGTTTCAGATTCATCCCCAGAGCTTCCAGAAGGGAAGGCAGCCTTGCCGACACCTTGATTTCAGCTGTGTGAGACCTGGAGCAGAGAAACTGGCTAAATCCGTGTGGACTTCTCACTTCCAGAACTGTGAGATAATAAATTTGTGTTGTTTTAAGCCTCTAAGTTTGTGGTAATTTGTTTTGCAGCGATAGAAACTAATACTCCAGGTGGAATGCCCAGGCTGACAGGTGCCTCTGGTGACAGAGGGCTGGGCATGGTCTAAGGCTCTGGTACACATGGAGGCGGGCACATTTTTGTACTTCTGGAATCTAGGAGGCCAAGGGAGGAGAGCAGATCTCACCCTTCACGCTCAGGAGTCATTGCCTCCTTTAGGGATGTGTGAGACTCTGTTCCAAGTGCTTCACATGAATAAACTTTCTTAATTCTCACTATTCATCCCCGTTATATAGATGAGGTGACTGAGGCTCTTAAGAAACTTGCCTAAGGCCACACAACTAATAGGTAACAGAGCTGAGGTTTGAACCTCTGGCCAAAGGAGTCCAGAGTTCTCCACAAAAGTAGGCACGTGCTCCAGTGGAGCAGGTGAATGAAGGTGAGCCCCAAGGTCTGCCTACCTCCTAACCACCCTGGCCTAGAATACCCTGAGGCATCAGCAGAGGTCAGGCATCCAACCACCCACAGTTCCCGGATTCTGCAATCAACGCCTGCATGCAGAGTGCCTCCTCTTGACTGTTCTAGGGACTGTCGCCTACCCTACCTCCCTTTATCCTTCGTCTGTAGGCCAAGAAAGAGTCGGCTTCATTCCCTTCTCCCCCCTAGAACTTTGTCCCCTCCCTAAATGTTGCCCACAGTATTAACTGGTTTTCCAGATCACCTGTCAGAGTCAATGTCTTAGCAGACAAGCTGGGCCCCTCACCAGACCCATTTCTGCACTCTACCTCTGCATCTTGTAATAATAATAATCATTATCATCACAATAATAACATAATAACTACCACTTACGTGGATTTTGTTATTTAATGCTCATAACAACCCTGTGAAGGTTCTTTGACCATATACATACCCACCTTCCAGATGAAGAAATTGAAAGCTGGAGAGGTTAAGTAGGCCTGCTAGTAAGTGATGGAGCTCTTTCCATACCCACCTACTGATTTTGCGTAGCAGGTCATCAGAGGGTTGGTTAAGTGGCTGGGTGGGTGACTGTCTGTAGAGATGCATGTACGGATGAATGGATAGAATGAGGGATGGATGGATAGATGGGAAAATGGCTTTATGGCTGAATGACTAAATGGATAATTGGATGGAAGGAAGGAAGAAAAGTTGGATGGATGGATGGATGGATGGATGGATGGATGGATGTAGAGACAAGTGACCAGAGCGTTTGTAGAGTGAGAAAGATAATGAATACAGGAGGTGTATAGTCTGCATCAAAGAGGTTCAGACACTGAAACAACTTTGGTTGGATTGTAATATGCACTTGGACCTCTTGTTGACCATTGTTGACCGGGAGCCATCCTGCTTAGCCATTTTGGTTACTTCCCTTGCTGTGGGTCAGAGAAGTCAACCTGAAACTGCATAAGAAGGCATTATTTATCCTCTGAGAAGGCAGGGAGCATGGAAACCACCATCTCCTTGGTTAAGCCCTGAAAATGCTTCTCTCACAGCCGAGCAAAGTATGGAGGCTTGCAGACAAGTCCAGAAGCTACGTTCCATCGCGGCTGGGATTAGGATGAAGGCAGTTAGGTCATGTTGTACAAGTGCAGGGTTGGAGCCTATCTTTATTTTATTGATTAAAGTGTGATATTTTGTTCATCATAGATTTTTTTGCATTCTTTTTTTTTTAAAGATTGGCACCTGAACTAACAACTGTTGCCAATCTTTTTTTTTCTGCTTTTTCTCCCCAAATCCCCCCTGGTACATAGTTGTATATCTTAGTTGCAGGTCCTTCTAGTTGTGGCATGTGGGACGCTGCCTCAGCGTGGCCTGACGAGCGGTGTCATGTCCACGCCCAGGATCTGAACCAGTGAAACCCTTGGCCGCTGCAGCGGAGCACACGAACTTAACCACTCAGCCATGGGGCCGGCCCCCATTTTTGATTTTTTAAAATATTGCAGTAAAATATTATCTTGACTACTGAGTTTTTTGACATTCCCTTATATTTTGCACCTGAGTGATATGCCTCACTTCTTTCATCCTAGTCCTGGCCCTATGAGGGAGCACCAGGTTCTGGACTTTTCTACAAGCCTCCACACTCCTATGCAGTGGGAACTTATCCTTGCTCAGTTGGCCTCACTCTTGCATCTGGGGGAGGCAGGAGCTCAGGGACTGCAGCCTGGAGTGTGTTTGCCTCCAGTCATTTCCATTCTAGGGCCTTCTTCAAATCTTGTTGCTCACAAATTCTCATTATCTACACTCCTTTGTCTGTCATGTAAGACCTTTTATGATATATCCCTATCCTGCTTGTAATGTCTACCACCACTGCACTCTTCATCAGCTCACAGGTGAGCTCCTTGTCCTGGGAACAAGTCCACTTCCATCCCCTTCCTCCTGCCTTGTCCTCTCTCCTCCATGGAAACTTCTTCTTCCTGAACTCCTGAATTAATAATCTGCATCACACACTGTCATGCTTTATCCTTTGCTATTTTGGAGGGTGTCCTACCGAGCAGGTTGATTTTCAGCCAGTTTGTGCCCACTTGGCTGTTAGCCTGAGAGGTCAGTGCCTGTGCCCTATTGATAGCTAAATATTTTGAAAATCAGGCTTCCTGTATCTTGCCCTCCTCAGTGAAATGGAGGTAAAAATACCCAAATGCTAGTGCTTGAGCACAGAGCCTGACATACCACAGGCACGGGATAAATGGCAGCAGTAGCAGTAGTTGTCGTCTTTGTTACTCATTCTGAGTCTGATGGCATTGAAGGTGATATCTGAAGGGCGTTGGGTCCTGGATGAGAGCAGTTTGGAGGTGCTGTGTTTGCCTCCTGCTGAGTTTTGTGGGTCCCAGGAGAGGGCTGGAGAGGAACAAGAGTAGGGGGAAGGGGTTTGTGGGTAGACTAGAGGCTTGGAGGGAACAAATGGAGAGAAAGTGGCAGTCTGGGAATGGAGAGGCCCTCCTGGGAGGGACAGTGAGTGAAGAGGCTAAGTTTGCCTTGGATCCTGCCCTGTGTGAGCAGAACACTCCTGACTTCCCTTCCTGGCAATGAGAAACGGGCCTTGACTATTTTGGGGCCATGAGTCACTTGGTCTGAGTGTGGGTAATAATTGCACAGTAAACATACATTATGCATAGGCTGTGATAAGGGGCTGACTGAATAAAAATGGAATGGAATCAAGCTGGGCGAGAAGGGAGCCTGCAGGGTTTCACCATCAAGCCATGTTGTGGTACCTCTGGATGACTCCCTGGCCAGCCACTCAGGCCTCCTCCCCGCCCCCGCCCCAGGTCTCCACTCTAGACCCCTCACCAGGTCCCTACTCAGGCACCACTCAGACTCTTCCCCTTCTGAGACACCGTTGCTCTCCTCTTCTCTCAGCCAGAAACCCTGGGGTTCTGGTCCTTCAAGGCCGAGTTTGAGATACAGCCTTTGAGAAGCTCTTTCTGACCAGCCTCCCCTTTCTTTTTTTTACTGTTCTTTTAAATTGAAGTGAAATCTATGTAGGATACAATTAACCATTTTAAAGTGTACAATTCGAAGTTATCCCATTAACTGATCTAAATAATTTCTGATCACATCTGCAGTGCTTTTTAATGAGCAGACACATTCTCTCTCTCTCTCTCTTTTGGGGTGAAATTAACCATTTTAAGATGTCTGACTCAGTGGCATTTAGCGCATTCACAATGTTGTGAAGCCACCACCTCTCCCTAGTTTCAAAACTTTGTCATCATCCTAAAGAACACCCCACACCCATTAACTGACCACACCTCATTCCCTCAGCCCTCGTCCCCTGGCATCGCTCATCTGTTTTCTATTTCTATGGACTTGCCTATTCTGCACATTTTATGTGAAAGGAATCACACACTATTAGCATAATGTTTTTGAGGTTCATCCAGATTGTAGCATGTATCAGTATTTTATTCCTTTTTAAGGCTGAATGATATTCCATTGGATGTATGTACCACGTTTATCTATCCATTCATCGGTTGATGGACATCTGGGTTGTTTTTGCTTTTTGGCTGTTGTGAAGAATGCTGCTGTGATCGTTCATGTACCAGTTTCTGTGTAGGCGTATATTGTTAGTTCCCTTGGATATATACCCAGGAGTGGGATTGGTGGATTATATGGTAACTCTATGTTTAACTTTTTGAGGAACTGCCAGACTGTTTTCCAAAGTGGCTGCACCATTTTATAATCCCACCAGCCACGTATAAGTGTTCCCATTTCTCATGCAGAGATTTGTTATTTTCCTTTTTTTTCAAGCGTAGCCCTCTGAGTGGGTGTGAAGTACTAGCTCATTGTGGTTTTGATGATTTGCATTTCCTTAATAACATGTTGTTGAACATCTTTTCGTGTGCTTGTTGGCCATTTGTATATCTTCTTTGGAGAAGCATCTATTCAGGACCTTTGCCCATTTTTAATTGATTTATTTGTCTTTTTGTTGTTGCATTGTAAGAGTTTTTTTATATATTCTGAACTCTTATCAGATACATGATTTGTGAAAATCTTTTCTCCTGTTCTGCAGGTTGTCTTTTAACGTTCTTGAGAATGCACAAAAGTTTTGAATTTTGATGAAGTCCACTGTATCTCTTTTCCCTTTCAATCCCCTTTTCTTGCAGCCCCACTTGGAATCAGACCTGACTCCTGAGCATCTCTCATGGGGCAGGTGAGGTACAGGGAGCTGCAGGAGATACCGGTGGAGTCAGACTGCCTCGGCCCATGTGGCCTCTTGTGGGAAGGAAGTGACACAGGTCTGTGACACAGGCAGAGATTGACTTGTGATGCATGCAGATGAAGCCTTTGACAGGAGAAAATGGGGACAGTCTTCCTGAAGGGAGGGACAATTGAAGAAGGGTGGGATTTGGAAAGGCAGAAAAGGGAGAGCCAGCGTGGTGCTCTCTTTGGAAGAAACTGCACTAACAAAGGCAGGGGAGTGGGAAAGGGCAGTGAATTGGAGAGTACATGGAATTTTAGACAAGTGGACATGACTTCAGATCCTCGCTCTGACATTTACTACGTAACTTTGGGCTGGGCACTTGCTGTGCGACAGTCTCAGCTTCCCTGCCTGTGTAATGGGGTGATGGTGCCCACCTCATTGAGATTTATGTAATGGGTCAAGCACGGGGGGTGCGTTTATTAGCTTTCCATTGCTGCTGTAATAAATTGTCTCAAACTTAGAGGCTTAAAACAACATAACTTTATTATCTCCCAGTTCTGTAGGTCAGAAGCTCAGGCGAGCTTGGCTGATTCCTGTGCTCCGGATCTCAGAAGGCCGGACTCAAGGAGTCAGTTGACCTGGGCTTTTACTTAGAAGTTTTGGGGGAGAATCCTTTTCAAGCCTCATTCAGATTTTTGGCAGAGTTTAGTACTTACAGCTGTAAAACTGAGGTCTCCGATTCCTTGCTGGCTTTCAGCCAAGAGGCGCTCTCAGCGCAAGGCCACCTACCTTCCTCGTCACCTTGCTCCCTCCACCTTCTAATCAGCAAAAGCGTCCAGTCCTTCTCACACTTTCCATCTCTCTGACTTCTCCTTCTGCAACATCTCTCTGCCTCCAGCTGGAGAAAGTTCTCTAGTTTTAAGGATTTATGTGATTAGATTGGGCCTACACTGATAATCAAGGATGAGCTTCCTATTGTAAAGTCTGTAAACTTAATTTCATCTGCAGAATCCCTTTTTGCCAATAGAATATATTTACAGGTTCCAGGGGTTAGGGCATGGACGTCTTTGCGGGACCATTCTGCCTGCTACAGTGCCAGTCGACCATGATAGATAATGATAACAGCCAATAGCATGGTCTAGTTGGTGTGTGTGGGATTAGAGGGTGATGAAGGTGGACAGGTGGGGTGTGGCTATATCCAGGGGGTGGAATGACATTTGCGTGGTGAGGCTTTGAGATATTCTCCAGCCCAGTGCTTCTGAAATGGTCATGCACACATATCACTGGGGGTTGTTGGTAAAATGCAGATTCTGATTCAGGAGGTCTCGAGTAGGGCCTGAGGCCCTGCATTTCTAACAAATTCCAGGCAATGCTGATGTTGCTAGTTCAGGGATCACATTTTGAATGGCAAGGATCCGGTTCATTTATTCAACAAATATTCACTGTAGAATCTCACCATATATCAGGCTCTGTGCTAGGCAGTGATGGATGAGAGCCATGTTTTTGCCTTCATGCAGTTGACGGTTTAGTTGGGGAGGACAGGAATCAAGTAAAAAGTTCTGTAATGAAAATAAATAGGAGGCATGAGAATGTATGACAGGAATGTTGTCTTGAAAGACGTCTCTTGGGAGGTGATATCTGGGTTGAGATCTGAAAGATGGTTAAATATCACCTCCCTGAAAAAGGGGACAGCCAGCTCAAAGGCCCTGAGATGGAAAGAAACTTGGTTGGCAACAGAGATAGAAGGCTAGCCTGGCTGGAGTCCAGAAGGCAAGGGAGACAGGAGGTAGGCTGGGGAGAGACAGTGTAGGGTTTTGGAGGTCAATTGAAGATTTTAAACTTTTTCTTGAGAGCAATGGAATGTCCTTAGAGAAATTTAAGGAGAGGAATGACATGATCAGATCTGTGTTTGAAAGATCAATTTGGCTGTGGCTGGAAAATGAACTAGAGGGAGGATATGTGTCTAAGAGAGCCTCAGTGGTTGAGGTGGCAAGATTACACAAGTCCAGTCAAGGCATGCTGGTGGCTTGGCTAAAGGGGTTTTCAAATGGGGTTTGTGAGGCCGAAACTGTTGTTATAGTAATATTAAGACATGATTTGCCTTTTTCACTCTTCTTCTCTCATGACTATACAGTAGACTTTTCCAAAGACTACACGACATGTGATAGCACAGCAGATTGGATGCAGAAGCAGGTATGGGAATCCAACTGCTTCTATTAAGCCAGACAGTAAAGAGATTTGCACTGGACAGCCACATGCAAAAGAATGAAAGTAGACCATTACCTTACACCATGCACAAAAATCAACTCAAAATGGATTAAAGCGTTGAATGTAAGACCTGAAACCGTGAAATTTCTAGAAGAAAACATAGGCAGTATGCTCTTCGACATCCGTCTTAGCAGCATGTTTTCAAGTACCATGTCTGACGGGGAAAAGGAAGCGATAGAAAAAATAAACAAATGGGACTACATCAAACTAAAAAGCTTCTGTACAGCAAGAGAAACCATCAACAAAACAAAAAGACCCCCTAACAATTGCGAGACGATATTTGCAAAGCATATATCTGATAAAGGGTCAATATCCAAAATATATAAAGAACTCACATGTCTCAACAACAAAAAACCTAACAACCCAATTCAAAAATGGGCAAAAGATCTGAACAGACATTTCTCCAAAGAAGATATACAGATGGCCAACAGGCACATGAAAAGATGTTCAACATCACTAATTATTAGGGAAATGCAAATCAAAACTACAAAGAGATAGCACCTTACATCTGTCAGAATGGCTGTAATTAACAAGACAGGACATAACAAGTGATGGAGAGGATGTGGAGAGAAGGGAACCCTCATACACTGCTGGTGGGAGTGCAAAGTGGTGCAGCCACTAGGGAAAACAGTATGGAGATTCCTCAAAAAATTAAGAATAGAACTACCATATGATCCAGCTATTCCACTGCTGGGTATCTATCCAAAGAACAAAAGAACATGAATGCGTAAAGATATATGCACTCCTATGTTCATGGCAGCATTAAGAAAGGTTCCCTTTTCTTCACATCCTCTCCAATACTTGTTACTTTTGGTCTTGGCAATTATAACCATTCTGACAGGTGTAAGGTGATACCTCATTGTAGTTTTGCTTTGCATTTCCCCAGTAATTAGTGATGTTGAACATCTTTTCATGTGTCTGTTGACCATCTGTATGTCTTCTTTGGATAAATGTTTGTTCATATCCTCTGCTCATTTTTTGATCAGGTGTTTGTCTTTTTGTTGTTGAGTTGTATGAGTCCTTTCTATATTTTGGAAATTAATCCCTTGTCAGATATATGATTTGCAAATATTTTCTTCCACTTGGTGGGTTGTCTTTTCATTTTGCTAATAGTTTCCTTTGCCTTGTGGAAGCTCTTTAGTCTGATGTAGACCCATTTATTTATTTTTTTCTATTGTTTCCCATGCCTGAGTAGACATGGTATTTGAAAAGATCCTGCAGGGGTCCGGCTCTGTGGCCGAGTGGTTAAGTTTGCACGCTCTGCTGCGGCAGCCTAGGGTTTGGATCCTGGGCGCAGACATGGCACCGCTCGTCAGGCCACGCTGAGGCGGCATCCCACGTACAACAACTAGAAGGACCCACAACTAAGATATACAACCGTGTACGTGGGGGGGGGGCGTGGTTTGGGGAGATAAAGTGGAAAAAAAAAAGATTGGCAGCAGTTGTTAGCTCGGGGGCCAATCTTTAAAAAAAAAATCCTGGTAAGACCAATGTCAAAGAGTGTACTGCCTATATTTTTTTCTAGGAATTTTATGGTTTCAGGTCTTACATTCAAGTCTTTAATCCATTTTGAGTTAATTTTTGTGTATGGTGTAAGATAATGGTCTACTTTCATTCTTTTGCATGTAGCTGTCCAATTTTCCCAACTGCACATTTCCCATTTATTGAAGAGACTTTCCTTTCTCCATTGTATGTTCTTGGCTCCTTTGTCAAAGATTAGCTGTCCATAGATGTGTGGGTTTATTTCTGGGCTTTCAGATCTGTTCCACTGATCTGTGTGTCTGTTTCTGTGCCAGTACCATGCTGTTTTAATTACTATAACTTTGTAGTATACTTTGAAATCAGGGATTATGATGTCTCCAGTTTTGTTCTTTTTTCTCAGGATTGCTTTGGCTATTTGGGTTCTTTTGTTGTTCCATATAAATTTTAGGATTCTTTGTTCTATTTCTGTGAAGAATGTCATTGGGATTCTGATTGGGATTGCATTGAATCTGTAGATTGCTTTTAGGTAATATGGACATTTAACTATGTTTATTCTCCCAATCCATGAACATCTTTCCATTTCTTTACGTCATCCTCAATTTCTTTCAATAATGTCTTATAGTTTTCATTGTATAGGTCTTTCATCTCCTTAAATTTATTCCTAGATATTTTATTCTTTTTCTTGCTATTGTAAATGGGATTGTATTCTTGAGTTCTCTTTCTGCTAGTTTGTTATTAGTGTACAAAAATGCAACTAATTTTTGTAAGTTGATTTTGTGCCTGCAATTTTGCTGTAGTTGATTATTTCTCTTAGTTTTCTGGGATTCTTTAGGACTTTTTATATATAAGACCATGTCATCCACAAACAGTGCGAGTTTCACTTTTTCCTTTCCAATTTGGATACTTCTTATTTCTTTTTCTTGCCTAATTGCTCTGGCCACAACACCATGTTGAATAGGAATGATGAGAGTGGACACATTTGTCTTGTTCCTGTTCTCAGACGGATGGCTTTCAGTTTTTCACTGTTGAGTATGATGTTGGCTGTGGGTTTGTCACATATGGCTTTTATTATGTTGAGGTACTTTGCTTCTATACCCATTTTACTGAGAGTTTTTTTTTTTTTTATCATAAATGGATGTTGGAACCTGTCAAATGCTTTCTCTGCATCTATTGAGGTGATCATGTGGTTTTTATTCCTCATTTTGTTAATGTGATGTATCACATTGATTGATTTGTGGATGTTGAACTATCCCTGCATCCCTGGTTTAAATCCTACTTGATCATGACGTATGATCCTTTTAATGTATTGCTGTATTTGGTTTGCCAATCTTTTGTTGAGGAGTTTTGCATCTATGTTTATGAGTGATATTGGCCTGTAATTTTCATTCTTTGTGTTGTCCTTGTCTGGTTTTGGGATCAAGGTGATGTTGGCCTCATCGAATGAGTTAGGAAGCACTCTGTCTTCTTCAATTTTTTGGAATAGTATGAGAAGGATATGTATTACATCTTTGAATGTTTGGTAGAATTCTCCAGAGAAACCAAATGGTCCTGGACTTTTGTTTTTTTGGGAGGTTTTTGATTACTGTTTCAACCTCTTTACTTCTGATTGGTCTATTCAGATTCTCTCTTCTTCTTGATTCAGTTTTGGGAGGTTGTATGAGTCTAAGAATTTATTCAATTCTTCTAGGTTATCCCATTTGTTTGCATATAGTTTTTCATAATATTTTCTTATAATCCTTTGTATTTCTGTGGTATCTGCTGTAATTTCTCCTCTTTCATTTCTAAGTTGATTTGTTTGAGCTCTCTCTATTTTTTTTTAGTAAGTCTGGCTAAGAGTTTGTCAACTTTGTTTATCTGCTCAAAGAACTGGCTCTTCCTTTCAATGATCCTTTCTACTGGTTTTTTTTGGTCTCTATTTCATTTATTTCTGCTCTAATTTTTATTATTTCCCTCCTTCTGCTGACTTTGGGCTTTGTTTTTTCTTCTTTTTCTAATTCTGTTAGGTGTAGTGTGAGATTATTTATTTGAGATTTTCCTTGTTTGTTGAGGTGGGCCTGTATTGTGATGAATTTCCCTCTTAGAACTGATTTTGCTGCATCCCATATGACTTGGTATGCTGTATTTTCATTTCGATTTGTCTCGAGATATTTTTTGACTTCTCCTTTGATTTCTTCATTGATCCAATGGTTGTTCAGTAGCATACTGTTTAGTTTGCACATATTTGTGACTTTCCCAGCAATTTTTCATGTAGTTGATTTCTAGTTTCATGGCACTCTGGTCAGAAAAGATGCTTATATGATTTCAATCTTCTTAAATTTATTGAGGCTTGCGTTGTTTCCCAACATCTAGTCTATCTTTGAGAATGTTCCATGTACACTTGAGAAGAATATGTATTCTGCTGTTTTTGGATGGAATGTTCCATATACATCTGTTAAGTCCATCTTGTCTAGTTTTTCATTTAAGTCCACTGTTTCCTTGTTGACTTTCTGTCTGGATGATCTATCCATTGATATAAGTGGGGTCTTGAGGGCCTCTAGTACTATTGTATTGCTGTTAATTTCTCCCTTTAGGTCTGTTAATAGTGGCTTTATATACTTTGGTGTTCTTGTGTTAGGTGTACATATTTTCATAAGTGTTATGTCCTCTTGGTGGAATGTCCCTTTTATCATTATATACTGCCCCTCTTTGTCTCTCATTCCCTTTTTTTATCTTGAAGTCTGTTCTGTCAGATATAAGTATGGCAACACTTACTTTCTTTTGCTTGCCATTTGCTTGGAATATCGTCTTCCAACCTTTCATTCTGAGCCAATGTTTGTTTTTAGAGCTGAGATATGTTTTCTGGAGGCAGCATATTTTTGGGTCTTGTTTTTCAATCCATCCAGCCACTCTGTGTCTTTTGAGGGGAGAATTCAATCCATTTACATTTAGAGTGATTATTGATACGTGAGGGCTTAATACTGCCATTTTATCTCTAGTTTTCTAATTGTTCTCTATTTCTCTTATTTCTCTTCCCTTGTATTTCTGACTGCCATTTTAGTTTGGTGGTTTTCTCAGTTTTCTTTTTATTTACGATTTGTGTCTCTGCTCTGATTTTTTTGTTTAGTGGTTACCATGAGGTTTGTATAAAAGATCTCATAGATGAGATAGTCCATTTTCTGATAGCCTCTTATCTCCATTAGTCTAAGAAGGTTCCATCCCTTTCTCTTCCCTGTCTAAGTTATTATTATTATTATTATTTTGAGGGAGTTTAGCTCTGAGCTAACTACTGCCAATCCTCTTCTTTTTGCTGAGGAAGACTGGCCCTGAACTAACATCCATGCCCATCTACCTCCAGTTTATACGTGGGACGCCTACCACAGCCTGGCTTTTGCCAAGTGGTGCCATGTCTGCACCCAGGATCTGAACTGGCTAACCCTGGGCAGCCGAGAAGCGGAATGTGTGCACTTAACCACTGCATCACCAGGCCAGCCCCTCTAAGTTATTATTGTCACAAATTATTCTGTGTTGTGTTGTGAGTTTCTGATTAAAATGAAGTGTTTATAGTTATCTTTGATGCTTTCCTTCCCCTTATCTTTTATGTTATAATTGTTTGATGACCTGTTCTTATAGAGAGCTGCAATTTTCTGATTTTGCCTATTTATCTCCTTGCTCAAGGCTTTGTAAACCTTTGCCTTTTTGTTTCAGGTATGAGAGCATCCTTGATCATTTCTTGTAAGGGAGGTCTAGTGGCAATGAACTCCCTCAGCTGTCATTTATCAGAGAAAGCTTTTATTTCTCAATTGTATCTGAAGGATATTTTTGCTAGATAGAGTATTCTTGGCTGAAAGTTTTTGTCTTTCAGTATTTTGAATATATCATTCCGCTCTCTCCTAGCCTGTATGGTTTCTGCTGAGAAATTCTCTGAAAGCCTGATAGAGGTTCTTTTGTAGATTATTCTCTTCTGCCTTGCTGCCCTTAACACTTTTTCTTTGTCATTGAGTTTTGCCAGTTTTACTATTATATGCCTTGGAGAAGGTCTTTTAGCATTGATGTAATTAGAAGTTCTATTGGCTTCATATACTTGTAAGTCCACTTCTTTCTCCAGGTTTGGGAAATTCTCAATTATTATTTCTTTGAACACGTTCTCTGCTCCTTTGTCCCTCTCTTCTCCCTCTGGAATACCTATAATCCCTATGTTGCATTTCCTAATTGAGTCAGATATTTCTCAAAGGATTTCTTCATTTTTTTAAAGTCTTAGTTCTCTCTCCTCTTCCACCTGAAGCATTTCTATACTCTAAATTACTAATTCTGTCCTCCATAATGTCAGCCCTGTTTTTTAAGGTTTCTACATTGTTTGCTATCTCATTCATTGTGTTCTTCATCTCCAGAATTTCTGTTTGTTTTTTTGTTTTTTTAGAGTTTCAATTTCTTTTGTGGAGAATTCCTTCTGCTGATTAATTTTATTTCTGATTTCATTAAACTGTTTTTCTGGATTTTCTTGTAACTTGTTGAGTTTCTTTATGACAAGTATTTTGAATTCTCTATCATTTAGATTGTAAATTTCTGTGACTTCAGGTTTGGTTTCTGGAGACTTGTTGTTTTTCTTCTGCTCTGGAGTGTTAATGTAGTTCTTCATGATGTTTGATGAAGTGATCCTTTGCAGGTGCATAGTGGTGGTATCAGGTCACAGGTTCTACCTGCCACCACTGAGGGGGCAGGAGCTGTGTTTTCTCAACCTGCCAAGTCTCCTGGAAGTTGTGCTGATAGGGCTCGTCTGTGTTTGCCCACTGGCCACAGACACTTGGTGGGTCACACACACATGTGCAGGCACTCTGGTGCAGAAGTACTGCTTTGGTGGTGTGCTAGGCAGGAGAGGAGGAGCACTTTCTTTTGAGTGTGTGGGCCTTCTCTGTGCTCATGGGTGTTTGCCTGGGCTGCTGCACTTTGTGGGGGCACCCATGCGGTGGCTGAGCTGTGCCACTTGGGGTGAAGCCTTCCTGCATACCGGGCTGCAACTCCAAAAGTGAAAGCGTTCATGCCCAGGCCTGCCTGCTCCCTGTGCCCCCTTCTCTTCTAGTTGTGAGCCAGCAGCTGCATGAAGACCCGTGAGCTAGATCACTGCTGCTGGGGAGTGGGAGGGGATCTGCTCACCTCCTTACACTACCTCCCAGGGATCCAGTATCCCCACTTCAGATATATGGTGGCTTGGATCTCTCAGACGTCCTATTGTACTTTGTAGGGAATCCTCTGTCAGTTAATGAAAGTCCATTTGGTTGTAACTTAGTTGGAAGAGACTAAGAGAACTCTGCCATGATGCTAATGTCTAACTCAGAATTTCTTTCCTTTCTAAGGTTGAATAATATTCCATTGTATGTATATACCACTTGTTGTTTATCTATTCATCCATTCACAGTCACTTGGATCACTTACATCTTTTGGTTATTGTGAATAATGCTGCTATGCATATAGATGTACAAATACTTCTTCAAGACCCTGTTTTCAGTTCTTTGGGGCATATACCCAGAAGTGGAATTGCTGGTGTTATTGTTACTTTTAAATGAACTAATAAATAATTATTCAAAATTTTCCCAAAGTTTTAGTTTCAAAGGCAATAATCAGTGAGACAATTATATTGGCTGATATAACCCACTTATGTGGGTCTTTTTGGAGGGAGGTCCTCAATAATTTTTAAGAGTGCAGAGGGGTTCCATAAGCCAAAAAGTTTGAGAACAGCTGGTCCAGAGTGGTGGCAGAGGCAGTGAAGAGCTGTTGTTTGGCTGGAAAGATAATTAGGAGGTTAACATTGACTGGACCTGGTGGCCTGGGAGTCAGGGGTGACTTCTGGGTTTCTGGCTGGAACAACTGGATGAGGGTCCTGAGGAGGCCCAAGTATAGTGGGGAAGTTGATGAGGTCAGTTTGGTCCAGTTGAGTTAGAGGTGGCAGTAGGGCAGCCAGTGGGGATGCCTTCTTGGTGGTTGGCTATAAGGGTCTGGAGCCTGGAGGGAGGTATGGGATAAAGTTAGGAATGTGAGAGTTCTTTGTTTCATGGGTTTCCTCTCTCCAACTAGGTCAGAGCTCTAGGAAGTTAGGAATAGGATGGGATGCTTGTTACCCCAAGGTATTTTCACGTGGGAGCTTGATAAATGCTTGGAGGGTGGGTGGGTCTGGGTGGCACCTTCATACTTCCTTGATGACAACAACCTGCCCCTTCAGGCACTCCTGCTCCTGCAGCCCACAAGGTCCCACACAGGGCCACTGTGGGAAAGAGCCTGGGCGAGAGCAAGAAGCTGGTGTCAGGGCAGCCAAATGCCGACAGGCAACATCATTTGCCATTGTGAAACCTGCTTACACCAAAGGACACTAGTGGACCAGGGGAAATCTTTTTCTCATGTCCTGACCTTAAAAAGCTCCTTCATGGAGTTGGGGTGGGAGACAGCCTCAAAAACAAACCAACCAAACACAAACAAGCAGAGAGGCTAACCAAGCTCCCCACCTCTCTGTGTGAACTAGCCTGTAATCTGGAGCAAGTCTCTTTCCTTTTCTTGAACCGGAGCCCTTGGATACTTCCCTTCCAAAAGGGGCGTGAAACCAGTGCCAAGCCACCACTCAGTACTGGAGCCTGAGGCCAGAGGAAAAATCAGTAATACCGATCTGTCTTTATTGAAAATTTTGATATTTTGTTCATCATGGATTTTATATTAATTTTGATGTTTTAGAAATATTGTGTAAGAATGTTATCTTTATCACTGAGTTTTTTGGCAGCCCTTTAAATTTTACACCTGAGGTGGGTGTATCTCTTGCCTCACCTAGGCCGGCCCTGAAAAAGCCTCAGAGAATTGCCCAGTGCCTCACACCAATCCAGAGTACAGCGCCTACGCTCAGGTGAGTGGTGACTGTACAGCTTCTTTCACAAAGGTGTCTTGGTTTTGCATCATCCAAGATTCCAGTCAGATGCCCCAGCCTCAGGCAGCCTTTACACCACCCTGCTTGAATGTGCTCATGGTACTTACCACCGTGCCCTGGGTATTTTAAAACATGGTCCACTAACGCCACCCACTAGAACGTAAGCCTTGTGAAGGCAGGGAGCTTGACTGCATTGTGCATTACTGAGTCTGCAGGGCCTAAAATAACCTGCAACACAGTAAGCGCTCTATAAGCATTTCCTGAAGGAACAACAGCTAATGGTTATCAAGCACTTGCCATGTGCTAATCACCTCATGTGCAGCAGCTCACTGAATCCTCACAGCAACCTTGCAAGGCAGGTATTATTACTGTCCCCATTTTACAGATGGGGAAACTGAGGCATAGAGATGTTATGTGACTGGCCTAAGATCATATGGCTGGTAAGTGGTGAAGCTGGGATTTGAACCTGGGCACTATGGACCTTTTAAACTAGATAATTCTTCCTGGTGGGAGGCTGTCCTGTGCATCATGGGATGGTTAGCAGCTTCTTTGATCTCTACCTACTTGATGCCAGTAGCACCCCTCCCGCAACTGTGACAACCAAAAATGTCTCTGGATGTCCTGTGGGGGCAAAATTGCCCCTGTTGATAACCATTACTCCACAGTATCTTTTTTTGGGTCAGGCAGATTGGCCCTGAGCTAACATCTGCTGCCAATCCTCCTCTATTTTGTATGTGGGACACTGCCGCTACCTGCCCAGTGACATCTGTTTAAATGGTCGCGGTATCCTAACCGTGCAAAGGTAGCATAATCACGGGTTATGCATGGCATGGGTTGATGAGCCGTGTGTAGGTCTGCGCCCGGGATCCGAACCTGCAAACCCTGGGCCTCCGAAGCAGAAAGCATGATTTT